>NW_026844341.1:2557498-3277498 GCF_029955315.1 Cylas formicarius | reverse complement strand
CCGTTTTTTACGCAATGAATCTGAAATATATCCACGCGATTCGTAGTCACTTTTGCGTTTTTCTGCCGAGTAGTTAACTAAAGTGCTTGGTTGAGTGTTAACATTTCGATTGCCTTTTGCCAAAGTGGATTTGGTTTTTAACAGAGCATTGAAAAGGTGCGTTAGCAAACTTTAGGAGATTGTGCAGGTTGGATAGTTCAAGAAAAAATGTTATTATAAAAAGGCATTATATTCTTTTCATCTGAGCTACTGCCACCTCTGGATATAAAAAAGACCTTTAAAATAATGTGTTCGTTCCAACGTCAAACCACAAACCGGTTTGAAGACTGCGTGAAAAAGCAAACCAAATATACATTATGATTGATGACATTGATCGAAATAAATTAAAATCTTATAATACGTTGTGAATATTTGTTAGCGGTAAAGTACACTTACCTTATGCATAATATAACTTCCACCTGAGCCCGAGCAAAAAGTTATCAGAAAAAAATCTGGTCTCTGTTGTCTTGGAATTAGAGTTAACCAGTGCATTACGTCAAATGTTTTTCAGCACAATATCCCTACACATCCGGATATTTGTCGGAACCGGAACCAGGGGCGTACGACAGCGACTTCACTGAATACAAATACGCCACATTGGACCGCAGACGTCCGCACCAAACGTACGACTATACAACATCCACTATGCCTCGAAATGTACCTGACAAGTAAGTTGTCGAAGGTGTTCTTTAATAACCATCGCATAGTCCGTGGTGCAATACCAGGATAAATTTTTTAAAACAGTAATATGGCTTCAGGATCTTGAAAAATAATCACAGGCATTACTTCAAATGCGGCTGGAGAAGATGGAACCTCATTTCGAGATATAAAAATCTGTTTGCCTTTTTGGTCTGTTGTGCATTAATAAACAAAATCTGGAGAAAACATTCATTAAACCTATTGCCAAGGTGGCCAAGATTTGCGGCCTGTAGGCATACCCCCAGCAGTTTCTAAAATATTAGAACAACATATATGTAAGCAAATTACTAAGTTTTTAGAAAACAATATTCTTATACCAAATTGCCTAACAGGATTTAGAAAACATTTTAGTACCACAACACCACCAGTTGGCATAGTAAATTATGTAAGGTATAGTGAGGAGCAGGGAAATGGTCCTTGCTTAGCTATGCTTGATTTGAGTAAAGCGTTTGACACTTTGAGTCCTAATCTATTATTTGCAAAATTGAAGTATTTTGAACTCTCAAGCGATTTCCTTAAATCTTAGGTAACAGGTAGATACAGTCTAGTTTTAATTACAAAAAGTACAACAACGAACTCTTAGGTACAAACTTTCCAATTTAAGTTGATTAAGCAAGGTGTTCCACAGGGGTCAGTAATTTCACTAATTCTCTTTTCTTTATATGTGTCCGATATGAATGCGAGTGTAACATATTGATTGTTTGTTCATTGTTTGGAACTAGAAGGTCAAACTATCTTGTATACGTTTTGCCCATAACATACCTTACCGTAGTCATATATCTCCTTTTATGAATAGTTTTAATATTTTACAAGTTTGTTTAAAAAGTTATAAAATCAGTTCAACCGGCTTATCTTAATGAGATGTTCCAACTTCTTCCATATTCCCAAAGAACAAGAAATAATCTAACTTACATTGTTCCTCATTTACTTATGTGGCAATAAAGTTTACACAAAATCAATAAAATCTAAACTACTTACAGAACAAAATCTACTTTTAGAATAATTAATTTAAATATTCACTAGCTATTGACAATGACAACTTCACCGTCAATTTGGCTTTGAGTCTCTTTTTCTCCGATTGTTCCCCTCCCCTTGGGGCAAACTCCCGTTCAGTCATGTTTCAAGCAGGCAAATTGAGCTCTACAACATCCTTTTTTTGCTATTTTCATTCCCTCTACAATTAATAGTAACGCGATATATTAGAGCCCTTCTAGCTGCGATGCTGTTGTAAACTCTAGAGCCTTCCCGTGAAGGATTATTATAATCGAGAGTCAAAATTGATTTGTAATATAATTCATGAAATTATATTGCCTTTTTTTTGACAAATAAAAGGTATGTAATAATAATAATAATAATAATAATTATTATTATTATTATATCGAACAGTTAATAGGAGATGTTCTGGGTTCGGTTTTTGGGTAAAGTTCGAACATGAAAACCTCACCTTGATACTTGATATGAGCGCTCCGTGATTCTCAAGGCCAAATTTTGAAAATCTGTCCATTACTTTTTCATTATAATTTTTCGTAGGGCACTTATTTTTAGTATTTTTTACGGTGAATCCGCCAGTTAAGTGTCAAATTGGAATTAGCTTTCCAGATGTAACATAAAATTCTTATTTTCATTGGAAAATCCGTTTTGTTTTAGTTACTTTGTTACTCATCATTTTTTTGTGCCCGCTTCTTTCATTTTCGCTATGTTTCCTTGTTTATCCACGTTCTTGCCTCTTTCAATCAGTCCCCCTTTCATCCAAATGGCCAATCAAACCTTCATATCTATTCCTTCTAGTTTGTGTTCTGTTTTTCCCCTGCAGCATTCTGTTATTGGTTTGTTTTCCAAAATTTCAATTAAACTCAACCAATTTGTAAGAAAGCGAAACTACGCATTCAAAACCATGTACTGTTACAGACAGACAGGGCGTATCAAAAATACGAAATATGATAGATTGTGAAAGTATTGCAATTTTCAGTATGCAGTGTTCCATTTTCACTTTCGGTTTTAAAAATGCAGATCTGAACCTTATTTAAAAAATAATATTGTTATGTATATATGTATTATCGTGCGGTTAGGTTACACATGTAAATTTTGTACAAAAAATCGACATACTGCACCCTAATGTCCATCAAATTTTCTAGATACACGCCTATGCCTTAAAGCTGATTTCGTTTAATATACCACTTACTTTCCATAATTTCTCTCTCGTATCTATATTTTCTGACAATTATAGTTTTTTGAGATTTTAGGAATTTTTGTTTTAGGGCCGACATTCTTATCACACAACGGGATTGTAACTTTACAACGAAAGGAGAGAAAGAACCTTTTGCAACATTGAGAACTTGCTAGTTTCGACGGAAAACCAAAATTTCTTTCAATTTTCAGATCCTATTCGTCATCCGACATCATCCGAAATACTCAGGAAAAGTACCAAAATCAGCCTGGTAGGATAGAAAACTACACTCCCGGGCGTTCATCGATATCCGACAAAGAAGCCAAAAAGGTAGGTCCTACCAATTCTCTCCCCTTCCGCCCTTTCTAACTCCTCGATTCCCTTTCAGTGGTGGGACGAAGTGATGGACATCTTTGACGGGGTACGCAAGTCAGTTTTACTAAATTCTACACCGGTACACGTGTTAGGGCAGGACTAGAAATATGTTTTTGTATAGTTACTAATTTTTGTTTACTAACCCCAACGCGTCAGCGTTTTCCGTAACTAACGTGGCATCATTTTTTATCTCTCGAAGTGGTTAGACGCCAACTCTTCACTCCCCAGCTACGACGTCATGTTCCGAACGGCTATGGCAGTTTCTGTAAGGACTTGGATATTTACCGAGCATGCTCAAATGGCATAATAATATATTCCATTTTTGAAACTTATTTTGCGGTCGGAGAAGTCGTATTATTCTTACACCGTGGATGTTTACCCAATTAACTGCGATAAGAACACCCCTCGATAATAGCACTTCTTAGAACTCGACAGTAAGCATTAAAAAACTTCATATAATGTACAGGGTAAACCGTTTAAAAGGGGCCTATACCTTATATTTTCTTAAAGTACGCGGTACGTTTCGCAAAATGATACTTTTCTCAATTTTCTTAAATGAGACACCCTGTATATTATTGTATTTTCGAATAGCCACTTTAATAGCAATTTCAATTATATAACATAGTACTGGTCTCTGACTTACCGTTATGGCTTAATTGGCGGATAAAATTAAAAACTGGGTATAAGATTTAAATTATTAAGATATGAAACTGGGAATCAGCTCCTTATCAACTTGTTCACAATCGTTTTAGAGCAGCGGTCGCCAACCTGCCGATCGCGAGCTACCAGTAGCAAATTACTTATTTCTACGTTTAAATGTCTACGTGCAATGATTACTAAAAGTTAACACAGAGCGTTCAAACGCGTTGCTGCACATTCAAAACAGTTGACAGTTTATCTTTGTAAACCATATCTTTCAATCTGCCCCACAAAAAAAGTTCATGGGCGTCAAATCTGGAGTCGTCGCCGGCCAGGAGATGGTTCCGTTTTGTCCAATCTACTCTCTGAAATTTTAAAACCATCAGGTGGAGCACCATCTCTTTGGGGAATATTATTATGTATAGGTGGCCGAATTTCATTCCTTAATAAGTTTAAATATCGTACGGATGTTAAATTTTGTTGGTAGAATAAAAGTCCTAAAATTCTAGGTCTCCAGATTGCGCACCATACTTTCACGGATCTTCAAAATTACTTCAAAAACACATTTTTTATTTTCTGAACTCCAATAACGCGCATTTGTTCTATTTAATAACACCGCAGACGTAGTAAATATTGATTCAACGGTCCAAATTATATTCTGAAATATGTTATCTAAAAAATTCGAGTCTTCTTGTAGTTTTTGTACTGGTGTAAATTGAAATGGCATATAACTGTTAATTTTTAAACATGTTTGAAGTGTGGTTCATCTTAGAGCCGGACTTTGGTTATTGGCGATGTAACATTCTAATAAGTCAACTTTTTCCTCCGTCGTATACATTATATAAAATAGACTCAACAAAAATGCTTCATAACTTAATAAGATAAATAGACAATAGAGGAAGTCCGAAAAAATACGCTTAAAATATTATAATACATTGATACCTGCCAAAAAAAGCAGTATTATTACTACAACAGAGAACTACTATTGTTCTCAAAGCTACTACCATGATTATGTCATAAAGTCATTTTAAGGAAAATTACTTTTAAACTAAAATGGTTGCAACACTCAACAACCTCTTTGTACAATTGATAAACTTTACTTATCTCGAATTTCTTCTGGAAATCGTATGTTTCGTTGCCATATCCTTTGTGGAAGTCTTGTGAAAGTAATAACGTTAGAGCATAGTCGACGAACTGTTTTCATTTTTTTGACGAGAAATTATTTCAAATTTGCGAAACGTGGCAACCCCGCGTATTTTAAGAAAATATTTTAAATTTGATCATTGCCTACAGAAAAGCATTATTTTCGTAAAAATAATAGATGTAAAAAAGTTGAAAAAGTTCATAAGCAACCCAACAATGATGGTTTAAACATAAAAAATGCAATCAAATGGAGGTTGTTCTATTTTTAAAAAATGTAACTTTGTTTTGCCACCCTGTAAATAAAAAAGTGATGGTAAGGAAAATAGAAAAATAAAGGTCATTTTAATAGAAACAATTTTTGTATTTAACTTTTTTTTGCAACCCCGTAGGTTCCGAGATAAGGGCCCCTCTTAAACGGGCCACCCTGTACAATTCGTAAGTTTTTGAAAAACGAGTTTAAAATAATATTACAGTTTTAATAAAATAACACACCAAAAATCCCTCGTATACAGAGACGAGACGGCGTTACGAATATAGGAACCCCTCGTAAAAGTAGATAAAATATCTGCCATCGAGATTTAAAACACATCGAACTGTGTAATCTAACTACATCGATGGGGAAGAAAAGTGTCTCTTCTTATCGTGGTTAATGGCGAGTAAATATGTGTATACCGTAAGAAAAACATGCTGGGACATGCTTGCACGGTTCAACTATTGTGTTGGTATGAGAGACTTTGCCCGAAAACTGTGTTGCCAGTTTTCCATGTGAAACGTGTCCATAGCAATCATCCGATACACATATCGTTTATGATGCGAAACGTTAGATATTTTTGAAATGAAAAAGTTTCTTAAATACCTTTTCTCAACCCTTTAATTTTGTTTTCTTTTTGTCGCTTTTTATTTACTATTTTATTGGTTATTCTCATAATTTTTCCCTTTTCTGGAAACATGAGACATGAGCCATTATTTTTTAATATGTAATTAAAAATAAAACGTATAGGTTTTTGTCAATAACATTTAAGATCCATTTTATTTTTAAACTAGACTGAGTGGAACACATTTTTGTTTTGGCAGTGTTTAGCCTCTTTGTACATTTGATAAATTTTCCTTTTCTCCAAGAATTCTGAAGTTCTTCTGGAAATCTTATGTTTTGTTGCCTTTGTCGAAGTCTTGTGAAATAGGATCACGCTAAAGTATAGTCGACGAACTATTTTGATTTTTTTTATCGCAAAATGATTTCAAATTATTGTGTTATTAAAAAAATAGACATGCAAAATACATTTAAAAAAGGACAGTAAAATCAGAAGCTGGGTTTCAATATAACCAAAAAAAATATTTTTTATGGTTTCCAGAAAACGCTGAAAAGGAGCATCGCAAAATTATGCTACTTTAAGGCACTATCTATCTAAAATATACAATGTAATTTGAACCGGACAATACCTACACAAAACCGACCTTAGCAACGATATATTTGATAATTAAAGATAGATACGGAATGATAACAGTTGTAAATCGAATAATTTCAAAGATTTCAAACAATTCGCATGGGTTCCTCACTTCTCACAGCATGTAAATGGCATGAATAACTATTGTACGAATACTTGCAGTTTTTTTCTTTATAATGGGTATTGATGGACGTCACCCAGCGAAAACATCAACGTTTTTTTACCTCCTACCAGCTCATCTATCAACAAATGCTGCAAATATGTACATATTTTTCTTTTCTCTTGATCAGTCTGACGGCGACCCTAGCACCAGGCTCAGCAAAACTAAAATATTTTTATATGAACCTCATAGTTTCAACACAAACTAAGTACATTTGTGGAGAATGGATAAAATGGAACTTTTAGTGACGTTCGTCGAGCCCCATCAAAATTATCCCAGATTAAAATACGTTGTTTTCGCAGCACTTGGAAGAACAAAAACGAGTCCCCACCAAACCAAGGAGTTTTATTAATCAGTAAGCAATATAATATTTTCCAAGTGCCAGGCCGAAGTCCAAGTGTAACATTTCTTTTACCGCAGAGCTCTGAAGGAATCCGGATATGAAAGCGATTCCACGTTGGTGTTTCGAAGGAGAGAGGACAGGGGAGACCAGTTGAGCCCGAAGGAGCAAAAAGAAGCCTACAAAATCATCCAGAAAGGGGGCGACGTGCCTTTTCAGGGCCTCAGGAAGCCAGCTCCGGAAAGACCCAAAGGTAAGAAAGCGGAATTTTGACGAACCCCATCTCAGATTGATTGTCTGTACCTTAGAACATTGAATGTCTCTGCTAACGTCAAAGTATAGGGCGAAATATTGTTGTTCGCTATCTACACGAAAGTCAGTAACAAATACGGGTCTAAGTGTTGCCAGTTTTCTGAAAATTTATTTCTTTTTCACTACTTATTCACTATATTCTGTTACTCATTATGATGCAAATTATGGGCTATTTGGCAGTTTGCAGGAAATGAACTCAAATTGTTATGTTGCTAACAAAAGACATCCAAATGATTAATAATGGTTAATAATTAAAAGTCAGCTTGTTGTCTAATATAAAATTAAAAAAAAATATCAAAATATGGTCAAACTTGCTGACGCATCTAGTACACTGCTTCTGATTTTAATATAAATTCTTATTCGTGTTATTATTTATAAGTGTTTTATTAAAAACCTGATACTTACATTACACATTTTATTTGAACTTAATATTGTGGCACTTACCAAAAGAGTTACTTATTTCAAGTTTAATTTCACCATGATTTTTTATAACTGTATTCAGAAAAATAATGCGTTTTAAAATGAACAAAAAATCACCTTGTAATAAATCAACTCTTTTCTACAATCATTATATTTTATAAAAACTTGATTATAAAATCAGTACGTTGTAAAAAAACCTAAATTAATATTGCATGTTCCTGAAACTAAAAAATAAGGCTTTCTACTCTAAGAAGAGCATTAAGAGAAAAAGGTATATTACTTAGAATTTATAATTGTTCGTTTTGAATCTAAAACATGTTTAAATTGTTATTTTAAGCATTTAAAACAATATTTGGTGACGCTTATTTTATTATCTGTGTCATTATAATTTAAATGATTTTCTTTTCAAATCAGCTGTATACAATACTTTTGTTTTACTAAGAATAAGTAATAAAAATTATCATGCACAAGAATATATTATAAAATAATATTGACTTGTTGAAAAGCACCAATGAGGCGAAATCATATTTAATTTTCATCAAATCTTTAGCGTATTTTTTTAATTTTATAACGTAATATAATATAATAATAATAATAATAATAATAATGCTTAGAAACTTATTTCCTGATAATCATTGATATTTTCAATCTTTATTCGGTCACGTGACAGCAACTTTAACTATTTCTTTTTAATAAATAATTCTTTATAAATATAATTAGACCAATGTCAATTAATAATGCAGAACCCATTAGCCTTCAGGACATTAATGAATATCCAATTGCCAAATAGCCTATAGCTCACTAAATAATGTTTAAATTTTACTTCCACCACACAGCCGTGTTTGTCCTGAATTTACGCATCTATGATCTAAGGTCCATATAAAATAATGACAAAATAATTAAAAACAGATAACGATCCGTTTTCAATTAACAGCATGCGGTTTTTGGTTTTTTACTCAACCCTGTGCTAAGGTGGTGGGCGCGACTTAATCGAAAAGGTTTGTAATAGTCACTCACATCCATACCATCACACAATCCGAACGGGACGGTGCACCTGCGCACGGCTAACAAAAACCAGAGGCTTCCGTTTAAAAAAAATGTGGGTATTTCGCAGAAACGGACATTGTCGAGTTCTTCCCGCTGTCGCCTACTCTGACGCGCATCAGGATCCATAAGAACATCGTCCCCCAAAAGGAAATATTCTGCTATCCCGTGACCGTACAACACAACGCTCCCAAAACGTTCGCGAGCTACAAGCGACTCGCGCCATCTTCGATCACGATACCCAAAATCGCCACGCCGCCCCTCGAAAGAGCCCCCTCGCCGCCGAAGCGAAAGTCTTCGAGAAACAACACGACCTTGAGGCTTATAAGCACGATGAGAGTAAAGACCGATAAGTCTCCCGCGTGCAAAAGACACGAAACGTGCTTCAGCCCAAGCGACGACAGAACCAAAGTGAATTACCTCAGGGATAAAATCACTTGCAAGCTTTCGCCCGCCAGCAAGAAAAAAATTAGCGTGGTGAAAAAGGTGGCAGCTTCGCCGGACCTAAAGTCCAAAATAACGTCCACTTTGACCACTTCCAAAGACGCCAAGTCGTCCGTGAGGAAAATTCAGAGCACCACGAAAGTGAGCAACGGTTCCAAGACGCGAACCAAGTCGGTGGGTTCGTCCCTCAACAGTTTGAGCAAGAGGAGCAGCGCCGAAAGCCTATCGTCTCGTACCTCGACTCCCGTCAAGACGTTCGGCAGCGAAAAGAAAAGATTCGATTTCGTCTTGCCCAATTCCAAATTTAAATTGGCGAAATGCGACTCGGAAGAGCTCTTGTCGCCTACGGAGGTGCAGAAAGCCGTGAGAAATATCCCCTCGAGCGCGTACTACAAGAAGTCGTTTGTTCCCTTGTCCTCCAGCAACGTGCTGCCTATTAAGGTGGGAATTACCGAGAAAGGTAAAACCATACTTAAGTCTTCTACGAAAAGGGCCGTCTCGCTTTCTCCTAAGACTACGAGGAAAACTCCCAGCCCTTCCGCAGGTACTTCTGGCAAGCTGAAAACGTCGAATCCGACGAGCTCCAAAACCGCTGCGAAACAAATCGAAAAAGTGTCCGAATCCGCCAAGAAACTCGTCAAGAAAACAGACGCAAAGTGCCTCAGCAAAGCGACCGGCGCTGAAGTAGCTAAACAGCTCGACCGATCCGAGATCGTCAAGCAAAAAGAAGCTATAGAGTCCGACCATTTCTTCAGGCACTTGTTCCTGCGAAATGTCCATCCCTCCGCTTCGTTCGTAATGCCGAGAAGTTCGTGGATAGCGGAGAGGACCAACCAACTCATCAGGAGAAGGAACTCCGTTTCCGAGCCGAGCATAGGAGCGATGAAGATCTACTTGAAACACACCAAACCGGTCACGGATTCCAAGTTCATCAGTTTAGACGTCATCAGGTCGCGAAGCGCGAGTCCCAAGTCGGTGACGTTCAGCGACACAGTGGCGGCGAAACGGAGCAAAAGTCTACCGGCAAAAATGGTATTTTCGCAAACCTCGAGGCCGGTGTCCCCCGTTGTCACCAGGAAACCCAAATCTCCGAACAGGAACAACTTGGTCACCATTAAACGAAGTCCCAGTCCCCAAACGAAGTTGTTCTTCTCCGAAACCAGCCGGCCCGTATCGCCCATGCTGGGGCGGTCTCCATCGTCTCGAAGAATTAAGCAAATTAAGCAACTTACCGATGAAAAGAAATCTTGCGAGTTGACTTTGTACACGTGCCCCGCCTTAAACTATAGCACCACGTCTCTGGATTCGTTCAGAAGCGACGACTATCAGATTTACATGAGAGAGCTCGGCGGGTCCAGGACAAGCGAGAAGTTTAAAGACCTGAACCATTTTTATAGCGAGATAGAAAAGGTCGGTAGATTGGAGAAGACGTTCTCGCTAAAGCCACGTCGAAGGTGCGAGGGCGAGATTATAGATTACGACAGGTGGATGGAGGTTCGAATGAGGGAAAAGGCGGAAAATGAACTTAGACATTTGTACAACCACCTGAAACAGGACGAGAAAGACAAGGGCTTCTTGTACCTCCCGAAAGATGTGGACAGGTTCAAATGGAGACGGGAATTAGACGGCGGGCTAAGAATCAAGGAGAAGTCTGTGGAGAACATCAAGGAGGAATTCGAACGTATCAAAAGAGAGGACAGCGAGAGAGAAAACGCGAGGCGACGTGAATTAGCTTACAGCAAGGACACTTACAAACCCTTGTGGCGGGGCAATTCGGTTCTGAGCCTCGCAAGTATTCTCACCGAAAGGCGAAGCCTTTCCGAGGGCAGAATTAAAAGTGCCAAGCAACACTTGGCAGATGACGAGGGCATTCTAAATAACGGATTCGGGAGTCGGATTTGGAGTAGCTTATCGACCCAGCAGGTTAGCAACCTGAAACGACAGCTGCAGGAGATTTACGGCGAGGAATCAATACCAAAAGCTCGCGATTACATCGTCGAAGTGCCGCGGGTTGAGAGAGAGGCGTACGCACCGAAACTCACGGTCAGACGCAACTCTGAGAGTGCGAAGCCCGATCTCATGTCGGAAGACGAGAAGAAACTGATCTCGCACACTCTGAGCAAAGAAGTTTTGGAGAAAATCGCGACGAAGAGGAGGGAAAATAAGATCGCCTTGCCTTTGGTGGTGGGCAAGGAAATTCTAGGCGCTGTGGCTGCCAAAGAAGCGAAGATCAAGCCCGCCGCTAAGCGGCAAGAACCGCCGAGAGCTCTAGTGAAAACGGACGCCCTAAGGCAACCATCGGCGAGCGAGACAGAGTCCGGGAGCACGGACGAGTCCACGAGAACCGTAATCGAAAACAAAGACATCAAGCAAAAGGTCGAGTACTTCGAGAAGGCCAAAGAACTCGAAGCTTATGTTCCCACTGTATACAAGCCGGCGGATGAAGACCGCAGCTCCGCGGAGGACCAAGAAACAGCGTCGCCTGTCCATTCCCACTCTTGCCAAGATCTTAAGGAGTATTTCGGTCAGACGGATCTTGTAAAGTTCGCTACCATACCGTTGGCTGCCACTAGAAAAGCGGATCAAAGCTACACCAAGAAACCCAACCTACGATCTTTGGACATGAGCCCCATCCGAACGATTTCGGAGGCTAACTCGTTTGATAGCCTCATTAGAAGTCGGTCCGTGTCTCCTTTTTCCGAAGAGGCGAGGGCACTAGCTAAAAAAGGAGAAGTGAGCAGGCTCAAAAAGCAATTCGAGTATCTCGAAGACTTCTTTGGCGAAAGGAGTCTAAAGAGATCGCGGAGCGAGAATGATCTGGGCATGTACGGTCACGTTGAGGATATGCGGAGGAAATACGAATACCCGGCACATTCGGGAAGGGGGCGGAGCAGAACCAGAAGAGGAGGAGTAGTGTCTCCGGTTTACTTGAGAGCGGAGGACAGATACATGCCCCATATCAACATAATTAGCAAGATCGCCACGTTGTATTCTCGTACCAAAAAGAACACGAAGGAATCGACTCGGAACGTCGAAGAGTTGGCTCAAATTCTTGGATGTCCGGTGGGCGAGGTGGAGAAAATGAAAGAGAAATTTGATAGGCTAAAAGAGAGACAGGACGATATCTCGCTCATTGGACACATGTATACATCGTCGCCTAGTTTGAAAGAGCTGAGGGATATTACCCCTTACCTTACTGCCAACTGGATCGCTCACAAATATCCTAGGTCCGAAGACAACACTAGGTCGCTGTCCTCTCCGGAGACTTCTTTGGCTTCCAGAGATATGTCTTTGGTTAGAAGAGATCGACTGCGGTCCAGTTCAACGTCTCCCAGTAAAAAGGGACAGTCCATTCTTAAACGCAGGGAAGCCGGACAGAGAATCGATGATAAGTTGAAGAGGTTTGAGCCAGTAAGGTATTCTAAAGGTGGGGTTTTGAGGATCAGTTACATTTCGAACTTTCTTGTGGTAGAATTTCTTCACCAAATTAAACGCGCAACAATGTAGAAGTGTAAGGGTATCGTTTGTGCTATGGTTATGTAACCTTTATTGCCTTTTTAATCCATGGAACTATTCAAGTCTACTAACTGTTAAGTTAGTGAGTCTTAATCAGATCCATAATAATAATGCTAGGAAATTCGTTCCTCAAAAGCTTTTTTCGTTCGTGTCCGTGGAATATTCCATAGGTCCTAATTGCCGATGCCTATTGCTATTAAATGTAACCAGGCAACTTTGCCGTTTGATCAAATATTTCAAGCACTACCTGCCTATGCGAGATTTTTCTACTCCTTCTTAGCAAACAGTTACGCCTCGTTTCAGTTCAGCTCTGGCTGATTTGGAATAGTTTTTACTGCCTTAAAGAAACATATTTAGATATTACTTCTTGAAACAGGTGTTACCTATTCTTCTAATATTCTTCTATTATTTTTTTTTTTTTAATGAGATCGCACAAGCTCAAAGGATACCCTTTTCTGCAATGTATACCGGTTACGGTTGATTGGAAAGCTATTGGTCGTTGATAAACCTAATTTTGGAAATTCAGTCAACCAATTTTCGGCACAAGTAGGAAGAAGGTAACGATCACCCTCACATACCGTAGTCGTACACCCTACATAAAACACACCAAGCTTCATGGTGCATGCGCTTTGCTACGTAGTGTTCGATATGGAGGACAGCTAGCAATAGGTTGCAGTCAAAGTGACATTTAAGTCATGTAACAAGTGACGTCAGCTTACTACTAGTTTTCTCCAAATTAGTGTATTTTGCGAATGACTCACGATTGCATTTTGTGATTCCGATTAGAACCAGATTTACCCCCACCACCGCCGCCCCCAAAAGGACAGGGAGGAGTAAGAAGCCAAGAACTGTCAGGTAACATGCGCTTTTAGTAAAACTACCTTATCGCCCGCTCCGATGTTATCTAGAGATGGAAAACCTTGCCTTATTTACCATACGACAATAAAATTGTTTAATAGCGGCAGTTGAGAGTGGGGTGCCATGTTGTAACGAAAATAGTCGATATTTTACTTAACGTAACTATAATAAGAGCCGGGCTGTGCCAGTTTACGCCGTATCTATGTTTAGATTTTATCAACTTTTCCACGTAAATACGAATTCAGTTTTAACCGAACTCACCTCTGTTAAAGTCAAGTAAGCATAAATGTCACGCGTTGTTTTTTTTTCTTAAACACAATTTTGTTTTGAATATGTGTTGCCTTTCCCCGTAGACCTTTGCTACGTTAGTTTGGAATCGTCTGCGAGCGATGCCCAAAATATTTTTGTTTATGACGTGGACTTTTTTCGAAAATTATTATTAACTGAACTTTTGCACTGATGCTTTGCCCAGATATATCATTTCTAATATACTTTTTCCTAAATCGTCTCATTTATAATTTCGAACGTAACACAATTTGGATTCTACCATGTCAAATTTGGTAATAATAATAATCTTGAATAGGAATGCTTCTTGTGTAATACAAACTATTCTAGAGAAATCTGGCATCAAGCAAGTAAGCAATTACAAAATGATAAGAATAGTAATAATTAAAAAGGCAAGCGACAACACTTCCTTTTAGAATACTCTATTACACTATAAATAAAACCAAGTTAAATTTAAAAAAGGAACTTTTTTATAATAATCGGGAATGCGGATATAAAAATAATAAAATCTTTATATATTCTCGACTGTGCCTGACAAGGTGATGAATTGTTGTGGCCAAACAGGCAACTAAGGATTTTTTTACGAAAATGTGTTATATTAAATGTATATTAATAAAAACAAGACGTACGGCTAACATTGCGGTAATAGATTTTTTTTTTAATGTTGACTAAACATAATTTTATTTATATAGGGCTTGTTTTACAGATTTTTTTCTAACTGTAGTGGTTAATCATTACAAAAATCCTAATAAATAAATTAAAATCATTACAAAAATTGGTACAAGACAGCGGTTACTGCATTTTCAAAATAATTGTGATTTTTATATTTAAAACTTTTCACGCAATTTTCAATGAAAGTAAAAACTGTTCAAAATCGAATTCTTTTGATAGGGCAAATGAGAAATAAGAAAACAGATTGTATTATTTAAAAAAGCGAGGTACCTATATTTAAATTCGTAAAATTTGTAAACTTATAAGAATCACCGGGATGACCATCATCATCAAATTTTGAAAAATATAATAGTTATCAAAATATAAATAATACTATAAATCTTCTGCTTTTAATTTGAGTGCTATGTTTTTATTAAGTGGAACTTTTATATCTGAAAAGAACCAGAAAATAATTTAACACTCTTTAAATATTTAGGATTATACCGGGTAATGTCACAAAAGTATGGCTTGAAAAAGCATACATTTTTAAATGCAATATGTACTGCGTAAATAGTCATAATAAAACATAATTTCATTTACAAGACTCTGTGCCATCATTCGTCGATGATATACCGAACCTTTTTTCTTGTGAGTCTATATTGGGTCGCACTATTTCCTACGTGCCTTCTAGAGGTTCTATTTTGTGACTACCGAGATTTTTTGTTAATGCGGATTGATAAAAGACCTTTTATGTTAACGAAAGTCAGACTCAACCTGCAAAAGCGGTTTGGAAAAAAGAAAAAGAATATTAATATAGGAAAATAGCACCATGTAAAACCACTACTAGTTTACCCAATATCAACTGTATCAAAAAGATTTATAGTAACATATAGAATTCATAAATAAAGTGACTTACTTTTTCGCACCATACTTTTGTGGCGCTCCTTGTACAACTTTAAATTGTCTCTTTCTGACCTGTCTTGTTAAGATAAATTTTGTAATTAAAGATGCCCCGCAAGCGCTTTGTTTTTGATAAATGAAGAAAAAGAAAAATTAACAATTTTTAGTAATTTTGATAATTCTAGTTAAGAATTAAAAAGTTTTTTTAAGTAACCGATTTCAATGGAAAATGGTCAAAAAGTAATGTCCAAAATTTTGTTTTTTTTTTTAATGGATTTATTAGTTACTAAAAAAGCAGGAAATACATGTGAATTTCAAGAATAATATAAATTCTCGAAGATACTGCTAGTGTACATTTTTCCTTCAAAAATAGTCTAAACTATTTACGGATGCCATTGGTTTTTTTTTTAATCTTCAGTACCGGAAAATGCCGTTTGATGCTGAAAAGTTGTGTACTAAATTTGATTGTTAAACAATGTAAAGCGATATTAACCCGTAACTGGTAAGATCCACATATTTGATGAAATTTTTATTTTAATTGAAAAATCGACTTTAACTTAAAGAAATTTATTTTCTCATGAAAAAAAAAACAAAAAAATTTAGGATAACAACCATGCTTGGAAGCTGACTTGCCTTGGAATTTGAGCAATATTTAGTCTTCTTTTCTACTATTATCAAACTCAATATTTTTTTGTTCTCTTCACAGCACTATTCTAGTGCAGTTCGATATCTGAAGTATCTCCAAATCCGAATAAAGAAGTGTCCGCCATTAACAAAAAAAATATTTTTACTTGAGTGTTGACCATGTGTGGCAGTGTCAATGATGTATCGTTTGATGCGGAAGAGGTTGTGAAAAGTGTGTATGAAACTTTAATCAGTAGTGGACCTATTAAACAAGAAGCTTTAAAAGAAACCTGATCAGTACCTGAGTGATCAGTGCAGAATAAGAAGGAAAATATCAAAACAAAGTTGTTCCTACCTTGGATAAACTGAAAAAGAAGCTAGAAGATGTAACCACCAATATAATAATAAGTCGTGCCACTCTCCATAAAGTTGTTTGTAATATAGGATTTAAGTACCGCAAAATAGACAAAAGGCAAGTAGTAAAGGAGTCACACAGATTACGCATTTAGAGATTTAATTATCTTCAAAAAATTAAAACATATAGATTAAACAACAGATCCATAATTTACCTTGATGAAACATGGCTCGATACACAAGACACTGCATCCAAAGGATAGGTTGATTCCTCTCAAAACTTCTTCACATTCAAATAAAGGAAAACGCATCACCATAATACTATCCGGATCAAAAAACGGATTTGTCACAAACTGCTTGCTGTTGAAGCAAAGAATATTAAGGATTCTAGCTTGGATTATCATCATAAAGATACAAGTGCCAAACTTTTTGAGAATTGATTTCAAAACAATCTTTTAGGAAATATTCCCATTAACAATATTATTTTTATGGATAACGCAAGCTACCGTAGCTGTTTACTAAGCAAAGCATCAGCCTCATCACGTTCAAAAACTGAAATTCAATAATATTTGTTAAAAAATGATATTTATTTTGAATTCAATTACAAAATGCGCAATTTTTGGAAGTCCTAAATTAATCTACAATTAAAAAATAGTATACTGGTTTACGTCTTCCTCCATATCATTGCATGTTTAACCGCATAGAGCAATTGTGGGACTAGATAAACTCAAAGATCAGGGCCGAAAATTTTACTCCTACTTTATGTACCAGCTGGACAAATTCAATTCAAAATAATGTGCTCTAGTATGAAAGTTGTGGAATGTTGCATTTCTATACAAAACAATATAAATCCCATTATAACTAGTCTCAATAACGACTCTGAGAGTGAAACAGAATTAGATTTGGACATTTAGAATAAAAATTTAATTATGTATAGATATTCCTAGCTACGAATTTAATGAACATATTTTATGTCACGGTTTTTTCTTAGTGTAAGATTATACTCAAACAAATAAAAAAAAAATATTATAACCAAAACCTTTGAGAGTCCGTCCCTAATGTTCTACCCTTCAATACCTAGCGGACCCGAGTTTTATTGCTTTGGCTGGTAACTTCCATAATTGCGGACAAAAGCCAGCGCGATGAAGATTGCGATAGACTATACGATTTGCGATTGCATAGTCGCTCATAAAAACAAGAGAGAAGATGCCTCAGTATATTTACCTGTCTCCACTCGTATAATAAAAATGGCAAAACCCACCTATTTACCTCTTAGTGTTCTTCCTTTTTTTATTACGCCCCGATGTCGTACACTCGACAGAGATAGCACCAATTACCTGATAATTACAGTAGTTTCCACTAAACAAATTTTTCCAGCTGCCAATGAGTATGTTATTAATTACATTTTTTATCAAATTTATAAGACTTGGACTTAAAGTAGGAGTAACATTTTCTGCTCTGACCTTTAATTTTACTGTGTTTCACAAATACTCTGTTTGGTTAAACATGCTATGATATGGAGAAAGTCGTAAAACAGTATGCCCATCCTGTTCAATCAAATTATCGCATACATACTGTTTTTTATTTGCATATGAATTTAGGACTTCGAAAATGTGCGGCTTTTTTGCAACTGCATTCAAAATTAATATCATTTTGTAACAAGTTTTCCTGGATTTCAATTTTTGAAATGAATGAGGCTGGTGCTTTGCATAGCAGACGACTGTGGTAGTTATTGGGATTATTTTTTAAAAGATTGTTTTGAAACCAATTTTCAAACAGCAAGCAGTTTGGGACAAATCCGAGCGTGTATTATGGTGATGCGTTTTCCTTTATTTGAAGGTGTTTTCGTCTGACAGTTTTGGTTAGTAGAATCAACCTATCCTTTCGATACAGTGTCCTGTATATCGAGCCATGTTTCATCAATGTAATCTATATCTTTTAATGCCTTGATGATTCCATTACTACTTGCCTTTTGTCTATTTTGCGGTACTTAAATCCCATTTTACAAACAACTCTACGGAAGGTGTCACGGCTTATGTTTATATTGGTTTCGTCTTCTTCTAGCTTCTTTTTCGGTTTATCCGAGGTAGGAACAACTCCGCTTTGACAAAGACGATATATTATCCTTCTTATTAGATCCTGATGACTGTTGTCTGCACGGTGACTTTGAAAATAACGACGTTTAATTTTTTTCTTCAATTCTCCACCATTAGTATCCCTTATCCACGATATTGGCATTTTTATAAGTAGGCAAGTTTCTTTGAAAACGTTTTGTTATTATCGAAAATCGATAAAATCGAATTTTTCGAAAGTATCTACTCTCGTATAAAAATTCTATATCTCGGTAACGGTAAGTCCTATGGGATCACCGTTGGTACAGAAATGATCACCGCCGAAAGAAAATTTTTTTGTTTGTTTGCCCGTTCTCCGTTCTCGTCTTTTGTTTTTTTTTTCCTGAATAAATTTCGAACCGTTGGAGCTACAAAATTAAAATTTGCCACCTTTTAACCCTCCACGAGGCACATAATATCATGAGAAAGAAATGGCCCTGATCCGACGCCGGTATCCATCTTTTTGCTATGAAACACGATAATTCGAAGCAATCGACTTCATATTTGGCACATAAATGCAGCTTAACCCCGTGACGGAACCTATTGAAAATGGGGGGAGGGTTCGGAAAGTAGTCTAAAAAAATAAAAAATCGCGTGTGCAAGGGTCTACAAAAAACATCATTTTTCAAAAACCGTTTACGAGACCAAAAAAATTCTTGAACCAGAAGACGCAGAAGATACCAGATACTCCATTCTCGTCAATTTTTCAAAAATATACATGGTGCGCCGCAAATTCAAAATAACTTAAAAATAGGTTATTATATTATATTATATTATTGAAAATTGGTTATAACTAAAAGACTATGATTCAGATCTCACTTTCTTTTATGTTGCGATATAGCCCGCATAGACAGCAAAAACTTTTGTATTTAAGGTTTTCACCTATTGTACAGGGTGTTTCCGATATTCCGTGCTAAATGAAAAATGTGTTAAGTGTCCTAAATTTGCAGATATCAACTTCAAATCTAGCAGAGAAGTTAAAGTCCGTGTACACATTTTAACGGTAGAAATTGGGCGCAATCAAATTTTACCAAGTATTTTTTAAAAATGTTTGAATTTTTTTTTTTTTTTTTGGTAATTTTAGCTTCCAGAAAAATAGGTTTTCCTCCATAATCGTTCACCCGATCGGCAAAATTCTTTAACCAGCAGTCGCAGAAGATCCAGTGCAATAACATTAATTCGGGGCATTTTTTCGATTATATACAGGCTTTTCAAATTATAGGAAAAAATCTAAAAGGCCTAGAAAATTGTTCTTTTGCAGAGTATATTATTAGCCGCATATCAAAAATCCTAAAAAATATGGCTAATTGGTTCAAACAGTGTCATAGGCCGCATCAAGAGCTACAATTTTTGCCTTTGCGGTTTTCGCCTATCACATACGCTGCTCGGGATATTTGAAAAAAATAACCATTTACTTTTTTCAAAAAATTCTTGAATTAGGAAACGTGGAAGATTCCTCTACTTCGAACATTGTTGAATCATATACAGGGTGTGTCGTTTATGGGCAAAAAATCTAGAAGATCCTAAAAATTTCCGTTTTTGTGAGTAAATTATTGGCTATAAACGAAAAACCGTTAAAAATGGGATAATTTTATTTGAACAGTATCGTAAACTATGTCGAGAGAGAGTTTCAGATTTCGTCAATTATACAGGGCCCGAGATACTTGAGAAAATATCATTCGACACCGTTATTATTTGTGCAAATTTTAATATTTACCGATGTTTCCTGTACCTTTGAAGTTCGGCGAGATGTGAAGGACATTTCATACAGGGTGCATGCACAATTAAATAACATCGATTTTGCGAAAGTTCCATAGTGGCCCGCAGGAGCACGATAGAAAAACAATGCGTTCCTTTACCACACGAAACTGCGAAGCTCCTTCCTTTTGTAATAAAAAGCTGTCCTGCACCGAATAAAGTTTCATATACATATATCTTTGAAATGCACAGTAAAAACGATTTTTCAACACTGCCACGAATGGTCAACACTCAAGATCTATATCAGAAAGAAAGAAATATACCTGGCCCATCCCTGCCTTGTCACTCCAGTAAGAATAAATTTTTTGGGAATGGCTTTACCCAATAATAATAACAATAACGATGATTCTACAAATCCTATTCAGACCCAACTTGTAAAATAATTTTGTATACAGTATCTCCACCTTGTTCCGGAAAATTGGATTTTGAAGTTTCATTTTATTAACAAAAAAGGTAAAGGTAATTCGGAATTAAGCGATCCCAGATAACGATTTTTACCATAGTATGATTTAGAAGAACCTGGTTTGTGAACGTGTCCCACCAGGGAGTTAAAATTATAAACAGTTTTCTCTTGTATCTAGCACTCGAGTGTCGATGGCAGTTATTCGAAAACATCCCGTATGAATTTATCCTTTCGTGCGTAGTTTGTCATTTTTTATGCTAACAAACTGACCTACTTTAAGACAAAATAAAATTGAGGTAATTATCTCGCACAATACTCCATACAATTTCGCATGTATTACGCTTCGGGTCGCGCACTATACACAAACGTTAATAATAATAACCTTGACGTTCATCTTTTATTAATCGGGCATTGTATGCGCGAATCTCTGCACTCCTCTGGAATACCCGATGAACTTGACGTGAAGAACGCGAAAAATCCGAATTCCGCTTTAGTCATGGGCCACGTCCCGTGAAGAAGAGTGTGTGCGCACAGAAAGTAGATGAAAACGAGAGAGTAGTGATCGAATTGTCTGTTTATAGTGTTAGTGCTGAGTAGAAAGTGTAAATAAGAGGTTGTAAACCAGCCGCAAGAGGGTGCGCGTGTGATATCTTCAAAACGTTTATTGTCAACCTCAGCTGATTATTGGTATCATCGAGATCTTCGCCATAATACTACCTAAAACTTTACCTAGTAATGTAACAATACAGGCCCAAATGCTACCAGTCACATTGTATTGCGGCGGCTAGCCAAACTAACCAAAACTAACCACAACAAATTAAACTTTTATGTATTGGGTACTTCCCATAGTACCCCATCTCACCGTCCCAACTCTTCTTCTTTTCGACTTCTGACACTTTACCCTAAATACAACTGGGGCAAGGTATTCCCTAAACAAAAAGGCCACTTTTCCAAAACGTGAGATGCGCTTTTTCATATAGATCGCATGTTCCCTTAAATGTCGGCCCTTTTGGTTGTTTTTTTTTTACATTTTTACAACATTTTCGATAGTAAGGTTACACTTATTTTATTACATAATCCTGTTAGACACTCTCATTTAGTCGGTTCGCTTCTCAATATTGATTGGTAAACTTTTTGTTTTGTTTTTCCTCCTTGAAGTATTTTATTTTTCTTCTCTTTTTCATTATTTATTTTTACAACCATATAGAAATAGCACATGTATGATCAATCTATTCGAATTTCATTCATATAATTAAAAAATCAGTCTAAGGGTTGGTCGTTGATGTCGTTCATCCACCATCTTCTCGAATCGTTTCTTTCCAACTTCGTGATTAAATTGACTCTATTGTTTGCTTCCATGTCAGATTTGTCGAAAATGTTCAATATTCATTTTGTATTGCGTCTATTTGTCAAACTTATTATTGTCTGTTAATAAGCAGTTACTAAAATGTCTTTATATGACGTTCAAAAGCAGAGGACACCCAGTATGTTTAAATTTAATCAGTCGTCCTATCCCTTATCTCCATACCAAATAAACACTTATCATATCAGAAAAATATTGCTTTAACAAATTTCTATTAATAATTTTTATCTACAATTTATTTTAGTACATAATTCATTGTCAAACCATATTTTTGGGAAAGTAATGTCTCTTCATTAGAGTGCGATGGTCTAAAAAATAATTCTATTATTTCTATTAACTCATCACTTATTGCAATAGAACTTTTAATATCACCAAAAAAAAAGTTCATTTGAATTTGGGTCAAGAAATTCGTGGTTTTTTAAACCACAGGAAATGCCTAAAAATATCACATTGAAACTATGCAAAAGTAATAATAAGCTCCAATATTCGAAGCGAATAAAGAGAACATTTTTCAGGATCTTAAGCATATTAGAACTTTAATATTTTGAAAAGATAGCACCTACAGCTCTACAAAATGTCTAAATTCATCTGCAACCGGATTCGTCCGATACTATTTCTGTTTCTCATCCCACTTCTGAAATATCCATAACAATAAGTATAGTGATATGTTTACCTGCTGACTACAATTTCAAAATCAGATATTTTTACAGCTGTTAACTTAAACTTCCACAAACAAAGAGAATAATCCAATTCACCCCTTCAATGAAATAAAAAAAACACACTCTAAAATTTCTTCTGATCAATCAAAACCTGTTTGCATTTTCGAAACACCTGTGTTGTTGAATGTGCCTAATTTGCAGCTCCAATATTCGAAGCTCTTTTTAAGCTAACCATTTGCGTAGATATGGGTAAACATCCGAAATTCCTTAAAACAAAGAATGACACGCCAACGCTTTTTGAAAGTCAATATGAAAATATAACGTCTCTTGGTATCTCGGCAAACAATTTTTAAATGGACGAATTGCATTTGAATTCATTGTTCTCTAGAATAACGCAAAGGTCTAAAAAACTAAAGAGAACAGTTTTCAGGATCTTAAGCATATTAGAACTTTAATATTTTGAAAAGATAGCACCTACAGCTCTACAATATGTCTAAATTCATCTGCAACCGGATTCGTCGGATACAATTTTCGTTTCTCATCCCACTTCTGAAATATCCATAACAATCAGTATAGTGATATGTTTACCTGCTGACTACAATTTCAAAATCAGATATTTTGACAGCTGTTAACTTAAACTTCCATAAACAAAGAGAATAATTCAATTCACTCTTTCAAAATCACACTCTAAAATTTCTTCTGATCAATCAAAACCTGTTTGCATTTTCGAAACACCTGTGTTGTTGAATGTGCCTACTTTGCAGTCTTTTCGCTTATTTTTGGAACGTCCTGTATATCTAGATTTTCACAACTAAATTTAGCAGTTATTTAACACCTAATCGGGAAATCAATGAAAACATCGAGGATTGGCGCAATCTAACCAATCTGTTAACCTTCGCGTCGGATTATCAATGTAAACAATAGCGTTTGTACGGCTCCAGTGGCGTAGGCGCCAAATTGAGTGGCATGCTTAAATTTAAATTTGAACTAGAAATAAAAATTATTTTGTCAAGGAACTTAAAAATGCAATGATACCACTTTTATTTCAACAAAAGATAGTGCAAAAGCTAATGAAAACGTATTTCGCTTTCTTTTTCATTAACTGTAAGCTATAATAAAAAACAAAAACTCGCAATAATGTCGCATATTTAGGAATGCATTATTAAATGCTAATATTCATTCTTTTAACAAAATATTTACAATTACTTTTCGAAATAGGGTTGAGTGCGTAAAAAATATCAAAAAAGTTGGGGATAAAATTTGTTTGAGTTCACTTATTTTTAAAATACCGGATATTGCGGATAAGTACGAACTTCACTGTAGATTAAATAATTTTTTAATTCTTCGCAAAATTCCATTCATTTGTTTTTGAAATACCAACACAAGCCACTAAAATAGATCTATCTGGAAACCAAAACCAAATATATAACAAAGGCTCCCAGTATCTAGAAACTTCGGAAGAATTCAAAAATGGATTATTATATACGAAATACGTAGTTGTTATTTGTCGAAAAAAATACAAACCAGAAAGTCTTCAAAACAATGGGGTATTTTAAAAGTACAAGTGATTCGAAACGACTTTTTTGTTTTCATGTTTTTTTGAAAGGTTTTAAACGGTACATAACGTATAATGCTTTTTTTGCATATTATTAGTGCAAGTCCAGTATATGTGTAACTACAATGCTGTCTTGACGTTCTAGGTAATATGATTGAAAAATAAATGAAAATAAATAAATAAATAAGAAAGTGTAACTTTACGAGCTACCAATACAAAAAAAGTCCGTGACCTAGACGGTATTAAATCTTTATTATCTGGAATAGTTTTGAAAAATTTAATAAATTAAGACCACTGATAGGGGTAGGTAATTTTTTAAAAACGTTCGTTATAGCCTCAGTTTTCATAAGGAATGTGATGAAGTAAAATGGAAACAGTTACGCCTCTATTTTCAAAAATATAACCTGATTGGCCGGGACAATTCTATCCCCCAAGAGATGAACAAGCCAACTAGCGTGGCTTTTCTGCTACTAGGTATTTTATCCCTGATTACTATTATGTCTGACATTCGTACAGTTCAAACTTCAAATCTAGTTACGTCAAAAATAGACCGCATAGATAAAAATATTTTGTCTATGATCAACGGGAGAATCATTACGCGAAATACTGTCACATCGCGCGAAATCACGCCAAATCTCAAATAATATTGGACGACGGATGCGTCATCATCTTTACGAATGAAAATGCATGATAATAATTGAATTGCGCGCAGCCTCTAAGGTTTCGTGTTTTAGTTTAAATAGTTCATCGATGATATTAGTTCTTTTTTTAAATAATATTTCAGCATTTAAATGTAACAATAAGTAGGAGTAAGCACTAAACATACATGGAGTCTTGAAATGTAGATATAGGAGTTGAGTATTCAGAATACAGATAAACAATTTTGTTTAATTGGAACCATTTGGGGGACGTTGGCTGAAAAACCAACCAATAGGGAGATATATTTACATTATAAAAACGCACTATCGCTATTATTACTCTACCCTTTGGGATTTTTGGGTGTTTAAAAAAATCTTTCAGTTCTGATCTCGATATCGTTCTCATTGATTTGTTCAAGTATCTTGATAACCATTAAAGATACATACTCATAACTCGGGTATTATTTTTTGTGGCTTTTAACCATCGAGTCGATTTATTTTTGGCTAACTTTAACTAAACTTACCCAAATTTTGGTCGTCTTGCTCCACTCACCCTTATTTATAATTTTGTTTTATAATAATTATAATTATTTTTTAAAAACTAATTAATAAAAAAAAAGTTACTGATTAGTAACTATTTTTGTATCGATTAAATTTGTTATTGGTATTTATAAAATAACACTTTTAATAAATTAATTATAATTCGGTTATAATAATATGGAAAAAAATTTTTTTTGAATTTTTATGCGGTCCATTTTGCCCCTATTATTACGCAAAGGGCTAAAAATTTATAATTATTAGAAGAAGAAAAAATTGATAAGGGGAGCCGCCTTGCCCCACTCACCTCTACTTTTTCTTAAAGAATATAAAAACACAATTCACATTTTCCAAAGTTTAGCTAAACATATTTTTGGTAGTACCCATAATGTCTGTCGCAAATAATATACTGTGCTCTTAATTTCTTTTATTTACTATTACACCGTTTACATTTTAGTCAGAAAAACGTTGTACAGAAACGAGTTTATTTTTTATTAGAATCATAATAACAATAAGAAATTAATATGCTAATTGGGCATAAAACTGACAAGCATTAATTTCGAAATTTACAGAAAGTCAACAAAACATAACGATATGGGATTCTTACAATAGGAAAACATTTTATTGCTAACGTTGCAAAATCTACAACTTTTTGAAAGAGGAAACATTATACAAAGTGAAGAAAAATGACTGAATGATTTTTTGATTTAACTCTTCTTACTTCTTCAGTTATTTATTGGCCATCCTGTATTTATTTAGTTGCAAAATGTCAATATAGACCGCTAAATTAGTAAATCAACCCCAAGTATAAAACAAACGCTTTCTATAGCATAAATCGATCGATTTCAAGTTGTTGTAAATGGAGAAAATTAATATTTTCATATTTTATGTTTTTTTTTTAATTTTTTGTACAGGTTCTGAGATAAGGTGGCATTCCATAACAAACGGGCCACTTGATAGATATTTACAAAACTTTGTCCCATATTTATGGCCCTTTTTGAAATGGCATTATTTATTTCATGACGAGTGGTGAAACGAATACGTTACTTTAAAACGAGAAAACAAATTACAGTGATTATCTTTACCATATTTTGAGTTTTTTTTTAATTTGATATTTTTCGTCGGTTATTAATTAATTTGCCATAGTTATTCCATAAATTATATATACAGTCAGCTGAAAGCCCTATCATAATACCAAAACGAAGAGCTTATGGATATGTTTGATGATAGATGCTCTTAAACCAGAACCCTATCCCAGATCTTCTGATGGCGTTTAAGGTAAAAAACAATTATAAAAAAGATTTCCAAATATGCATCGAAATGAGATAAAAAAAGAAAATGATTCTAATGTTTTTTATCGTGCCGACTGTAAGTATAAACATGTGGTGAGTAACATTTTAATTTTTTAAGTATAATATTCGAATAAATCTTGTAATTATGATAAAAGTGAATAGCTGTAATAATAGCGATAGCTCCTTCTCGGTTCTACCCCCACCACAGACTTTAATTTGTGGTTCTTAGTAGCTGTAAAATTATGATAGCTAATTTTTCTTACGAGCGACTTTAATCAACCTTCCACCACCTAATTCCGCATAAAATTGCAGTTGTTCAAAACTAGAAATAAATTTGACATTTATTATTTAATACAGGATGTTATATGCGACAATGATGCATTGTTTCTTATTTACCTATCTTCATTTTCTTCTTATACCACGCGAAGTCTATACTACGCCACTGGGCGATACGTGAGGGACCAGATAAACTCGATCGTTGTTTTACCTATTTTTCGAATCGCCTCTTAACCCATGACGGATATGACAAACGAGCCACGAATTAACCAAACGATTGTTATCATCGAACGTCCTTTTCTCGTTAAGTGTAACAAAATATTGTAAAACCTGTTACCTGACGCAGTGCCAACCGTAACGTTACGCCTTGTATAGTGTTTCGAAGCATCACAATGTAAATATTTCGAATGGAAGTATCACTTTTACTGGAGTTTTGCTTAAGGTGTCCCGGTAACTAGTTATGGCCGCTAATACGGTTTTAAGGGCGAAAAGCAGGGATCAAAACAGGAAAAATGAATTGGCGGCTCATCGTCACACCATCGCCAACTTTCCGATGATATACGGACCGATACCTTACAGTAAGTCGCTTGCAACATATTAAAAGTTTTAATTTTAATAATAATTTTAAATATTTGAAGTCTAGAATCAGTTAGGTAAATTGTGACTGCCGTAAAGTTTTATTGTTTTTGTGTTGTCTTGCAGACACCTCGTAAGATAAAGAGAAGGAAAGATGTAGATATTATTAGGTAAAATCCAGTGTTGTTATCAACAAACAGGCCAAAGAAATTATTTTTAATATGGAACACCCCGTATTTTTTATCCCAAAAGTAGTTTGAAACTTTCAAATATCCACATAGTGGTCGTTAGACACTGACAGGAAAGCTATAAAATATTGATGATAGAAATGACAGACAATTTACATGACACCACCATGATAGTTGGTTCTGCATATTACTTCAAGAAATATTTAATAACAATAATAATAATAATAATAGTCTTTATTGAGAATTGAGATACATAATAATAGACAGTATACGATACTAAAATCCTAAAAGGCGAAATCTAGCTGACTAAGTCAAGTACTCAACATTAACCCAACACAATTCATTTGTATCTTATACACCTTTTTAACAATATAATTTGTAACAAGAAAACCCGTAGTAAAGAAAAATAAAATATAAACAAAAGAAAAAAAAATGAAAATAATTATATATGTACAGATAAATTTTCGCACAGAATTCTCGTATATTGTGAAAAATTACACCTAAATAGTAAATATAGGAAGTTCTAGTGAGCGATCTTTTTTTAAGGTAATTTTTATTAAAGTATTTAAGTTTCCGTAAATTCATATTCTACGATTTTACTGAAGCGATTCTCCAGAGTATTGTATAAATTGATATTTAATTTATTAAGAGCACTCTTAAGCACTATTAAGTAATGTGCATACCTAATTGAATGACTATGAACTTATGAATGCTAAGGGTATTTACTTAAGCCTTTACCGTTATGATATTACTCTTTAAGAAAAATGTGTTAGTTAAAACATAACTTGCGACCTGAGCAATTTCAAAATTTATATTCGGTTTTCTCTGCAGCATCTTCAGTAGTACCTGACTGTCTTAAGTCACACTAAAATATATGGAACCTTTACTCAAGTAAACGCATAGGAATAAGCTTCACAAAACAGTTTGATTACGATCCTTATGGTAAAAAATAAAAAAAATTAAAGAAACTGTTCTCCAAATTACGAAAATACCGAGAAAATTACAAATCATCTGCACCATATTGTGCCATTGTTTGATCAAATCAAACTACACCAAAATAGAGTGAACCATTTCTTGATAATTTAGACAAAAGAAAATTAAGGCACTTATCCCTCATTATTGTCAGAAAGGCAAATGCTGTATTTTCTGAGGATACTAGACATAAATGCAATTTTATTAATTTATTAGTATATTGCTCCCAAATAATATCGTCAATACAAATTCGCATTCGATGGAGCCTTGGAAAACAGTTAGATTAAGAAATAGTATATTGTGCAACAAGTGCAAAAAGTTTACCGAACGTGTTTCATACTATACTTTTTCTACGACCGTTAGATTTTGGGCGCATTTTCAAAATACAACACAAATTCATTCACTGACATGGCCGTCAGAAATTACAAACGTCAAAATTCAAAGCGTGGGAAATATCTCCGAAAACATCCGATTGCTCCCAAATCCGTGAGGTAAAATCTCGGAAATGTCCGAAGTGGCTCGGATTCATGAGAAACTAAACTGACGTGGTAAAGTGATGCTTCCCGCACACTAGATCGATGAGTAATTAGTTATTTTAAAGACGGGAGTAGAAAAATATGATTGTCGTTTAAGGTAGAATGTAAAAATTATTAGTGGATATTCTCAAAACCGGATCAATTGTCATGAAAATCATGAAAATACAAAAATTTGCGCAGAATTTTGACCACCATCGCCTTTGCAAATCATTAAGACTTGAAATCCAAAACTATAATTATTCAAAAAAGAATGAGAAAAATTAACTCGCGCATTTGTTAGAAAATTATGGACCGCTTACCATAAGTGTAATTCAAATTGGATCGACATCGCGCGATCGCAAACCGGTATTTGCGATTCGGAACTCCTCCAATGACGTTTTCCTTTTTTGAAAAGCTAAAAGTGAAATTAGATTCCGCAGGTCTCGCCGGTTGGTATACCCCGAAGCGTATCACTTTTACTTTATTTGGCGTTTAGATTATTCCGATGGGTCTATGCCCAACACGTTTCTACATTTCCGAAAATTCAATTGGAATTTTAGAACCTTTAAACAATTTAAACACTTTTTTTCTTCAAAGAAACTTCCATAATACTATTTACAAATCTTCTGTATTCCTGCCTCGTCCTCCTCCGACGCAGGAGGAATCCAGAACATTTGTGAATAATTCTTCTTCTTCTTCTTCTTCTTCTTCTTCTTCTTCTTCTTCTTCTTCTTCTTCTTCTATATTAGGCACTTCTGCCTGTTTTGATTCAATGTAATTTTTATCACAAGTTGTCGTTCGATCTTTTTTCGTGGGCGTCCTATTCTCCTCCGACCGTTGTTCAGACATTCTATCTATATGTTGATTCCATTCTTCATTTCTATTTCTTGTCCAGGTGTTAATGTTTTCAATTCCACATATGTGTCTTATGTTTTCATTTGTTTCTCTATCCCAGAGTGTTTTCCCTGCTATTTTCCTTAATGTTTTCATTTCATTTGTATCCAGGCATTTCAGAGTCTTAGATGTTTCCGGTCTTGTTTCTGCGGTATATGTCATGACTGGTCGAACTACATGCGGGATTTTTTTTTGGACTTTTGCAGTTTGTTCTCTTATTTCATCCTGTATGTTATCATATAGTAATCTAATTCCTAAATATTTGATGTTCATTACCTGCTCTATAATTTGGTTATCAATCAGTTGACATCTAATTGGTTCTTTAGAGATTACTAGTGATTTAGTTTTTTATCCGATATTTTCATGTTAAACTTCTTTGCATTTATATTAAACTGACGCAAATCATCTTCATTCGCAGCTACCGCTTTTTACGCTACGCTTTTTTTGTTTTTAATTATCTAATTATTTCGTTTAATATACCTATAGCTACTTGCGTCTATTTTATTTGTTTTCTATATATTTTAGATTAGTTTTATTATATCAAATGGGATATTTCTGTTGTGAAGTATGAGTATCACGTCCTGAGGCTGCACTCTATCAAATGCCTTTTTGAAGTCTTTGAACCATAACAACACTGAATATTCGTTTTAATATTTGTCTAATTACAAATACTTCGTCATTACAAGATCTTCCACTTTTAAAACCTTGTTGTTCTTCAGGGAGTTTTACAAGTGGAGTTATTTTGTTGGTAATAAACTTTATTGTCAGTTTCAAAGTCGTGCATAGGAGGCTAATTCCTCGATAGGTATTTGGATCAGTCTTCTACCCCTTTCTAAAAAGTGATATCATTATGTTTATCCTCCAGTCTTCCAGTATTTGTGATCTTTGTATTAACTTGTTTATAAACGCTGTTAGTTCTCTATTAAACTTGGGACCTCCGTACTTCAATAATTCATTCTGTATTTCATCTTTGCCAGCCGATGTTCGGTTTTTGAATTTCTTAAATGCTTCTTCCAATTATTCACTATTTATTTCTAATATTTCATCTATTACTGTATCTGGGGTTTCTGATGTTAAATTCTCCGTCTTATTATACAATTGTTTTAAGTTTAATTTAAACTCTAATTATGACATGCCACCGTTTAATAAACTATGTATGAAATTTTTCTTTGCATGACAGGGTACATCGTATGTGTGTGTGTGTGTGTGTGTGTGTGTGTGTGTGTGTGTGTGTGTGTGTGTGTGTGTGTGTGTATGTGTAATGTGTACTCTAGATAGTGATTTGCAGTAGGATTTTTTAAATATCCCGCTCATCCTGTAAGACTGGCCAAAACCGTTGAAAAAGTCAGTTTTCAGTTTTTCCCAAAACTGACACGCTGTACATTACTTGAAAAATAACCGAACTATAGTCCTGATCCTCCCGCCTTTTCTGTTCGGATTAGATGGTTTTTGAGGTTTTTTTTTCGGAACCCAAAATAGCCCAGAATAAAATTTTTACGCATTTTGAAAAAATATTCAATTGAGTAAAAATTCGATTTCAGCGGTTTTTCTAAAGTAACCAGTCACTGAATTATTTTGCAAATGTTTACCACATGACATTTGAATCAACATATCATAAAACTAATTGCAATACGAAATTTAAATTTCTTAAAGTGTGGTCAAAATATTTGTCAAAAATTATGTTTATATTATATATAATCTTCAAGTGAACAGCAGTGCATTTTACATTTAACAGATTTGTTTGCTTTTTTTCCACAATTTTACTTTTAATTATCGTACAGTTAGCGTAGTTGCTAGCTGGGGTTGGCTACTAGAAGGAACAATAAAATTATTTAAATTTCGGAAAAGTTGAGCATCGGTGAGTTCAATAATGTTCCGTTTTGAAATTGAAGTTAATCTTGTCACTTCCGGAAATGTGGCGGAAAATCTAAAACTTCTGGTTTTCGTTTTTATCTTTTTATTTCTTTATTTTAAAACCTTTGCAAAAATCTGTAAATACATTGGCACTTGGAAAATCCCTTACGAAGTTTCGATTTTCTCAAACCATAATCAACTTTTTTTTTGACCGCCATATTGGATTTTTGCATTCTTGAACAGCCATTGTTATTACCTTTTTATTGGTGTATTACAACTATGACATTGTCGTCATTGTCGTTAAAAATGGATTTTACTAATGAAGAAAAACTTTATTGTAAAATGATAGAAACAGTGTCAAGACATCGAAAGTATATTTGAACATGTATTCTGAAAGACGACAACCTCATCGAACATTGTTTAAATTATTACAATTAATGAGAAACTTCAGGATATTTTATAAAAGTTGACGATAAACATGGCTATATGTAAAGAACACAGTTCTACTCTTCTCTGCATCTCCCAAACTCTCTAATGTTTTGGAGCTGTTTCATATTTGGTACCTACCAAAAATATGATAAAAAGATGATAAGATACCTGTATTGTGTTGTTAGACGAGACGCCATCTTACTGAAATCACTTGCTATTGGAGTGAATCATAGGTAAATCATCCAAATGGTCTTTAAGCGTTGACGTCAAAAATTGATTCAGAGTGCCGTCAAAAAATTGACGACAATTTGTAAAAGTACTTTGAGAAAAACGAAACGTCGTAAGGGATTTTTGGCCTGGTCATAAGGTAAAGCCTAAAAAGTTCCAATGGGAATGTATTTACAGATTTTTGCTAACTTTTAAAATAAACACATAAAAAAATAAAAACAGAAGTTTCAGATTTTCCTCCATATTTCCGGAGGTAACAAAAATAATATCAATTTCAAAAAGGAACATTATTGAACTTTGCCCTAATTTAGGTCACCGTTCCAGAGATTCTAGTGGTGAGAGTCTAATTTGAAACACACGGTATACAAAAAAAGAGGAAGACGTCTTAAACAACAAGGATTGAGAGGCTCATCGTCGTAGCTGGAATTATGTAGATAGGTTATATCAAGCGTAAATTTTCACATTTTCCGATTTTCAAAGAGCTTCTGATGGCAGTTTCATATTGTGAGAAATGCGAGACAAAAATGCTTCAGTCAACCCTGTATATCGTAGGAATCTCACAGAATGAATCCAACTAAATCAAGAATTACTTTTGCGATCAAATATACTTAAACGAATTGTTCTACCAACGGAATTTCTAAATTCGCCTCATCTATTCCAAATGGAGTACATTTTAATGACACTAATTACTGCCGGTATGTGCGCCTAGCAGTTGTCCCACTTAAATCGTAAAATTACTTTTAAACGAATCGCAATTGAAATCCAATGTTATATTCCCGCAGTTTTAATGTTTCTCTTGGTCGTCGTGCACAACAGTCGTGTCACTTGCAGTAGTTTTAACTGTATTTTTACGTGCCGAACTCCGTACAAACGCCACATATAGCTAATACTAGTCATTCGGCTCTCGCGTAACAACAGAGTGTCCATCTTTTAATCGCGGAAAGTGTTTCGGACTGCTTGAGATGCGAAAAAACCCATGTGAGTAGCGTTAAATTGTCGTTGTATTTTTCTCGCGTAAATATTGCTGCAGTTAAATATTTAAAATAAAACAATATTTCTTTTAACTTCAAACTACCTCCCCCCCTCTCAGTAAATCTTACCCCGGTAATACGTACAATTCACGATTTGAAAAGAAATCCACCAAAATCTCCGTAACTAAGCTATTATCTTGATTCGGGTTTAAAGGCACGAGTGGCGAGCTTCTTCAGAGGTCCTTCCATCTCCAACAGACTAGTCAGGGAAACCATTGAGATACAAAAACACCCACACAATTTCAACCGAAAGGAGGAGACCCTTTGACTCAACCAAATCTGGAACCCGATCCTTAGGAACGCCCGAGCAGTACCGATCGATATCCCGAGACCAACCGAAGCGGAACAAGCCCCGCCCACCACCAATCACCATAAATGCAACCTGCGCAGGAGAAATCGTCAGTCTACGTCCAACATCGGAGATAGAAGGACCTCTGAAGAAGCTCGCCACTCGTGCTAGCGAAACGTTAGGAAGTAATTCCAATCGACGACGGCCTTTAAACCCGAATCAAGATAATAGCTTATCAACGGACCGCGAAAGCCTTAACCAATTTATCTCCGTAACTGGATTAGTTTTGGTTACAAACCAATGTCGAAAAATGCCTTCGTTCTATCAAAACTCGGAAAGTTCGGGTATTGGAGATTCATGATTATTTGAAAACCTATTGAATTTAAATTTTAACTTACATAATACATATATACATATATAGGAGCTTTCCAGCCATTGTAATATGTCTAATTTTGTGGAATGAAGAACATACCATCTGTGAAGTTGAGCTACAAAAACAGTTTTTCTTTTGTTTTTATTAATTATTAATTTTTTCAAAAAATAGAAATGCGCTGAGTGGGACAAGTTCTGGAGTTCCGCAAGGATCAAATCTTGGACCCATTTCTTTAAGTTATTGATAAAGGATTTGCCGAAAACAGTTCGGGACTCCAAGTGTTATTTGATGAAGATTTTAAAGTTTTAGAATAAAGAATCGTCAAAATGTACTTTTACTCCACAATAACTTGGAGTAAAACATTGCAAAACGATTCTGCAAATCAATAACCATGAAAAAGCAAGACATTAATTAGAAAAACATGCGGGGTCACATTGAATAATTAACTTAATTTCATAGCCACATAGAGCATATAAAATGGTGTATTTGTGCATAGTGGAAACAATTTTGTTTGTTAAATTTTGCAGAATAGTTTATTTAACTAGTAAAGTATTGAATATTGTAATCATAAGAGATCAATGAGTAAATAAATACTGTGGTAAGCTTATAAAATAACCAATATAATGTTTACCAATTGCATTGCATACAGAATTTTCGTACAAACTACATTTTCCGATAATACCAACTCATTACGGAGATTTAAAAGAAACTCACATACTCTGTATGTCTATCTTCTAAACTTTTTTAAAGAATCTTCCAAAAAGGGGTCATATAAGCTAGAAAAAAACAAGGCATTAATTCGTCTACATCTACATCTGAAATGTGACATTATCAATGAAGACATATGTACGTGGCTGAAATAAAAGACGTTCAGTCATTGAAAAAGTTATATTAAAATAAATGTACAGGGTGGGCCGTTTATCTTCGGACACTACCTTATCTCAGAAACTATAAGGGATGGAGCCAAAAGTTATATCCAAAAGTTAATTGGGGTTTTACAATTCTTCAATTTATTTGAATGTTGTATATTTTCCTTGGGAAAGTATCAACTTTCTTATTTTAAATGGAACACCTATACAAAATTCCAGACATATTTTGTGTATAATGTCCTATACCTAAGTCTAACCGTTTTGACCGTTTTGACTTAAAATATCTGCGAATTTTTGCCATTTATTGTTTCACTTGAGTAAGTTTTGTTGTAGACAAAAGAATCGAATAACGGATTTCATAACAAATTTCGATTCATATTAATACATGGTACGCGAAATATAAAACTAAAAATCAAATTAAAAAAATTGCGAAATTTTTTTTTTTAAATGGAAACTATCCATTTTTAGAATCTTGTCATTTAACATTAAAAATTAAGGCAATTTTATGTAAAGTTGTATGTGCCTAATATTTTTACCTTTTGAAATATTTTCTTTTAAACATTTGTCAATCACAAATAATATGCTGTTGCCATATAAGTTCAGTTAGTGTTAGGTGGCTATGACGACGTTTGAACAAAACAAGTGTTATGATTTTCCATGTCATAGTCGACCATAATCTTGCCGATGCGCGTATGATGAAAGATTATGTAAATGTATGTATGCATTATTTATACACAATAAGGCTAAGGATACGAGATAACGTTGGTGAATATTTTATTAAGGAACAATCAATAAAAAATTAATAGCTTAAAAAGGATAATAATTATTGTAACAGTTGTTCAATATGTCATCTACTTTGAGCAACACAAGTGGTATAACGGGTTTCTAAATACATAATGGCATTTCTAACAGATTCAGTCCCATTTAAATATCCGAAACCTTCTCTTATCCGTCGTTTCAATTCTTCGGCAGTTGACGGTTTGTGTTTATAAACTAAAGCTTTTAATGTACCCCATAGAAAACATCTAATGGAGTTATGTCGGGGCTCCTTGGAGGCCAGGCGTAACTACCATTCTCCCCAATCCATTCTCTATTTGCATTTAAATAGGTGCAAATTTCTTGACTTCTGTGATAAGGAGCGCCATCCTGCTGCCAAATCAAATTTCGTCGTACCCTTTCAGGCACTTCATTTTCAACAAAGGGATGGATAATATTTAAAAGCTCTAAGTAGCGTTGGGAATTTAAGTTCTCATCAAAAAATATTAGACCCATTATTCTGAACCTCCAAATGGCGCACCATACTTTGAGGTTATAAATATGGACTCATCTATCCAAATAATATTAGCAAATATATTTTTTTGAAAAGTGTCTTTCCACAAGATTTTTGCAAAAATCAAACCTGATGTTGTAATCCCGTTGCTCTAATTTCTGAACTGAACAGAATTTATAGGACTTCCAGTAATTTATTTGAAGGCACGTTCAAATCGTCGTTCCTTTGACATCTGGATCTAAAGACGCATTTCGGGTTCAGGAGTATCTGCAAAATGCAACAAAATATTAAGTTGAAACTATGAAAACGCCTATTTTTTTCTTTGTTCAAGGTTCCTAATCTAAAGTGTTGGTAAATCGTGTCGAAGATCTTTTTTTCTGAACACCTTCTTAATGGAAATTTTGTTGTACAATCTCTAAAAACCAGAGTCCGATTGTTATTGTTCGATATGTAACATATGTAACATATCATAGAATTTCTCTGTGGTAAACATGATACCCAAGCCAGCGAATAAATTAAATTTATAAACGATAATTAAATAAATTAGTAATGTGTCAAAAAATATTTGAATTTGAATTAGGATGAAGGAGGCAGCGTCCTAGCGCTTGTTTTGTTTAAACGCCACCTTACACTAACTGAACTTATATGGCACCAGCATATTAAAATTAAAATATATCTAGAATTTTGTATAGAATTTAAAAATAAAGTAATATTTCATTTAAAATAAGAAATTTGATACTTGCTCACGAAAAATGAAACACCATTTAAAACATTCAAATAAATTGAAGATTTGTAATCTCCCAATTAATTTTTGTATATAACTTTTGGCTCCATGCCCTATAGTTTCTGAGATAAGGTAGTGTAATAAGATAAACGGCCCACCCTATACTTAATACCATACATTTTAATTTTACTTTTTTATATATAGTATACATTATACTTGTTGCATAATATACGATTTCGGGAGCCAATTTTCTTTATTTTTACCTTGAGAAAGCTCCATTCGATATAACATCCACTCCTATTAAATGATGTGTACTTTTATTATTAACACTGTTGAAGAAAGCCTATGATGACAATTGCATAAAGATGGCTAGTGGAAAATTTAGAAATTACAATGTATGCTCCACACATGAAAAAACGGCAACACAATTTTGAATAATTTGGGTTGATGGGATGAAACTTTTAAAAGCATTCACAAGCCCATGATTTTTATACGCCAATAAACGAATCCATACAATTGTCTGGTCGATAAATTAAAAATCATTAAAAGAATACTTAAAATTACAAATATCAGGTTACATTGATTATTTAAATTTGCATTTCCTAACTCACCGCGGGCAATTTATGCACTTCTAAATAATTCGATAGACCTAAATTGCATAAGAATTGCATCCTGCTGCATTATGAAACATTCTCCCCCGGTTCCCCAATCACTTTTATTCATATATGAAAAATTGTGGGTGTAAAACCGGCTTTAGGGGTTACAAAATCTATTGGTAACACATTTTCGTCATAACATTCTTAGAACTTCTTTTATGTCTTGGTTTGATTTTTGGTGTCGGTGTTTTCAGCGATACATTCCGATATTTTTCAAACGTTTCATGTGGCAATAAAACAAAATTTAACAAAAAAAAGTATTTTGACAATTGTTCAATATTTGGATTTAATTTTAAATCGGCAACTGAGCAGATGAAGCAACTGGAAATTGAGAATGAAGAGAAAGAAAGTTGATTGTCCGGTATAAGTATGGAAATGAAGACAAAGAGGGACGTATTGATTAAAATGACAGAAAAAGTGTCGATTTTCCAAGAGAAGAAACCATAGAAACTAAAAGAAAGAGAAGGCGAGATTTATAAAAGTGTAAAACGAAATGGTGAAATATGTAGCATTAATTTTTTTGAGCAGTATATTATATTAATACCCTGCAAACCAATCAACATTTTACCCAGTATTTAATTCAATGAGCCATAAAACATTTCAGTATACTTTTCTTTATTTGAATTCTTTCCAATGTAGCCAAATTTACTGATCAGAATTGGTTATGACTGGAGTGACATCTGCAGCGACCAACCGCATGAAACACATGTTCGTTTTGAGTCAGCACATTATTTACCCTCTTTAGAATTTGTAGTAGCAAGCTTCTTAATAAGGAATTGTGATAGGCTGGTTTTTTTAAGACTTCGGTTGTTTGTTTGGGAGAACTCTGACTCCTGATACTGCTGATCACTTGATCGCCCGTCCTTTTCGTTTTCCTTGTTTCCGTAAAACCTTTGTATTCGTTTTTTTAAGTGAGATTTCACATGGTATAATTTTTTTATATATATTTGAACTTTAAGTTCCCCTCTAGTATGTTGGACAACGGAGAACTGAGTGCTAGTACAATAATACAGTAATATTACTCCATGTTTCCGATATACCTATGTTATTTGCATATAAATTTACTTATTTCCATTTTTCCATGCACCATTATTTATATTGAGATGCTGTATATAGTGATCCCTCAGATCAATTTAATTAGCTAGGTAATTCGCTAGATTGCTTTTGTTTCACTTATTTTCATAATCCACTAGAACTTTGTTTCTCACATATATTTATATCTCGAGTTTCCCAATTTGCGGGTGTATTAAATATTAAATAATTGTTGTAATAATTGATAAGTTTTGTTTCATAAATTACAACAGTAATATGCAGCTCACACATGGGCGATTGAAGTAAAACAGAAAAACAGAAGAAAAAGAGAGAATCAGAAGAAAGCGAGCGAAAATATTTGAATGACGACAAAGAGGGAGAAAGGGCGAAAAAAGAAGCAATTTTCGACTTATTTGTTCTTTTTGTATCTTTGTTGTCACTATTACTATTCATTTGTGATATGGTTTGGCTTGTAAATAGGAATCACAAGCCGTGGGTCAAATAACGCTTGCTTATATACCGATCAGTCCCTGTACAAATAGATAATCGTGTATAATCGTCTAATTCCATTCACGACCACTTCCACCATTCCGCGGCGGGCCGTGACATACTTTGTATACCATTTTACTACGTCCAACTGTCTCACGGCGACAGGTGCGTGTGTTTGTATAATAATCGTTAATTTGAAACCGGACAGTTTCACTATTTTGATTCCATTAGCCCGGACATTTTCTCTTCGTTTCCGCCGATCATTTTAGTGTTTCTTACGTGTGTGCGTTTTCAAAATACTGCGTGATTCCGGGTTTTAAGGCACAAACTGAAACGGATGATGGATCTCATCATTTTAAGTAAAAAAGTTTATATAAATAAAATTAGTAGCGAAAGAGGAAACTAAAGTTTGAGTAAGGCAAACAGGCAAAATGAAGTTATTTTTGAACGGATATTCTTATTAATCTCGACAACGGTTCATTGGTTGAAAAAAATTGAATAGCAAGAAAAATTTCTAAATTGAACAAATCACTCAATTTGGTAACTGGAAGCTGTCAGGCGCATACTAGTAAAAAGTTTGTGAGGTTAAAGAAACCTCTACCATGTAGATTTTATATCAGCTTTTTTAGCTAAAGTGACCAGATCCAACACCCATTTCAGTTTGTGCCGTAAAACTTGAATCACCCCGCATATTACTGAGTGAAGTTCCCAATAGCCAAAATTGTCAACGCTTGGCCAAATTTTATTGACAAAAAACAACATCTGCATATTTATATCAACCGTTTTTCGAAAGCACACAGAATCGAAATTGCGCACATTAAAATTCTGTAGAAATTTTTTGTGGGTACAATTCCTTCGAAGCTCAATTGTTGAGATATGGACATAAAGCAATGTTTAATCAATGTTAATTCTGAATTTCGAATAATAATTAATATCCAAAAAATGCTAAGTGTATTGTGCAGAAATGATGTAAATATTAATTTTATATACTATTTTTTAGCTTCTTAGCTTTTAACGCCTTAATTGCTAGATTAATTACAATTAAAACGCCAAAACACTGAACATACTTTTTCGAAGTCAAATAAACAATTCCTGCAGTATATAACATAATACAATTGAATTATCGATATGACTAACTACTCCATATCTGTATCAGGTGACATTTCTATTTTTGTAAATTCTGCAGACAAATATATCAGATATATCCATAGCTATATTCTAAATGAATAGTTATTGGCTTTAAACACTCTTAACAGATGCTTAAAACCCAAAACTGCTTGAATTTATCCACAAAACTTGTAGTATAATTAATACAAAATATATACTTATACGTTATTTTAAAGTAATGTAAAGAAATATTCTGATATCATTCAACTATAAACAATTTTTGTGTGGATAGACAGGTTAAAACTGAGTAATAATTTATATTTTAAATATTTTTTATTTAAAGGTGAATTAAGCAACCAAAGTAAATACACATAAACACAACACAACAAAAAACAGAATTCTTTCTTTTCTTTAACAACTAGGTTATTTATTAATTACTTGTATTATGTACATAGTTTACCAAGTTATATATGTATGTATATATTATATATGTATCTTATCTTATCTTATAATGCAAAATTACATTTTGACACCACCAATAAATCACAAAAATTCTACCTAAAAATGAGACTAGATGAAAAAACATCTTACAAATAAATAAAACAAACATTGTTTCAGGACTCCACATAGTGCTCCAAACTCGGTGGGCTATTAAATGTACGCGAAAAATAGAAAAAGACATGCAAAGAGTTACTGATCTCCACTTTTAAAATACCAGAACTATGCACTTCATTGTTTTAATGAAATGGAATTGAAGTAATTTTTTAAAATCCATGTATACGCTTAATCAAATCTTCATATTTTTAGCTGAAATTGTTGCATATATCAAGAGCTGTATAGCACAAATATATATCACACAGAAACTCCCAGAATTGTTCATATAATCTAAAAATGTTATATTATACACTTAAAAAAATAAAATTCCAAATATTTAGAATAGCCTCCGCAATTCAAATTTAAATTTCCCACCTTTTTCCATTCTCAGTAAAATTCGAATAGTTTCGAGAAACTCTATACATTAACTAATTAAATTTTATAAAAACTCATTAACACGACCCCGAACGACTCTAAAGAAAAATGCAATTAAGAACAACGCAGCTCCCCAGCAAGCACGCTGCCGTGCAATTATTATCTGCAGGATTTCAACACGTCCAAGTTACCACTAATTTTTTTCAATGTCTTCATTTATATTATGGTCACTTTCTTCTGGCAGTTAGTGGCGAAGAAAGCTGAAACAGCGCGCATTCTGCGAAGTGCATGGCATGTTAACAGTACCCAGAGAAATTTAATAAGGACGGACGTTTGCCTAGACGTTTTAAGTGATGATCAGCGCGGTGTTAAGTGCCCAAAAAGTTGATAGCCAAAGTATGTATGTATATATAAGAGGGCACAACGAAAACTCGTTTTGGCCTGACGGCTGCATTAAAAAGGGGTGCTTACACTACCAGCGGCTTGGGCAGGGATAAAATGAGTATTTGAAAAGATAATAATTATTTTAGATTATTTATTTTTAAAAATTCTGTCTTCATTTTTCACGGAAAGTGAACAGTGTTAGTGCGTTGGGAAAGGTAAACCGCCGTAATTCCTTTTAAACCTTCTAGTGGAATTCCTGCCATACCATGGTCGTTGTTTCGATCCTGGTTTCAGTGGTATATAATTTTTTAAGTAGCTGAGTTAATTGACGCTTTCAGAAATCAATTGGTTCTAATCTGAACGACCGTTACAACTTGTATCTTATTAAAAATGGTGGAAGCTGGGGAAAGCCCGATTCTACCGGTCTGCAAAGAATCTTAAAGAGCTTAGCAATCACGGTTTTGGTTGTTTCTTCGATTACTATTTTTATGTGGTTTACCAGAATATGCTTAATTAAGTGTTTGAAAACAAATAAACAGAGTGAATCAGTCTCATCTTTTCTCGATATCGAACCTTTATAGTTATACGTAATTAAAACAAAACTTGTAAAAATCTAGCGCAGCAGTATTATACTTTTTTATTATTTTGGTCATTTTTGGAGATAAACGCTTAAATAAATAAAAAAAACTCTTTGAGCCACATCGTTATACAATGGATGTCGTTTATTTCGCAGAATCGCCAAGGAAATACGTCGAAAATCAAGTGACGATACACTACAAGACACCAGTACGTCAGGAGATCAAGGAATATGTATCGGAGGACGAGCTGGCCTACAGGCAGGCGGAGGCCATGAAGAAGATCTACGAGGAAGAGAGAAAACGAAAGTATCTACAGGTTAGCGAAGAAGTAAGTTGGGATTTGGTCGAAGGGGTTCGGATCGGTGTGGTGTTTTGGCTGGCCATTTGCTTACAATTCTAATATGCTTAGGCTGACGCGTGTGTTTTTCCTTAAGGTTGATGTTTTTTTTTGCGCAATTAAGAAGGTGGTTATTTTATTTTTAGCAACGGTTTTTATTTGAAGTATTCTTGTGAAATAAGACTTAGGAAATAAAGCATTTATTATACAATTTCTTTCTTCAGCAATGAATTTCACTTGTTTCTTGGCTTTTTCGTTTGGCCAAATCAAACACTGACCGAAAACAACAGTATTGATATCCACAGTTAATAATAGCAAAAATAGAGACTATCTACGGCTTATAAATTCCATTAAAATGTTTACAGTCATTAAGCATCATCTCCCAATCTGGCCTAACACACCTGATCCGCAGCTTCATCCAACTCTCAAGGTACTGCGTTGCGCAATCAATATATTGCTTAATCTTTAAATAATTATTTCTTGTTTGTTTGTTTACGTTACCAACCACAATGCAAGGTTAAACAAGACATTGACGATAAATCGAGACACGGGTATATATTTATTACATTGTCCCGGATTTTTCTTAACCACAAATTTACCCAATACATCGGTAGCACAAAATTTCACAAATTTTTCTCACTGAAATTAAGATTGTCTGAATTTTATTTGCCATTTTAACTTGTAATTTCTAAGTTTAATTGTATTATGTGCTTTGAGTTCTTAATTTTTAATAAACATTCATTCTTAAACAAATTGCGGCAGAATTTTAGTGTCTTTTTGCCACTAATTGTTTGGAGTTTTCCGCTTCTATTATAAAAATTTCCTTCCGCGCCATAATGGCAATATTAACATCTTAAATACCATGAAATATGCGCAGCTAACATTGTCGATATTGGCATTTACTGACTTACTCCCGTATTCATTCAAATAACTTCTTAACTTAATTTTTCAAAAACTTCCGTAGGCTGTGAATCTTGTAGGTACTTGTAGATGTTGACTCTATTTCTCCAAACATAAAACTGTCTGAAACCAGTTTCAGACAGAGAAATCCAGAAGAGACCTACAACTTCCTAATTTGTTTATGTAATATATACAAACTACCAAGTTTGCAATATTTGCAGTCTTGAGCTCAAAACTATCAGAATTTTTCAGTAAAAAATTGTCTACGATATACTTGCTTCGATATTCCTGTCTTAGTTAATCAACTGCTGGTACTTTCATGTAATAAGATAAGCTGTCTCAGTACTGACAGCAACTGGATGTGCCAACAGAAACTACTATCACAATATGTCTTGAAAACTCAGAGTAGCATCACTCCATCAAATTTTCTAATAGACAAATGTTTTACCATCAGAATACTGACACTATGGAGACCTAGATAACATTCACATTTATTGAAGAAGAAGCACAACACAACTTTCAAGATAATGAGATCTAAAACTTTACAATTTTAGAGCTTTAGTGTAGCATCAATCTTGAGATACCATGAAACTAATACACTTGGTACTGCGTGCATTACCTTGTCAGAAACCATGAAAGACAGAGGAATGAGGTGGCGAAATTCCAAAGCGATATTGCCTACAGACCTCAGTTACCTCTTCCCTTTGAGTGAACTATAACAAGTTTTCACCTTTTAGTGTCAATTAATCAAGTGAAACTCAGTCTTAAAGTTTTTAAAGTTTAAAAATTCGAAATGGACGTCCAGAATAAAAGGAATTGCCGGGTAAAGTCTGTTTATAGATATAAGAAAGTGACTAACTGATACGAATTAAGGAAAGACCCGGGCACCGTACTTTGCTTATAATTTAATTATTTGGGGTTTCGTTACGAAAGATACTAAACAATATTTATTTATTTATGTATGTAATTATGTTTAAATCTAGGAATAAAATTACAAATTATTTTTATTACCTATTTAAATTACTTAAAATTATTCACATAATATATCAGTATCACTATCGCTATCATCCCCTGTTCTAATTATTATTTGTTCTATATTATTTGCAATATGGATATACAATTGTTCTGCTTTTTCTATATGTTTAACAGAATTTGCCCAACTCTGTGGAGGGATGTTAAAAACTTCGGTTTCTATAAGTTTGAGGACATTGAAGTTAACACGGAGAAAAACATTGTCTCGACAAATGGCAGATTTCAGTTGGTGCCAAACATATTCAAGCTTTGTAGAACCTCAATTAATTGCTTTTTGGCATAATCTTCGTGAAAATAAATGTCGTTATTATACATTTAGTTTTGGATTGTTGCTTTTGTGTCACATGAAGAAGGGGTTTTAGTCAACTGTCTACTGTAATAACTTGTCCATTACAATAACGCTATTAGGAGGAATGTTTGGAACTAGTTTGTTTTTGAACCAACTTTCAAATAAATCAGCGGTGGTAATCATGGTAATCCAGAGAAGATTCTTTAATACTTTTCGCCGACAGAGAAAGTCCATTTGGAATCCAACCATCTTTAGATCCAGCATGCACCTCTTTTGATGGCGCGTTTGTTTTACATTTATCAGTTGAGTCAACCCAACCCTTTTGCGGGGTATCATAAGTGTCGAACAAGGTTTCATCCAAGTAAATAATTGGCCTTTGTTGTTCTCTGTAAATCCTAATTTTTTCTAGATGTTCCAGTCGCCATTTCCGAATTCTAAAAGATTCCATTAAAACTTACCTTTTATCAATTTTTTTAAATCTAAAACCCATGTGTTGAGTACACTTCCATAAGGTAGTTCTGCCACATTTAACACCACTCTTTGTTCCTCGTATAACTGATCACTTTCATCTCCACTCGAGAAAATGTTAGCATCGCTTCTTTTTTTCTTCGCTGAAATGGGATTATTCACAATTTTCCATACAGTGGATGTTGGAATTTGCCTCAATGTGGCCGTTTCTTCTAAAGATGCTGCTGGCACCACGTTCAATGAGAGTCAAGTAAACATTGTTTATAACTTCCTTAGTCTCAATAGAATAGTGTTTTCTACATTTGGGCGGGAGCATCTCCTGAGATGCACTAGACTCGCAAATATTTTGCATAATTCGCACACGATTCAACACACGCTGTATTGCACACGAAATAAGAATGATTACTAATAAACTTGAACTAAGTAGTATACCAAACCAAAGAATATTAAACACAGGTAGGTATACAATTATTTTCTATTACGGACCACAATTTTACCTGAATTTAAATTCCGAAACTTTAGGTAATAATCTTGTTGCATTGTATTTTAATGACCACCCTTGGATAATCCCATTAAAATGCAATTGGTCACTTTCTTATATCTATGAACAGACCATACATTCTTCTATCTGCTATGTACCCGTCTATAAGAAAAATTTCAACGTAGCAACGAAACTCTCTCTTTCGTATATTTCGCGATTCCAACGCATGTATCACTATAAGGTCTGTATTTGGTAGATTAATAGTTTAGCAATCCAATGGACCAACGCATTAACCTCACGGCACGCCTCATGTAACCTTCGCTCTCTTCCTTATTCCAGGAACTTCAAGATATGAAGTCGAGGAGGCATACGGACAACTTCATTCCTTCCCAGAAATCCCCGATTCCGTTAAATAGATACGACGACTTTGACGATCTCACCAACGCACCCAAAGTCCGACCCAGGTCTCCGGAACCTAGACTAGTGGCTAGAGCCCTCTACAATTTTGTCGGCCAAACTGCTAGGGAGCTCACTTTCCGCAAAGGTGATCTAATCTACGTTCGGAGACAAGTCGACAAGAACTGGTACGAAGGAGAACTCAACGCCATGGTCGGACTGTTCCCGGTCAACTACGTCGAGGTTGTGCTCAACAGACCACCTCGAGGTGTCATTTTCTAAAGTATTTTTTGCAGATCGTCCCGTACGACGGTGCCAAGAGCACACCCAGGAAAGCCCACGAGGGTCAAGCGCGAGCCAAATACAATTTCGTCGCTCAAACCCACTTGGAACTGTCGCTGGCCAAAGGCGAACTGGTGACGATCACCAGACGAGTGGACGACAACTGGTACGAGGGAAAAATCGGCGGTCGGAAGGGTATATTCCCAGTGTCGTACGTCGAGGTACGTCGAGCAGCCTCTCATCTAACCCAAGCTCTGCAGGATTTCGGTTCTTGGTTTCAGGTTCTGATTGATCCCAGCGATCCTCCACCGCCGAGCACTAAACCAGTCGCGGCACCCGCGGCTCATTCCTTGCTTTTGAACGGTTCCGCGCAAGGCAAGGAATCCATGGGTAAGAAATTAAGAATAGTATCAATTAATGAAAGTGAGGGTTTTGAATTTTTTTTTTCGAACAGGGAGCCACCTCTACACCCCGAACATCTCGAACTCACAAACGTCGGCAAGTTACCACGCGAAACCCGTCCAATTGACCGGCAACGGGACATACTCCACGTTGCCCAGGGCAAGCAAAGGTGCCATGAGTCAGGCTCTTCATATCGAGACTCAGTCTGAACCCGTAGCGTAAGTATTAATGTCACACTTGTGAGTTATTTACGATGAGTAAGTCGCTGGGGTATTTTTTTGCACCGGATGTCCCACTTTGGGTAATATTGTCAGGTACTCTTTCATTTTTTAAGATAGAGAGCAGACCCGAAAAATAATTAGCGCAGCTAACTAACTACTCGGGGAGATGTTAGGGTAGAAAACTACAAGCTTTTTATTCGAATATTCGCTTCTCTAAATCCATATTTCAGTTTGAACATTCATATAACCAGGTCTCAAAAATCTCATTCTGAAATACTGTAGAACTCTATTCCAGCAGTTGTCAAATGGGACAATTTTGTTTAAGTAGTCAATGAGTATTTCTCATGTAGATAAGAGCCGTCTCCTACTTAACTTTTTTTAGTAACCCGCCATTTTTTTGTAATTACAATAGCGCAGCATTTTTTTAAAACTTTTTATCGTATTGTGGCTTTGCGTTGCCGTATCGAACGTCAAAACCCGATCAAATGAGAATAGCAAAAACACTTTCAAGGTCGTTAGTCTGAAGGATACCTTATTTTATTCCTGAAGCGACGTGCATTTCAAGATAACCTCCGAAGTCATCCAGATCGGATTAAGGTTTTTAGAAACATTAAAGGCTTTTCGTATAGCCAAATATAAGAAAAGTAAATGGCTAAGTTTTTCTATATTATGCACCCTGCAAAAACGCAATTTTATTTGCCTCGTTTAAAATTAATTGTAAACGTAAAAATTACTGTCGATGAGTTAATACGAAATATATACGAGGGTGGCAAAAAAAATTATACAAATAAAATAGATTGTTTCATTAAATTAAATGGTTGAGGTGCCATCTATCCTATACAACTTTTTTCTTCTATTTAATTATTTCATAAATAACTAATTAAATGTTGAACTTTCTTTCTTTTCCTTTTGGCTACTGTGCGGTGCGGTTATTTATCTTTCCTCCCACACCTATTTGGAATAATTTTGTACTTTTGAAAGTGTACAGTACTTTCCAAACAGCACCTTTACACGGCTCCGAAGAAGTATGTCACACAAATGTACTCTAAGTATATATAGATTCTTTATTATTTTAAAAATAATTCCTGTCTCACCTTGAATGCTTTGACTCTATCTGATGTCCGCCAGAGCGTAAGCGGAATTTTTCTATTTTAACTGCTGCGCCTACAAAATTAAAATCATCGTCAGTTAAAATAAATCCAGTTTCTGGACATAAACTGTTAAATCAGTAATAGTACAATTAATGCAATTAATTGGCTCTTTGGAAATTTTTTCAATGGCTACTCACTTTCCAAAGAACATTATTAATACTTTTTATAAAACTTCTGGATTCCTCCTGCGTCGGTTTTTGTTGAGTCGAACTAGCTAACGTTTCGCCAATCATCCGGTACTCTGTATCTGCTTATATATTGTTTGGGGGAAGGAGAGCTAAATGAGTTTATTTATCTTAAGGCTCTTTCACTTTCTTTGAGCCTAGTTGATATTTTTCGTCCGGTCTCTCCAATGTATTCTTTCCCGCATATGCATGGAATGCTGTAATTTCCTGGCATCTCAAATGGAATTTTGTCTTGTACGGATCGAAGATGTTGAGATTTTTGGAGAAGTGGTAAATCTGTTATATTTCTTTAGAACTTTTGATATGTGGTCAGTGATGTTCTGAATATAAGGAAGGACAACAGTGGGAAGTGTGGGATTGCTTTGGGTTTCATTGCTATTGGAAGTTTGTGGTGAAGTGTATTTTGTGATGGAGCTCTAATTATCTTTAATGTTTAAATTATTAGAGAGAAGAGAGCCAGTTTCAGTCAAGCTCTGAAGAAGCCAACACGATGATTGGCGAAACGTTAGCTAGTTCGTAGTAGCCTTTGGAAGTTTCTTTGAAAAATTAACATTATTAATAACTTAAAATGCCATCACTACTAGCAGGTCACCTTCAATATTCACGAGTTCACTTGGAATAAAGACATTTTAGTTAAGTTCAGTTTTAGTTAGCTAACCCAACTTTCTCCAATGTTTGATATTTGTTATTTATATTTTATGACATAGAACCTAATATGGAAGAACTGATATTTCTTCAAACTCATAAACGTTTTCCCCAAATGAAGCCTTTGTAGTAAGTTAAAGTTCACAAGTTGGACAAACAGCCAGAAAGCTGACAAAAATCCGGTGACATTTCACAAATCGCGATTTCATTTGATAAGGCTAGAACACGGACTCGTATTAAACACCCACACTGACCCATCAACATCTTTGATGTTAACATTTATTGAAGAAACTGAAAAGATTCACGACACATAGCTACTCATACGAACAACCGTTTATTCTAGGCATTTCGAACGTAAACTCAGAGTTATTCGCCTTGTTATTTGTCTATCCTGTTTTCAAATGCTAACCCAACTTTTCCTAACGTCTTGACATTTGAGATATTTGTTTAGGATTTTATCCGCACCACCAATAGGATATTTTTCTCTCTTCTCAGATATCGAGCCCTCTACAAGTACAACCCACAGAACGACGACGAACTCGAGCTGCTAGAGGGCGACACCGTCTACGTATTAGAAAAATGCGACGACGGGTGGTACGTTGGGTCGAGCGTGCGGACCGGCGCCTTCGGCACGTTCCCCGGCAACTATGTCGAAAAAATCTAGCGCCAACGAGCCTCGCAAAATCGCCTTTGGACGACGAACACAGAGTGCCTAACGTTTACTAACTGCCAAACGGAGTTTGGAGATGGAAAATTTGCAACCGCCGCCACTGAGTAACACGACCGAGCTAACAAACGAAAGCATTGCCATATATATAGAACACTTGACGGGATCGTAGCATTCGCCCCGCCCATTAATTATAAATAGAACACTTACGACAAACAAGATGTGTTGCAAATTTTCGAAGACAGTTTGAAGTTGCCCTCGTATAGCTTTCCCGTAGTGTAACCGTACAGGGTGGTCCACTCTTTTTTAGCAGACTTTGCCCTCAAATTCTTCTCTTTTTAACAAATTCTCGGAAAAAATATTAGCTTTTACGCGCTCCAAAAAGTGAACCACCCGTGAGCAGGCAAATAGTTAAGCGAGTTCTAGTCATTAGCCGATCGTAGAAGTTTATTTACACCAAATTCGCCCCGTATACATATATATTTTTGTTGTAATTTATAGTTAGTATTAATCGTAAAACAGGATAGAGAGGCCTCAAACACACAGGACGTCCCGAAGCCAAATATTTTTCAGACCGCCTGTAGACGCGTGTACAGGAAAAGAAATTTGTTCTTCCATGTATTCGTAGAGCGTAGATGGCGTCCCCTGGTTGATGCGTGTTCCTCCTTAACTCGATAACCATACACCCTTCCCGTGTAAGACTTATTCCTCTAGAAGAGTGCCTTTGAGAATACAATACTTTTTATTAACACCGGGTATATATTATTATATCGTAGTAGTCGTAACCTGTTATTTGTTATTTAATTCTGTTGCAGATTTTGTAATCGCTATAGAGACGATTTGTTTTGTTAGTCTAGATGACCTAACGTTTCATTTCGGCGTTGCTTAGGAACGCGCGTTTTCTCATTTACACGATGTAACATAATTTGTTTAAATAAAGATTGCGTATAAACTAGATTGTTGTTTCTATTCGTTGTCCTGTGATCTAGCAAAGAAAAGGCAGGGCAGGATGACCAGGCTAGGTAAAAATGAACTTTCAGCGCCGGTTTTATTTAAGTGTATGTCCAGGGATTATAGGAGATAATCTTTCTTTAACGGATCGCTTAAGGGGGAAATGTATTTGCAATTTCTCCAAGAGGAACTACCACCTTTGCTGAAAGAGTGGAGACAAAACATGTGGTTAATGCAAGATGGCGCTCCACTCCATTTTACATTGGGTCTACGAAGGTATTTACATCAGCCATTTGAACATTGATAGATAGGTCGGGGCGGAGCTCTAACTTGGCCGCCTCGCTCACCAGACCTTAATCCGATAGACTTATTTTTTTGGGGGCACTTAAAGTTTTTAGTGTAGGAAACACCTATACGACAAAAAACAATATACGATTGCGAAATCATTAGAAATAGGTTAGAAGTATTTTTTCGTGTTCACAAGCATTTTTTAAAATGTATAAGAAAAGGTTTAGAAATGAACGGTGGGCATTTTGAAAATGAATTGTAAATAGAGTTTTATGCTGTTTAACTCCCGATTATTATCAGTAATTTTTTATTTTCGAATTATGTTACTTAAATTAAACATGTTATTGCATTGACTTATGCCTTTTTTTTTTACTTTTTTAATTTGTAGCATACTCTTTTGAAATATTTAATGCAAGTCGCCTGCATTTCCACCTTTCTGTAATTTAGAAGTGCGGGGTTTTGGAAGCTCAATAGTATACATTTGCAGATGTTACGATCTTAATTTATACATCAAAAAATTCAGAAGTATTGGTAAATGTAGCAAACAATGGGGTACTACAACTGACTATTAAATAACAATTTAAAAATAAACATTGAAAAAATTAAATTCTAATTGCACAATATTAAATTAAAAAAAAATAACTTCAGCGTTACGATAAATGATTTTACCTTGGAAAGAGTTGATAAAATAAAATGTTTAGGGATTAAAATTGACGAGCAGCTAAATTGGAATGCTTACATTAGTCATATAAAGAACAAGATATTTCCCTTAGTTGCTGCGTTATACAAGATATAAAATTTATAATGCGTGTTTCTTATCGGTTATAAAATATCTTATTGCAGTATTTTCCTTAAAACTGTATTTAATTTAGATTACAAAATGCACACTTAAATGCTGTATCATTCACTTCCAATTAATCCGATTGTAATTTAAAATTTGAACTTAACCTTGAATTTGAACAATCTAAATTTATCTTTAAAATAGCACAGAACAAAACTAAAAGCAACATCAAAATAACCAATGTCTCTGCGTAAAATTGTGAAAAATGAGACTTCTTTTAATATTTTCGTTGAAAAGTTAAAAAATATTTATGCAATGAAATAATACATCGACTCGAACATATTATATTAGATTATTATTAGACAATTCAGTTAAAATGCTTTCGGTGCCAATGCTTAATCCATTGTTTATTTAGTTAGGATTATTTCAAAAAAAGATCAAAATCAACTTTCAAAAGTTTAAAAATTGTTGGTCTGTGTTATATAAGAAATGATATTTGAATATTTGGCAACAAGAGACGAAAAACACTATAAGGAACTATGGTTGCGCCGGCTAATAATTTTGATATCTATATCCTATCTACTAAATACGTAAAAACTATGCTGAACAACAACCGAATAACTGAAACTAACCAACCATTTGCTTATTAAACCAATAAGCCTTCAACAGGGATACCAACCCTCGAACAGAGATCTACCTAAACCAAAACACCTACGAATAAATCTTGCGGCCTACAACGGACCGATATACAGTGAACTGCCAAATTACAGAACAAATTTATTTAAAAATCAGGTATTGGATTTTCAGTAAAGTGAAAATGTACAGGGCTGGTTTTAGAAATAGATAAAAATCAACCCACTGGAAAATCTACCCAAACGGACTTAACGTTGACTCTAAAATTTTTAGTTTTGAAGTCAAAAAAATTGAAGATTAATGAATTAATGAAGATTAATTATTGATACATCAAATATAAACATATGGAAATATGGTTCATTTGTTAATATTTGAAAGCATAAAGGAGTACCACAGCATTAAGTTGCTTTAATCAGTTATAAAGACTGAATCCACACATTAAAGATTTGGCATATCATCTAAAGACTAAAGTTTTTTATGTAAAATAAAATTAATATTACAATGATGTCTGTTATTCCAATTTGAACCATTACACACAAGTTATAATAGTATAACAAACAACTACCGAATAGTCACATCTGTTTTAATGAAAGGTAGAAGTCAAAAACAAAACCAGTGTTTTACTAAAAAAAATATTTAATTTTTAAAATTCTATTTTGAATCAGAACATTGGTTGCAATACCAAGATGCAGTTTCTAAATTTACACCACATGTTCTACATATTTCTTGCACACATTCATTGTTTAAAGAATATATTCGGCGACCATATAACAAAATCGCAATATTGCAGATTTGATATAAATATTTTAATCTCCACCAACACTCAGAAATCTGTCTGAAAACATCAAATAACTTGTAATATTGGTGACTGGTGGAACTCCATTAATTGAATAGTTTAAATATCCATGTCCACAATAAATGAATCTAAACCATCTACTAATTGTAGTGTTATCTGATACCGTTCACCAATATCGGGATTCTTTTATAATAATTTCTTTCAATAATGACTTTCTGGTGCGTTCTCCTAACAATTGATGTTAAGAATGCATTCAATTCGGCCAACCACGGATTAATTATCCAGGAACTAAAGAAAAAGAAAATATCAAAATGCCTTGTGAACATCACATCAAGCTATCTGAAATACAGAAAAATACTTATTGATAAAAATGAAACCATGGATGCTGAGGCCGAGGTTCCACAGAGTTGTGTCTTGGGGCCGACATTGTGGAACGTCCTATATGACGGCGTATTAAACTTAGAACTTACTAGGGATGCCGTGATCATCGGATTTGCCGATGACCTGGCGCTTGTTGTAGGCGCGGACTCTGATCAAGTACAAATGAGTGTCTGGAGAGAATAACCTCTTGGATGAAAACGCACAAACTCATTTTAGCACCAGACAAGACAGAGGCAGTCATTTTGAGGGGAAGACGTAAGCGAGATCACATAGCCTTCAACTTGGAAGGAGCGAGGGTGATCCCCTCTAAAACAGTGAAATACTTAGGCATAACTGACTGTATAACTGTGAAAGCTTAGCCAGAATTATGCCTAATGCAAGAGGACCCAAGAGCGAAAAAAGAGCAGTACTGTGCAGCGCTATGCACAACATTATTCTGTATGGTGCTCCGGTCTGGAGTGAAGTGCTAACAATCAAGAAATACAAATGTCAGGTAGAAAGAACACAAAGAAAAATGCTTTTGCGTGTGACATCATCTTACAAAACTGTATCCCTAAAAGCACTGCAGGTTGTTGCAGGAGTACTACCAATTGACTTGATGGTCAATGAACACAAAGGCGGAGACCAACAAATCAAAAAGGCTACTGCACGCGAAAATGCACTAGACAGCTGGCAACAAAGGTGGAAAAACGAGACTCTAAAGGCCCAATCGACCAAAAAGCGTATACCGAACCTGAAAATGTGGCTAGATTGCAAACATCGTAGTACAGATTACTACTTAACACAGGCCCTAAGCGCGCACGGACCGCTGCATATACTGCTCCGAGGTTGATACCGCCCAACACACCCAGTTCGAGTGTTCGAAATGGAGAGAGCTGAGCGAGGAAACATATAGCGAAATAGGCTGTATGCTAGATCTAGATTCCTTTCTACCGAAGATGGTGGAAAGCGCAGAAAATTGGCGGGTTGTGAAAGATATGGTAAGAAGAATTTTGAGCGTAAAAGAGAGAGACGAACTTAAAAGACAAAAACAAACAAGGCAGGAACAAGGATAAACAAACACTGCTGGTTGCACCTGAAGATATGTCGATAACGGTTCCGGGTGTAACGATTGGAGCAACAGGGGGTTTTAGTGGGTAGTCCGAAACCGCGGAGAGTCCCACACTACCACGATGCAAACCACCAAGTGCGTGGTGTGCATAAAGCATTTCCTCTTCAAAAAAATAAATGAATAAATAATGACTCTCCATCTCAAAATTTTGAACAAATTAAAACTCACCACACAAACGATTTTCTCCATGATGTACAACACTTGTTTGCCCTAGACGGTCATATATGTTCACGTGGTTTTGACTGCCCAATTCGATTGGAGATTCAAGGCAAAATGAAAAATCAAGAAGTTTGTAATTTGTTTAAAGTACAATATCCGGAAAGATCTAAAGGTGAGTAAAATTGGGAGAACATTTATAGAAACCGGGTATCTCAAAGATTGTCTTCTATCATTTAGTTAAAAAACTAATGACAACATAAGATTTAACATGTTATTAGAAGTAGTAGAAGAAGTAGCTTAAAATTGTGATGTTAGCTAACAAACAGCTTTTACACTTTGCACTCGTATATATGTCCTTTCGCGAGTACAATATATTCGAACTATTATTATATTTACTTTCCTGTCTACTCGGATTTTTTTATATTGTTTTTCTTAAATTAAAAAAAAATCGCTTTCGGATTTTTAAAAAAATATTTTATTATTATTATCGTAATCACTAATATTATTATTAAATAAATTCACACACAATATAAAAAAATTATATCCTATAATGTGTAGTGTATGGTACCGTTCGAAGCAGTCACCAATGTGTACGGAAGCATGTGTCACAAATATACCTAGTTTCGCGCCTGATGCCTTGTACTTTACGGTTAGAACAAACCGCACAGTCTCCTTTATTTCCATCATTTTGGCGTAAAATATACAATTTACCATTTAGCCGCCCTTTTGTATCTACAGATCATGGTCTGCCAGAAATTTTGGATCCCTGTCGAAAGTTTTTTGTTATCTCGACAACCAATTCCCGAACAAACTTTAGATGAGTCGTTGGTTTTTTGATTTAGCCCCGTTGTGAAATTTTCTATAATAAATATGCATTGACACTAAACATTTCAAGTCCTCAAAAAAATAAATTTCTCCACCGTTTTAAAGACCTCCTCAGGAAACAGTATGACGCTGAATAAGGGTCTGTGCGGTCAACACTTCCCATAAATTTATTTTAATTGACATTTGGCTTATTTACAACTTGTAAGTTACCTCCACGTACTCTTCTTTTGATAGGTTGTGTTCCTGGAATATGCCAATAAAATCAAATTACCTGATCTGCATGCAAATGTGTTATCTTCCGCAATTGTTGGTTTTTTGATAGAATCAGGTATACATTTTCGGTTGATTTGAATAGTACCTGTCAAATGAACATTTAGTTTTAACAATTCTTCTGCAAGTGGCCAGCTCGTTAGTATCTATCGGTATACAAATGATATGCTCGTCATCCCGGTCCTTGTGCTTACAGGTAAATCACTAAATCTTCCGATGTCAAGCTTCCGTAGTAAGGCCAAATTGAATAAACAGATCCGGTGTTGGCATCTGCCATTACCTACATAAATTCGAACCCCCAGTTCGTAGGCTTGTGTAAGTTAAAAAACTAATATTACCCTTAAATCCAACAACAGATTCGTTTACCGATATCTCTCCATGGACCAAAATTAGCTGGTTGTGTTATATTATCGTTTTCTCCACTGCTGCTAGAACTTGATGGTGAAGGTACGGTTCTCTGTCTTTTTGTAACTATAATATCACTACCACTACTAGAGTCACTAATATTATCACTATCCAATTTATGATTTTTATGCGCGTCAACATAAAATTCATCGTCACTACTTTGCAAATCATTTTCAATTCGTATTAGTTATAAAACTGAGAAATATTGAAAATGCAAATATGGTGCACATGTGCACTGAAGTAAGTAAGTAAACAGCTGGAGATGTCCTCAGCGAAGGTTCAAGAAAGCAATTTAGAAATATTAGAAATGAGCTTAGGGGATGACAGGCCAGCCAACCTGCTGTAATGATAAGACGCCTTTACGGCGACGCACGAGTGCGAAGGGTTAAGTATATTAAAAGAAGAAAAGTATGTTGCGTACACGATTACATTACTTACTACAGCTGTACGGTAAATAAACAAAATTGTGAGCATTGGAGTAGAAATAATCACGGACGGGTGAGAGAATATCCGACAAAACATCCACAAAAAATAAATGTTTGAGGAAGGATTTTGAATAACAACATTATTGGACCTTATCTCTTCGATCAAAATTTTACTGGAGCGCGATATTTACAATTTCTCGAAAATAATTTAATATCTTCTCTGGCAATTTCTTTCGCAAATCCAAATCAGTCTGATATGCCATATAGACAGATTTGGTTTTGCTCGACAAGTGCTTGAATATTTAAAGGTATTTTCTATGAAATTTTAGAAGGAGTTGAAACGAACGCAAACATCTATGAACGGGACCTAACATGGGTTTTATATAATATGCCTTGAAGTGTCGAATTTCCTAACGTATCATCGCCATAAAGCCCATAAGGGCCACAAGGGCCGCTCCACATACCAGCTTATTGAAAATAAAACCTAGGGGCTTTACAGGATAAAGATTCATAAACAAAATTATTATTTATTACAAAATAGGCTTTAAACTGGTATATCAACGCTCGAACAGAAATCTAACTAAAATTTTTGTCATACAGATCGACACTATTACTTTACATACATATAAATAAACATATTAAATGGATTTACTCATACACTCAGCGAAAAAACATTGTAAAATTTAAAAAAAGCGCTAAGGATTCTATCATATGTGATTTTGCTTCATTGGTGATTTTTAATAAATCAGTAACCAATATATAACCAATAACCATAATGCCTTCTTGAAATTAGCATGTGAATGATAATTTTTATCACTTATTAATATTACAATAAAAGTATTGTCTGCATTTGAATTGAAAAGAAAAACATTCAAAGTATAATGACACACATATAACAGGATTTTCCTTACAATTTATAGTGATGGTCCGTTCATTTGTTATTGTGTGTAAAATACCTAATTACCCACCACGTCAGTTTCCTTTCCCATGAATCCGAGCCACTTCGGACATTTCCGGGATTTTACCACACGGATTTGGGAGCAATCGGATATTTTCGGAGATATTTCCCAAGCTTTGAATTTTGACCTTTGTCAGTTCTGACGGTCTTGTCAGTGAATGTATTCGTGTTTTGCGAAAATGTACGCAAAAACTAACGGTAGTAGAAAAAGTATAGTATGCAACACGTTCGGTAATAGTACATTATGCAACAAGTGCGGTAAACGACATTTGACTCACGAGTTTATTAGACACGAGCCGAGCGAGTGTTTAATAAACGAGTGAGTTAAAAAGTTTACCGAACGTGTTGCATACTATACTTTTTCTACGACCGTTAGTTTTTGCGTACATTTTCGCAAAACACGAATACATTCACTGACATGACTGTCAAAATGTCTCCGAAAACATCCGATTGCTGCCAAACCCGTGTGTTAAAATCTCGGAAATGTCCGAAGTGGCTCCGATTCGTGGGAAACGAAACCGACGTGGTAAAGTGACGCTTCCCGCAAGCTAGATCGGTGGGTAATTAGGTATTTTACAGACAGAAGTAGAAAAACTTTTTAACTCACTTGTTTATTTAACACTCGTTCCGCTCGTGTCAAATAAACTCGTCAGTCAAATGCCGTTTACCGCACTTGTTGTATAATGTACTATTTCTGTGGATTATAAAATTCGATTTTTTTAGTTTCTAGCAAATGCAATGCAATAACGGGTTTTCTTATTTACAACGATACAATACAAGAATATGTTTTCATTGAGAATAAATTTAAAAAAAAGTTTCTTTAATTGAATATGACAATGATGACCTAGCAGAATAATTAAATAAAATTAAACACGCATTAGAAAAGAAATAAAACCCAACTTTTTAAACCGCTCAACTTAAATATAACGAACAATCATACATAGTTGGCTTCACTTAGCTTTAGGTAATAAAATAAAAGACAATTAGTAAGAATATTGGTGCGTTTGGATCGGACCTTGTTTCAAGCCAAGATGCGAGTTTGTGTTATTGTGTCATAGTCTATATTATACTAAAATTTTAATACAATATTAAATCAATTGGAACACTTCTGTTTTTTCCCATAGCTAACTGGTATTTTTCTTTACCCACATAACCATACCAATGATTTTTTTGACACTTAAAATGAACAAGTTAAAGTGCGGAGACATTAAAAGACAAAAAAAAACATTCTTTAGATTAAACAACGCTTGAGAAGTAACAACATTTGAGAACTATTAAATTTACGGTAAACTGATACCGTCTGGCGTCTAGCGATACTCATTTGATTTATAGGCAGTCCAAAGGCGAAAAGCTTTACGGGAAATTCGATACATATAGTAGGACAATCAAACGAATCAGTAATTGAATAGGCCAAATGGCGGTGTCGGCGGCGGCCAAGAACCGCCGACGAAAGCGACTAGAAAAGATAAGAAACAATAAAAATGCGCGCCTTCGAACTAAAAATATAACATAAACAAAGAAGCGTTTGACGCAGACAGGCGGGAGCATAGCATGGCTAAGGCCAAGGTGGAAATTTAAACAGTCAGCATTGTTTGCACACGTGCGATAGGAACTATTGCCAATTCGGAATACGAAACAGAAAATCAAAGACAAAAATAATTGGTGGTATTTAAATAATAACAATAATAAATAACAAATAATAATAATAACAATAATAATAATATTTATGATAATAATAATAATTATTATTATTATTATAGTGGCAATAATAACAATAAAGGTCTTTAATAGGTATCAATAGACGAGCCCTAACAACTAATTGTTCCGACGATGTACGAAATAATAAGAAAATATATTTATACTTATTTTAAATTTTTTTTTTGCCTTTTCGATTGAAAAATGAAACCACGCACTTATTTTTATACCAAAAAGTGCTATCGTAATGAATTATTGTTTTATTTCACATAAATTACATAACAAAATATCAAAAACATACCGACATCACCTTTTGCAGCAATAACAGCTTTTATGCGTTTTGGCATGGAATCTACCAAAGTCTTGCAATATTTGGGGGTGAAAGTGTTTCAAATTTCGGTGATTTTTGCCTTTAATGCTGGAACTGTACGCTGAGGATGGTTACGCAAAGTCTTTTTCATCCGATGCCATAAAGTGTCAATAATATTCAAGTCACGATAAAACTTTCATATTATGGTCCCCAAACCACTTTTTTGTTGTTTTCGCAGTATGGCAGGACGCACTGTCTTGTTGAAATATAAAATTTTCATTTCCAAAAGTTCGTTCTATTGATGGAATCAAACTTCTTGGTAAAATTTGTTGGTATTTTTCTGGGTTTACAGTACCATCAATAAACTCTTAGTTGCCAACCCCTTTTCCACTCATACACCCGCATATCATAACACTCTGGGGAAATTTTACAGTGCGCTTTAGACAATCTTTCGCCTACACACACATCAAATTTTGATTCGTCGCTGAAGATAACGTTACCTCACGTTTCCCTTGTCCAGGATATTTTAGATTTTGCCAAATCCAAACTTTTTTCTTTTGAATAGACGTTAATACTGGTTTTTCCTTTGCCTTTAACAAAAGTAGATCATAGAATATTAATAATTTTTATATTGAAACAGGAAAAATTGTAAACTTACCTTATAAAAACTCAAACCAGACTTATGCATCCATTGTCTACAACATTCCCTGGAGACATTTCAGTTTGCCTCGTGATTCCATTGGGCTTGAATTTGTCGTAAGACGCTTCGTCTGCTAGTTAGTGATTTTACGGGGTCGGCCTGAACTTTTACCACGAACGCTGACACTAGCTGTCTCTCCATACTTTTTTATAATATCCCCGACTGTTGATTTTGCAATACTCAAGTTATTTGAATTTTTTTGCAATTTCTGTGCTATCGAAATGTGCGTAAATTGATTATTCAATCGACAAAGCAAAAAAAAAAAATTTAAATAGATATAAAAATGTCTTTTTTATCATTTTTTACATCGTCCGAACATTTAGTTGTTAGGGTTTGTATAACATATAATTAAAACCATAAGTAGCAAAAATTTGAATATGTAAGTTTAGGTACATTTGATATATTGGTGATTTGACGCAATTTGTCCTGTTTCAGCGCAAATTTATGGTAAATTAGATTCGATAGTATATCTGCATTTTTGGATTTCTCTTTGATACCGGTTCTCACTGTAGACTTTTGTATAAAATGAGATATTATGGGTTTAGAGGATGTATTTACAATATACTAAAAAGTTATCTGGCTAACAGAAGTCAGTACGTTGATGTATACCGTAAAACTGGATACTTTCCATTTATGTTATACAGCAACAATCCGTAAAGTATCTGGGAATAATTATTGACAATCATCTCAAATGAGACAGACACAGAACACACAGAATGTGGTTAAAAATATCAGGGAAACTTTGCTGCGTTGCAGATACCTTCGAGAATTTTTAATCCATTCTCCTTCCCAACTTAAAAGCTTATACAGTTAGTCAAGGAAATGTTTTGACATAGTAAAAAATGTTTTTATTCTGCATTTCATCATTGATGAGAACAATTTCTACTTCATTTTTAAATTTTCCTTTATTAACTCATGTTTAGTCACATATTTACTAACCAACGGAAACCCCCTATAAATTTTTATTAGGAAATAAGATCAAAAATCAAAAGAAAGTCTAGAATTTCATTGTCAAGAAAATGTTTTTACAATTTATTTTTTATCCGTATTTTCCACCTTGGGCAGTTTCTACTTTTTGAAATACAATTTATCTTAGTCAAGCAATCGTTGAAAGTTATTTAGTCAATGTGTGTCTTTTTTTTATTACTAAAAACAATAAACTGTCAAAATTTTAAAATGCCCGGCAAAAGAACATCCATGGACGTCATCCAGTTGGTTTATTATAACCGGCAGATAGGAAAAACGGTTCAAGAATTGTCTGAAATGTTCTCCATAACAAGGCAGACAGTGTACAATATTTTAAATCGCTCTGAAAACGAGAAACGATTGTCATTAAAGCTTCCAACTGGCCGTCCACGTAAGATTTCGGATAGAACAGAACGTGTTTTAAGAAGAAAAGTAGATGAAAATCCCATGGTATCCATTCGAACGCTTGCACATGAACTTGAAGAAGAATGTGGCATTACAGTCTCTCACGAAACGGTAAGACAAGTTTTGAAGAAGAACGAATATTCATCTAGAATAGCTCGAAAAAAACCTCTTCTTACAATGCAACATAAAGAGAGGCGATTGTCTTTTGCTGTGGAGCATATTTCAAAACCTAACGAATACTGGGATGACGTTATATTTTGTGACGAGACTAAAATTATGCTTTTTTATAATGACGGACCGAATAGAGTGTGGAGAAAACCGTTAACTGCATTGGAAAGTCGGAACATAATTCCAACCGTAAAATTTGGAAAACTTTCGGTAATGGTTTGGGGGTGCATATCTAGTAAAGGAGTTGGAGATATTTGTTTTATTGAAAACACCATGGATGCCAATCAATACTTGCATATCTTGAAGTCTCATCTTGTTGGCAGTGCAAACATGTTTGGGTTCTATTCTAATCAGAAACCAAATTTTAAGTTTTATCAGGATAACGACCCAAAACATAAGGCTCCTTTAGTGAGAACATGGCTTCTTTACAACTGTGGTAAAGTACTGGATACTCCTGCCCAGAGTCCAGACTTAAACCCAATTGAAAATTTGTGGAATGATTTGAAAAAAAACATTGCCAAAAGACTTCCGAAAAATCAATGTGAGTTGAAAGCTATAATTCTGGAGGAATGGAATAAAATACCAGCAGAATATGTGAAAAAATTAATTTATTCGATGAAACGCCGTCTTCAAGCCGTGATTGATGCTAATGGCAGTCACACAAAATATTGATCATCGTAGAATCAAATATGCATCCCGTATTTTGCAATTTATATTAGTATGTAAAAACATTTTCTTGACAATTAAATTCTAGACTTCCTTTTGATTTTTGATCTTATTTCTTAATCTTAAATTTTTTGGTTTTTCGCGTTGTCGTTATTTGTTAGCTAATATATGACTAAACATGAGTTAATAAAGAAAAATTTTAAAAATGCAGTAGTTATTGTTGAAATCAATAATGAAGTGTAAAATAAAAACTTTTTTATTATGTCAAAAGACTTTCTTGACTGACTGTACATATATTGCACTTGTCCAGTCACCTGTCTTATGGAATTCTTGCTTGAGTTGCCCAATATCACTTAAATAACGTAGAGATACTAGAAAAATGGATAGTAAAATAATATATAGGAAAGATTTCGGTTACTACTTTGTTTCGGGAGAGTATCTATTCCTAGTAATCTTACTAGACATGCGGCACCTTTATTTTTTATATTAATGAGGGAGGCTATATTATATGCTTCCGGATCGTATTGCTGTTATAAACACAAAATTTAAGATAGTTGTTTTCAAAGATCTGATCTGATCTGATCTGTATTTTTTTTTCACTTTTTATACTCTTTAAATTTTAGGCGCATACACACTGATTTTGTATTAACCGGTTGTATTTCATGAAAAACTCCAGTTTCAAACATTTATACATGCTTCTGTGGATTTTTAAATTTTTATTTGATTTTTTTTCAATGCTTTGTATTGATATATACATATCGTTTTCATAACTTCTTCCGATGCCCAATCGCCATTTTTCCCCTATCGTTCCAAAATTCATCTTCCAGTTCTCTTTCTATCATCTCTGATTTTATTCCTTCTATATAACTTCGCCTCTCTTCCTTCTGCCGTGAGGAGTCCATCTTAGATTTTGTTTTGGTAGTCACTCATTACAGATGGCCATGTCATCCGAGTTGTTTTGTTTTTATATTATCTATGACGTTCTGTGTAACTGCCATTATTTCCCGTATTCTTTCATTTCTTATTTTATTCGTTTTCCAGTAGCCCTTCTCCAAAAGTTCATCTCTGTAACCTAGAGCATTCTCTCTCCTTTCTTTTAGAGACCAAAGTTCACTAATATATGTTACAATGCTTTTGACGATTGAGTTGTAAATTTTATGTTTGTTCTGTTTTGTATTTAGGGTCTATAAATAAACATTAAACATTAGTCCTCGCTTCAAAAATACAAGAAAGGTCAGCACTGCATGAATTATTCACTGAAATTATAGGAAGGTTTCTCCTATAAGGATGGATAGTCTGTGTAATTATTAAGACGTTTATACAGCATGCTCACACATAAACAAATCCGTCTCACTTGTCAATGTCAAATAGTTAGAGTAATAAAGGACACTCCCCAAACTAGAAGTATGATTTTCATAGATAGATATTATAGATTTACTTTAATTTACTCCTTACATACAACTAACTAACTAAACTAACCAAAACTTTTTATTATTTTAAAGCGAGTTTCTTCTTTGGAGCAATTAATTTTATGATCATTGATTATGCTAGGTGCGTTCAAAAATTAAGGTGACTTGTAATTGGGCCACCAACATAAATTCGATCTTCTATTTTTTTTATATTGGTACGCATGCCCCTAACATGTGTTCACAATTTCAGCCAGTTTGCACGTTTACATTTTTTTTTTTTAGACAGAAGCGTTAGACGTGCTTTTGCGTGCTCGGCGGTGTTCTCCTGTAAAAAAATGGAATAAAATTTTGCGTAAAAAATGGAACACAGTGCTACAAAACACTTGCATATGGTCAATCTACTTTGCACTGACACGCCGATGACGGTTATTGTGGCGTAGTACATCAAGAGTTCTTACCACAAGGTATGTTGTCAATAAATTTTCCATCACAATTGTTGTTTGTGTCTAACTTTTTGGCCAAAAACAAAACCACAATCATGCCTCATGCACCATATTCACCGGATATCGCCCCCTGCGACTTTTTCCTGTTCTCAAAACTCAAGAAACCTATGAAACGAAGGAGGTTTTATAACGATTGAGCAGATAAAGGAAGAATAGCTGGAAGAACTCAAGGCCAAACCAGAAAGTGCTTACCAGAAGTGCTTCGAGGATTGGGAAAAAAGTTGGCACAAGTGTTTTATATCTGGGGGGATTACTTTGAAGGGGACAGCAATATTTTTGCTAAATAAATAAATACATACTTTTTGATAAAACTTGAAAGTCCTTACTTTTTGAATACACCTCGTACAATTATTGAAATATTCAAAAAAACAATCGAATTTACGAAAAGATGTTTAAAGGAATAATTCTTAAATGTACGGTAAACGATAGATAACAAAAGTAATCAACCTAAGCCAAGCAAAATTTAACGCAACCTAAAAATGTTTTATCAACAATGCATAATGACAGTTCAGTTTTATCAAGGACGCAAAAAATAACAACTCTCTGTTGTTTGTCACTTAAGGTGAAAATAATTATACAGTGGTTCCTTACGAACAAAATGGCTAGCAATATGACATATGGTTGCCCATAATCAAAACGATAGGATCATCCTTCAGCGAAGCCAAGTTAAAAATAGTTTGGACTTCATGTAATCCGAATCTGCGATTATTTTCAATGTGCCTGGTGGTGCCCTATAAAACAGTTCTTCTTCTGTATTTATGCAACACACAGCTGTAACCAATTGCCCGCGTTCCGCTTATTGTCTCGTCTATGTTGAATATTCTGTGCGGAGGAGCTTTTGTTTTTTGGTAAACAGATTTCGAATGTTCCAAGAAACATTTACATTATACCCCAATAAAATGGATCACCCAGTCTACATGGTGGATCTACAAGTCCATTTTTTCCCTGCCATTTATGAGGTAGCACTAAACCTATGTGTAATTTTGATCAAGATGGCATATAGATAAGCCAAACTTCTGACGCCTTTCACGCACATTTCATAAAATCTTAAGTCAACCTCTCGAATGTGTTCCGCCAACTCCTACTCTTGACCCTGGGAGGGTTGTTTTGAATCTACTCAAAATACCGGGTACCGTGCCCTACAAAACCAAAGATGACGGCTCTCTTAGCTTACATTTTTTAACCTTCATTAGCTCCTAGAGCTTTTCCAACAGATTTCTCACTTTCACCTAATGAAATACGATTAACTGCATCATCCAATAGATCCTGAGTAAATTTCAGTTCCCTTTTGCTTTAGAGATGTTTTAGTAGCAATTTGACAGCTGCGTACACTTAGTAGATCGCGCACTCTTAAGAGATCCTACCCTAAGAGAAAGAATGAATTTAACAATAAGTTTGCAATGACTTGGCAGCATTTCCAGCATCGACGTTTTTCGATAAAAAGGGTTAATTTCAATTAACACGCTGTTGGTTGAAGATCGCATCGAAAAACCAATAACAAGAATCGATTAGATATGACGTGTTGCGAAATGGTATGATATAGTATCGATTCCTTCTTTGTCACTCTCGATAACAATAATAATAATTACATCATCTCATAAGCGAAATAACTTTTGCGATAGCGTCGAAAACAAAATCTATATATAATTTCGGAAAGCGTATCAGTCGAGCAGCTTTGGTCGTCGCTTCAGCGTCTGTGCGGTGTAAGGCGCTTTAGGCATTGCTTTCCGTATCTTCCAAGCCCAAGATATACACGGGGTGGTCCAAATAGGAGCTGCCAATTGCTGAGCTTAGGTAAACACCCTTAAGAAAGTTTCACTCCAAAAACAAATTGTTTGGCGGAGAGTTAGCCCATTTCGAAGATTTTTTTATTACTATTGTCGATTTCACCAAGATGTAGAGATGTAATTAAACCTCAATATACTTCAGGCACTTTCATTATTTGGCATTTCAATGCAAGTGGATTTTCCAACTTCATTTGTGAACATCGGTTCTTGTCCAGTAAAATTCGCGTAATTGCATTTTATGTATTTAAAATAATAAATTTAAATAAATCAACTCACGATTGATTATTACAAACTAAAAATACACAAAATGTAGAGAAACAGAAACAGAAAAAAAAGTAAAAATATCCATTTAGCAAATTCTTAAAAATATTACAAAGGCAATAATATAAAAAACTCGAGGATTTTAGACCACAAGCCTACTAATAAAATATCTTCGCAACCATAAAGTTTGGGAAATTCTCCGTCGATCACCCTGTATATAAGCGATACCCAAAACTAAGTTGGACTAAATCAAAACCTGGCTAAGTTACCTGTAGAATTACGTTTTGTCAATCAGTTACTGAAAGAAATAAATATAACGGTACAAAGTAATTTTTAAAAAACGTTATTACTATCGTTATAAATAAAGACATAACTTAAATTTCATTAGAAAAGACAAAAGATTTTTTAAAATATCGAACATTCAAGAAATACCTATTCATGCAATTAAGCACCGAAAAATGTAATTTTTTTAATACCGAAACTCTCACAGTTTTCCGTCATGATGTAAAATTTAATAAATTTCACAAAATTTCAGAAATTTCGGCAAAAAAAAAACTATTTTTACTAGTTTTGCAGAATTGCATTCCAGGCCTAGTCCAATTTGATTCACGACAAGAATTGAGTTTTCAATGTTTAATGGTTTTCAATAATTATTTCTTTCGTCACGGTATTCAATGATTACTAGGTCTAATGTGTTAATGTATACAGGGTGTCTCACATAAAAACCTCTATATAACGCTTTTATTTAAAAATTTTCATCATCACCTTTGGCTTTTTGAAAAATGTCTTTATTTTTATGAAAAGCTTTTTATTTAACTCAAAAATCTGCATTTTTCGACTTCAAAATTACACTAGTAACGCATTTCTTGATGCAAAATTTTGCGAACGCTCTGCCCCAAGTTTTCATTACGATTTTAATATTATCAACAACAATACTAATCGAGATTCTCATCTCATTGAACGCGTAATTTGATATTCACCATCTCAGCCTGATTGATGCAATGTTGCATCATTCGCGGCACATATACTGTTATTCTGTTGCAAGATATAGAAACCATCGATTCATCAATTGATGAAGTGACGTCACGAACGCGAAAAGCATTTCGCAACACATAAGTAGTGGGGGCAATATTTCTGTCGTTAGTGTTAGATCTTTGCCGTTTACCACACATATTAAAAAGACTGGGTCATTTGCGACACTTCTTATCTTTTTTTTGTTTTGATTATATTACGTTAAAATTAGATTTTAATGAGAAGGTTGATCGAATTCCAGATGCTTAGGTATTGTTCTAGTAACACTTTTGTATACAGGGTGTTTCAGAAATGGTGACCAAAAATGAAACGAAATAATCTTTATTTATTGTTTACTGACATTTTTGTCTTTCAATTTTCAGAATATACTAAACATGTATGTTTTTGACAAGAGTGAAAACCACTCAAAATCATTAAATCGTTTGAACTGTTGTTGAACTGTACATAATATAACCAGATACAAGTCAATTAAATTAAACAGCTATGTAAGCTGTGAGGTAGCTGTAATTTAAAAATATACTAAAAGTAAAATAAATGTAACATAAAGCTTCATAAGTATTCTTAGCAACGTACAGATTTAAATTCTTCATTTGTTAAGTTTTCTATTTTCTTTTATGCTTAAAAATAGTGAAAACATTCTTGAAGTAAATATACAAATAAAATGATTACGGAAAGTAAGGAAACAATATAAGCGGGTTTTCTACAGAAAACAAATTTTATGGGTAATATAACTCCAGTTGTGTTTTATTTTATTTTATGGTTTTATATTCCTAATAGTACTATTTACATAATTTTTTATAAATAATAAATAATGTTTTAATTACTCTTGCGCATGTACAGTCATCCCGTACCGCAAAATAGATTCTACCAGTGCTTGATAAACTATTTTAATTAATTTTCTAGGCAAGAATTCTTGCAGTTGACAGAATTTGTAAATCGCTTTTCTAATCTTGTTAACCATGTAGTTAATATGAAAGTCATATTTCAAATTTGAGCCTCTGTAAACACCTTGATATTAACAATTTTTGATTGACGACTGGCACAAACAATGGCATCTTTTAGCCAAGCAATCATATGTATGAATTTTCAGCTGGGGTAAGTCTATTCTTATTATTCTATGCTATTGTTCTAAATCTGTGCTAATTTATGGCAAAATCGTCTTTTTATATTTATTTATAATTGCTTATTATTGCTACGCGATTAAGCGATTTTTTTCCAGGCTACGAAAATACAATTTGTCTGTTTCTTACTCTAAAACATTTACTGATTCGGGATGACTTACTAACAGTGCCGGATCTAAAACAATATTTTCACAGTTTCCAGTTTTTAAATATAATGTTATGTTTACTTCTCCAACATTAGATCTATGGTCTTTAAATCACCTATAATATCAATTCTTAGCTATCTTATTTTTGTGAATATGACAAATCAACATTTCCTTAAAAAGGTCACTGAAATTTTAATATCCTGAAATATCATCCAAGGATGAGTTATGTAAAATGTTGCCATTTTTCCCTGGAACGTTGATACGTGGAAACGTTGTACCTAAAAATGTATTTTTTAGGTATCAATGTTATTATTATCAGCTACATTAACAGTCCTTCCTTTTACCGTAATGGCATTAGCATATGTGACGTTCAAGTCACAACTCACACATTGAACATATTCGTGCTGTTTTGCAAAAATGTACCCAAAAACTAATGATCGCACAAAAAGTAACACGTAACACGTAACTAACCAAACCAACTCGTGACTAAAATGGCATTTATCTCAGTTTTTCTGATGGAACGCAACATTCATTAATGAGAAATGAAAAGCAAAATAAAATATTATCAACAATTGGATGAACAGATATTTTGATTCCAAGCGACCTTCCTTCCACTGAAACACCCGATATGCTTTCAGATGCAATAAATGCACATCATCAAGAAATGACCAAATTGTTTTGTCCAAACGCATGTGCTGATTCGTCTCAGCTATTTGCAATAAACCTACAAAACAGCAATTGCGAAAATCGCTCGTGTTATTTAGCGCAATCTGAACTGATTGTTGTCTCCATCAGCATCTGTTGGTAAATACCCAAAATACGAAAAGTGTGACGAAACTGTATATTTTTTTCACATAGGCGATAATGAGTCGGCATTTAAAAACGTTTCGAAGTGTTCCATGTAAAACTGGTGCAATCCGAGAAAAGATATTCAGATGAGCCCGACCTTATCGTGAACTTTTAAATGATTCGCGACCTTACCGATAAGAAATGTTTCACCATAAACAAAAATAGCCTGGCAGCCTTTACCGGATTTCATTGATTTTTAATAGTCTATCGATTTCTGTTGGGCCTTTTTCTTATCACGAGGCCTACATAAATATTTCTCTTTGAAACCTTCGTGTAGATATTTATAGAAACTAAATGATGTGGAGTAAAAAAACTTGGTCAATTCTGAGCTGCCAGCATCTTCCTTGAAATTAAGTAATTAATATAACGAAATAAATCCTACGACTTTTGTATGTTACCGGTTTTTTATTCATCACACCCTGTAGAATTGAGTTATTCATCCATGTTCATCAGGTATTTGAAATATTACCCAATTTATATAGTTTTAAGGGTTTTACTGGTGAGTTTTCTATTTACGCCTAAAGGGACTTCTTAACACACATGCACGATGACAATCAGTTTTTTCTTCAAGTGTAGATATTATTTATTTAAATAATTTATACAATCTCTACAAATCACTCAGATACCTTGAGTAGGTTATACACTTGAAGATATAGGTCGATATAGGCATATGGGCAAATTTTACGGAAATTAACTCAAATTAAATTCAATTAACAGAGTAAACAAATGATACAAAAATTAAGCAGAAAATAAATTCCTCAAAATTATGCAAAACTTTTTGCTCTATCCAGAGCAATAATTTAAAATAAATCCATTGGTTCGTTCTCCCCAAATACCTCCAACAGTCCATCCACAGTGATCTACGCTATATACAAGAACGCTTCAATTTTAGAATTAATAAACGTACTAGTACAAACAATAATTAATTATTCAGCAAAGGCGGACGTCGCAGGTATGCAACCCAATATACTTCAGTTCGATCGTTAATTTTAAATAAAATTTTACAATGTATCTAATTAAACACGACATGTATCGAACTGCTAGTCTTGAGCTACAAATTGCGTTATATTTCTAAGCCCAATCGGAACTAAAATCATCTCGTTCCAGGTTGCGAGCTATTTCGTGCACGTTCTAAGCCGGCGCCAGTCGATCACGTGACCCGCACCGTTCATAAAAACCAGTGGGAGACAAGGCTCGACCTCTTTTCCCAAACTAAAACGTTTTGGTGAAGAGTCGTTACTGCTTCGGTTCGATCCATTCGGTGCTTCGAAAACGACCTCGTGCTAAACTCTGCAAGCCGCCGAGCCGCACAAGACGCGACAACAAAACAAACAGGAAAAATGCCGGACACCCTAACCAATGGATACACAAACGGGCACGTGCAGCCCTACGACATGGAAGACGGATCTGTGTTTCTTTTCACGTCCGAATCTGTCGGAGAAGGCCATCCAGGTAGGCCCCGTTTGTTTTTGTTTAAGCCACTGCCAAAATTTCGATTCGATGCCGTTTTAGTGCGAGGTACACTTATTTTTGGAAACGGCTTTATTGCACACTTAAAATAAACGTGCGTTACGTTAACGTTTGTTGATTTAATTACGTTAACCTCTGTGCGGACACGTGCTAACAGCAGAGGCGCTACATTTTCAATCAAATAAAATTGTTATCGTTAAAAATGAAAGTTAAATTATTGTCGATGTCAAAGTCAATTTATATGGATGACAGAAGCGTTCGTTAAACTTGCATCTCTTGTTTAGCTTAACGCATTTAGTATTTGCGCCTTGCTTTCAGACAAAATGTGCGACCAAATAAGCGACGCAGTTCTGGACGCACACCTCAAGCAAGATCCCAACGCAAAAGTCGCCTGCGGTAAGTCAAATCAATACCTCGAATATGGGAACCGGCATTTTAGTTGCATCGTTTCGCAATTTTTAAATTAATTGCGATGGCTCTTGACAACTTATTGCAGATCCGCCTCGAAATTAGTATAGCCGACGCGGCAACGTTGCCAGGTTTTCCACATGTATGTGTCGTTTCGTGCCAATTTTATCTGTTGAATGAGTTTCGACGGCGCGGCGATCGATAAGACCAAGTATTTCGGTCATTGTTTGATTATTTAAAAAATAAACTGCGCCGTAATAACTGAGGGAGTCGCCACGCGCCTTTGCATGTGTGTTTCTGGTCGCCCTGCTGACGTCACTTGACAGGACGGTTGTTTTTTCTATCCGCCCTGCGCTCCACCTACGTCGAAAACTTGAACTACTGCGAAAGTCGTAACAAGTGTGGGAAACGAAGGCTTTCAACAACGTTGTCTATCTCATATAACTTTAACATATAAATTATTGAGGAAAGGTGTCAATAAGTTGTGTTGTGGTTGTCAAGGAAAACATTATAAGACTCGCTTAGACACGCCCCAAGCGACTCCGAAATCGCATACTTGCCATTAAAAACAAGTATATATTTTCATTTCAACCCTCCTTTTTTGTATGTCTCACTAATTAACCGAAACTAACCAAAACTCCGATTCAGCTACAATTCTTTTCACTTACGATTCATGTAGTATTATTTTACATGAACTGAAATTTGTTGATATTTACTTAACCTATAACATAATTTTAAGCATATCCAACAACCATAATAATAAATATTTATTGCTTCAAAAATTATATTTTTTCGTTTATTATCAGTTCTATTTAAGCCAACAAATATTTTGTTTCCTTGGATTTAATTTTTATAGATAGCCGATTACTTTTTTGGAATATTATATATAATAATCACTTTCAATCCGGTTCTTCCATTTCTCCTTTCTGTATATCCTTTCGAATTTCTTTTATTCATTCTCTTTCTTCTGTATAGTGGTTGCCAATTTGCCAATGGTATGTCCATACCACCTCAGTCTGCGCCTCTCCATTTCTTCTTCTTTATTTTCATCTCTAACAAATAATAAATCATAAATGCATACTCAAATTAACAAATACTTGCAGCGTGGAAAACGCAACTCGTCGCACTACACATTCGTGTTTAATATCAAATTTATTTATGTCGGAAAACAAAATAAAATGTTACATAATGAGGAACCAGTAAGACAAAAGAAATAACATAACTTCCATAAGGCATGGAGAACCGAAGATACCCTGTCTGACGGCTGACAGTTGTCCCCCGTCACGATTATCCATGGTCCGTGGCCGTTACATACATTATTTCTTTAAAGTGGGTTCTTTCATGTTGGTATAGACGTGACGTTCGATGCCAAGATAAGTTGATCGAACCATAGATATTCGTCGCTTGGATTTTTTAAAAATTGAGTGCATAATTTCACGATTAAATCGTTTGCAGAAACGGTGACCAAAACCGGAATGATCTTGCTGTGCGGAGAAATAACATCGAAAGCAGTGATCGACTACCAGAAAGTTGTAAGGGAAACCGTGAAACATATAGGCTACGACGATTCATCCAAAGGTGAGCCGTTTTATTGTGATCGGTTTGTAAATATGTACCAAGATTTATTTTTTGACGCTTTTCTGTCCGCTGCAAATTCTTATTATATTTTTCTTCATTATTTCTGCCAGCAAAGTGCGGTTGGACCGATTAGAAATTGTACACTTTTCCCCGTTTTGATGAAATAGGTTTAGACTGGAAAACGTTGAACTTGCTCGTTGCTATAGAGCAGCAATCGCCCAATATCGCCGAAGGGGTCCATGAAAACAGGGTCGAACAAGATATCGGTGCCGGGGACCAGGTAGAGGAATCTTTACTCGTCGGTAGCGGAAGACAAAATTTGTCCGCCTCTTCGCTTAAATCCGAATCCGTCAGATTTTGTCTCCCGTTAACACGGGGCTTCAGAATGGGGAAAAAATCTTTCGTTTCGCTTATTTTGTGCTTGTCGTTTCTCGAGTCCGTCGTGAATTGAAAGAACGCGCGATTAAAACGAACGTAAAGTTCTTTTGATTAGCGTCGGACGGACTTTTTGCTTTTTGGTTATGATTTGCTTGATTTTGAGCCGGTCCCAACTAACAATTCGATACTTTATAAAAGCTGTGTGAATAAGAATAGATCATTTTTTATAAAAGAATATTCTCTATATAAATGTTCTAAAAATGTTTATGCAGCACTTATAAATTAAATTGTTTACTAAATTCTTTAAGGTCTGTGAGGACTACGACAACATAATTGTAGAAAAGTGTATAAAATCATTACCAACGTAGTACTAAGTCATTACGCAATAGTTTTATACCCATTTTTAGAGGGGGTATGTATATTACACATAGCGTAAAACAATATAAATTATAGCAAAGTAGTTTTTTGCTCATAACTCATACAAAATTTTTATTTTCAGTTTTATGGTCACCGATTTATTATTAAGTTGCTCTATAGATTTAAGAGAAAAATATAATATAGGAGGGAGGTCGATTTTTCTACTACACTTTTACTTTAAAATTATATTAGTTACATTTTGGTATCGTTCTTAATAAACCTTTATCGAATGATATTTTTCTCTAATATAAGACAAAATAATAGGGCTAGATGACAACTAAACAGCAAATGATGTTTCTGTAGCTATACAGTGATAAAGCTTATAACAGGGCTTTTATAAAATCAGATAGTGTTAAATTCTGCATATGTATTTAAGAAAAGTAAAACAACTGAACTATTTTATTTTATTGCGTTGGGGATCCGTAAATTAAAGAATAGTTTTGATGCTAAAGGTAACCTCATTTTCTCAAGTTCTAATGTAGTCTTAGAAATAATCATTGATTTTAATAAGCAGAAACTCCAGGGCCCGATACAATATGTTATTATTATTATAATAACAGGACCGAGGTTGTAAAATGTTCTAAAAATTATTTTTAACTTCTCTCTAAATTTTTAACAACAGAAAATTTATTAACCAACAGTTCTTGTCACTATTAAAGAACTACTAAAATATCTATAGAATAAATTTACTTTTAAAAGGATATATCCATTTTTTGTCTTGGTAATTAGATTGTTAACCACGTAAAATCAACTACTTCATTAAACTTATCACCCAAATCTCTACCATTACAAACGTTTAATAATATTATATGAGCTACTGTAAAGCATAAATTATAAAACCAATAAGCACCTTCAAATATTACCACAAAACCTTTAGCTGCCCAGTGTTTTATAGGAATTGTTGTTATAAACGTTCGTGAAATAGTTGTAATATTGTTCTATAAGAGATTTTACAACTTTGCTTTTTTTTTAATGCTAAGCTATGTGACGTAATGGTACGCACAGCAAAATGCTCCCTGTAGCAAGTTGTACGAAACAAATTTATAACACAATAACAATAAAACTAAATAGTAGACTTGAAATTATAAAGTAACATTGTTAGTCGGGAATATTTGTATCGCTTTGGATGGAAGTCTTGTTTCCAATTCTTGGGACGATGCGTCAGTCGAAGGTTCGAATTTGACGTGGATCATCTTTTTCTTCAAAATATCACCGGGCATTCATTATCATTTTATTCATTTACCCGCAGGGTTCGATCACAAGACATGTTGCGTAATGCTGGTCTTAGACCAACAGTCCCCCAATATAGCAGCCGGCGTGCACGAACATCGTAACGAGGATGAAATTGGGGCTGGAGACCAGGTTAGCATTAAATCGTAGCAGACCGTAGATTTTCTATAGCTCCCAGGCGTATTTGCGGACACCGGTCGTAGTTGAGGCAAAGGCAACGTTGCCTCGTTTTGTACTCGTGTCCGTGCTATTTAATAAACATCTAGATAAGTCTCAAAGAATTATAGACTAAATAGGTTTAGATTTCATTTTTAGACATTTAATGTTTTTCGTCCATTTTCAAGACCGAAAGGTCAAAAAACGCGCTTTCAATAAAGCAGTTCAATAAGGCATTATGTTGTAAAAAACAGCTGAAGGCAAATGCCTTTCTGGTGTTTACAAGGTATTTACAAATAAACGCCTAGTTTCCAAGATGGTTCAATATTAAAATCTTTACGTCATAGGCTACACGCCTGGTAATTGTCAACATTTTCCTTGGTGTTAATTTTGCAGAACTAAGTTTATTGTGACCAAATGGTAAAAAAATTATATTCACAAAAATAACACTAGACTTCACAATTTTAATCTAATTGAAGCAAAATTAGTCCTTTATCATTGTAAATGACGTTGCCATATTTCAACAAAATTGAACGTGTTTTTATAAGTAACCCCGTATATTTTAAACTAATCTTTTCTCGACCTACGTTTATATGAACTTTTTTTTAATGACAAATCTCCAGTCCAGATTTGGCGCATCTTTTTGAATCGCACTGTATAGCCACCAAAATCATTTTTTTTAAAACGACATAAAAACTATTCTATGCATTGCAGGTATCAAAAATTCTGAAATCGCAAAATAAAAATAATTGTCTATTCAATCCCGCTTTGTTTTAACTGGTGATCATGGCAAGACCGTAGAGTATGTATTGTGATCGTTGCATGCTCATTGTAAGGTTCAATTGCCAATGTGAGAATATTAAATATGCGGTATCCTAAGGAATAATATTTTCAAAGAGAAAATACTATACATGCATACCTTGTCATGTATGCCGCCTGTGGCATCTTCTATCGCTGTCTGTACCCTGCATAAATGATTCATTTATTTACAAAACGAGCATGGGAGTGGAAATCTAAGTTTGTTTAGTCTACGCTTCTACCCATTCCTATAAAATTTTCAAGAAACTTCAAAGTCGTTATATTTGTTTTACACTAATTCGATTCAGGTTTTAAAGTAGGTAATAGTAGTAACACGTGCTTAAGGAAAAAAGGTTCTTGAAACTGCTGACGCGAAAAGAGTGTAATTTTTTAAAATAAGAATAACCGCAAAAAGGTTTTAAATAAAAACACGTTTTTAAACGTGGAATTTAAATCTCATTCCTTGTTTTCAATAATACAAATATTATTCTGCTTTATTACTGCTCTATCGCAGTTATCACTTATTAGCTATTATATATTGTGATAAACAAACTATCAATGAACGCATTCAAACGTTTGTAGTGAAATTTAAAAAAAATCCTACTGCTGAAGCATAAAAGCCGGATATCAGATCAGTTTTTCTCTGAGTATAAAAAAAATTAGCTGATCTGATAGAATTGCATTTGTGTGCACAGTAGAAGAAATATTTCACTTACAGTTAGGTTTGTTTGTGTAACGTCTATTTATTTATCTATATCCGCTTTAATAAAATATAAATCCAAATTTGTTTATATGTCATTGCTTATGCGTCTTCAACTTATTGGAACGTTTTCTATTTGGTTTATAGTAGGTGCAAGTGGGACAAATATTTAACTAATTATCATGAATATAATTTAACACACATATTGCAAGAAAATCGCCCAATAAAACGAAGCAAACTGACGTGGTACTACAATTTCTTCACATGGCAACTGTGGGATAAAAAAGTTAGGGAAATTACCTGAAGGGCGGATCCTTATACCATATATACATAACAATTTCAATTTCGAGTGCATGCCCGCATAAACATACTGTGACGTCTGTCCTAAAAAATAATTTTCCTAATATGTGAGGGGCCGCCATTAAACTCGCCTGGTTTGTCGTTTTCGCTTAAATCTCAAGAAGTTCAACCAGGCCTCGTGTACCGTACGCGAGCTTCATCTCATTACTTTTGGGTAGTTTTTTTTTTTTTGTTTCGACACGTAATCTCTCAGGGCTTGATGTTTGGCTACGCGACGGATGAAACCGAAGAATGTATGCCGCTCACGGTGGTGCTGGCCCACAAATTGAACCAGAGGATTGCCGACCTGAGACGATCCGAGGAATTCTGGTGGGCGAGGCCCGACACCAAAACGCAGGTATACCAATTAGGCTTATTGCTTTCGCGGCACCTAATCGAACTGGAAAGACATTTTATTTAGAGTGAGACGCGTAGTAATGGCGATTGTCTTCTTCCAGATAAATGTTTTATTTAATTTTTGTAGCTATTAATGAGATGTTAAAAAAATTGACGGACTGTTTTCAAAGGTGTGTAAAACTAAAAAAGATATGGTAAAGATTTGTTTCGCCAAGTAAAACATTATAAATGAAAGAGAAATATGAAACAGAACATTAAAAACTTTCGGGGTGGTAAAGAAAACACATTTTCAAAATTGCAACCAAATGCCAGAAATATATAATAGAAGAAATATACTTATATCTTTCTACATAAAGAGATATAGTTTTTTTTAATCTTTAGAAGATTATTTTAGGAAAAAAGTCTCTAATTAATACTTTATTAATACTAAATTGGATACCTTAAATTGATCAGTCGGTTTTTATGTTAAAAGGTTTATTTCTTCTCAAAAAAAAATATCATTAAAATATTGTTTCTTTTATTTAACTTTATTCAATGTTATCTGTCTATAGTTTATATTTGTTAGTGGATTAATTTTACGCATTTCTAAATGTTTAGTGGGTTGCAGAAAAATATTGTTGTGTCACTTCTGAAGACGATCATTTAAAATAAATAAAAAGAGAAAACGACAACAAAATAATAAAATTGCTTGGCTTTTAAAATACTAGTTACATTTTGATTTTTTTGGCAATTGCAAGTTTTCATTTCTGAAAATTCGCTGTTTTAAGGAACATGTCCGATTTAAGCCTTAATGACTTTAGTCACCGTGGAGCGACCGGATATTTTCTGTAAACTTTAACCACTGACGGTATTTTGACCTTTGTCAGCCACGTCACATGTCACTCTCTAAATGTATTAGTACAGTTTTTCAAAACGTACCCTGAAACTACGAGGGGCGTAGAAAAAGGATAATACGCAACACGTAGATACTGCACGTCCTTGCGTAATATGCTGTTGAATACTTAAACACGCATTTTCCACACAACTGCCTTTTATTTCATGTTTTATGAAACGATTTAGATATATCACAAATCTTCAGGCTAAAATTAATGGTCAGATTATTTCTCAATTTCTCTAGTTGTTTGTTTGTTTTTTTTTTTGGAAACAATATGTAAATAATAATAAATAATAAGAAGGCCCCATTCTCCATCCATATTTATAATTGACTCAAAGAAAGACAGACCCCATTTTTTTGGTAGCTTTTTTGGTATACGCTATATTAGTAATGATGTAGCTGGGGCCATTTTATTGGTAATGGGGATTTAAACAAGCCGGTTAGCCTATAAGTTTCTACAGGTATTTCAATGTTTGTGCCTTTTTAAAGTATTAAAGACTTTACGGATTTCCTGATTATTTATCAATAAGGTAATTACTATTCGGTAAGTACCAAAATTGAAAATGAAACAACGGCGTTAAGAGTATTTTATTGACAAAGTAAATATTACTTGTCATTTATAACAAAATTGTGTGTTTCCCTCTGATTTTGAATATGAATGTTAAATGAATATGAATATTAAAACAAAATGGTATACCAAGATACATGGTCAGGAAGATATCTAATTTATATTTCTAATTATATCAAAAATGCTCTTTTTGGTTTAACAGATCGTACCGGAAAACAAATGTTTATTGAAAATATAAAAAAAACATTTATAAATTTTCATATACATATACACGAACATATATACATATATACAAACATATACATACATATGTAATTTATCCAAAAAAATCTAAAAGAAGTAAATAAAGCATATTCATTCTAAATTTGATATATATAATGAACTGCTCTACACAACACGAAAATTTAATAAACCATAAATTTATGTTAAGGAAACTAAAATTTACCCGCAAGAGAATAATTATCAAAAATTGGCAATAGTAGAAAAGATTGAATATAATTTAATAACATAATCTAAATAAAAACTCAAATTAACTTTCTTATAATAATATTTTAGTGCTGAAAATAGACAAAGTCTTAGCAGCGCAGAATAAACCTATACATTAAAGTCAACATATATATAATATAATATATAAGATTCTTGGACCACATTGTTAACCTCAATCCAAGAACGACACAAGCATTATTGTATATTTATATCCATCAATCTTCAATGTTTCACTTGACCGCGGGTCACCCAACTGGTTGTATATGTCTTCCGTGGATGTCTAGTCATATGAAACGAGAACACCTCATTTTCCCCATGCAGGAATTATATATACCTCTGGTCAGGTCAGAAAAATATATTGCAAATATTCATTTTAGAGTAAATACTTAGATAGGTAATCTCGATGCCTGAACAATTCACTGACCACAAGAGCTACTTTTTTTTTATGTAAATGGTCAAATAGGTTTGTAATATTTTAATTTTCATTTAAATACTCGTTGTTCCATTTCCAATTTTAATATTTTACAAGCAATTATTGAATAGTACACTATACATAAATGACCACGAACTCTGTGAAATAGCCTGAATACAACTGATAACGAAATAAACGTATAACTAATATAGAAGATTGTAAAATTTGAACCATGCCGTTACCACTCCAGTTTAGATCATCGCGGTTTTCTGATGACCCTGTATATTTTTTATAGGTTACCTGCGAATACACCTTTAGCCAAGGGGCTTGCATCCCGCAACGGGTACACACGATCGTCGTGTCCGTTCAGCACAGCGAAAAGATTACCTTGGACGAGCTCAGGGCCGAAATCAAACACAAGGTTATTAACGAGGTGATCCCCGAGAAGTACTTGGACGAAAGGACCGTCATCCACATCAACCCCTGCGGAGTGTTTATTATCGGTGGACCTCAGGTATGAATTCTTTTTTAGAAATGTGATGGCCGTCTCATTTGGAAGCTCACATTACATCCACACGACTTCCGTTAGAAATAGCTGGTATGTGAAGTAAATATACCCCAATTTTGCTGTGCTAAAAGTTATTTTCATTTAATTGAAACCTTCGACACACATAAACATTTATAAATAGGAATCAGTTACTTATAGCGATAGAATGAGTTTTACCGGACTGGTTCTAGACAAACTGCCTCCAGCCCGTGGGTCAATTTATTGCATATAACAGCGTAAAATTCGTTTTATATAATTGTCTATTTCATAAATCGCTTCGGAAATAGCAAAATCAGGAACGGTAACTGTGAAAACCCGTTATCACAGGAGTGTTTGTAGTTTTATAATTCTTAATGGGTTTGATAAACTACATTTGAGTCGCTAGTTTTTTTTTTTGCGCTAGCAGAGGGTACCTTAAACTCGCAACGTGGGCAACGAAGCTTACAGAAAACATTTTTTCCTTGTAAACTTTTAACACCATATAACTCAAAAGTAGAAAGGTTTTATGACATAAGTTTATTTTAACTTTCCGTCATAAAATCGGATATGGATTCGTACCATTAGTCGGAAACACCCGTTATATCTAAACGAAATGATTTCAAAATGGTTATATGATAAATCGGATGTCCAAAAAGTATGGGAATTTTGGAGTATCTCTATAATTACACGATTGATCAAAAATACAAAAGAAATGCCTTTAAGTGTTGATTAAAAAAGTATTAAGTAACAACAAACGTGGTCCCCATTCCAACCCGTTGGTGGAGAGAACTCTGCTACAAAAACGTCCAGTTTTCTCCAAATTTTCATTTGGTTCTCGGTAGATGGCGCTCTAATCGCAAAAATACTCTTCGTATTATCGAAATACCCAGATTTTCGTTTTAACCAAGTTTTTTACTCCCTTCTCTTATCGGTCGCAAAGTGTCACTTTAAAACATCAGCCAATTCAAGCATACGCTCTATAGTCACGGTTTAAAACGTGAGTTCTGATGGTCACGTCGCACGCCACTCTTTTGCAAAAATGTAACCAAAAACTAATGGTGTAGTATAGTACGCAACACGTTGATAAACTTTTTGAGGCAGTTATTTGTGGAGCACGTGGATAAACTTTTACAGAAACTTTCTTATAAATGAGTATTTCAGATAAAGAATAACAAGTTTTGTTAAAATAATAGTAATAAAAATATACTTTATTTCCATACAACTTACATTGTAAGTATACTATAATGTCAAACTACACAACCAACAAAGATACACAGCATTTTTAAAATAACACATAGAGTTATAAGAAACAAACACAATTTGAAATGGACAAACGTTGGTTAAAACACGAATAAAAAAGTGCACTGCAGGTACTCTTGTACAGAATAAAATGCCTTCTGGATAAGCAATCGTTTCACCTCAGCCTTAAACTGACCGCAGCCCGAAATCCGGCTCATTCCAGGTGGTAATTTATTAACAAGTTTTATAGGAAGGACGATTGAGCTATTGGCTACCGAACTTAATCTTTGTTTTGGAATATCTAGGCTACAATTCTGTCTGAAACTATAATGTTCATTGGTTGCACGCCTACATATATACTCATTATAATTAGATTTCACCATCGTTACCGAATTCAATGTGTATATACTGGAAAATGTCAAAATTTGCGTTTCAATAAATATATCATAATGTTTCGGTTTAAAGAGCATTGTATGAATAATCCTTTTTTGGAACAAAAATATTCCATGCGATCGGGAGCAATTACCCCAAGCAGTAGTAGCATAATTTAAACAGTTGCCACAGGACAACATAGTGTGTGGATAATTTTTTGAAAACGAAGGCATTGTAACACTAATGTCGAATTTATAACATTTCCCCGAGTGTTCCTTGACAAATGCGATCAACCCTTCTTCCGAGCACAGTGCCATCTACCGAGAATCCAAAAGAAAACTTCCTTTGAAATTTGACGTTTTTGTGGCATATAATGTTAATATATAATAAAAAATAGGGATTTTGATTCCAAAGCTGCCGCTCTCTTCCTCCAATGGGTTGGGATGGGATGGGGGTCGTGTTTCGTGTTGTTGGGCAGTATATCTTATGTTTTTTGACAATATTTTTTGGATACAGCACTGAGGCTGATCTGGTGTAACATTAGTGTATATGTGGCCACGGAAGAAGAACTACCATGAAAATATTTTGCATTTTTTAGAGTGACGCCGGTTTGACGGGACGCAAAATCATAGTAGACACGTACGGAGGTTGGGGGGCCCACGGCGGGGGTGCATTTTCGGGAAAGGATTTCACAAAAGTCGACAGGTACGTGTTGAAACCCGCGTGGCAAACTGTTCCCTCGTAAGGGCTCCGTTCGTGGCAGGTCGGCGGCCTACGCAGCGCGTTGGGTGGCCAAATCGCTGGTGAAGGCGGGGCTGTGCAAACGCTGCCTGGTGCAAGTCGCGTATGCCATCGGTCTCGCCGAACCATTGTCCATCGCAGTATTCGACTATGGTACTTCGCATCTGAACCAAATGCAGTTGCTCGAAATAGTGCAGAACAACTTCGATCTGAGGCCCGGCAGGATTGTCAAGTGAGTTTTCCAAGGCGTTTATTTGGAGCTGGGCGAAGGGCAGTTAACCTAACCAGCAAGTAACAAAACCTAACTGTTGGTATAGAAATTTTACATTACAAAAATATACGCATATACAGATACCAAACAAAAAATAAAAAACACGTAATCATAATAATAGATAAGGAAAATTCTCAATTATCTAGGTGAAGATATTGATTAAGCAGTGCAAGAAGGAGCCTTTAGTCATGGTCCTTTTAATTTAGAGTGTGTAATACTGACATTTAATACAATTTCTACATAAGGGACATCCATCTTTAAGTAGTTTGTAAAAAAAATAAGCAAGTTCTTCTTGACTAACTTAAATAATCTATTTGTTTGAGGTTATAAATTTCTATATTGCTACATAAGTTTGTACTTTTTTGTAATTTAAATTTAGACAAGATATCTAAGCAGGGTCCATACACAGTAATTTAGATGGCTCAAAACATGTACTTACTTAGAATGTCTATGTCTGTGCTTACGTAGAATGTCTTTACTTTTATAGATGTTGCGGATATTATTTGAAACCTCTGTTAACAAAGATTATACCCCAGTATTCTTCGAAGTTTTAATACAATTTATAATTATATTCAAGCAGCGAAGTGGCGGTAGTTCAAATGTACAAAATATTAAACACTTTCCAGAGCATATGATATAAAGGTAGAAACAAGGGGGTAATTTTATTATCAATTTGTAACAGGGATTCTACGCGATGGTCCAAGTGAATGAAACGTTTAGGAGTTCTTTTTTCATTTTCGAGATACAGGGTGTCAAAGCTTTGATTAAACTAAAACAATAATTAATGCTAAAAATTGGGGCATATATTTCTAGGAAAGAATCTTATTTTAACGTTTAATCGAGGAAAACATCTTACGCAACCGAGATTTGAGTTTTAGTAGGAACAAAATGTGAAGAATTTCATTAAATTGATCCAAATCACTCGATGCCGTTAATGTTTTTTTTTTAAATATCACATAGAACAAAACTTATACATCATACATCATTACGCGATATTGATCGAGGTTAAGTGAGCGTGACTTGGGACCTGTAAAGTTTCAAAGTTTTCTAAGTCAATCACAAACGAGCTCCATTTATATATGCGGGAATGAATCTGTCCGCTTATCGCCGCTAGAGGGCGTCTTACGTGCTACAAATGAAATTATTAAAAAAAAAGTACATTCGCAAAATATGTATAAATTTACTGTTAAAATACTAACATTACATTTAAAATGACAATCATATGGTTGAATAGTTGAAATTTTTTAAATCTCATTTTTGAAAAACAAAATACCAAAAATTATAATGGTGGTGAAGTGTCAATCTTATTTAGATTTCAGCAATTTAGAGGGTATTTGGTTGACTTCATTTATAAAAAATCGTGCATTAAAACAAATATTTTAGTGTTGTTTTCCATTCTTGTAGAATATTGTCTTGTAATATTCATCATATGGAAATGTATCAATTAATATTCACATTTTAAATATAATATTAGCGTTTTAACTGTCAATTTGTATATATTTTGCAAAAAGAACGAAAATTAGTATGTAATAATGGTAGATATCCCGAAAATATTCCCAAAGATGGCCACATTGTTTTGTTTTTATTTATTTTATTAACATTATAGATTAGGAAGGAGGTATCCTATTGCTGTTTTCATTAGACTCTTATGTGGCTATGTTTTGTTACAATAAAAGAGATGTCAGCTTTAGTCATAAGTTTTTTCACCCCAAATCATTACGACAATTACTTATCTTTGCTATTTACAAATCTTTTGGATTCTTCCTGCGCCGGTTGTTGGTGAATCGAACTTGCTGACGTTTGTCGGCTTCTTCACATCTTAACTGAAACTGGCTTGCGTCCTACCCTATACTTGCTTATGCATTAACCACCAACGCAGGAGGTATTCTGTGGAAGTTTCTCTGAAAAATTAATTACTTTTCTTTTTCCTTAATTGGTCCACCGATACAATTCAGCATTAAATTTTGCACCTAATTACTCAAGCCCGATTAAGAAATATAAAGTAGTTCAAATGTACCGATTAGATACAGTTAAATATCTTAAATAATACAAGTAAAGTTTCAACATTAAAATTGAGGGCGCTCTCATTACGATTCGTTGCAGGGAGCTGAACCTGCGTCAACCTATTTACCAAAAAACGAGCACATACGGGCACTTTGGCAGGGACGGCTTCAGCTGGGAAGAGCCCAAGCCGCTGGTGCTGGGTCCGTACACGAAGAAGTGATCGTAGTCCGAAGCAGTTTATTTTCCCCCCATCCGTTTCTCCCCTCATTAGTGTTCTTTTTTACGCTCTCAGTTGTTTTTTTGTTTTATTTAATTTAATTTAAGAACGTTTGGAGAACAGAGACGACGCAGTCTGGCGTGAAAAAACTACATCTGGGAGTTTATTTTTTTCTGTGATGACCCCGAAAGAGTCCGGACTCATGGCGAAAACGGGAATTTTTCCTCGGAAACACCACAGCTACGCGCGGCCAGCGCGATCGTCTTCCCGCACAAAGTTTTCCTTCCCGTGAAAATTTGCACATCTGACCGCGAGGACTCATTTAATAAAATGCCGGCGCATTATCGACTCGCGTCGAGGTTAAGAATGCGCACGCTCTGGATCGCGCCGCGATCGTAGTTGTAACCGACCGGACCGAGAACCGTTTTTCTTTGCCGGAAAATCAGGAAAGAAAAACAATTCGACGTCGGGGTTATGTTGTGCGTATGACCGGAACACAAACAAACACGGGAAAAGAGCGGTGTCGTACCCACACCGGGCGTTCTTGGGACGAAAGGGTTAGTTTTCGCCATGCGACGTTGCCGGATTTACGTCAGCGCCGTTGCCGCGTATTAAAAATTTACGTACGAGCCGGTGTTCATTTTAAGCAAAAAAAAATAATCGATTTTTATGGTTTGGGTGTTTGAATCTATGGATAAGTCGGTGGGTTCCCAATTTCTCACAGTGACGTTCGGAACGCTCCACGTTGTAGTTCTAGCGTATTTTATGGAGTTATCAAGTGTAGGGTTTACCAAAAAAAATGTCGAAACCGGATCTTTGTTGAAATTGAAATTTTATCCCGAAAAGAACCCTTTGTACATTGTGAATATTTTTTTTATGTGATTCGAGACAAAATTGTAGTCGTCTTACCAATAAAGATATACAATAAAAAGTTTCTGTTTTAATGAAAAAAAGTTAAAAGATCTTACCTTGGATTCCTGCGCGGGATATCCGCGGACTCCCTCGGCATTAAGTGCAGCCCATGATGACTATAAGCTTACGTTTTATACCCTTTAGGAACCTGCATTTACTAAAACATCGTGAGAACCTTTCTAATTTAACACCCATTAAAATCTATTTCTATACTGACATACCCTTACACTAATCGTTCTCTATTTTGGCTAAACCCCTGTACGATGTCGTAAGAAAAAAAATGCCAAATTTGAATTCACTGCTAAGCAGCACAGTGTTTTTACCAAAACTTCAAAGAACGCCTGGCGGGTAAACCTATTTTAGCAATCTAATCGCAAACGGCTGACCGAATTGCATTGCGATGCAAGCATCTCTGGGTTTGGGGCAATATTATTGCAAAAACAAGAAGATAGCGTTTTCAAACCAATCTTCCACTTCAGCCAACACACTACCTCAGCGGAGCCAAAGTATCATAGTTTTGAACTTGAGCCATGTTGACGCATTGATCCGGTGTCAGCGTTTTAGTTATCGAGTCCAACACTTTTGATCAAACTCTTGCAATTTGTCAAAATCGTGACGCGGAAATAAGTAAAATCCGTAGTGTATTTGAGCATGAGCACGATAAATTTTTCGAGTTACGCGATGGTCTCGCATATCGAAAAAATAAAAAAAGGAAAATAATGTGATTCGCACTTGCCATGATAACCTAGGGCATGTCGGATATGATAAGGTAGTAAATAATACTTTGAAAATATATTGTAAGTAAAAGAATATATGGCTAATTGTTTACGCTGTATTGAATTTTCGCCTCGTGGAGGAAAATAAGGTTTTTTACACAACATAGTTAAAAACAAGATTGCTTTCGAAAAATCGTGGAATTCGTAGAACCTAGCACGAAGCAGCTTTTTATCATAAAAGGAAAGAGGTTCACGGTTTCGTGTGGTAAAGCGACGCATTGGTTTTCTATCGTGCTCCTGCGGACCACTATGGAACTTTCGCAAAATCGATGTAATTTCATTGCGCATGTACCCTGTATAAAATGTCCTTTATATCTTTTTGAACTTCAGAGTTACAGCAAACATCGGTAAATTTTAAAATTTGCACAAATAATAGCGTTGTCGAATGTTATTTTTTCAAATATCTCGCCCCCTGTATAATTGACGAAACCTGAAACTCTCTCTCGACACAGTTTACGATACTGTTCAAATAAAATTATCCCATCTTTAACGGTTTTTCATTTATCACCAATAATTTGCCCAGAATAACGGAAATTTTTAGGATCTTTTAGATTTTGTGCCCATAAACGATACACCCTGTACATCATTCAAACAATGTTCGAAATAGAGGTTATAGCCCTGGGTCTTCCACGTTTACTGTTCTCAAAATTTTTTGAAAATAGTAAATGGTAAAGAAGAATTTTCTAGGTGTTTTAGCTTTTTGCCTATAATTTGAAAACCCCGTATATAATTGAAAAAATGCCTGAAATAAATATTATTGCACAGGATCTTCCGCGTCTGCTGAAATCAGAAGGAATCGACCATGTTTTGATAGCCGTAGGTACGCCACGTGCAAATTGCCAGGTCGAGCGCCTAAATAAAACTATAACCCCAATGGTTGCGAAACTATGCGATTCACTGGAAAATTGGGACCGCGTGTTGGGAAAGGTCGACTTGCCTGCAATAACACCGTATCCCGAGCAACAAATAATACACCAAGTCAGTTATTATTCGGAATTGACCAAATTGGTGAAACTAATGATTGTATTAGATTAATATTGTAAGATAATAGTGGAAAAGCGCGCGATTTAGTGCAAATTCGGGACAAAGCGGTCGATCAATTAACAAAAGTTCAGAAGAGTAATGAATATGAATATATATATATATATATATATATATATATATATATATATATATATATATATATATATATATATATATATACAGGGTTTTTCACTTAAAACTCCGCACGCCAATAAGTCCAAAACGAAAAGAAATAATTAATTTATGTAAAAAGTAGTATATATATATATATATATATATATATATATATATATATATATATATATATATATATATATATATAAAATATATGGTGTATAGTGAGGGAGATTACGTAATGATCCAGGTGTTAACAAAAAGTTTATTCCTAAGTTTAAGGGGCCGTATGTTCTCAAAAAAATACTTAATTGTGACAGATACGTTATTGAAGATTCAGATGGGTTTCAGGTTACACAGTTACCTTATAATGGTAGCACCGGATAACATGAAACCATACATATCTTAGCCATTTTTACGAAAAGTCTCATATTGTTGTTAGATTTACGTTTAGTTATGTTTTATTTTTTTTCCTTCTTATGCTTCTTCTAGTTGTTTGCGTAATGTATAGCCCTTAATTATAGTAGAACGTCGGGACGAATTTCGGCATATCGAGGAATGTATACTTGTAACCCTCTTAAGTGGTGTTTTAGGCCGTGATGCCCGATACTTGTCATTGTCGCTCGAGTGTTGGAAATGCCGAATCGCCTATATATCTTACCTATTAGTTGAGATTTATGGTTGTCAGATTATTTTCGCTGGGAAAGTGTTTTTACCCTTAGAACGGTTCAGTCAGTTTGAGTTTTGACTTGCAAGCATTTGTACCGTACCGTTCAATTGTCAACTCTAATTATATTCATCCTGGCAAATACTGTGTTTAATTGACCGATGTAAGAAATTCCCAAAATAAACGCCTAAATATCCAATTTTACCTAGGGTATAGCCTCTCTATCTTCATAGTGCTGGCTATTGCCTGCAATTATGAAAGTTACCTGCCGACGGCAATAAAACTCGCGTCCGGAAGGTATTAAAGCATAGAACATTAGGGATGGACTCCTAAAGGTTCTGGTAGTAATACAAAATTTATTGTTTATTTAGGTGGGTTTAATCTTATTAAATTACACTAAAAAAAACAATGACACTATATGCGATAATTTCATAGCTAGGGACATCTATAAATAATTACATTTTTGTTGTAAATGTCAAAATCTAATTCTGTTTTGCTATCATGGTCATTGAGATTAATTTAATAAGATTTATGTTGTTTTGTTTAGAAATGTGAGAGTGCTTAATTTTAATAAAGTGTTGTACTGAATTTTTCCAGGTCTCAATTAAATTTTTTATCAAATTTATAACACTGGGACTTAAAGTAGGAGTAACATTGTCTCTGACCTTTGAGTGTACTTGGTTCCATAAATAGAACAGTATGCATACTGTTTTTTTAATTGCATATGAATTTAGAAGCTATAAAAGTTGCCCTTTTTTATAACTGAATTCAAAATAAATATCATTTTCTAACATATTCCTGGATTTCAGTTTTTTAACTTTTTTTAAAAGATTGTTTTGAAACCAATTTTCAAAAAGTTCGGTACTTGTATCCCCATGATAATCCAAGCTAGAGTCCTTAATATTCTTTGCTAATAACAGCAAGCAGTTTGAGACAAATCTATTTTTTGACCCAACGTGTACACGCGTTTTCCTTTATTTGAAGGCGCTTTCGTCTGACAGTTTTGAGTGCAATCAACCTTTCCTTTGGATACAGTATCGTGTCTATCGACCCAAGTTTCATCAAGATGGATCTGTTGTCTAATCTACATCTTTTAATTTCTGGAAGGTAATTAAATCTCCAGTGCGTAATCTGTGTGGTTCCATTACTACTTGCCTTTTGTCTATTTCACGGTGCTTAAATCCCATTTTATAAACAACTCCATTGAGGGTGTCACGGCTCATATTGGTTTCATCTTCTAGGTTATTTTTCAGTTTATCCAAGGAAGGAAAAACTTCGCGTTCATAAAGACGATATATTTCATCATTTCAAAAAAGGTATAACTTTTTCTGGCTCCCGTTCACTTTCGCCGCTACCAGGACCGATCAATATAAAACGCGATGTCCTGTAAGGAGTGCAATACATCGCTGTCTTCTCAAAGGCCCAGTGTTAAGTGCAATGGTTGCGACTGGGACTTGCATGCCGACTGTGTGGGGCTGTCGAAGCAAGCAGCGTCTTGTATGACGCGCAGCAAACTAAAAATTTTTAGAATAATGTGCGGTAAATGCAGCAAGCAGGAGGACAAGCTTGATCAACTAGTTAAAAAACTTGAGACAAGAGATAGACAGTTGGATGAGCTGAATAAGTTCTCCTCCCAACCCTGACTTACAGGGGCGGATCTTATCCGAAGCGTATGAGCACCTTAAACGCTCTGGTAATATTATCATCTCAAAACTGAAGGAACTGAAGGACAGACACGAGAGAGATGAAAAGCAGTTAACAATCAAATATATTAAAGGTGTGCCTTCAATCGTCAACATCTCGGCTCCAAAAAAGTAAGCGTCGTTTCCGTGCCTATTGTTTACACCAATATTTGCTCATTGCCTGCCAAATTTGATCTTCTTGTTGCTTATGTGAGTTCCGTTAGACCTGCCTGTATTCTAATAACCGAAACCTGGTTAAAGCCTTCCATTCCCGATTGCACCATATCTATTCCAGGATATACAATTTATCGTTCCGATTGACCTAGCAGGCGAGGTGGCGGCGCTTGTGTTTACGTTGCTGATCATATTGCCGGTACTTACAGGATCAAGCTCTTAGATTTAATGATGGCTCAGATGGTGGACGCTGTTTGTCTGTCATTTACCAGTTCTGATTTTAGTTTTTCACTCGCCTGTGTATACAGACCGAGCGATACTGATAATGATTCTAATGTTCAGCTCTTACAATCCATGAACAATTTTGTCACAAATTCCGTCAACCCTGTTATTGCTGGCGACTTTAATTTCCCAAGAATATCCTGGCCTGTTACTTTAAACGACTTTGTCCACACTTCCATGGAATACATAATCCTAGATTTTTTTGTCAGATTGTAATCTTAGTCAACTTGTTGAAGAACACACGCGCTTCCGAGAGAACGACGCTCCGTCAACTCTTGATCTTGTGATTACTCCGGATCCCAACTTACTTGACAAATTGGAGCTTGATTCCCCAATCGGAAGCCTTATGTTATCCCAAGCAGGTCAATAATCGCAAAAAATGTTACGCAGGACAAATTATGCAAGATTAGCTGCAGACCTTTCCCACCATACATGGAACTTTCCTGATACCGACGTTAATGGTGCGTGGACATATTTTCTGTCTACTCTGGATTATTACATAGCCACAAGCTCCAAAACTCATTTTGTTAAGTTCAATTCTGAGAAACCTTGGTTAACTGAACATCTGTTCAAACAAATAAAACATAAGAGAGGTCTGTGGCGTAGATTTAAGGCTGGCTCTGCTTCCGATTATGCTTTGCACAGAAGAGTTTCTAAAGCGTTTTATTACACACAACACGACAGACAACACGTATCGTCTAAGCTATCCCTTCCTGTCACTAGAGATACCTCGGAAGAGGTCTCCTATAACCAGAACTTCATTTCAAATGAATTTGCTTCATGTTTTGCTGATGAACCAGCTAATCTACCATGTCACTATGAGGGTCCCATAAATTCAAATTTATTAGAAGACATTCACTTTGACCAAGAGGACGTGAAGAAAACTCTTTCTGAGTTAAAAGAATATTGTGCTCCCGGACCTGACGGAATTTCCAGTAAAATCTTAAAAGCGTGTGCCCCTGTGCTTGCAGAGAATATTTATATTATTTTGAGAAAATCTTTGGACTCTGCCACACTCCCAACCCACTAGCTATCCGCAAATGTAACACCGATTTATAAAAAGGGTGATAAGCTCGATGTTTCAAATTACCGCCTTATCAGCCTAGTGTGTATTACATGTAAGGTTCTTGAACACCTTACAGTAAATCAGCTGCTACCGTTTTTGATCGACTGCCTTATTATACCTACATCGCAGCATAGCTTTGTTCCCGGCAGATCTGTCATATCAAATACATTGACATGCTTGCATCACTGGACATCATCTCTCGACTCAGGTGATCCGGTAGATATTATTTACCTCGACTTCGGCAAAGCCTTCGACGCCACATCGACGCTTATTATTCGAACTTGAAAAGGTTGGAGTGGGGAGTAAACTGCTAGAGTGGATAGAGGCGTTCTTAGGCCACCGGTCGTTCAGAGTTCGAATTGGTAACGCTTTTTCACTGCCACAAAACGTGTCTAGTGGTGTTCCCCAGAGCTCGGTGCTGGGACCAGTGCTATTCTTAGTGTACACCGTGGATTTGCTCTCCAGCATTGATTCTCATGTGAGCGCTTATGCTGATGACACTAAATTATTTGGAAATCCTTCAACACATGCGGACGTATTGCAGAGAAACTTGAATACTATTTCCAAGTGGTGTTCAACTTGACTATTGCCGCTGAATGCTCAAAAGTGCTCTGTGATGCATGTTGGCAAGAACAATCCCGATTTGAATTATTATATCGATGGAAACTTTGTGTCAAGTGTCGATTCTCAGATGCACCTAGGTGTGACAGTAACTAAAGATCTTGCGTGGTCTGCACATGTATCAAATATTGCAACGAAAGCAAACTGCGCGTTATTTTTTTTAAAAAAGACTTTAAAAAATCCTAGTCCTCGCATCGCTTGCAGGCTTCTCACCACTTACATTCGCCCCATCCTGGATTTTGCTTCCCCAGTTTGGAACCCATGGCTATTGCGTGACTGTGATGTTCTGGAAAAAATGCAACGAGCCGCTACGCGCTGGCCACTTCAGCTTAGACATACACCTTACGATGACCGTCTCAAAATACTTAGTCTGCCAACATTAAGTCAGCGTCGGCTGCGAGGGGATCTGATTCAAATGTATAGGTTTGCGCATGACCAATTTCCATCTGACGTGCCCCTTGTGCTCTTAAGCAATGATGAACGCCTACGTGGTCATCCATTTAAAATAAGGAAGGAACAATTCAGGACTTCACATCGCCTGCATTTTATAAGTAACAGGACTTTCAATTACTGGAACAGTTTACCCCCAGATGTTGTGTGTCCGCCGAACTTGTCTGTATTTAAATGTCGCTTGGACAGTGTATTGTTTAACAGCAATAACTAAATGTTTATTATATGTGTTGGTGCTAACTATCAATGTGCATAATAGGTTTTCCTCTGCACTTTATGCTTAGTAATAATAATAATAATATTTTCCTTCTTATTAGGTCCTGATGACTGTTGTCTATACGGCGAGTTTTATCATTCCTTTTCTTCAATTCCCTACTATTAATAATATCCCTTATCGACGATATTGGAGTTTTTGTCAGTGGACAGATTTCTTATAATGCTTATTTAATAAGTCCTCTGATTTATGTTTCATACACATTTTTTACAATTTGTTTTGCATTGTTATATTTTCCTAAAATAACTTTCTCGAAACACACAATAAAAACGACTGTCACAAATGGTCAACACTCAAGAAATATATCAGTAAGAAAGAAATATACCTGCCTCACCCCCTTGTCACTCAAGTAAGAATAATTGTTTTGGTAATGGCTTTGCCCAATAACAATAGGTAATCACATCGTTTTAAAGTTTTACTGGGGACGGTCCATCGAAAGCCAACAGGATGAAGAATGATACAGACTAATACCGCGGATCAAGTGACGTCATATACACAAAAATTTTAAGGGTGGAGCCAATATTAAGGACCAATTGGCTGACATCTGACGTGTCCAGTTTTTATTAAATATTTCCGTTACAATATAGTAAAATCAAACTGACTTTACAGCTTTTTCCAGATGAATATGCTGTTATAATGTGAATCAGCCACATTGGGGTCCCCAAAAAGAGATTTTTCAAATTTTACATTATTTGTAGCATGCAAAACTCTATTGACATTGACGTGGGAGTTTAGAAATATTCCATAATGTGTACATGTTATGAAACATTATTTGTGGCTCTGTTATCAGTTTTCTTGGTGTGTGGTTTCTGGAAAACAGAACATCTTGCGACGAGATCTATTTTTATCCTATTAAATATTGTAAAATGCCAAGTATAATAGGCCAGTTGTTAAGTTGGGATGTCCCTAACTTGCAAATATGTTAGGTGGGTAGAAAAATTATGATATTCTTACTTAATATTTTTTACGTGACGTTAATTAACATGGCATACATGTTGCCTCCTTGTCTTGAAATATGACTATAATACATAATTCAATGGAATGACAGGATAATGTATGACAATGGTGCAAAATTATAAACAAATGATTGTTTCATTTTAATACGTTATTGAACAAAAATTAAAAAAAAATTGTAATTTAAAGGAGGAAACCCGGTTTTAATAGTGAATTAAGACTATTAACCAAAACTAACCAAAGATTTGCATTAGAGGCTTATTGCTCTGTAGGGCTAGAGACTTTCCAGATTTGCCCCAACCACCAGATACTAAAATATACTATATCACGATATATATGCTTATATAGCTTTTCCTTTAATGTCGAACACTCGGATCAATCCATAAAGGCACAGAATTGCGAAGGATATCAAACGAACTATTTTTAACGCATCATGAATGTAAACTATACAACGCAATATCAAACATCAAAACGTAAACTTTGTTGATCGACAAGAAGGGACGCCCCGTTTCTCACTGTTGCTATGTCGAGTCGTAAATCCTAATCCCATACCAAGTGTCATCAAAATAGGGAAAAATGTTTTTTTTCGATTGCCGACGGAGAGTAGTTCTTATCTTCATAATGATACAACAATATTCTGTAAATATCCAATATTGACTCCAACTTTAAGTCTTCCTCAAAAAAAGTGGGATACTTCAAGAATAGCATTTCTGCCACTATATCAATACAAAATTTGATACAAAAAATAAGGAACATATTAAAAAAATCATGAATAATCCCGGTTTTATTTCGACAAATACAATTTTACAAAAGTCCCCCTAAAGTGGGGTCGAGGAGTGACATTGCCGCCCCGATCAAATGAATCGACCCCGTCACCAACACGTCGAACTCTTTGTTTTGACTATTTAGATGGGCTATAGCTTTTGCGAACGAGGGAAATGCTCTCGCATCCGCACTACCATCGAGACCCAGCCAAATACTGCGATTGATTTCGCTTTTCTCTAGCTGTCGTTTTACGGTTAGGATCTCATCTTTGTTGTCTATAATAGAAAAATGTTTTGCAAATTACCATCAACTCAAAAATCAGTCGCGACTACGGGGTACAAGAAGGAGATAAATCTAAAAGTGATGTTTCACCTTGGTTTTAATGTAGGTGGAGTTTCAATTGATTAAGAGCGTATTTAGCATGTTGTTATATAACATGTTTTACTATAATAACAAATTCCTGAAATTTTTACATGTTTTTTCTATTTTTGATTTTATTTATACCGGGAACTTCGTCAATATGTTATGCGAAAACAATAAGTAGCAAAAATCTGAAAATTTTGGATTAAACCATATTTTATATTGCCTTTTTGGATTTCGGGAAAATTCTACACATATTTTGACATATCCAAAATTAATAATAAAATAAAAATGTCATTATTTTTGTTGCCATCCATATAATTGCATATTTTGGGAGCTCCTTGTCTATAAAAGCAAATTTTTTGACAAATGTTTTTATTTTGTCGGGATATTCGGTTGTGTCTTTTTAAGGGCATATCCCGTTTTAACATCTAGCAGTAGTCCATTATCATCGTTATGCTCTGCTTTGGTTTCGTCTTTCCATTTCCTTAATATCCCGGTGAAAGCTCTCTCCCTCTTCTTCGCAAACTGCTCCAAGATTTTCAGGAAAATAGTTCAAATGTGGAAACAGAAAATGCACTTTCAAACTCATATTACAACCTAGACGATAAAAGTGTTGTAACATATTTTGAACAACTTTCGTAGTTTTCGTCCTTAGAGTTCCCAAGAAACTTATCAATTACTTCTTTAAATGAAACTTAGGCGTTTTTCTCGACAATAGTCGTTGTGTTTTGAAAATCTTTGCATAATGTGCTTATCTGCGGCCCAACAAAAATACCTTCTTTTATCTTGGTATCAGATATAGCTGGAAATTTCTCACACAAATATTTGAAACATTATCCATTTTTGTCGAGGTCTTTAACAAACTGCTCCATTAAACCAAGTTTGATATGAAGGGGGGGGGGGGCAGTAAAACTTTTTTTTGGGTCACCTAACCTACATTGTTGCTACCAAGTGTAAGACTTGTTCTAGAGGGCCATTCTATTTGAGTCCAATGTATATTTCTTGCCGACTATCCCACTCACAAATAAAGCATGGAAATTTAATATAACCCCCCTGTTGTCCTAGAAGCATCCATTAATAAAGTCTGGACACTAACAATTCAGATGCATCCTTTGGGAGTTGCAAATTTCTGATTAAATTATTTAATTCGCTCCGGTTATACACTTTTTAGTTCTGGTCCATGAGGAACTGGTCGAAGAGCAGAGTCTAGATTGGGATACACAATTTGTTTCTTATTTTTTCTGTTGAATCCTTGAACAATACACGTAAAAAAAATAACAATCATCACTGTGCTAGGCTCTCGCCATACTATAGGAACACCAAAGCTTAAACATTTCTTCCTACCTTTTTGCCAGTTTCTTAATGCTTCAACGCAAACTTGTCTTAGTCGCCAATTTTTACACTAAAAGAAGTTATAGTTTGCCTTTGCTTTATTACGACATAACTACCACAGATATAACAAAAGTTATTTGGAATGTTCATACAATGTCCTCTTTCCATATTTACACGTTCTAGAACACTAGAAATACACAACAACGAAGACAACAATCGCGAACACAGTACCACCACGACCAATACAACCAAACTGCGCATAAGCAAGTTACAACGCTGTATTGACGCTTCTGCGCTTTGCAGAGAAATCTAATATACAGTGTTGCCAAATCACATTTAATTTCATAAAACAACACGTTCATGTAATAGGTGTTTATACTAATAAAATAACATTTTTAAGATGTAGAGCGTTATAGAAAAATATGACGTGATAGAGCAGAAATATGACGTTTTCTGAAAAATGGGGCCCCCAAAAATATGCAAATAGGCAAACATCAAAATAACTGTAAACCTGTGTAATTCATTAATTTAATAACTTTTGATAATGGTGCAAAAAACAAATTATTGTGTCAATACATTATTGAAGTTTTTGGAGCTTAAACCAGAAAACAAACTTTTTAATAATAAACTGGAATAAATTTAAGGCAACTATTTAAAAATAAAACAATTTTCAGAGCATCCTTTAGGTGCTTATTGCTCCGTCGGAAGCGATTGTAAGTTAAAAAAAATGTAGGAACTTGTCATAGATTGAAGAGAATACCCACGTCTTCCGCGGACACCCAGTATATATGAACTCAAATATACTACATATTTATATATGAATAAACAGAGATCTGATTATAATAGGTGAGACATTGGTGGCAGTTAGCTCAATTAATTTGTGTAATTAATAAGGATTTATCTCCCTCTTACACCCTCCTTCCCCCCCTATGGTCACACGTACCATCGTTGTCGTTGTCGTCGCCTACATTTGGTATAAACAGAGCTGTTGCGAACCCACATTTTAACAGCAACTTCATTAAGTCGTCGGGTTTGCGTTCACCCGTTACATTAAACACTAAAACACGATTATTGCTATTACTTTTAGAGACGTTTGACACAAACCATTGGGCACATACTTCAACGCTTTGCGTCGTGTGAGCGCCGTCCAAATAATACCTAAAGAACTATCTTTTTAGACGAAACTTAAACAAGTTTTTTAAAATAAATCCTACCTTATTTTGCCTTTTTTTATAACCTCGTATCGACCAGGCCACCTAGTGGACTCTATAGCCTTCCGGGCTTTCTCTATGTTAAATACGTCCTCAACATTGTTATTATTATTATTCCTTGAAACTATAAATACCAAAACTTAAAACTTCCGTACCCATTAAATCTATTTCAATTAAATTACTAATTACCAACCTATGTTCATAAAATTCCTGCTTAGAGCGAGGGCCAAACTAGCATTTACTCTTTTAATGTGCTGCGGAATTCTACCATCTTCTGAATTTGGATAAAGGTCCCTCACCACATTGAGAGTACACTGGAAAATCAATATTTACACAACGTGGTCCACCAAATGTTGTAAATAATATTTATATTGAGACTGAAGAGAACAAGTAAAATATGTTACCAGTAAAATTCAAAAATTAATTGTTGAAATTGTTAATAAAAGTTATGTTACTCGAATATAAAAGATATCCTACAGAGCTTGTATTAAAAGATAGTGAACTTACTAACGATAAATTAGTGATACAGGATGGTCTGAATTATAATGGAGAAACTTTAAGAACATATTCACCAATTCAAAAAAACAATTAAAACAATTGAGATAAACCTATGCCCCAAAATACAGATACACTGTGTTCAAATATTGGAAATAAAAGACGTTTTTTTTCCTTATGACAAATATAAGAACTAAAAAAATTAAGCGTATTTTCGTTAATTCATGAATGCATTGATTTAAACATCAACAAAGGCTTTCTTGTACAGATAAATACCTAGTTTTGAGTTTATCTATATTGTATATTTAAATGGACTAAGTAAAAAGCCTGACTTTCATGCCTTTATTTCTTTAATCTTAGTTTTTTTTGTTCATTTACTCATTCTTGTTCTTAGTATGAGATAACAGAACAGACAACTTAAAAAACGGAAACTGGATACATGCAATTTTTGACAATTGACTTTTACCCAAGTAAAGTTCATAGAGGGAGCTGGCAGAAAAAATATAACAAACCAGGATAAATCTGAATAAAACATATAATAAATACATAAATGAATGAAAACTACACCTTGTGTCATTTGCATAAAAACTTCTATATAATTTAAGATTGTTTCCATAAACTTGTCAAATTGCCTATAAAGACAACGAAAACTGAAACTGACCTGGCGTTCTATACTCCTTTGTTCTAAAACTTTCATCACACTTTCCGGCTGGGGCGCAGTAAACACATAACCCCCTGGTTTCATAATGCCAGCTTTATTCCAAGCTATTGATTCAATGGAGTTTCCCAACAAGGTAGTATGATCAACATCAAGAGGAGTAATACCCCCCACTACAGTTTTCCTGATAAATAAAAAGCTAATAAAATGATATATTATTGTGTGATTTACATTATACCTGATAACGTTGGTGCAGTCAAATTCTCCTCCAATTCCAACTTCTACAATGGCCACATCCACCTTTTCGGATAAAAACACATGAAAAGCCATAATTGTTAAAAACCGAAAGTAGAGAGGCATATCGTGAGGAGTACTCTTTTGGGATTCGAGTGTGTTATAAATTCTCCAGAAATGGCGAGCAAATTTTTCTTGAGATATTGGCCTTCCATTAATTCTTATACGTTCACGCACCTCGAGTAAGTGTGGAGAAGAGTAAAACCCGGTTTTGAAACCATGAATTTTCAATATACTCTCGCAGTATGAGCATGTGGTACCTTTGCCGTTGGTGCCCGCAACGTGAATAATAGGTAGGGTGTCAAGAACTTCAAGAGTTACTCCAGATCTACATTGAAGATGTCTGTATAAACAGCTTATACTAACGGCTGTTATAGAGATTACCTTTCGAGAAATTTGCTCATTTCGGACATGTTATTTTCCTGGTTGTTTTTAATTTTAGCATTTTGAATATACTGAACATTGCTTTGAAGTTTATTCAAGGATTCAATGGCTCCCTAGAACCAGCATAAAATCATCAAAATAAAAAGATCAAATCAAAAAATGTCTTTACCTTATAAATATCCATTACTTTTTCAGCATGAATCTGTTGTGGTAGACGGTAAACTTGCCTCTTGGCAAAAAATGATGGAGTTACATAACCTATCATTAGCTATTTAATTACAATTTCCAAGTAAATTTGTAATTGCGCACGTTTTAATACGCTAATGTCCTTCCTGTAGATATTATCGTAAAGAATTAGACCACTTGTCTTGCGAAATTCAGATTAGAATTTGGAGTGTGTGCATTGCTAAATAAAAAATCATAGTACTCTCTCTGAACATTTCTTGCAACTATTCTAATCGTTTTTACATTTCTTCCTGAACATTGGTTAATATTTAACAAATCCGAAAAATTTGTTTCCAAGAATGCTAACAAAATCTTTTTAAAAAGACCGCCACCGTTTTGTTTACTTTCTTTGTGATATGTCAGATTTTTGTTCAAATGGGCAAGTCGTAAATGGCCTTTTACCCAAAAGGGTGTGACATAACTAAATAATTCTTGGTTAAATTCATTTATAAGAAATAGAATTGTGCAAACTGAATTTTCCAAAATAAATCGGGTTTAATTGATTGAATAGTGAAAGAATCAAAATTCTTTTTAGTATCTATGAAACATAGATTTAAAAAATATTTGAAGAATCATTTATTAAAAATATTGTTATAATAGTGTACCGCAAGGTTCTCAAGTACGCCCCAATAATTTATTTAAATCACCTTTGAATTTAATTTATTCGGTTTAGAAACGTCAATTACGTCAGCAGTGAGCGAAAAAAATGGTGTAGATGATGTATCGGGCGTAGTAAAATAAGCCCAAATTGTGGCAGGGTATTCCAAAATTTCAATTTCTTTCTTTTATCGAAGACACCCGTGCAATATCGCAAAAAAGAACGCTTATATCATAAAAGCTCAAAGGTGAGATTGTTATCAATGAGAAAGGTTGATTTTGCCAAATTCGCTGCGAAAGTGTTAAAATAACGGTATCGAAAAGTGACGTACTATTTCATATAATTTTTTCGATTTTCAATGGAAAATTAACCTGTGAAGCACGACTTTCAAGATACGACACTGGCGACGGAATTCATTGATTTTCCGGAAAACGCAGGTCCCTTGTCATTTACGATTTTATTTGTTTTTCATCTCAATGACTCACTGTTAGTTCTGGTGTTGCGGAAATCTCGCCGAAAATCGTTACCGATCCTTGGAAAACATGGAATTACTTGCAGATAGACCTAAATCCACAATGTCCGAAAGAAGGAAAGAACTGGAACTGAAAAAACAGAAGTTGCAAGCTTTAAGGGAGGAAAAGGAAAGGCGGAGGCGCGAGAAGGAGCAGAAAGATGTGGAAGAGGCTGCACACAGGGCCGTTTTGGCGGCTGGCGGCGATCAAAAAGAGGTTGATGTTATGTTGAGGGAAATTGGCATACCAACCATCTCGGAGGTGTATTCCAGTATATCAAGTATAAATTCCCTTACTCCAGAACCAAGTAGAAATCACACGCCCGATGCTTCATTGCAGATGAACAGTTTACCCAACAAGTAAGCTGCTTTGCAAAATATTTTTTTATTTTCTACATAAGTTAACCTCCTGTCAACATACTGTGTATCAGATTGGATGGATATTTTAGACCAATTTTTTCATATTTGTTGCAGTGTGATTGCAGTAAAAAAGAAAATTCCGCAACTGAGCATTGTGGCAGTGCAATCTACCAATATACCTCCCAAAGAAATAGTTACTTATACTAAGCAAACGCAGACCACAGCCACGGGCCACGAGCTTCGAGATGGTGAGTTAAAATTTATTTTTACCACTCCATAATTAATTTTATTGGCTCATTTGTTGGTAATTCATAACAGATCTAGTGCTTGTATTAATTTGTTGCCATTTTGAAGCACTGCAGTGCGGTTGTAAACTTACAAGGTAAAAATTACCACCAACTTGAATCCTTTTTCTCTAACGTAAGTCTTTTGTTAGTTCGGTGTAGTATTGAGTGTGTTTGGAAAGTGAGGTGGTAGTTTGAACCTTACAAGATCCAGTTTGAGTAGCTTATTTGACAGTGGCAAAGAAAACTATAAAATAATGGATAATGGAAAGAGTCAATTTTTTCTGCAGTGATGACATCAGTAAATAAGTAATTGATATCATTTGTTTCATATTCCTTGGTGTATTGGGATTGGGATAATCAGGAATACACTAATGAAAAATGTAAGCACCTTTTTTGTGCTCCAAAAAATTCCGGAAACCTGTCAAATAGTCTATAGCTCTCTGTTTTTTTTTTAACATCAAGTTATTTTGTAGATTTTTATGGTTCGGTTTTTTTATATTGCTTTTGGTTTGCTTGTTCTAAAGGTTTATCGTTTAAATAAAAGGCTTTAACTGAAATGATTATGTAACCATGTTTTTGTTTCAACCTTAGACTATTTTGGATATTCTTGGAAAAGGTCCTGTAAGTACATTTCCATGTTCTCTATGGATGTGCATCCTTTTTAGTTGTTTCGATGTTATTCATTTTAGTTGAAGGCTTTTGAGTAGTATTTTTTGACACTTCGGCATGTGGTTCCAATAATTTATCGTTAAGATTATCTTTGACACCTTTCTTGATTTCGCTCCGCCTCTCATTAAGCGAACACGCCTTCGGAGTTACCTGCAGTAAATAAAAAACGGCAATAAACCAAAAATCTTTGAGCCGAGTAAAAATTTTTAATGAACTATTTAAAAAATTAGAAGTAAGAGAGATTATTTTTGTATCGCAAATGCTAACAAGGATTGTCCTCTTCTACTTCATCGTCCCCGCTTAAAGGTTATATGGAGGACTGGTGGAGACCACGCAAAGGTACGATGCTCTGTGTTGCACGGATGTCTCGATATCGCTTTATTTCTATCTGGCTCACAGGCTCACCGTATTTCGTGCTGTACAGGGTGAACAATGTGCGAGGCAAGCAGCTGCAGCTGATCATATATTTTTCATTCGGCAGTAAGAGAAGTCTCTGAAAACTTTTTAATGTTAACACCTATTGCTAATAGATCGATTGAATCTTTTCTGAATTATATCGATTCCATGCCCTAGCAAATTTGAGGTAGGTTTTTTTTTTTGAACGGAAGGACTTCCAATGGTTTCAGAGATGCAATTGCTTACCTTGTCTATTTTGCCAGCTTGTACATAGCTGCACATGCACTTCCTTTGCACCACTATTACTGCAAACAAGGTAATTTTGAACATAGTGCAGTAAAAATATCTACTAAATTTATAATTGCGAGGTAGTTAGATCTTGATAGCTGCTTTAACGCCTGAACGCTGAGTCTTGGGGCGTATACATGAAAAACTGCATTGCATTTTGAGAAAGTTTATGTTGAGGTCACCTTGTTTAGTAGATTTTGCTTATTTATACAATACCATAACCACTTAATATTCTAATTTGCAGTTTCCATAAATTTTTTGCACTGTAATTAAACTTTGCTTGATCTTTTGTAAAGTTAGACATTATAGCTGGTTATAAAAGTGGAATACAGTTTTTCTAGACAGCAGCACCATTATTAAATTGTACTCGCGACTAAGGGTTTGTATACGCTTGGTGCAAACACATTAATCAATAACCCCACTGATGTGGCAGTTATGAAAATACATTGTTGTGTTAATTGTTTACTAAATTTAAATTTAAATGTTTACTGTATCTGGTCAGGAAAGATGGATTAACGTTTTATGTATTCCCATAATTATTACAATTTAATTACTAAACCCGAAATATTTATTAATTTTGGGGTAAGTTGTCTAGGCAAAGTAGCTTAAGGCGTAGATTGTGCTATAAATCAGTAAAATAAATATCGTTGCGCAATCTGATGTCGAGTTGAGAGTATTATGTAAAAAAATATGCGTGTAAGAAAAGAGCTAAGCTTTTTTTTACTAAGTTATCCGTTATAAAGTGCAACTGCTACGACAAACCAAAGTTATTTTAACAAATTACTTAATAATTTTGCATATCATCATGGGCTCAGATATAATTAATAAAATGTTATTGCTTAAATGTAAGAATTTTTTGACCAGATAAGTTTTTTTAGAAAATACTCAACTTTCACATTGTTGGGGTTTATTTGGTTGAATATTTTTCTTTTTACGATTTAATTTTAGGAAATTTTATCTTAAAATATGGGATTTAGCAACATGCATAATACAGAATTACCAACAATAATGTAACTTTCTAAAAAATACTACATACACCCTAATATGTTTAATGTAGTGTCTGTACTTATTTTTATAGTATTTCAAGCACTGATGAGATGTTCTAATAAAATATTTTTTGTTTCCTTTTGCAAACGAAAGCGCACGCCACAGATTACTACGGTAAGTTTCCAGATTCCTGCGTATGTTTAATTTAGTTTTTTCCGCTTCTGGCCACTAGATATACCATCACGAAACATCTTCCCTCCTTTATATATGTATATTTTCGTATATTCTTCACTTGACCCTTAAAGAAAAAAAAACAAAACCTAGTCTGGCTTCGAATCCTTGAGGCGTACTTTTTAGCGCGCGTCCGGGCTTGTAGTTATTCCTATTCGCTCAATATTTAAGACTTTTATAAAAATTTTCTGGGGGCTGTGGGGGTTGGAAATTGTATACAAGGCTTTTACGGCACAACAAGTTGTCGTTTGCGAAATTCAAAGTTGTACGTACGTGTGGTGCATTTAAAATGGATCTTCCAAAATTAAATATATTTTTTTTTAAATTTAACCTTTTAATTTCTTTAATAAGTAATCAGATTATCTAAACGATATTTGCCGTATAATAAACTATACTTCATATCTCAATTATAAACAATTTCATACCTTATACAGGGTGTCTAGTCAAAAAAGAGGCGTCTAATCTAAACAATAACTATGAATAATAACGAGACGAGACTTTTATAAGTCTTCAGAAAAGTAGGGGGTTTTCGGACAAAACTTTACAGTAAAAAAGAAAACTGTTGGCGAGCTAGAAAGCTATTCAGCTTTCCAAACGAAACAGCAACCAAATAGTACTTGACTGTGCCCAGGAAAAAGCTACCTATGATCGCAGGTATATTTACTGGTCATTGCTTATTTAACAAACAACAACTAGGCTTGAGGTAAAGCGGAGTGCTCTGTCCAGGAGGAAGCACAACGGGCCTACCGAGGCTTAAGTACCGTAGTGTAGGCTACCTTCTTCCACTTACGGATACATTTACAAATACAAATAGTACGAAAAACCTTAGTTTCGATTTTTCTGTATTAAACTAAAATTCTTATTAGATTACAATAAATTTTTGGATGACCTGCATAAGATATGGGAATTTTTTTATAACTGGGACACGAAATATGGTTTATTGTTATACTTAAATACTAGTGTTATTAGGAGAAAATTTTGATTGTTGAACCCAAAAATGTTATTATATACAATATACACTTAAAAAATGGTATGGTACTTCCTCACATTATTTTTTGTCTCCTTTTATTTGCTTTGGTAAGTGTGTTTTTCTTTTCTTCAGTTATAGTCTTAATTTTGACCATTTTTAGTGCATCACATTGATTTGATTTCAGTGATTGTCGCATCCGAAATTATTAACTGGAAATTAACAAACTAACAGCATGTTCTAACCGATTTTATGTGATTTTTTTTTTGTAATGTTCTCACTGCAGCCATCATTTGTGGACATTTTTAGAACGACAGAAAATGCTGCAATTCAATAGTTTGAATTTTTAAATTGTGTCGGTGCACATTATATACATCTCTGTAATTCGGTTATGCCGCGGTCAAATTTTATGATGATATAGTATATGATGTGCAGCACATCTCTTTTAAAAAGATTTTTTTTTTAAACCCCTAATCTGAAATTGTTCTTTCTTTACTCCCACCATGTACAACAGACGAATACAACCTAAATCCAGGTTTAGAGTGGGAAGATGAGTTCACAGGTAGGTGGCTAAGCATCGCTTTGTGTCGTGTTACGTCTCCTCTACTATTCTCACCGTTTTTGTCTTTGTTTAACACGCATTTCTCACCGGCCTAACACACCCGCATAGTGAACTCTTTATTTGATATTTCACAAGACTAAAGTTTGGTGACGCAGTGTACATTTATATCGATGAGCAGTGATTCTTTAACTTGCATTTACAAGATAAATGATTTAGTTAGAATAGTAGAAAAATTAAACGACCACCAAAAACTCTCAGTCAGTTATATTATATCCAAACTAGACCAAACGAGTCGTTCACAAGAAGATTCTTAAACCATTATTTCCGTAGTAATGAAGCAATAACTATTGTTGCGAGGCAATTCGGACATTTCCTGTACTGTAGCCACCGCTCGCGTTTTGACGTTTGTCAGTTCTGTCAGTGATTTTATTCGTGCTGTTTGGCAAAAAGGTTCCCAAACAAACATCACCATAATACGTACATTTATTATGATCTGTTTTTTAATGCGAGAGAGTTCTAAAAACTTAGTGATCTTAGCCGTATTCCTTAAGCATGACATTGTACCTATGATGATTGTCAAAGGTCCCGAGAGTGGAAGGTAGACGGACAGGTAGTTTGGTAGGTTGAGAATTATACTTACTTTGCGGTACTTGGCAAAAGTAAACCTAGTTCCATCAGGTCGCCAAGTCACAAGAGGTACAGTACTCTCTGAATTATTATTATTATACTAATTATTGTAATAAGGTAACTCCGCTGTCATTCACCAAACAAGTTAATTGTGACCCTAAACTAGTAACGACTCTAGGAATGTAGCTGTTAAAACTAAACTACGGAATTTTTCGGAAGCTATCCATTGCCTTTAAGTTGCCCACCCTGTTTAATGATCCATGCCATTCCAAATGTACATTTTATTACTCTCTCGCATTAAGAAACTAGGTATAATTTCTAATTGATAAGAATTTTTAAAGTGACAAATATTAGCAACCATAATTAATAAATAAATTATTATTGTGCTATTTTAAAGGAATTTTTACATTTTCGGTAGTTATTGTGAGTTATCGCGATCTGCTTTGGATATAAGCATAAAAATAATGAACACTCGGAGAAATGTAACAAAAAGAGATATACGTCGCTAACATTATTTTACTCCCATAAATGTTCTTTGACTAAATATATTAACGAGACGATTCACAACAATTGAGATGATAGCGGAAGTCTCAAAAATTAATATTAAATATTTAATAAATAACTCTTGATTTCAAATTGTTCTATTCTAAGGTCTCAAACTCCTTAGAAATCTAAAATTGAATTATAAATTTATTCTCATGCATTCTAATTTATTCTCTTTACTACGTACTACTACACTGACCGCCAATGGAAGAAAAGTTCTCAGGGGGTGGCAAATCTATCTTTACATATCTTACATATATATATCTCGCATTGTTATCCTAGGTCACCTCAAGTGTGTCACCGGACATTAAGTTTTTGAAATTTGATTGTTATGACTTTAATTAATGATTTTTTAATTTTAAAGACTAAAGTTAATCAATTTTTTTCAAACAACACCCAATGTGACTTTTATTCTCCAAAATTAAAATTTTCCATTCGCTATCTCTTAAAGCCGTTGACAATCATCCACAATCTACACAGTTACTTTAATACAGACACTTTTCTATTAATTTTTGTATTAAAATCATTTTTATTGGATTCTTTAGGCACGTCTGACTGAGACCACTCAGCAAACTATGGGCAAATTTAAAACGCCAAATTTTTAGTAGGCTTTTCCTGTCGCTTGTTCTGTTAATTATTGTAGTTTATAGCCACCGTGTTACTAATTTCTAATCGGAACATAGCCTTGCTAAAACTGTATTGGGGGTCGGTATAAAATTGGAGCATGCGTAGGGCGATTTAGACTGTTGTTTTTTTCACCACCGTCTTCCTACATTCCTTTGGCATTCCGTCCCGAAATGTAACCACATTTGCTTATAAGCCGTATGTTTTCTAGTTATCCGATCGTGAATGAATTAAAAAAATGATTTACTTGCGTGGTCAAGTCGAGATTTAACTCATTCACAATTGACGTCTTTTTCGATAGCACGTTGGAGTTTTGAGTGTTTTATTGAATATGTTTCGTGCCTAGGCGATACCATTAACACAAACTCTTGAGAGTCATTGGCACAAATGAGACCCTAACGTTACTACAGGGTTCCCGCTAACTTGGTAAAATTATTTAAGTTCAGGCTTTTACGAGATTAGATGGTCACCAACTAATCCTTAGTAAACCAGCTGCAAAACTGACAAAACACGTCCATACTAAGTTTTTAATTTTGTTTGTTTTATTGCGTGGAAATAATTATCAAATCATTCAATTATCCATTACAATAACACCGTTTAAAAATGTGTTTGGAATTAGTTTGATTTCGGACCAACCTACAAATAATTACGTTCATGGTCATCCAAAAAAGAGTTCTCTTTCCATATTTTGATACAGCTTGCCAGATCGCTATCCTAGAATTACACTATCCTATTTATAATTAGTATAGTGTTGAGAAAAACGCAAAAAAATGGTCCTTTTTGTGGTGCCGTAATTGAAAATGGACACTGTTGTAAATTTCTGTTAAAATTTTTTGTCATATGGGTGTGCAATGTTTTAGTAAAACTTGCATTAAAAACTGTTGTTTCGATTATTTATATTTTGAGAAAAAAACATACAACTACGTTACAACACTGAACACATTTTATTTGGATTAATGTAACATATAACTTTGTATTTCTAGAAAAAGAGTAAGTAAATTTGTATAAAAGTAATTCTATGCAAAAATAAACATTATTTTCAGGTAGAAAAAGTGAACAAAACGAAATATTATACTTAGTAATTCATATTAAAAATAACATTGCATTATAATAAGTTTGGTCTACTACTGGCATTCATTGGTACATGCTTCCTATTTCTGATACCTTATTTTGAGGAAGTGTTTTGGACACAGATACGTGAGTTGGTGTTTTTAAAGTATTTTAAACCCTCCGTGCCTTTGGAGTCTGATCGTTTTCCTCTATACTCACGAATATATACTTTGTTCCATTCTTGTTGAGACTGGCTGAATTTATAGTCTACCTCGAGTGGTGCTTAATGAGTGAACCTAAGTGCAACTAGGTGAGTGAAAGGTACCAACTTGTAATAATTATACATAGCTGCTGAGTTCTTATAATATAGAAAGTCGTTACAACCCACTTGCATTATTTTCTAGTGTTTTCTTACATACCTTACTTATACTTACCTTCAAACGTACGCGCAAGAGAGAAAGTGGGGAGTAATACTCGGATTTTTTCAACACCATCGTAATACAACTGTGGGCAGCATCTATTTCTTGGTTACAGGAATGTCGAACGGTTGAAAAGTTCATTGTGACTGATTTAATGTTTGGAGTTGTTGTTCTGCGGAACGGAGCTATCGCTCCTTAATATCAAGCTTGTCAACTGAGGATTGTCAGCAAAAAGTGCTTCCAAAATTTTGATTAGGGCACTAACATTATCGTTGCCGCTTCTTCCCATCAGAGATTCACTCCACAATGAATAGTATACCTGGCGGGTACTCGAAAGTACTGCTGTTAACACAACATATACAACGAATCTTTTACTGGTTTTTATCTTGAAGGATTTACACAGCTCAGTATAGAGTTAATACATCTTTATATTCAAAAAAAGATGTATGAGGGCAGCTCCAAAATTTCCCGGCCTGAATATGAAAGAAACAGAGTAGAGTAACATTTTTTATTATTTTTCAATATAATCCCTTTAAAAAAATATTATTTTGGTTTGTCTGCAAAATAAGTTGAAACAGCCTCTTTTAACTTAACTTCGTCGTTAAACCGCCGTCCACGTAAGTCCTTTTTCAAATATCCAAACAAATAATATCCAACAAATAATAGTGTCTGGGGGAGGATGATCTATCTGTTGGAACCCACACTCAAAAATGGCAGCTTGTGCAACACCAGCAGTATGGACAGGTGCATCATCGTGCAAAAGACGCACGCCTCTGGTCAATTTTCCTCGACATTTTACACGTATGAAGTCTCACAGTTTATGTAACAATGTTGCGTAATATTTACCATTGACAGTGGTATTACTTTCTTAAAAATCTATCAAAAGAATTCCTTCACAATCCCAAAAGATCGTGGCCATCACCTTTTTTGTTGACTGGCAGACTCTGAATTTTCTTGGAGGTGCTTCACCCTTACGAAACCACTCCATTGGTTATTTTTTCGATAGAGGGTCATAATAGAAAACCATAGCTCCATCTCCCGTCACAATAGTTTCTACCACAGGCTTCGGTTCCGACCCACAGAGTTCCAAAAAAGACCGCGCACTAACCTTATGCATACCTACATGATATACAGGATTCGACGAACACTGTGTCAAAAAGCTTAGTAGTTTCTGAGATTTCCTTGACCTTTAAACGTCGATCACTCAATACCACCTCTTCAACAATCGCAACAATATCTTCCGTTATGACCTCCACTGGTCAAAAACTTTATGACTGCTCTATACTCAATTTGCGTTAGTTGCGACATTTTTTCGGACAGGTCTTGTTTAAAATGCTGTCAATTTTTTTTTTCGCAGCCTACTAAGATTTAAAAGAAGACAAAGTTTTATCGTGATACTGGAGCTGCATCTATATCAGGCCGGGAAATTTTAGCGCTAACCTCGTAAGTACTTTCGCTGTATTTGATGTCTGTAATAATGCAACTCAACTGGTGGAAACGACTCAATTAAGATTTTCTTCGGGTGTTTTACGTTTGGTATGATTATCCTGAGTAATCATAGGTGTATTTGTGACTATGTCTTTGTTCCAGTGTACAGTATATACTGGTGTTTGGCTTATTGCCAAAGTGCAGAGATAAATTGTTTATACACCTGGAACTGCTGCGTTCCAATTGAGAAATAGTAATTGAAGGGCTGCATTCTTCTGCTATTTACGTGATTATTACCCTTTCTGTGCCATTCAACACTAAGTATCTTATAGTTGTCGAAAGTAAAAGTTACTTTTTCCCTTGTTCTGTAGAATCAAAAATACGTCTTCTTTCATCTTCACCAATAATTTGTTGACATTTATACAAACACTTGCTTTGATAGTCCTTCGCGGTTTTTATTATTTTTGCTGGTACGACCTTCTTTCTTACGGATAAATGTTCTTTAAATTCAGTATGCGCAGCTTTTCTGATATTACATTGCCACAAATCTGGATTTCTTTTTCTCTCAATACTCAATGTTTGAATTATTTATTTCGGATACATCACTGGACTCCTCGTCACTATCTTACTCTGCTGGTAGATATTCGGGATCTTCATCAGAATCATACCCTTGGAAATCTACGACATCAGCAGAAAATAATTGTATAATTCTTTTTGATATACAAAAATGTTATATTTGGAGAATACCCTATATAGAGTAGGTACTCTATTCCAAATTAATAATTGCCACACATTAACCATAACCATGCTGAACAAATCAGAAAAAACGTGCAATCGCTATTAATGATAAAAACGTACCTTATAGATTCCATTTTTTCAATATATAGCAGATCCAAATCCAAATTTTTGAATCAATTACCAAAATACAATTTTTTTAAAGTAAGTTTTTTAACTTCAAACAGCATAGAAATGTATTCCTCGCAAAATAACTGATTTTTTACCTCCAACTTAATTTTACTAATAATAATGGCAAAAAATATTAACGAACAACGAACACACCGTTTATACAGGCCGGCAAATACAATACGGTATGTAAATAAACAAAAATATTACTCTCTTCTCACAAAGTTGTATACGTCACATATCACTATGTTAACTTGAACCGCCACGATTGGCAGACACTCAATAGTGACAAAATCGACATACAATTATGCTACAAGCAGTCAAATTTGGCCGAAATGTTTCTTACTACAGTGTAGCGTGATACTAATGCCTTTATGGATTTAGTTTGTTTTCGTATTAATCTTAAAATAATTCAACAGAAGTGTCTTCGTGGCCATCCAAGAAGAATCTTTTATGCTTTTTCCATCCATATTTACGTCGGGTGTCGAATGGTAATCCTTTTACTTTTATTTAATGTCTGTCTTGTTCTGCGATTATGATTTGAGTGAAACCAAAGTTTTTATCCGACTTATTAATTGACCTTGTCCTTGAAAAAGCGCATTTTTTGCGTTTAGACTTGGTTTTCGTAATCTATCTATTTGACACTTCCATAGGGTTCTTCTGACACATTTAATTCCGATTCTACCTTTATTGAATTGTCCAATATATCCACATTTTGTACCTCCTATATCGTGTTATATCTAATTAATTGTTTTCTACTAATTATCTTTTATGATGTAAGTGTTTAATAAATATTTGTGGTCCAGTTTTACTTTGTACTTTTCAATAAAGAATAATTACTCAAAAATTTGCAAAAGCACGATCCACAGGTTTTTCACCTAGTTTTTATCCTTGCAATACAAACAATATCTAGTGGAAAATACTAAGTAACTTCTTTTGATTACGAACACGCACACGTTCTCCGCATTTTTAATATTTTGGAAAATCGGTTGTAGATTCAGCTAGTTTTTGCTTTTTATATATATAGTAAAATTTTAAAAAGTTGAGGCAATTGGCGAATGGAGTTTTAGTGGGGACCGTGTAGCAAAAATTGGCCAAAAGAAGTGCAACTCAAAATCAGTTTATCAACCTTAGCGAGCGTTATCATAGGTCAATAAAGCGGTTTCTAAATATTTATCAACAAGTGACTCAGTAGGCCGATCTAATGTTTTTGAACTATAACGATTTTTTTTTATTAGGGTATTATGTTTTGGTTAGTTATGTTTAACTAAATCTAGATAAGCAGATTTTGGTTTAGTACCTATTTAAGGATTATAAAAAGATATAGCTTCTAATTTCTTCTTTTGGTAACTATCTCTCCAGCGTGCCATCGAAAAATGTCAGTGCACAATTAGATTAAAATTGTTGACAATATAATGTGCGCCTAATTTCCAAAAATTGTTTGAGCAGCGAATGCAGTTTTTTGTTTCTAATACAATGTGGGCCAATATATATTGTTTAGTTTCCTTGTATAATTAATCATATTTTACGTATTTATATTTATCTAATCTATTAACCTTAACTGACATATTTATAATTTTCTTTAAACGTGTTGGTCTTTATTGTGTGTAAAGTGACAATTCCTCACTTAGCCTACAATTCTCGTATATTAAGCGCAATAAGCGCCTACAATATACAACTAAAAAACAAGCAACACAAAAGAAGATAAAAAGAGAAAAGAAGCCTATTATTATTTAGATCAATTTATTTATATAAAAAAAAGTAAATAGCATAAGAAGAAAAATATAGGGTGGCATGAATGTCTTAATATCAAAGAGGAAATAGTTCCTCAGATGATATTTTACTTATTGTGTAATATTTCACTCTATTCGCTGCATTCTAGTTACATCTTCTATTAAATTTTTCACATTTATTTTTTTTTATAAATTAATATGATTTAATTTAAAAAACTTCTTCGTTTTATATTTTATATTTCAGTGTAAAGAAAGCCAGTTTTACTAAGCAAAACTGAGTTGTTCCAGGTTAGGACCTAGAAAATTGTAGGTGCAAACAAAAGTTATATAGCCTTTTTGTTTTGCTTTAACTGCTTCCATGTTGGAATATGCAGGCAAGACATTAATACAGAGACTCGAAGGGTATTACTTTTGAACGGATTATCCAAGGGTGGTCATTAACATACAATGCTACAAGATTATTATTATTAATTAAGATAATTATTAATTATTAATTAATAATAATAATAATCTTGTTGCACTAACATACAATGCAACAAGATTATTATTATTATTAATTAATAATTATCTTAATAATAATAATAATAATCTTGTTGCATTGTATGTTAATGATCACCCTTGGATAATCCGTTCAAAAGCATTTGGTCACTTTCTTATATCTACGAACAGACCATATCATTACATTGTTCTTAAAAACTTTGGTTCAATATAAAAAAAATTAATTACCCAGGTCTTTGATATTTTTCAACCACTTTCACATCTAGAAGTTATCGAAATTTGGTTTTTAACCATGTCAAAATTACAGCAGTAACTAAAAAAAACTAAAAAAAAGGAAAACATGGTTCCCCAACCCCGTCCATAAAGAGTGAGGTTCAATAGAGTTTAGTAATTTTGCCAAATTTTCAATCATCAATCAAATATATTCAATCTTAGAAGTTCTGACCTTTAAAAACCTCCGATATGGAGGATCGTTCTTTTTTTTGTGTGTTTTGCAGATTAAGAATTTTTGTGCATATAGTATGTATTTATAAATCTATAGAAAAAGAAGTGAGGGTTTATTTTATTTTTTATTGCTTCTTCGAAAATTGTTATTATGATCTTTGCTGATTGCCCACAGTTAAAGTAGATTTTAAATGATGAATTTTAAAATAGAAATAATTAGTTATAAATAGAGAGTAAACAATTTTATTTGCCCATTATTGTTGTCGAATGCGAAACATATGACGATAATTGCGCGCGTGAGTGGGTGTAAGCAATTATCCCGGTTCGTATATGCGTATCTGCATGTACGGCAAAAAGATCCCTCCAAAAATTCACTCTCAGTTTTGACGTATGACGATCCGCAAGGCGAGGACGAGGAGAACTCGCTACCTCATATGGGCGTATACGGGAGCAAACTGCCTCCCGGCATCCTGCCCCACGGTCTGCCCCAGGTCAAAGAGGTCCAACCGGCCGTCACCGCCGTCGAGCAAGAGTCCAAGAAGGAGCAGGAGAAGGAAAAAGAAAGTAAGTTTATCGCCGACTTTTGTCTGACTCTATGAACTACAAACTATGTTAACATGTATGGAAAGATTGGGCTGAAGAGGGCCACGATTGGAGCGTGATTATTTTGAACCACAACCACAACCGAAAACAATGACCAAATGTAGCTTTTTATTATTGACGAGTACCAAATTATGAAACAATTGGCATTGTAACTAGCGCAAAGCAAAACAAACAAAAACATAATTATCATCAGAAAACGAAAATCAACTTTAGCTTTCAACATTCTTTATGGCCTGAAACACTCAGATAAAACCAGCATTCAATGTTTTTAGTTGATACTTGCTTAGTTTTGATTATAATAATAAATATATATAATTTATAAAAAAAAGTTGCTTAGTTATCTAGCTCATGAACAATCACTAAAGAGATTCGTGTTTCCTATTTTAGCTATTCTCTCCACGTGAATAAAAAATATTTTTTAAAATGCAGATATGTGAACGCAATTCTATTTATTTTTATAATTTTTGAAATCCCAGAATGTCGTTAAAATTGTCATTCAAATGACTGTTTTAAACTGTTATACATGAGTAGGGTTGTGGAATTGACCGGTTAAATTTTTTTGTATCAATTGACCGGTCTGTTGGACATCACAAACTTGAAATAATTTATTATAAAATACATATTATCATTAAATAATGATAAAAAACACTCTACAATTGCAAGATATTATTTAAAACATTTTTTGTGCATTATAAAATTGAAATTGAAGTGTGTTTTTGTTCACGGTTTAAATTTAATTCCATTGAATAAGATCCTTTGGCCGCCCGAATGCAAACGACTCATTGTCGTTTTTTTTTCTATTTCGATGTCCAGTAAGAGAACTGAGCGAAGAGGAGAAGCAAATGATCATCCTGTCGGAGGATTTCCAGCAGTTTGTCGACAGAGCGGGTCGTATAATGGAGAGGGCGCTGTGCGAGACCGTTAACATATACACGGATTACTCCGGCATAGGTGAAGAGGCGCTGGATGAGAAGTGCCACCAGAGGATATCGTTTAACAGGACCTTCTTCGACGAAAGGTGACTTTTCAATAATGGTACCATACAGAAAAATAATAAAAAAAGAGTTGTAGATTCCGTGGTAAATATCGGAACCGCATGCGCCAGCGCCACCGTGAGTTACAGAACGAACTAATTTTCTGACGTTAGATTAGGTTTAAAATTTTAAATTTAAAATTTATTTTATTTCATAATTATTAATAAAATTAAGTAGAAAAAATATATTCTTCTGTTGGATTCAGCAAAATGCATTATTTTAGGACTAATTGTCCAGGGTATTTATCTGGAATTCGGGAAAAAAGCTTATTTTTATATTCTGTGTTAGTAATTTGTCTATAGTATGAATTTTTCATTGGAAAGCAACGCAATTGCATGTTAACTCCCTTAAAGCCATAGTTTCAATTAACCTAATAACCAATATGACATAACCTAAATAAATTAGTATAGCTACATATATAACTGAGAAATAATAGAAGACTCCAATGTTTACAAATGAAGTTGTATTTTAAATAGTTCATTTTTTAATATTTGATAATATTGATAATATTTATTATTTTAATTTATAAATATTTGATATTTGAGTAATTAATATCTCAATTATACTGGCAATAAGCAAACTGGATAACAATGGGATCCTCCTTTATTGAATTACGAATGTTATAGAAGCAATTGAAATCTTTCATTGCTTTCTCTAACATTCATTATTAACTAAAGGAGTTTCAATTATTTTCATAATTATAATCATGTATAATAATAAAAACCGACATACAGAAAACTATCATTGCAATTACGATAATCAAATTTACCCCTTCGCATTAAGAAAATGGTTACATAAGTCGTAATTCGATTTGTTGCAATGAGGAACGTTTTGAGTGGCGCTACAGGCACAGTATAATGGTACCCCTACTTTTTAATAGTTTTTTCCTATGCTGGGTACTAATTGAAAATCCGTTTAACCTTCGTCGTACCGCGGTCAAAAAGTTACTCAGAACACCATGTGGGGTACAGTTGCACCCCACTCTAATTTGAATGCTTTGTGATATTTTATGCGACAATTCTCGTAAATATACACTGTAACAACAAAATTAAATAGTTAATGCAAATAGAATATGTATAATGCATATTATATGTATTGCAAAAGTTGAACAAAATAAATAATTCTCAAAAATGTTAAAAAAAAATTAGACGAACTCCTCTACTCATATTAATTCTTACGTTTTTCCATACATAATCTGCAAATTATCTGTTATACACTATGGTCAGTGCATGGAAATTGACTTGACTTGCGATGTTTCTTTCTATTGCAGAAATAACATGGTCCAGAAACAGGTCGTGCAGGTTCTACGGAATGGATTTCATGGTGCTTTTCCAATTCTGAAACCATTTCTAGCACATATGATTTTACACTGTTGGAAATTCTTGTTTCTATTTTAAATCTTCTTATGACATTTGCCCTAATCAATGAGTCTCCTAAGTTCAAAAGAAATTTTCTTCTGCTGTCTTTACTTTTTGATTTTTCGTCTGGAAATTTTGCGCTCCATTAAATAAATGCATTTAGAGCCGCGACGTCTAATAGCTGTCCAAAGATTGCCATCGGGAATCTATTGCTAATTTGACAAGCTGAATATTCTTTTACCATTTTGTCGGTAGTGTCTGCAGTACCTTTTGTTTTATTATAATGAAGTATTATGTCATGCTTGTATTTCATATTTTCTCCCGCAACAGATTCATCTTGATGCTCCGTAGACAACAAGAGGACAACATTGAGAAAAAAATGGTTTTTTGAGGATATGGCAAGAGTTCTTCGTAAATAAAATATTTATTTTTTCGTTCTCGTTCTCTAATAGCTGCTAGGGACAAACTTGAAAATAAATTATCTGTGGTTATGCCATATCCGGTTCCTAGATCTTCGACAAGATCTAAGACGACTCTTTCGCCTTGATTCTTTTTTGCTGTATTATTAATTTTTCCCAAGTATGGTTGCATATTTATAGCGTACGAATTTTCATTATCTTCTGCCGCCCAAATTTTCAGACCATGTGTGTCTGGTTTACTTTTCATATAAACTCTAAATGAACAACGACCTCTAAATCCAACTAGTTGCTGATCTACTGTAATATGGCTTCCGGGATTATAACACTTTTTGAAATTGTCCACAAACATGTTGAAAACTTCCCTTACCGGGGCAAGCTTATCAGTTTTCTTACCGGCTTCCCTTGTTTTGGGATCGTCAAAACCAAAAAAACTCGTCAACAATTGAAAAGGTGAGCGAGACATAGTTGCAGGAATAACTGGTCTATTGTAATCTCTCTTGGTACACCACAACATTACTATCGGTTCTTTTGAAGTTTGAAGGGCACGTAAGATCAAAATGAGGCCAATGTATGCCTTTAGCAGCATCTGTTGGTTTCCATATGCGTTGTAGAGATTGTGTTTGATTTGGGTGTTTTTCATTCCAAAGTTTGAAAGTCTCAAAAATTGTATAGGGATAGGTATTCTTAGTGAAAAATACCATATATAATTCAATAATTTTACCTGTTCTGCCTTATCATTAGTATGCCCGACATTTATTTCTATAATTTCGTCTGACAGAAACAGTCTAAATGAATCAAGTTTTGAAGCAATATTGATACTGTGTTGATTTAGTCCTGGCTTTTTCCTAATATTTGCAACTGTTCGTCGTTTTTGTCTTAAGTGGCATTTTATACCATTTTGTGTTATCTTTGGTTCAATAAAATAATCTACCTTCTTCTAAGATTTCTTCACTATCGTCAGTCTCTATTATACTGCTCACAGCATCACTGTCATTTTCTTCTTCTATAATCATATCTTCAGACACTATCATTTCCGCAACATCATCACTATCTTCTTCACTATCACAGAGTTCTATGTCAGCATCATCGATATCGTCATTCAGTAATTGTTCTAACTCTAAATCGGTTAATTTATTTGGATTGCGAATATTTATTTTATCAGACATTGGGTAACATTTCACGCTAGCGTTATGATTTCAAAAATTAAAAATGTCTGACACCAGCTGATATTTACTGTATTGCGCATGACCGTGACTAATCAAAATGAGTATCTTGGCATACCATACGGGGTACCCCACATTAAAAATATTTTTTTTTGTTGACTTTTTTGATGCACGTCATAACTAAAATATACAGAAAATAAATCTGTGAATACTAAATGACGATAAATAAAATTGAGGAACCCTTGTGTAAAGTTTTTAAAAAGATATTAGGAAAATTGAGTTATTGGGGTACATTTGTACCCCACACGGTACGATGAAGGTTAATGTTTAATGTGATTAGGTGGTCTAAGAATCGCACGATAACCGCCCTGGATTGGTCGCCTCAGTTTCCCGAACTGCTCCTCGCCGCTTATAAGGAGAATGTCGAGTCACCGAACGATCCCGACGGGGTGGTGTTGGTATGGAACACGAAATTTAAGAAAACCACCCCGGAGTATATTTTTCATTGTCAGAGTGCCGTACTGTCAACGTGCTTTGCCAGGTATATAGTCTGTAGGCTAATGTACACTAGTAGAGAAACAAAGGGACATTCAACCAACAACCTCATTTTTGTCATCTCGGTGTATAGGTGCCCCCACCCCCCTTTCTGACTGCCGTGGCCTCGCGGGGTGGGGGGCACTTATACACGCAGCCGAGAAGATGACAAAAGTGAGGTTATGTTGGTTGAATGTCCCTTTGTTTCTCTACTTACACTACGGGACACTCGAGTAATTTTTAACAAATGTTTCGCAAATTTTAACTACATGGCTTCTAAAAAAACCTTTCTCTATTTTTACTCCTAAGTAATTGAAACTCGTGGTCTGCTGTTTCATTACATATTCCAACTCTATATACAGGGTGTTTTCGAATTTGATGTCAATACAGGGTGATAAAGCTTACAAAAATGAAATATGTTTTTAAAATTTATTTATTATTTATCATTATTTAGTGTACCACATTTTTTTAAAAATAGACCAGTTGCGAGCGTACAGAATTTCACCTGTCTATTTTGGCAAACATTGATGATACGCCAATGATTTATCTCAAACTAAAAATTATTTTTACAATTTCCAATCATTTCTAAAGAAATTTAATTGCAGATGTACGGCTTTTGCTTAAAAAAATAAAAACCTTCTCTGCATGCTCATAACAATGTCGTTAATATGACAGCATGCAGAGGAATTAGTTTTAATTTTTAAGTGAAAACTGTGCGTGCGTGCGACATTGACATGAACAAATAAGATTTTAATAATTAGTTTGCACTGGTTAAATCGAGAACTTTTTTTGTGAAAAACAAAATATCTAGTTTTTAGTTACTAACAATTGTCCTTCAGAAAAAAAAATCAGAAGACTGTTCTTTTTTAGTTTTACAGTTTGAAATAACATACCATCCTAACAAGATAAATAAACGATTGTTATTTAAATTTATTTTATTTTTTTAAGTTTACGTAGTTTGTATTCATAATTCGATTTTTTTAAGTGTTTTTATAAAACAGATAGCCAATTACTTAAGTAAGAAATAATAATGATAATAATTCTCTGCATGCTGTCATATTAATGATATTGTTATGAAAACGCAGTTTTTATTTTTTTAAGTGAAAACCGTAATCGGATTGAAAAAATCAAGAAATTAAATTCCTTTAGAAATGATTGGAGATTGTAAGAGTAATTTTTATTTTAAGAGAAATCAGTGGCGTACCATCAATGTCTGCCAAAATAGACAGGTGAATAGGTACCCCCGCCACTGGCGTATTTAAAAAAAAATTGTGGTGGTACAGTAAATAATGTCTCTTTATACATAATACATGTGTGGCAAGTTTCATTAAAATATCTAATGTGGTATTATAGATATTAAAAAAATATATTTTATTTTTGAAAACTTTAGAGCCCTTTATCTCAAAAGTTAAGATGTTTACGGCATATGTTCATATGAAGATTTCTTTCTATAATGGACTCAAAAATCTCTGCCCTTAATTATTGAGTGTTCATTTCTTATCACCATTACTTTTGTCTTAGTTATATTTAATTTCTTTCCAAAGTCTACTTGAGCATTGTTCCAGGTCGCCATGCAATTCTGTAAATCTACTTCTTTTCCGGCTATTGTTACCATATCACAATAAACACTCCTTCGGATACTTTTACATTTCTCATGTATCTATAAGGGACATTATATTTCCTTATGGTTGCTCTACTTTTCTTTATTATTTCATCAATATGGGCTGCAAAGAGCAAAGGGATTAGTCCTCCCCCTTCTCTTAATCCTGCTTTGGTTGTGAATGGCTCTGGAATTTTATTTTGGTATATTGATATTAATATTGTATATATTCTTCAAGACCTTATCATTTTGTTTTTCCGTTCTGATGTTCAGATTTGTTTTCCATGTTTCTTTTTTCTTTTTAATTTGTTCTTCAATCTCTTCCAACCACCAGGCTGTTTGTTTTATATTGTTGTTTTTTAAACTACTTAAAATTATTACTTTGGTATTGTCTAATAGTGTGTTTTTCAAGTAATGCCATAAAGTTTCGATGCTTGCGTTTTCTATTTCTTCTCTTTTGTTTTCATTTTTTTTTCATTTATTGCTATTTTATATCTTTCTGTGATTTCTTTGTCTCCTAATTTGTACTTATGGTTCTTTCTGGATGTGTTGTCGATATTATTAATTGTATCATTCATGTTTGAGACCACCACATAGTGATCGCTCCCAATTTCTGGTCCTCTTGTAATTTTTTGTATTAAGTATATCATTTCCGTTAGTTTTCTCCATCTCTACTTCTCTAGTAAATTTGGGTACCTCTTTGTGTTGAAGGAAGCTATTAGTCACAATCACATCGTTCATTATACAATAGTCCAACAGGCGGAACTAGTAAAATCAACAACAAAAAAGATATGAAACTATGGAACGGTTACTAAGTGTGGGGGAGGAGGGGTTTCTAGAGACTTCCTAGGCATTTTATAAAAATTCGGCCAAACTCTAGCCTACAATGTATTTTTCGTTATGACTACACCAATTCAGCCAAATTTGAAAAATGTCCGCAAAACATGAATATAATGAATATAACAAGTAAACACAATAACTCTTTTTGATATGAAAACATAAATTAGGTTTTTTTTACATACCGGATACCTTTGCTGAAATGTAATAACCAATGGAATCGAATTATAAAGTTTCTACTACTCTTGATATCTGAGTGTATAATTCTTTGTTGCTTAACTATTTATATTTTTCGGATTTTGTTTTAGGATAGCTAAAAATTCGTCGTACCCTTGCGCGTTGTCGGCTTTTCATAAAATGCCTAGGAAATTTTTAACATTTATATTGGAATGTTTCAAATATCCAAATATATCGAATCAATAATGGTCATAGTTACAAATAACCTGTAACATGATTGCAGTGAAATGTCAGTTCCTATCGGTTAACAAATGTTTGCAATGGCGTAGGTTCCACCCAAACCTGATATTAGGAGGAACGTATTCTGGCCAAATCGTGTTGTGGGATAACAGGGTACAGAAGAGGACGCCAATTCAACGCACCCCTTTATCAGCTAGTGTTCATACGGTAAACTCGATTTGGATGTTATCGATCATTTTTATTTCGAATTTGCTTTCCAGCATCCCGTGTATTGTATGAGCGTCGTAGGTACACAGAATGCACATAACCTGATCAGTATTTCGTCGGACGGGCGCATGTGCTCGTGGTCGCTGGACATGCTCAGTCAACCGCAGGAGATCTTGGATCTGCATCGGATGCAAAGCAAACCGGTCGCCGTGACGTGTCTCGATTTTCCCAGTTCCGACGTCAACAATTTCGTCGTTGGCTCCGAGGAAGGTTTGTTAAATTTATCGCCATGTTTATTTAGAAACTTTTTGATGGGTCATTAAAAACGTCAGTTATTAAAGTACATTCAAAGCTATTACCTATCAGTTTGATGCGATCATAACAATAATTTTTAATAACATAATGAAATTTATATTTATTTATTTATGTTGTGAGTGACGTAACTAATTGGAGGTAATATTTTTCTTGGAGTTCCCAGAATCGCTATTCGGATATCCCTTGAACAGAGTTATAGGTAAATTAGACATCACAAACGCATAATCATTTAATATAAAATACATATCATTATTAAATAATCGTATATAACACTTTGCAATTGACCAGCCCTAACACTAATTATGGCTAAATGTGTAGTTTTACAAGTTTGATGGCCTAGCAGCAGTAGATGGAAATTTAAGTTGGGTTGTGGCTCTATAATATCTCCATACCTAAGTGAGGCACATACCAACTAACAAAATACTCTGTATTTTTTGTTGGTGTGATTCTATTATGTGATTGAAGTGATTTAGGACCTAAAAGGCACAAAATTGAAATGCTACAATTAGAAGTACTAACAATTTTTAGAGTTTATAACTTATGCCGCAGTTTTCTATGCATATGTGAGGTTTGACTACTTCTTTAGCCGCTAGTCTATAATCAAATTAAACTGGAATGTTTAATCTACGAAGAAGGCTGACAAATATGGAGGAAGCTCGAGTACAAGAAATTAACCTCTTATGAAATGCCATTGAAATAAGCAAAAAATCCAGGAGGAAAGAAATAAAATGTTGCACTTATTGGGTGAATTACAAAAAAAAACAGCAAAAATTGAAAAACATATTTTTAGTTGTTATGAAAGCATATTTGCTATTTGGTTCCTCCTCATTTCCACCCTCACCCGTAATATCTACTTCTAGGTGTGCTAGCTCCTCTTCTAGCACCTCTTTTAAATATATCAAATGTCTCGCTGCCCCAAAACGTGCTAGACCTGGAAAATATTCTAAGAATAAATTCCCTTCATAACTCCTTAAAGTCTTCGTAATACTTCCAATTTTTTGGTATTGGACGTCTATCACCTTCATTATCCTCAAATATTCGAATTGGTTCTGCTAATTCTAAAGCTATGTGACCAAATTATCCTCCGTCATTTCGTTTTGAATTAAAATATCCATAACGTCACGTTCTACTAATTTCTGATGTACTAGGTACTAGAGAACAAAGACTTTATCCATACTTGTTACTTTCGAAAATCGATGAAATCGAAGTATCTACGCTCGTATGAAAATTTTATATCTCGGTAACGGTAGGACCTATGGCATGCCGTTGGTACAGAAATGATCACCGTCTTTTCGTCCGTTCTCCGTTCTCGTCTTTTGATTTTTCCTGAATTACTTTGGAACCGTTGGAGCTTTTTAACCCTCCACGAGGCACATAACACATTTTCGACTGTTTTTTGGACATTAGTATGAAACACAATAAGCGCCCAAAATTTGAAGCAATCGACTTCATATATGGCACATATATGCATCTTCGCCCCGTGACGGAACCTGTTGAAAATCGGGGGGCTGGGGGGGTCGGGAAATATTCAAAAAAATAAAAATCGCGCGTGCAAGGGTCTATAAAAAACATCACTTTTCAAAAACCGTTTACGAGACCAAAAAAATTCTTTAACCAAAAGACGCAGAAGATGCGGCTATGATTCAGATCTCACTTTCCTTTATATTGCGATAAAGCCCGCATAGACAGCAAAAACTTTTGTATTTAAGCTTGCGTGCGAAATGAGAAATATGTTAAGTGTCCTAAATTTGCAGATATCAACTTCAAATTTAGCAGAGAAGTAAAAATCCGTGTCCACATTTAAACGGTAGAAATTGGGTGCAACCAAATTTTACCAAGTGTTTTTGAATAATGTTTGATTTTTTTTTTTTGGTAATTTTAGCTTCCAGAAAAATATTTTTTCCTCCATAATCGTTCACCCGGTCGGCAAAATTCTTTAACCGGCAGACGCGGAATAACATTTATTTCAGGCATTTTTTCGATTATATGCAGGGTTTCAAATTATAGGCAAAAATCTAAAAGACCTAGAAAATTGCACTTTTACAGAGTAAATTATTAGCCGCAAATAAAAAATCGTAAAAAATATGGCTAATGGGTTCAAACAGTGTCACAGGCCGTATCAAGAGCTGCAATTTTTGTATTTACATACGCTGCTCGGGATATTTCAAAAACTTCATATTGACATCGCCATTTTGGGGGCTGTCAAGACCCGATGACGTCATTGATTATTACGGCGCATGGATTCAGAAAAAACTTATTTTCCCGAAAACCATTTAGTATTTTAAAAAAATTCTTGGACCAGGCAACGTGGAAGATCCAGGGCTATAACCTCTACTTCGAACATTGTTTGAATCATATACAGGGTGTGTCGTTTATGGGCAAAAAATCTAAAAGGTCCTAAAAATTTCCGTTTTTGTGCAAATTTTAATTTAATTTTTAATTTTAATATTTACCGATGTTTGCTGTAACTTTGAAGTTCGACGAGATGTGAAGGATATTTTATACAGGGTGCCTGCGCAATTAAATTACATCTATTATGCGAAAGTTCCATAGTGGTCCGCAGGAGCACGATAGTAAAACAATGTGTTCCTTTAGGACACTAAACCGCGAAACTCTTTCCTTTTGTAATAAAAGTATGCTTCGCGCGAGGTGCTACGAACTTGCCCCGCCCATCGACGATTTTTCGAAAGCAATCTTGTTAAATCAGCAGCACTACACACAAACTCTAAGTAAGATACACTTTCGAAAAAATATAAATCTCAAAATTAACAACACCCAAACAAAAATAAGACACCATAACCTTTACATACACGTTCCCAATCGTTACTGCTACGTATCGGGAGTGTTTTGCTACGTCCGCTAAATGCGACACGGAGTTCTGTCACAAGTCTGCACGCACCTTTACAAACCATATCGCTATTTTTAAAAAATAATTATTTGTCATGTCGTGGGTAATGCTTAATGAAATATTAGCAAGCATTTGAATCCATAAAAAATGTCATCTACCCTGAACATTTCAATGAAAACGTTTCCCTTTCAGGGGCAGCGTACGCCGCGTGCCGTCACGGGACCAAGGCTGGGATAACGGAAACGTACGACGGTCACCAGGGTCCAATCACCGGCATCAGTACGAACGCGGTCGAGGGTGGTATCGACTTTTCCCACCTGTTTTTAACCTCGTCCGTCGATTGGACGATCAAGCTGTGGAGCCTGAAGGACTCGAAGCCGATCTACTCGTTCGACGACAATGGCGACTACGCGCTGGACGTGAAGTGGTCGCCGGTTCATCCCGCGTTATTCGCCGCGGTCGACTGTTGTGGACGGCTGGACCTGTGGAACCTGAATCAGGACACGGAGGTGCCCTCGGCGAGCGTGTCCGTCGAGGGCTCGCCGGCCCTCAACAAGGTCTCTTGGACGCCGTCCGGTTTGCACGTCACCGTTGGCGACAACACCGGCAGGATCCACGTTTACGACGTGGCTGAGGTAACTTTGCCATTTTTAACCGCCCAAAGTTATACGTAGCGTCCAGAAAAAAAGAAACTCTTCAGTAACACCAAACGGCAACCAATCCATCGGGGGCGGGGACAAATTCGGATTCTACGCCACAAAGTCCAAAGTTTTTTTTTTCGGATTCTCGATAGATGGCGCAATACAATTTCCAATCTGACTTTATTATTGTGGTAAATATTTTTTTTCGTTTTAACCTATTTAATATTCTCAATCGAGCGCAAAGTGTTATTTTCAAACATCGACTTCATTAAACAGCGTAAACGCTGATGGCATTTCGACGTCATTTCTGTTGGTCACGTAGAAAAATTATCTTCTTTGGACACCCAGTTTTAAATAATTCGATATTTTAGAGGAGGGCGTGGAAAACATACATCAAACGAAGATATCATAGTATTAAAGTCAGATTCATAACATTTACCCGTCTACAGGACAAATAGGATAAATTCCTCACCACCGATGGGCTGTGATGAAGTGGCTCATCTTTGGCATTGCTGAATAATTTATTCCATATTTATCTGGCCTTTTTTTATCAATTGTGTAGTTCTCGAGATACTAACCGTTTCCGTACACACCATGTGTATTATGCACAGGGTATCCCATTTTGGACGCTTTACGGGATATATATTTGCTCATCTGAAAATAAATCTTGTTAGACACAAATCCTTTATTCAACTATGTTTTGAAGGAGAATAGGGAGCAAAGAGAAACCAATGTATTAAGTTACACAGAAGCAAACACATAGAACAAGCAGTAGGCGTACCAAAATCGACTGCCCAAAGAATTAAAAAAAAATACAAATACCATCCATACAAGTTTAAGAGTGTCGGACGCAGTTTTACCACTGGTATTTGCAACAAATACGAATCAGCGATTCTCTTGGGAGACTTGTAATATATGCCGACGAATGTTACTCTTCAAGTTCTGAAATTTTTAATCGCCATAACACGAGGAACTGGTCCACAGAAAACTACCATTTAATTTTTGAAAGGCCCAACAAAAACGGCTTGGGGTTCTGGTATCGTGATTTATTTTTTTGGCAACGAATTTATGAAGGAGGTCTTATAGCACGTAGGTTACCCAGACATTCTTAAGGAGGTCATTTCAGAAGACATTCCCTTAGTCCCTTAGTATAATATAATGATATATACCTTCAGCAAGATGGTGCCCCAAGTCATAACTCTGGACTTTTGAGACCACTTTTAGATGACAACTTCCTTCAAAAATGGATAGGTATCAATGAACCTGTAACATGGCCTCCGCAATCTCCGGATCTTTCAAATTTATTTTTATGGGGATATATGCAAACTAAAGTATAAAACAAAAAAGTATAAAACACGATACAAGCAGAATTTCGAAGGGCAATTTAACTTTAGAAACTCTACAAAGGAGACCAATAATTCTTTTAAATGACATTAAAAAAATAAGAAAAATATGCGATTTTTGCGTTCGACAAAATGGTCTCCAATTTGAAAAACAGTTTTAGGTATATAATGTTATTTCGTATTATTTAATGTAATAATGAAATATAATAAATTGAAAATTATGACAAATTCATAACTTATAAAACACATCTAAATAATAGAATTTTAAATTATTGAGTTTGTTGTATGTTACTTGGATATTGTTCTTAATAGATTAAGTATGACCTACTGCTACAAATAAAGTAAAAGGTGAAAAAATTACATTTTGAGCTTAATTTTCATAACAAATTTACGGTAATATATATTTCTGAAAAGCTTAAATGATTTCCAATTAACGTAAAAAATAATATACAGGGTGTTCAGTCTAAAATATAACTCTTCAATAACTTAAAAGACAACGGAGAAAGGAGGGTGATCCCAAAGGCGATAGTTTTAGATTTTGCCCTGTATCTCAAAAACCAAGAGGGCCATGATAATTTTGTTGACGGCATCTTTAATTTCACAAAAAAGTAGCAGCACAGTGTCGCTTAAATCGTAACTTTCTGAGATACCCCATAAAAGTGTCCAAAATGGAATACCCGGTACATTGAGGCAATTATTATTATTAAACATTATAGTAAAGTCTATTTCAAATAGGTGTGGAGATATAAAATCTCATTAACCCTTTATTAAGGAACGGGTCTCGTCAATATGATTATTCTTATTGGTTTATAATTCGTTTTAATCTGATAAATGTGAAAGACTCAATATTAGCTGTAATTAATATAACAAACTCCTAAATAACCAAATTTAAACAACCAAATGATGGTTTTGTGCAGCATGAATTATTTCAAATATAATTTAAATTTACTAGGTGATTAACTAAAAATCTTTTTTGAATATCAAATAAAAAATTGCACATCGTAGGGTAGTCCCTAATGAATGCGCGAAAAAGCAATCCTAGTATAAACGCGTCGCGTTAGTCGCTCATTGGTGAGATGCAATGTGTAAAAATGAAGTTCTCGAAATTGTTAGCTCTCTATAACTCATGATATGTCAACATGAAAACTTGGATTCACTGATTTTTTTGAGATCCATTACTAAAGTGTTTAGGTTTTGGATGTGACTTAAGCCACTTTTTTTTATCTATTCCAAGTTGTCCCACTCAAATTTGAGGATTTGTTTTTTTTTTGTCACTAAAGTATAATTCCGTCATAAAGGAATATATCAAATAAAGTAATAAGTGGTCAAATAAGAGCCAAAAAGAAAAAGACGGAATTTCTCATTTTTTGCTCGCCATCACGAGAACAAAAGGAATTTAGGTTTTCTAATTTTAAATTATAAAAACTGCGATGATTTCTATAAAGAATTGTTATTGATCTTTCAGTTTTATGTCTGGATTAATAAATTTTGCCATAAAGATTTACATATTCAGTTCCTATTCAAACGGGTTTTTATTAAAGCTTTACTTTATTTCTATTAGGGTTTTGCACATCCTAGACACGACGAATGGAACAAATTCCTCTACACCACCCAGGAATTGCGCAACAACCAAGTGGACGAGGATCTAGAAAAATTGAATTATTCAATATCTAGTTTAAATTCGACATTTTAGGGTTCTAGAAGACATTAACTAGCATGATGTGTCATAACCTCAATTCTCCCCTCTCGACGAGAAGCTATTATCGCGCCGCTAGGTTAGGCTTAATAAATGTCCAGGGTGAATATTTAGAAAACCGGGCCGGGGTGGCTTTCGACGTTTGGAAACCACCCTTTCCCATTTGTACTCACGACATAAGGCTGTTAAACGCGGGAGGAAATATTTTCGACTACTTTTGCTGTTGTGTATATTAAATAGATAATGAAAATATAAAGTAAAAATAAATAAAGGGTCATGTGTACCACGCTTTATCATAGAAAGCACTGATAAAAATTCCAACAGGCAACTGAAAACAAATATTGATATCCTTTATTTCCCATTTGGTCGGCAGTTACTCTTCTAAGGTCTACTTAATTTTTCTTGTTGATCCTGTGCATGTACATAGCTAATTTATTTTTTGTATTAACAAATGATTTACCGATTTTTTTATACTTATTGTTTTATATAATGCTGTGCCTCCGTGTACATATTACTAAAGTATTTGAAAATAAATCGGCATTTGAGAATATACGCTTTTTATTTTATTGAATTGTTTTGTTATTTGTGACTTTTTTACGCGCAATAGTCCTGGGAGAACACCTGGAAGTGTCAATGTGCTTAAATCTTTAGCTGATATTTTGTGTTGCGCTGTATAGCAGGTAATTATCTTTTTTGGGTAGTTCATTTTTAAAATATAAAATATGATGAAATAAAATAATAAAATATAAATACATTTTAATAATTATTAACAGTTCCGCCAAAGGTGGACAATAAAATTCTTACATACGTAGGTGCTAAAAGAAAAACCAGCGAACAGCAGAATGAGCGAAGAATAAAGTTTGTATTACACCGTAAAACATACTGCGCAGCAACCAGCAATTGGTGTTCAACAATTAAAGCCCAACTAACGTGCTATTTTATTTTATAATTGATTTATTATTGCTTGACGAACGCATTTTTTTTTCTATTAAAATTGCCAGTGCAATAACTAAACTTTTAAGAATTATTTTTCTTTATTTGGTAGTTGTTAGAATTTCTTAAAACGAAAATGAAAAACAAATTTTATAAACGTTTATACAACAATTTTATACGACGTTTTAGCTTATGGAACAAATTTGTTTCATATTAGATTTATACTAGTGTTATCTGGTGTTAGGTTATTCCTTTAAGAACATCTATTAAATTGTTTCGTTAGCGGAATATCAAACGTTTATAAAATTAATTTGTGAATATTTTCGTTCTGAAAATATTGCTGTCCTAAAGTAGATTGAATTCAGATAGCACATTAAAAGAATTATTTAAGTATCATGGACACTGTCATCATAAAAGTTATAAACAAAAAAATGTAAGGATACAACGGCATTTATGACTATATTTATAAAACGAATAAGGAATTCTTGTGCAATAACAAATTTGAAGATGCCGTGATAACGCCACGCGTGTAGACTTTCTTTATTATAAATTCGCAAATAAGTAAATGGGAAAAAGTTAAACAAAGTGGGGCATTTTACAGAAAAGTAAAGAAATACTATCAGAACATAATAATGTATTATATCTGCTCCCTATAAAGAGAACAAAATTATTTTGATTCAAGTGATGCTGTTGATGAATGGTATTTTACAAAACTAGCAAACTTGAGTTTTATGATTTTTACAGAGAAAACTACATGAATAATGATATTCATAACTTAACCCATCTTAGCAATGAAGGTAGAAAATTTATTATACTGTTCAATAAAAAAATTTTAGTAGTGTAGTAAATGTTTTCTGCACATCAGTATATTTCCTCTGTCATATTCTATAACCTTTGTCATTATTTGCATTTTTTTTTCAGGAAAATTAAATTTATAACACCTGTGCGTGTTTTTTACTGCAGCACGTTCCTAATTAACTGAAATATGCCCAGAAAAAAAAAACATCTCCTGCCAGTGAATAATTTATTTATTAGGAAAACTAGTGTTGCGACTGGTCAATTGACCACTCTTTAATTGACCGGTCATTTGACTACTTTTTAATTGACTAGTCAAAAAATGTTTTAAATAACATCTTGCAATTATTTAATAATAATATGTATTTTGCAATAAATATAAAATTTTATAAAAATAAATAAATGTATGTATATGACATGCATTAATGCGTTTTAATGCAGTGTACGCTATCGCATAGATTCTAACAGACACAGTTGCATTTCTTATGTTTTGAAATAAATGCAAAATATACAGGTGGAAAAGGCACTTACAGGCAAAATACACTATATATGCTGCAATCTTAAAATAATTGACACTTGAACACTGCCATTACAATTTTTACTATTTTGTTTTCCAAAGCACACTTGAATCTTAAAAATTTCGAATTTCATGTGAACATGTGATAATACCTTCATGTGAACAGTTTTGCAATATTTAATGAGTATTGATACTCACATTTTAGATATGTTTCTTGTATTTTAGCAACAAATTTATATTTATTTTGGTAAAATAATGAAAATTAAGATTTAATAATGGCAGGTATTCTGAAAATATTCCCAAAGATGCGACATTATTTCTAGTTTGTAGTCCTTTGAGTAATATAGGCTAGCAAAAAGATACTTATTTAGAAAAAATATTTTTATTTATGGTGATGCCGCAATACACTAAAATTTTCGAACGGTCAGAGAAATTATTATTATTATATTTATAAATACTTCGGCAATCTGCAGTAGGAGGGAAAGAATACTAAGCCTAGCGATGGACATAATATCATAACTTTATTTATTTAGGCAGAAGTTACAATATTAAAATAAAAAACGACTTAAATAAATACACATATTATATAACCGTGAACCTCTGAACCTGATAAACTTTTGATTCAGCATAGCATAGTACCATAGAAGTAAAAATTTGGTAGTTGTTTAAACAAAACGCCGCAGTTGCCACAAACATGCAATAAAACGAGCAAAGGATAATATTGATGGGGATACAAATACTCAATTTCTTCCAACAAATCGTGGTAAGAATAAATATTTTTGAAAAATGCATTAGGGAAAAAAACTTTTTGAATTTTTGTGCCACTATCCATATATACCCTTCTGATAAAAATAAAATTTTTAGGCAACTTTCTTTAGCGACTTTAAGTAGGTTTGGTAAGATTTTGTTTTACAAATAGCTGCAAAAATAAGTAACTATTTCCATGTAAGAATACGGGTTATAATATACATCTTTTTGAGGTAAACATCTATTATCCATTAACAAACTATATATAAGGGGATGGTTAAAAAAAAAACAAACAAATAAAAATCCTAACCATTTCAACTTAACGAATTTGAATTTTACTTGGCTCGCGCGTTACAAACTTAACAAATACCCTAAACTCCCTATCACTATCTAATGCACAGCCTTAGTTTCCAAAACTATTGTGAAATAGGTGAAGTGATTGTTTCTCAATCAAAATAAAACTTTTTTCTTTTAAACAATCCCTGTTTTACAACTCCCTGGAGTGAGAATGGAATTTTCCAGAGATGCCTCTTACATCACCGGTTTTTGGACTCCTCCCTCATTCACCACAAATAAAATTTGCAAATGTTTACGTCGTGTCGTTACACGAAGGCACTGACATTATTGGTCCATAGTAAAATTTATTGATAAAACAAAACGTTGTTACCCAAAGAGAGGGGAAGTTTTATGGCGTTCTCTAGAAAACGATAATCGCTGTGACTAGGCCCCACCCAAATCGACAATAGTATCGGACATAAATTTCTCTTCACTTTCTAGCCTTAAATTAAAAATCGAATTTCATTAATTAAGAATCTACATTCGTTTGGGCCAAGCCCCGCCTATGTAAATCTTAGCTTTGATTAATTTTATCACAATATGAACACAAAAGTTTATATATATAATTAATTACATTATATGTATTTGATAATGAAGTAATCGGTTTTATAAACCGAACCACTTAATATATTGACTTGATTTATCCCTACATGTGTTACATTACATTTTTTTATGCTCTTGCCTGAGCAGAAATAATAAATAAAATGTCGCACGCGAGCATAGCCTGGCAAAAATATACGAATTAAATCCCCAAACGTACGTTAATAATATTCTTAGGCGGTAGCCAAGTAAAATATATATATACAAGGTGAGCCGCAAACACCTCTTATCAAAAATATATTCCCTACTACTTTTGATCACGTCGAGACGTAAAAAACTACACCTTTCCGGGAGCACCCTGTATATAACTTAATATACACTTAATCGCTACAATTAGCACTAAACGATGCAACAGGCCAATAAAATGTGTACATCTGAAGAAAAAAAAAAGATATAAATGTGTTCTCGATATTTTCTTTTTGTTTCAATATAAGCATTTCATGCCAAATATATCAAATTTTTCAGGTATAAAGACACAGCCAGGGTATTTTTGAGGGTTAAATCGTACAGAGCGGGACAGATAGTGGCACCACTGATGTATGCAAATGAATTTTTTTAATTAAGTAAACTGTTGATCTAATTCCCTAAACTCACTATTTAGAATGTTTTACCAACATTTGTATGTTTATATTTAACCTGAAAAATATACAGCGGTGCAATATAAAGGGCTAAAGTTCTACTGTGGGCTACCTATCAACCCGCCCTGTATAAAATCCAACGATGTACAGGAACTCAACATCGTCGAGACTGTAAAATATAAGTATTTGTATACTATTTCCATTTTTTTCCGGGGGCATTGTTTATTAGGAACTATTTGTATGTACAAAATAGAAGACCAGTCGTAAAAAAATGTGGTACGATGGGATCTGTACTGCTCCGCCATTAAACAAATCGACTAATTCACAATCATTTGTCTGGGATAAAACAATAAAAAAATTAAAAAATATATAACAAACTCAACGTCCATCGATTCCGGAAAACAAAATTGCTGCAGCACACCTTTCCAGCCACCACGCGGAAATGCCCATAACCTCAAATTTTTTATAAACAAAAACGGAGCGGCGGATCGCAAAAACGCCGTAAGAAATGCGCATCGAGATTCGGTGTTGCGTTTGACCTACACTCGTCTATAAGTCGTCCGTGAAACTTCGCGATAATGGGGCGTTCCCGCCTTTAATTTTGTCCAGGACTTTGTTGACGTATTCCGTTGTGTGACCGGCCACCTTTGATTCTGCAACAGAAGATATACTTGATGCAATATACCAGAGTTGCCAGCTGGTTCTCGAATCTCAAAAAGAAAAAGATTTTTCCTTGCTGAAAGATCAGATTAATCGTAATAACGAACAGTAACTCTAAATACACACAATGGATGAATAATAATAAATAATGAATAATAAAAAAATTGTGATTTTAATAAAAGAAAACCCAAAGATTGCAAAGTAAGAAAGAGAGGTTTCAATATATACACCTTTATATACAACATTTGTTCGCAACCTGTATATAACTATGAAAATGTATAAAGTTAATTTTGTTATAACTAGTCGCGCCATCTACGTTTTAAAGGGTGAACCATCAATAAGTAAAGACAAAGAGGGAACTACACACCGACATTTAAAGAGCAATTGCAGTAAGTTTATGCGCATGCCTAGGTCGACGCCGAAGGATAAAGTAGTTGCACTGGTGTGTGAGTCACTTTCTTTTGTAACTTGGATTGATTTAAACCAATGGCGAACCACATAATACTAATTAAATTAGTAAGGTAACGGGAGCATTGCCGCGCATTTCTAATTAAAAAATGGAAAAAATAAGAGATAGCGCTGGCGACACCATTTTGTGTCTGTGGATCAATTTGAAGAAAGTGAGTTAAAATATTTACCTTTCAGGATTTTCTCTGTTATTTATGAAAAGTGATTGTATTTTTTATATATTCACATTTGCTTGAGGGATAGCAGAAAATACTAAGTACAACATTTTTTACAAACACGAGAACTCATTTTTTGCCTGCGATTTGTCTGGCGAACTAATGATGTGTAAATATGTCGTTTGGTAGTAGATCATACTGTTTGCTGTATGAATTTATGATATTGCCCATTTTTGTAATCAAAAATTAATCGAGAACTGTTTGCCGCATTAGCAAGCTAAGCAATAAAACAGCTTAATCATATTTGGATGTATTAAGCCAATGACGAACAAATTTTATTAACACTAATACCGAGAAAATATTTTTTGGAAATGCTGACAAACATATTTTGTATATACAGGACGTCAAATATTCAGTTTTTTTTTCTGGATCATTATTTCCAATGCTAACCTGAGCTAGTTAATTAAAAAGTAAGTTTTTCTGCTGATCATATATGCATTTTAAATATAAATAAATCAATCTGTCAATAGCAGGCTTGGCTTGCTTTTACGATCTAGAATCTTTAGAATTTAAGAAATCACTATATAAACTTTTTATGTTGGCGCCACATCTATTTTAAATGCTTGAAACAAGTGACACCAAGCAAGCAAGTTTAAAAACAAAAATAATGTAATTTGAAAAACGAACGCTTCCGATTTTTATAAACTAATAAAATCATATGGAATACTTACTTGCGCAGCCCTTGGAGAGTTTGTCAATATTCCTAAACAGACCGTCCTGATCCGAGTTTGAGTCATTCAATTTCAACGCAATGGCCTGTTTTATTTGCTGAATAGTGTTCAAGTAGCGCCCTGAAATGCAGTTCCCGAAAAAATCAACCCAACATAAAAAATAACAGGGATTTTCTAATCCTCAATCTACAGCCAAGTTGCAGGTCCGTACAAATTGAAAAATTATTTAAGGTTAAGAAATTGAGTATTTTAAAAAAAGGTCTTTCTTTTACCAACTTCTGCCAAATAGATCACTTAAAGCTTTAATTAATTTCTCCCTCTTTGTCCAAAGATGTTGAATCAAAGTGGAGACCTACAATGTTATTTATTATTGGTAAATATATGAACAAAAATGTATTTACTAAAAAATTCATTTTCTTTCATTAAATTGAATAGAATTTAAAATCTTTAAAAACAAAATAAGTATAAACACAAAATTAATTTTACGCAAATTAGAATAAGGATTTGGAAATATTGTTTAATTTAATTTTTAAAATAAATAAGTTTAAAAATAAAATGCATTTTTTTTAAGTGCACTTTTTTTATGTATAATAAATACCACGAAGCACTTTTTCTGAACCACTTATGGGTAGGTGCTGAAAAATGCGAATAGCTTTGTTTACATCAGGGAGGTCGCAGTGTTGCCGAATTGACAATTTTCCTGAAAGTTTATGATTAATTCACTTGCAATTGGATTTATGAATAAGTTGTTGGGTCTCCCCTTTGTTTTCAATTCTTTGTTTTTGTCTCTACTATATTATCCTGTCAAAAAAAGGGTAACAAAAGCAACATACTGTGTTCAGTCTCGAGCCCGCTGAGCTTAATCTTGTTCGCCTCGTGCTGGGCCTTCTTTTTCAACCGGCAAGCCCTCGACGCGAGTTTATTCTTCTCTTTCCTCGAGTTGGGTCTCACGTTGAAGGGAAGCTCGCTGACGGGGGTCATGTCGTTGATGATCCGTCCCAGCTTGTCCAGCTCCTTGCCGATATTGTACAGTTTCCTCGGATTCGGAGTCAAGTCGTTGCCGTCACCCTTCCTCGCCTTTCCGCTATGCTTGATACCCCTAACGGAGCAATCGGGACTAAATACCGGATCTGTCACTTCGTTCAATATGTGCGGGTTCTCCATTTTCGATTTCATGATGAGCCGCTGACCTTTCGGCCCCTTCGCCTGGACGTTGTACTGCCAAAAGTATTTCTCCTTCTTGCTCACGTGTTTCCCGCCGACGTCGTCCTCGTCGTCAGTGTTGTCCGACGAGTAGTCCTCGTAGTGCCTGTCGCTGTCATCGTCGCTGTCGTACTCGTCGTGGGAAAAGTCTTGCGGATCGGGACTCAGAATACCGCCGGTCGACAACGACGAAGTCGAGCCCGCCTCCGCCATCGAGCTGGTGGACAGCAAGTGCTTCCTGGGCTCCCGCCTCTGCCAGATTTGCTCGAGGCCGAGGTGGGTGGGCGCCGACGACGATAGCCTCGACGTACTCCGGTACATTTTGACATTGGGAGATGTTAGGGGAGACTCGCGGCTTGGCACCGATTGACCTAAAGCAAGATGGAAAACGAATTTGTATCAAATTGAAGTCTTAAAACCACCGGATAAAGAAAATACAATCACATTTATCACTGAACAATATATATGTATTAATAACCATCCCATTGCAGTTCAAATATCTGTGTAAAAAAAAACAATCTAGGTCCACACTTTTTAATTGCATTTACTTTTACTAACCAACTAGGTTTTTCTTTTTCATCTTCTTCTTTATATGGATCATCTAGGTTATATAAATAATAGCATCTCGTTACCGCCGCCCCTATTTCACAGCAACTGACCGGTCTTTATGATCTATGTTAGGGCATGACAACTAACCAATATAATGCTAATGGTTTATCTATGCTTATAACCTCTCGCGATCCGCAGCTCGAAAGCTTTTATTATAGACATTGGTTTCCAACTGTTTTCCGCCTTCCGGTGTTATTCACATTTTGTGCTTGTTGTTTAGAGGTCAGTAGCAAAGTGGTAGTTTTTCGAGTAAGTTTTAGATAATGCCCATCATCACCAGATATTATCTTCAATATACCTATTGTTTTACTATGTGGTAGTCGGATGTTTTGTTTAATTTAATGAAATTAAATTTAATTAAATTAATTAAAATTTTAATTTACATTTTAAATTAAATAAATTTAATTTAATTCAAAATGAAATTGACCTAGACGGAAACCCAATTTGCGTCAAATTAAACTCTTAAAATCACTAGATAAAGAAAAAATAATCACATTTACCACTGAACGAAATAATACAGCCAATCAAAGAAGTCTCGATACACTAAATATTTTCTGAAAGCAGAACTGAAAGTAAGAATTAAATAAAAACAAATGCTATATTTAAATTCAATAACTTGTTCTTTAATAAAAAAATTAAAAAAATCTCCATACAAATACTATATTATTATTATAACGAATAATTTGTGAGTGTAAAATATCGTTTAACAATTTAATATTTTGTAGCCCAACCTTATAGCTATCAGCTTATTCGGCATACTGGGGCCAACGTAATTTCAAAATGAGGCATTATCACGTGACCGGACCACGTGCTGTCCCATTCTGAAACTATGCGCACTCTACGAACGAGTTTTCCGGATATTTCGATTGGAATATTATTCCATTCTTCTTTAACTCGAGTCTTAAGCGCTTCCTTAGTGAAAACTTTTTGCGCAAGCGCCGCTTTAACATATGGTGACCAAGGAGAGGTACACAGTGGTCACGAAGGTAATGGATAGATTAAAGAACACTCAACTAGATGATGATTACGGTGCTCACCCAAAAAAATATACTAGAACCCAACGACTTGATTTTTTTTGTTTCGATTTTGAATATTTATTATTAGGTAAATATTTTTCGTAAATTTGATAAGATACCGACGACTCACGGATTATTTTTCTTTTAATTTTTGTATCTCATCTTCATTAATATCAATTTTATCAACAACCAATTGAGAATTGACATTTGGTGGCTGTTCTCATGGAGGAATAGGAATTTCTACCTAGTTTTAACTCGCACTTAATTTTTGAGATAATTTTCTAAACGAGTAGATGGATTTTAAAAAACTAAGCATCAATGTTTAGGGAATTAAAAGCTTGGCCCTCATTTTCATTTTGAAAAATCCGCGAGGTTAGTGCTTACTTAGGACTTTTTCTTTCAAAATTAATCCCTCGACAAACGCACTTGGAGTGTCTTTCCAACCATCAGCGAAATTTTTTAAAAAAGGTGTCCGACTAATTTTAGCTATCAATGGCAATCAAAATGGGAGATAAAAATTTTCCATCACGCGTCGCTATTTAAAAATGAATGACACCATTCTGAAGTACGTATTGAAAAAATTGCAATTTTTTGAAAAACAAGGACGTTGTAAGAAAATATGTTGATCTTGATAATAAGATACTTCATCGCTACAATAGGAAACGATCTAATAAACCCGCCCTCCTAGCAACTCCATTAAGACAACGTTCGTTCTTGACAGTTTAGCTGTCAGAGCAACAGAAATTTATGCCCGTCGACCGCTGCCCATTGATTTAGAAAACGAATTCTTTATGTTTTATTCAATCGAACTATTACCATTACTAATAACGTGAGCACATTCTTATCTCGACAATGTATCAAGGCCATTGGTTTTTGATAAAATTATATTACTACGAACATTTTCTGAATGAAGTTGTGAACTACAATTTGCACAAGGCTTTTGTTATACCGGATGGGCGATTCGATATTGCGCAACATGGAATACGTAATTTCGCTCGCTAAATAGTTAATCAAATAGAAATATTTTAACGTCTTGTATCTCCGGGTTTCGCTCTTAACCAAGTTTCTTTCGAGATTTGTCTTACTAATATTTGCTTTTTTTTGGTTTTGTATCAGATTGGAACTCCAACTGAATAGTTAATTGCTGCGCATTTAAGTGCCGACATCAGTAGTTGATCAGGATTAAAGTACAGTAGAAATAATTACATCGCCAGTCAAGTAGAATTTTCTTAATTAATTCATTCCTTCTGCGCTAATATGATGGTTCATGGTTTTAGGTATAGTCTAACTCAATCTCCGTGTTGGCTTTCGGTGGAGCCTCCCCAATAAAACTCGATGTTATTGCCTATTGTTATCCGATAAAACCATTACCAAAAAATTTATTCTTACTTGAGTGACAAGGTGGGGTGGGCTAGGTATATTTCTTTCTTCCTGATATATTTCTTGAGTGTTGTTCACTTGTCATTTGTGGCAGAGCTGAATAATCGATTTTACTGTGCGTCATCATCTTTCGAAGATGCAAAAGTTCTTGACCAACTACTAAATCTGTGTTTACGTCCCACATCGTAATATCAGAACTTCAGGAAGAAAAAAACTTATATCTACTTTTTATCATTTACACCAATAAAGCTTTTAGTTATGATTACTAACGCCCTCTACTACGTTATTTTGTCAAAGCTGGTATTTTCATGAGATCCGCTGATCCCCTAGGAAATTATGGATATAAAAAGCCCAACATCAAACGTTTTGGTGTTTGTGGTATCGGGAAAGCCCCTCTTAGTGCTGTTGGACTACTCTCAATCAATTGTTGTTGGCTGTTGTCCACTTGTTGGGAGATGTATCGAAAATGAGGTTAGGGATCATAGACCAGAGTACTATTTCAAGTGTTATCTGTGTCTCAATAGATCGAACCAATTGCACCATTATGTCATGGTAAAATAAGATGTTTGATTTTTGACAGATTTTTGAAACTTTTGCGTTGTTGTTTCTTGTTGCGCAATTATTCCACTAAGCCAGGAGGAAACTCTTTGACACTACTGTATCCAATTTTCTTAAGCAAAGACAACAGTAAGAGTGGTGTGTAAGGGATGTGCTCTGTGGTGTTTGTAGGCATTTAACACGCAAGTCTATTTGTCTTTCCAGCCTGACGAACAAAATTAAACTGAAGCAATTATAAAGGGCGCTTTTGAGGGGCTCAAAAAAGTAACTTGCCACTTAATGTGAACATTCGTTAAAGTTAAAAACTCAGATAATTGATTTCTATTTGTCTAGAAATTTAAGAATGAAAGCATTAAGGTTTAAACCCTACATAAGTAAGTGTATCCAAAAAGCGCATATCCACTGTTCCTCTAATAATTAGACTTGCAGACTCCTTGATTTTAAATTACACTTACTCCTTTGTTTCCATAATATTTTATTGACTCAAAATAATGAGGATTTTTTAAAATAAAATCAAATTTAGGACTGACGTGCGTACGCCTAGTTTTCCACTTCAAGACTATATCTCCTCGTCCTAAATTATGTGAACATTTGTTTATATACAAAGTTTTCCGCCTGTTCAACCGGTTGCCATGTGATTTTAAAGTTGTAAATATACTTTCAAATACATTGTTAAAAATTACAAAACCTGTGCCCTATTTGTTCATGCTTGTTAGGGATATCCGGTTACATGAACTGTAACCAGTTGATATGATGTTTTCCTTTTTTTTAAATTGTATGTATGTAGTAAATTGTATCTTTTGAATTTGTATGGTAAATAGACCTTATATTAAATACTGATCACGTTTGGAACATTGTAGTTCAGATACCTCAGTTTGCTGAATTGTGGTTGATCTTCGAAAGAGTATTATTGTTTTCCCAGTTTAAATTTATATGTTGTCGAGTTAACTAAAAGATGATAATGGGAGATAAAATTAATCATATTACTACTATTACTACTATTTTTGTCTGTCGTCTATTTATTTTACTACTTTTTAGTTTTAGTTTCCGATATTGTGTAGCATAAAAATTGTACCATGTTTGAATGTAAATTTTTATTTTTAACTAATATAACAAAAAGTTAGAGACATGTAGAATAATGGAGAAAATTCTGTTTCCATCCGAACAGAGCTAGAAATCACTTGCTTCCGAAGGTCGATTAGCGGATGCATATAGAATACCTTGAATAAACATTTTGAGATGCGTTACTGCCTCTATAGCACTAATTTTCTTTTCAATCTACTTTGTTAGTGCTAGTTACCGTTGTAATATTCAATCTATTAGTAAAAGAGTGGGAACGTAATGGGTTCAATATAGATCAATGTTTATGTTGGCTGCAGGGCAGTAGTATCAATTTTATCATATATTATCTAATAGCTATAATGATAAAAACGTTCGAACATAGAGACTGCATTATCGAACGAGGTTAAAAGTAGCTCACCCAGTAGAGAGTTCTCGGGGGAAACATATTTGTCCTTTTTCATGAGCAGATCGTGCAACGTGCTGTGCTTCGGCTGCATGGTGTGAATGTGTAAAGGAGAAGACTGCGAGTTGATGATGATCGACGAATTGGAGCTCGCCGGACTAGCTGGCGACAAAGCAGATACCGGCGTGCGAGAGTTGAAGTCAAAATTGGGCGTGTTCACGTTAGATGCGATCTCCAGTTCTTTGTAGAACAGAGTTGCTGAAACGGAATGGACCCTTAGAATGTTAATTGAACAATATAACAAAAATAAGCCTGTTTTTTCATATAAGGAAATCGAGATACAAGGTGTCAAAATTTATATAAAAGAATCGATTTTGGTACAAACTTGGCACGCTTGTCATCGCAAGGATTTTTATTTTGCGTTAAACAAAATAAAATTATTCAAGCCAGTGGAGTCCCACAGGGTGATCTAATTGATATTAACAGGTAAAATCATGCTATGCTACTGATTTTTTGCAGGATTTTCACAATCATTGCAATAAGAATAACATTATTTATTACTTTTTACAAAACTTCTGGATTCCTCCTGCGTCGGTTTCAGTCAAGCTCTGAAGAAGCCAACAGGATGATTGGCGAAACGTCAGCAAGTTCGACTCAGCAAAAACAGACGCAGGAGGAATCCAGAAGTTTTGTAAAAAGTATTACAGTAGCCTGTGGAAGTTTCTTTGAAAAATTAACATTTATTTAAGGTTTTTCATTGTTTCTAAAAGCTTTGACACCCTGTATATTGAAAACAAAACAAGTTAGGACACATGCTTGCGTGAAAAACTTATTTTTAACTGGTAAGTATTCCCCTAAAATATTTCTATGGAATTGAATTGAATCACCCCGTATTAATTGAATTACCTTTTAAAGCATAATCGAACGGTACTAATATTCACATTGTTCTTGAGCTATATTTTTTCCTTTCTGCTTTCAAAGGCCGGACCCATTATACCAGAACAATATCAGTAAATTTTTTTAAATAAATCGTGAAAATTTGCATTCGCTATATTAGCTAATCTGTTAGGGCGTTCTATATATAGCCAGTTTTCGTATTTGTGCTAATAATCACTTTTTTGAGCTTTTATTTGATTCGGTTTTTAAATAAAGAGCATATTTGGTTGTCTATAGTATTTACAAATTTTTGATCTTTAAAATGCAATGCCTAGTTTTGCGGAAAAGCTATTCTTGAAAAAGGCAAAAAGTGCTGAAACTAACCAAAACAAATTTGTAGGCTATAATCTTGTATTTTTCATCATTTTTAAGAAGTTTAACATTTTAGGGAAACACTTTTGGCTATTTGCCCACAACATTCCCATTCCCTAAAATTCAAAAATAGTGACCCAGTTTTATATTTTGTATTTTAGAGCAGGGATTAGAAGAAATACTTTTTGCCGACGAGATTCGAAGATAAGTACTGTACTGAGTAGCAGCAAATATACACTTTTTTGTACTAGACAACTAACAAAGAAAAAAAATCTAAAAATAACTCAAAAATTTACATTTCCATAATATCTACATATTGCAAAATATAAAATAAAAATAAACCGAGTATAAAGTGTGTACTGCGCTACATAAAATTGATTTGCAATAATAAGTTCTATTTAATTCAATTATCTCGATTGATTCTGAAAAATTGTTAAATGCTATTCATGCGTACTTTGGACCGCCTTTTCCGCATCTTCCTCAAAATTGCATTCTATATACGAGTAATAAAGTCTTTTTCGATAAGATAATTGCCAGCTGTTCACTTTTAAACCCGAAAAATATGCATATTAGTTGACTGTTGACCTCGTCGGTTCGTTAGCTAGGATATAATTGCAAATCGATTAACTTAAATTAGTCAGTTGTTTCGGATTCTTGTGATAAATGGAAAATGTTCAACGCGGTTCACAATCGGTTGGTATTTAAAGCACATAATGTAGTTTTATATTCTTTCTGGTTTTTATCAATCCGTTTATCCTTGGCAATATTTAAGTTGTAAACGTTATTTTATTAATTATGATGAATTTTGAGTAGTCTGTTAACCTTGATTTTGAATTATACGTTTGCTCGGGTAGAGTCAAGGATTTTGGCAACTGCTGAAATAAATTGCATAAGATTTTTTTTGTGATATATTTGTCAATTTAAAATTTTGTATGAAACTGAAAATGTATGAAAACCCTAATTTTGATAAAAAAAAATTGTCAAAAATTTCTGCATGTATAGCCATGTCATATAGACAGTTGAAAAAATCTGTCCCGGTCGCAAAAATTTGGCAACTGGTTTTATTTTTTTAATCACCACTTCCCTGATCGTGATTTAATTTCAAAATAATACAGGGTGTCCTGAAATAACGTTCGAATGATTTAACACCTCAGGAAATGCATAGTTGTCAAGATACAGGGTGTCAAACTTTTTAAAAAATCTTACTTTGTTTTCAAGATAAAATAATAAATAAACCAATTTATTGTATGTAATTGGACATAAAAATTTTAATCTAGTTAGTGATAAATTAGCCTTTTATCACCACACATAAAACTGTTAGTAAAGATATTAATAAAAAATCGATTAGAATTTGTTGCCAATTAGGAACATGTAATAAATTGTATTAAAAAAAAACGACGCAAGACACGAAAAAAATTCAACAGGCCAAAAAGTTGGAGTTTCAATTGCTAATTATATAAAAACGTAAAAGTCAGTGGCGCATATGCTTTTGTAAAAAAATTCAGCATAATTTTAATTTAATTAATGCTAATTGTTACAGCAAACATCAATAAATTTCAACAAAATCGGTCAATGTATATTTAAGATTTTATTTTTCCTCTCTAATTATTCGAACATTGCATTAAAATTATTTAGTCATTTTTTAGATGTTAACTGTAATGCATCAGCTGCGAATGATTTATAATTTGTTTTGCATTGTTTTAATAATTTATGCAAAATACGCAAAAAATTTACTTGCTTATAGCAGTAGTTAACAATTTCATACTTTAAAAAACTCAACTTATAGATGAAAAAGAAGGGAAAAAGTGACAATGCAATAGTGCAATTTTGTTCTGAAAAAATTTATTATTTTTTTTAATTTAGGTTTTTTTCCAAAATTGTTTGGTATTTTCAACTGCGTATGTTATAGTATGAAAACGTCCAACTTTCAGAGGAATGGAAAAGAAACAGATAATCAAAAGACGTTGCCACTATAGAAAAAGGAACAAAATGGAAGGTAAAACAATGTATCTATAACACTAAATTTTTCGATTTAGTGGGTCGTAGCATGTCACACATTCCGTTATCATTTGTGATTGGCCAGGCCATAAGCAATGCGCAAAAATAAAGTTAAATGCACAAGTTTCACAGGGATGCTCATGTATTGCCACAGAACACAAAAAGCTAGACCGACCAAACTCGTCACATTCTGAAACATAGTCAACTTACCCTGCGGAGCAGACGATGAAGCACCAATAACTTGATTATTATTTATAAATTGGTTGATACTGTTTTGACCAAACAAGTTGGCCCCCCTGTCCAACGTCGCATAATTCAAGTCGTTGGGCAACAGCAAGTCGTCAAAGTTGAAATCGCCCAAAAGATTCTCGTCGTTGGCGTTCAGTTCGGCCAGGGTGGGACCTTGGAACAAGTCAGCTTTGTCCACTTGGAAAATGTCGTCTTCGTCCATGTGAATGAGCGCCTCTGATTTGAGCATTTCGTCGTTATTCAAGACCCGGTTGCCCCAGGTGGACGATGTGTCGTAAGTGTTGGTAGGTGAGAATGTTTGGTCATTAGTGAAGCCTAAAAATGTATTCCGTTTTCAATGATACATTTAGCGTGATACTGAACTAATGTCATCTTCAATCTGAATTTCCAAATTAACTATACTTAGAATTACCACGCGACGACTAATGCTTAATTTGGTTTACCGAATATTACTATGACCGAAAAGTTACTGTTTATGTTAAACTGCAAATTAGGTCCTCCTTTCTTTAAAGCTGGGATTAATCGCCATATGAGTTACGTATAACTGCATAGTGAGTCACACTTTGTGTGTGCGTGTTTTTTTTTACGAAATGTTGAATCGGCTTTAAAAATTGCATCATATTTTTAATGGCAACGACGTAACACACCAGACGCGACTGCTTTTGTTCTTCCCGCAATGTCAAGCTTGCAAGTTCGCGTGAGTCCGCAAATTCAACCGCTACGCTGTAGTCTATGGTATTGTATTATTTGTGGTCAATGATTCCTTTAACTATGTCCGCGATTTTAATTGTTTTAAACCGTCAAAACAGGAACTTGTACTTTTCAGAAAATAATTTCAATGTTGATTTCATTTAAGGGGGCATGTGCACATCCAAAAGATACGTGAAGAATTTGGAATGAGATAACGTAGGAAGAATTTGAGATCGCGCCCGAATGTACTGTGATTTTCCCAAAGTCTGGCGAAAACGGAAGTTATTAGTGTGTGTGTTTCTAGCGTCTTTTTTACAACAGGCAAGCCTGATTTGTTTTTTGTAAGTTTACGTTGTCTCGAAAGTTAATACTAGCATAACAGCGGACAAATACCTACAGAAAGACCTACCTATAGATCCATATAAGGGTGTCTGAGAATTTTCCATATCATATACATATTCCTTATATTCTGGTGGATCCCTTCGCAAAGGGATGGGCACACTGGCGGACGTGATCATTATGTTCGATTCATTTGCTATAGGTTCTTGTTTGATTGTTATTCCGGGATCGAGATTGAAGTCGGTGGGTATGTAATCACCCATCGCTCTGTAAGACGGAGAATTATTTTAAAGACCAATGGCGTTGGAAAAAGAAAAGACAAAAATTAGTACTAAAAAAATTTGGTTAATAACGGAACTTTACTGGGTAGTTTTTTAACATTAGGCCTCACTAACTTGAGTATAAATATATATTCGCCGGATTGAATTTTTCCAGAATAATGATTATTAACGATAGTTACAGAATATTACTGATTTAACTGTTGATACATCTGAAGCATGCAACAAACCGCTCGAACTATAAGAAACATTATTGTAATTTTCGCGTATACAATCATGCAAACGATCCAGACTGTAATTTCTAGTTTTGCCATTGAATGTAATACATCTTTTTCACAAAATTGGCAGCAGAAAGTGACTGTGTTTTTCGTAAACGCAGTCAGGCCACAAAGCAACGGCAACAAGTAATCTGTGGAAAGTCCACGGTAAATTCAGTTTGAGATTCTCTTTTTTTTAATACAAATTTACAAAATTAATCCAATATTGTCTTAACCCAACTTATAATGTAGATTATTATCCAATGACAGAACTTTAAGCATAGTCAGTCATGATATGTTGGGTAGATGGTTACACGAAACCACAAATGGACTAGACTGTGTTTTTGAGTTAGTCTTTTTATATTTTTGAATAAATATTAAGAAAATGTTACGTACATTATGTTGATATATCATAAAACAAAATGTATTTGTTATAGTTATTTATATTCATATATAATATGATCCATGTTGTCTTCAGCCGTATTTGAATGTTACAATAACTGTTTAAAGTTTACCTTATGATCCATGTCTAGAATTGATAGAATTAGACTTTAGAACAGTTTATTGATACTGAAGTTGATAAAAAATAAAGAACTTAAAAAGGTGTAATCTATTTCTTTTTATTTTTTTTGCAGTTCGCTGTATGCGTTTATAACTATTCCTAAATTGTTATCGCGTGCAGATCTTCTATATTGCCCATACCAGTGCCCATCTCAATCGACCAAATTTATAACTGAATACTATGTAGTGTTGCTAATGCCGTTTCTAATTACAACTTTATTCCTTAAGCCAGAATTGGAAACCTTTATTTCTAAATTCTCATGAGTCCTTCAACAATCCTTCAATAATTGAATTTCATTGAACGTAGAGCTGTTACGCTTTGTCAAGCGAATTAGAAAAAAAATGAAGTGGTCGGTTCCGGACTAGACGGTCATCGCAGTGTAGCTCAGTAGTCAAATACCACAGCAAAAAAAAAATGGGGGTAACGTGTGACGGTATATCGTAAAATATTTATCTTCTGGAGTTTTCCACTAAAGCAGTTAGGGACGCAAAAGTCTGAAAGTGCTTATGAAATCACATTTTCCTACAGCGATTTCAATAATAGACTTTTCGGTGGGCGTATCGGATTTGCTGCCTGAACCAACAAAGTCACAAAGACCGGGAAAGCGGGAGGATGGACCATTAACCAATTTTAATCATTTAAATCACTAAAGGTGGATTCCTCAAACTTGCTGACATTTCGCCAATCATCCTCAGTTCAGTTCTCAAGAAGCCAACAGTAAATAGTATTACAGTAGCCTGTGGTAGTTGCTTTCAAAAATAGATACTTGTTCAATTATGGTCCAAACTACAAAGTCAAATAGACCCCTAAACCCATTTCATTTCATTTATACTGAAAACCTTAGAAATGCTACTGGATAATTATATCAGTATGTCTATTAGCGAAGTGCAACTTTACTAGTAATCTCTCATAGAGGAGCCAAAGAACTATTAAAATCATGGTTAAACAAAAAACTGAAAAAATTTGCCAACAAGTCAGTTCTTACAGGACTGACACCGTCGGTAGTAAATTAGTAACTTACACTTTTCTTCGTATTTTTTCAAAGAACGCAAAATATCTGGGAGTCACATTTGACGACCAAAAATTTGACACAAGGAACTTGGATAAGAATGTGAGGACAGTTTAAACCTAAAAATTACACTTTGGTTGTGCTTAAAAGTAGTAAGACCGATGATAGTATATGGAGCGATTGTCTGGCGGTGGCTGCTGGACGAAGCAGCTGAGTAGCTTGCAAAGGCTAGGGATCTTTGTGTTACAGCAGCTATTATATTATAGGCCTGAAATCCCAACCACACAGACGACTCAAAAAATCAAAAAGGAGTAGGAAATGGAATATATGAACCTAGGACGATGATAATAATTTCTATTCAAGTTAGTATGCTAGCAACAGTATTGCAAACACTTGGATACTGTGCAAGAGAAATATACATGGCAGAGATGCGTTAGAACCTGCAATAAGTGCAAAACAGCAGAATAACATCCGAATTCGTTTTGAATTAGATGAGATAGTACCAGGGCAAGATAACGAAACCGAATGAATGGAAACAAAATTCCCGCTATGGTGGTAGACCTGCTAAGCCAGGAAAGGAAGGCCTTAAGAATAGCGGCAGGTCTACTGATGGGACATTTCCGGCTTAAGAGGCATCCAAGCGTAAACACTGAATGTAGATTCTGCCAAGAGGAGGAGATGGCTACACAAGTGTTATACCAACTGCTTGATATAATCAAAGCAGAGGCAACAAGCTACACCAAGAACCCACCATTTTAGCTGTGGAGTCTAATCAACCATGGAGGGAGTCACAATAGATCGTTCGGGTGGCAGTGCAACAACTTTACAGAAATCGATAAACCTATGAAGCACTATCATGATATCTTTGGAAGGCAACTCTTAAAAAATGTAAAATGCAAACCCCTAACTTCCACATCTACGGACACGTGTGTGCAAGCCGAGAGAAGGTCGCAGGTCAGTCAACCCCTTGCCATTCCGTTGGAACGATTCCAAAATATGCCGAACCGTTCGCTGGCGATGCGTTATTTACAATACGAATTCTTTTTTTTTGCGATAAACAAAGAAAACTAATCGCTGCGGAAATTTATTTGCCATTACGGGCCTCCCCGGTAAGCCCGAGGTTGATAAAAACTGTTCGTTTCGTAATTAGCATCCACGTGTCTATCCCAACACTTTGCAAGGTTATTCTTTGTAAGTATTAATCGGAAAACCCAGCTCTCGCATACACATATATCTTTCGTCAATGTTGCATTCCCGCCTGTTATACGTATACCACTAACTAGTTCTGGTACCAGAGCCTTAACCACCTAACAATTTGTTTACATTAATTTAAGATGAGTCACGGCGCAACTAATTCTCGCAATTTTCGTCACCAACGGTGGCAAATATTTATCCAGGACTTTTATATTGCATATATATACGTAAGCGCTAGATATAGGTAGTTATTTTTTTCCGCGATATTTTGCGTTTGCGACCGCACTAGACGAGGATCAAAAATGTGTCGCGGAGAAACAAAACAATTACGTAGAAAAGAACGCTTTCGCGAAAACAACACGTGCACGTGGTAGAGGCGACGGGCAGGTAGTAGTGGGTAGGCTTTCCCCCCTGCGAAAATGAAAACAAACTTGTTTACGTACCGCCGGACGGAGAGATCGATACGAATATTTACCTGTGAGAGAGACAAAACAAACGCGTATCGTAAACAAATACGGGAAAAACTTACATGGCCTGCATGACGTGCATCGAGACTGTGCGAAAATCACGGCGGGCCATCCGAAACTGATGTAGGAAGCGAAACGATACTCACCGAAAACCTTGAAAACACCAATATCTATTTAAAAATATAACACATGCCACTCATAGTCAGGACACCATGATAATGATTCGACAATAATCGGTCGTACGGTCGAATCGGCGATGACACTCGCTAAAACTTGTCGCAAACGGTCGCCGAACGGTCAAGGAAGCGAGGGGCACACGATATTTCGACAATTTCCGACGATATTTGACGATTTTCGCCAAAAAACGGGAGACACTCAAAGGTCACATGTACAGCGTCGACTGGAGATTAACCAATCGTGCGTGCGCGAACGCCAAGTCGACCAATCGCGCGACGGTACAGACTTTTCAGCAAAATGGCAACCAAAACATCAATATTATGTTGTCGTTCCTTGTCCCGAAAATAATATCGCACTCCAAAACAATCCCGAGACTCAATTCGCGCAATATCTTTTAAACAACAACAACAAACGAATGTTATTGTGCCGGTGTTACAGCAAAGGTTTTCGTGCATGCGGGTTTCGCGCACATTCGCACCGACGTCACGGAGATTTATATCTAAATTCTTGATAATGAACACCGGACGACCTTGAACGGTCCGTCCACAAACTATGAACTGTAAACACCACGTGAACATGGAAATCGAATTCGTCGTGATAAAAAGCGACGTAAATACGGATGCGGCGACATCTGTCGCCCGCAGATGGAGTTCCGTAGCGGTTTCTTTCGAAATTCGGGCACCGCGATAATAGAGAGCGCTGTCGGCTTGTCCATAGATCAGTTTAAAAATGCTTTAGCAGTTTAAGTTAGTTGGTTTATAACCAAAAATATAGTGCATGTTTTGGTTTGACGTTTTAAGGTTTTACAGTACCTTAACCGCAGACCTTCGCAGGACAGTGGTAAAACCCATCTCAAGAGATGTTTATTCTGCATTAAGTAGGGCTTGGCTGAGATGAGCCATAACGAATATTTGGAGAAACTTTAAATTTTTATTTGAAACGTAAATGGATCGTTTTAAATTTTATCAAGCAATGATATTGAGGTATGATAATGAGGTATTTTCGAATAAGTAGAAGCGTTTATTTTAACGTTAGGTCATATGTATTATTCTTAAGAGTTTAATCTAAATTGCAATATGTTTCTACATATTAGGGAGGTATTTGACTGTGATCCTTTCAGTAAGTACGTATTTAGGTACCCGTGTCTTAACATTGACCCTGCAAAGCTGTTTTCACTGGATAGTTCAAAAGGTAAGGGTAAGTACCTGTCTCTATTTATCTTACAGGTAAATTTGAAAATAACCATTTTTATTTTGTGTGCCTGTCGATGAACAATATTCTTCTTGTATTTTTGTGTTTTCTACGTAGTTCTTCGATTCATTTTTAATAATATAGGTTATATATAATAAATAAAGAATTAAACAATTAAACATTTTTTGAAGGTTCATGTTTTTTAACATTTTAAAATGTGGAGGCCATGGAGTGAAGCAGATGTTTCCCTTTTAGAAGAAGATATGGAATTTGAAGACGAAGTGGAGATGGTAGTCGAACCTAACGAAGACGAACTACCTGAACAAATAAAGAAACTGATGCATTTGTCTTCGGATGCTAAACAAATTGTTTTGCATGTTTACAATTTTATAAGAAATTCAGAAGGGTAAGTAGGAGCAGCAATTAAATCAAGTGACATGACCAAAGTTCCGAAGCCAACTGAAAGAAAAATTGTTGCAAATGGCATAGTCAAGAAGAAAATTCGAGAAGATGCTGGTACTTCGCGACTTTTTAAAGAGCAACACGTTGATGTAATTAGTATAATCTACGACGCTTATCCAGTGTTTTAACCGATTTTTTAAGTGACTTATGCTTTATTATTATTATTATATTTATTATTTTGTATATTAATAACGATAAATATAACGCAATAAATTCTTACTTTGTACTAATGTTTTTATGTATGTGTTTCAAGAATTGCTCGGCGAAAAAGATTGAAAACATACTTATGTCCCGCTTGTTAGTAGTGTAAATTCCTAGGACGGTCCTGGAATGGTTACGGGTGCGGGTCTGTTCGGCAGAGTGTTCTATAAGGGGCTGCGGTTTTGGAGTAATAAACAGTAGGCAAAGTTAATGAAGGGGTCGATTGTAAAAGCACTATATTTCTGGTGGAACTATGCTCGAAAGTAATTTAAAGTAAATGTAGATTCTGACAAATATTTGTTAGCCTTAAAGGCTACCCAAAGGATCCATTCATACGAAAATTGGTAACTGAAGAAAAGGCTAAGATATCAAATTTATCAAAGTTAAATTATTAAAACATTTGAGAAAGGAACAATTAAGTTAATTTGGTATCGATAACTAACCAAAATCCCACATGGAATGATAAGTAAGCAGTGAGGACAGGTAGGCTTTAGAACAAAGTGCTTTTGATTGCTGTAAAATAACTTCGTTAGTTGTTAGGAATTGCAGTATATTTTGAATGCTTGATGCAGAGATGAACGATTATACATCGTACTCTTTGAGACCATCAAAACTCTTGTAGCAATTACTTCAAAAATAATAATTTTTCCCAACTTCCAACCTTTCCTGGCATCCTAGTTTATGCTTGTTAATCCATATGTTATTATGATATAGTCCTACTCAAGAGCCACAATGATATCGTGTTTTGAAATTAAGGTAGTGAAAGCGAATTTTTGTAAATATTTTTGTGTTCGAACTGATGTCCTAATTCGCGTTTAAACGCCTTAGTCGGTTAGATTTGCTTCCTAACGTTTCGCTAGCACTAGTAGTTTTTCAGAGGTCGTCTCCTATGTTGGACGTTGGACGTAGAGTTCTTAGGATTCGAGGATTGTTCCGTTTCAGTTGATTTTTAGGTGGGTTTTGCTTCGGAAAACCTTGAGATATTGATCGGCATAGCCTGGGCTTTCTTAATTGGCGGATTCCATATCGTGTTGAGCCTGAGAGTCTCCTTCTCTTATAACCGTTAACCGATGCTCCCAAAGTTTGGTCTGCGTTGTTCAGCAGCTGCTACTGCAGACTTCTTCCAACATAACCCCAGGAACCTGCTAAGCCGAAGACTTTTTTGCAACTGGAAGTACATCTTTCCTGTCCTCTGCTAGATCTTTCTCGTGGGCTTGAAGAATGTTCTCGACTTTCTCAAGGTTACTTCTAAATCCACGTGTCTAAAGCCTGAAAACTGCTGCTTTACTGAGGATGGGATAGTCCAGACCGGCCCACTTTGCGGGAAAGGAAAATTTGATGATGGCTTTGGCGTACTCGCATTTTCAGTATATAAAAATATACAGGATCGAATAAACAGGAAAACAGCCCTTAATTACAATTTATTAGTTTAAAAACAGCATTTGGCTTTAACAGGAAGAGAGGAATTAAATTGCGGCAAATAGAAAGCGCACCAGCAATCATTAGGAAACGGTTAAAATATGCAGCTTCTTGTTGATCGCCTTCGCATTGGTCACCAAGAGATCGCCGATCTGGATGCCCTTCGCTAAAACATCCCTTGGGACCTGGATGTATATGCAGGATTCCGTCGTCAAAGGTCGCTTTTTCATTTTGATCCTGGTCTTCGGTATAAATTCGTTCACCCCGGCAGTCTTGGGTCTCTCTTTCAACCGTTTGGACGTGTTATCTTTATCGAAGCTGCGGGTCGTTTCTTGGGTGGTATGACTGGCTCTGCTGGCATTCCTAGAATGTCCCTTCCTTCGAGAAATATCTTTCAGCCACTGGCAAAACACTTGCTCGTTTTGCTCGATCTTCAGTCGTCTGTATTCTTCCAGCAAACGTTGTCTGGCGATTTCTTTCTGTTTCAGCATTTCCGCGTATCGGTTTCTCCGTTGCAGCTGGCGCGACGTCAACCCGTATTCAGACCGGCAGCCATTGTAACGCGGGAGATTTCGGTTGATCTTATTGTCGTCGCAGCAGGGTCTTTGGCGCAGGTGTAGCGGCGGTAAGTTCGAAGGGGGCTTCTCGTGAATTTCCAGTTTCCTTATCGACATCGATAAATTGGAGTCGATATGCTCGATACAGTGCTCCCTGCAGTTCACTCCTGACACTGTGGACTTGGCTTTTCGGTGTGGTTTTCTATAAGTCTTGCAGGAGTCCACCCTAAGGGTTTCGGAAACGATTTTCTCTGGACTGTCCGGCATTTTCGTTGTATCCGACGGTTTTGGCGAATCCGAATCCTCTGTATCGGAGACCAGTTCTTCTTCTTCGAAAATGTCGCACGCCTCCTCTTCTAGTTCTGCTTCCGCGTATGCGACCCTCAACGACTCGGATTCGGTTTCGTCTTCAGGTATATGGGAAAGAGGTTCCCCGCGGTGGACGATTTCTTCCGCCGGGATGTCGCTTTCTATGCTGTTAACGTCGTCGTCTGTCAAATCGGGTTCGAAAGATACCAGCTCGTCACGGAATTTGACTTTGGCCGTTTTGTTCGAGTTGAGGTTGGAGTTTTGGAGGTCAACGTTGGCCTTTTGCACTTTTTCGGTCACGTTGTAGGGCGACGAAGAAGGTTGAAGAACTGGAAAAGACAAGTAACTGGTAGTTTACTCCGATCAATGAATTGATTCACTCCTAGTCTGGTAAACAATACCTTGGTATAATATTATATATTATTATGTATATTATATATGTGTTTAATAGAATATCTTATTCTAATTACAATGGTGTATATTTTAGTCTACTCGTTTTTGACAAAGCGGCAAAAATAAGAAATTTTTATATAATTTCAAAGAGTGCCGTGACTGACTGCAACAACAATAATTATTTACAAATTAAAGTAGAACAAAATCACTGAAAATGACAAGGCACACTAAACTAAAATTTTTTTTAACTACTATAGGCCCACCGTTTTCCTGAACACATTTCTCATACACTCTAATTGTATACTGTATTGCATTTAATAACGTTTTCGGATTGTCTCTTAACTGTTTGATTGCCTCTGAAATCCTTTCCCGCATCCCACGACATTATTACAAGGAGTTCTGTACACGTGATTTCTAATTTGTCCCAAAAAAAAATTCATTAAAGTTAAGTCGCGGCTATTGGCTGGTCAATCAATAGTTCCGCCATTCCCTATCCAACCCCTGGGATATTTTACGTTAAGAAAATTTTTAATTTGCACAACATTGTGAGGAGGGGCCACCGTCTTGCTGCCACATAATCAGCGCTGGTATATTTAGGGGTAAATCTTCTATATATTTGTTCTATTTGGTGCTCTAAGAGTTGCAAATAATGATCTCCAGTTAACTTTTGATCTATAAATATCGGACCCAAACTATGGCAAAATGACACCACTACAGACATTAATTGCATGGTACCCCTGGGTTTTTATTTCGAGTATTTCTCTGGGATTATTTAAAGACCAATATCGCGTATTTTGTCTATTGCACTTAGTTTTTGCGTTTTACGAAATTTAAATACATTGTATTTATATTCTTTCAAAACTGAGCGGATTGATCCCTGAGAAATACCTGGCTCTTCATATACTCAAGTAATAGAGGAAACTAGATGTACGTTATAGAATCCTAAGATCTTTGCCTTATTTTCTTCATTTAAAACATTGTGATTCCGCATACCTTTTTAGCATTTAATACGTTGCCGTTCAAATTTCTTTGCCTTGGAAATATCCGTTTTGAAGGAGCTCGGCGCTGTGGATAAAGTCTAAAGTCTAAAAGTCTAATGTACTAACCACGAGCTGGGGTTGCACTTTTATTATTCAGAAGGTATACTTGAAGCATATCACTCCTTCCATGGATGATAAATTCGCGAAAAACCATTTTAATGACTTCGACAATAATTCAACCATCAACGTTGTTTACTAATTTATAAGGTTGTTCGGAAAGTCATTTCATTTTTTCCCGTCAGAGGACTTAATTACGTTTTTTCGAAACCAACTTCACACTTAAGCCGCATAACCATTATATGTCTTGAGAGCTGATATTGCAAGGCTTGTGTGTGAAAAAGTTCTATTAATTCTAGGCAGTAGTTTTTGGTTGGTGCTCTTTTAAATATGGAGAGCAATAAGCAGCATTTTCGTCATATTTTACTTTTTTACTTCAGAAAAGGTAAAAATGCTGTCCAAGCGAGAAAAAAATTGACGGATGTGTATGGAGAAGGCGTGTTAACAGTACGCCAGTGCCAGAACTGGTTTGCAAAATTTCGATCCGGCAATTTTGATGTCGAAGATGCACCACGGTCTGGAAGGCCGGTCGAAGCTGACAAAGATGAGATAAAGGCATTAGTTGATGCATATCGGCGAATAACCACACGAGAGATCGGTGAGAGATTAAATTTGTCGAATTCGACTGTTTATGGCCATTTGAAAGGCATGGGCTTAACCTCGAAGCTCGATGTGCGGATGCCCCATGTCCTTATGGAGCGAAATTTGTGTCGTCGCGTTGACGTGTGTGATTCGCTCCTCAAACGTCAAGAAAATGATCCATTTTTGAAGCGGATTATTACTGGGGACGAAAAATGGGTTGTATACAACAATGTTAAATGCAAGAGGTCATGGAGCAGAAAAGATGAACCGACTCTAAAGCCAACATTCGCCAAAAAAAGGTGATGCTCTCCGTTTGGTGGAATGTCAAAGGAATCGTTTTTTTTGAGCTTTTGCCGGACAATACAACGATTAATTCAGAAGTCTATTGTCATCAACTGGACAAATTGAATGATTCACTTAAAGAGAAGAGGCCCGAATTAATCAACAGGAAGGGTGTAATGTTCCACCAGGATAATGCGAGACCTCACACAAGTTTGGTCACTCGCCAAAAACTTTTGCAGCTTGAATGGGACGTACTGCAACATCCACCATATTTTCCAGATCTGGCGCCTTCCGACTACTATTTGTTCCGGTCCCTGCAAAATTTTTTGGATGGCAAAACCTTTACCTCAAATGAAGATGTCAAAAACCACCTGAACCAGTTTTTTGCCAGCAAGGACCAAAACTTTTATGAGAGGGGAATTATGTTACTGCCAGAAAGATGGCAAAAGGTGTTGGACCAGAATGGCCAATATATAATTTAATAAAATATTTATTCGTTATACGAAAACTGTCTTTCATGTTCCCCAAAAAAAAACGAAATGACTTTCCGAACAACCAATAAAATATAAACAGTGAGGGTACTCTTTGAAATTATTAAAAAAAAATTAAAAACGTTACTAAATGCAAGATATTATACAATTAGAGTGTATGAGAAATGTGCTCAGGAAAATGATGCTCACACAGCAGTAATTAGAATAGTTATAATCTATTAAACACATATATAATATACAGGCTGTTCCAAACCTACGTCACTTGAAAAAAAACTTGTCCACCAATCCTACATTTTGTTTTTTTTGTTTATCTTGATATCTCTAAAAACAAAAAAGTTATAGCCAATTAAAATATTATCAACATAAATTGAACCCACGGTACAAAACGTTTTAGGGTGACGTCTTGTCAGAATTTTTGTAATGTTCTGTAAGTGATCCTAATGGCATTTTTTCTCCCTTGTTCTTTCTTGCTAGTATTGTTTTTTCTTCTTTTTTTTTCATTAAGTATTCTTAAAACATTAACTGAATTGAGGTCTGGAAGAAGCTAAGCATTTTCTTAATTATACCATTTTGGTAAATATATACCAGAAAGGTACGCAAAAATTGGAAATCAGATTTACCTTGGTTTAAAGATAATAAGCAGTGTATTTCGGTTACTTCTCCATCCGCCATTGAAAGCTAACCAAAACTAACTTTGAGATTTCTTTTTTTTTCCTTAACCAAACAATCCGAATTTAGTTTGACTAGTGTACTAGATGCCAGCGCCTTAAGTGTTCATATTTTGGTAGTTCGGTGACGTTATTAGTCCATCAAATGGGGGGGAGGGTTGTAGAAAAAAATCGTTGTTTGTTTTTTTTTGGCATAACTACTTTTTTTTGTCTCCACTTGGGTCGGAAGGGGTCGTTACAGAAATAAATTGGATGAAAACGGCGGATCTATGCTTTATCGACCGTTCCGCGGTAATAAAATGGGGTTTGTAGAAGAAAAAAATTTTGCTCTTTATTTTGCGACGGAGGTAGGAAGAGGTTTGTGGTACCAAAACAAAAAAAACATGAACAACAAGTTTTTTGTACTACCCGCTCCCATATTTTTTACCAGAAGATTGAAGCCACCTCGCAACTAAAATATGAACCGTTAAGGCGCACAAAAAAGAAATCAAATTTTCACCAGCGAACGGCGAAAAAAGAAGTAACCAAAAGACACTATTAAAATAAATGAATACTATATATTAGTAATAATAAATGTAACTGTGATAAATATTTAATATATGTGCCTAAATAGTAAAACTACTTATTAAAATAAATAAATATTATTTTATCTGAGAAGGCATTAGAAGAAATAAAATTCAAGTCGGACTTAACCTAAATAATTATAAATTGAAAACCATTGAGAAAAACAAAAAGTTGTATCAGTTTTGGAAGCAATGGTAAAATTTTGACTTCTTTGACCTCGATGAGCGTATTGGCTTGAAATATGAATAAAATGCAAGTTCGTATAATATTATTGACAACTCACAGTAACAGCCTACGTCTTCCTCTTCTTCGCTCTCTTGTTTCGATAGTTCCTCTTCTAATGCCATATTTTTTATGTGCACCGTTTCATCCATAAAAATTGGCTGAAAATAGCCTATTGCCGGAGGACTTATTTACTAGTGCCGTTTCCATGGGAACACTAACATTGCGGAGAATCAGGATCGTATTTGCGATCATTTGACAAGCGTGATATAGCAAACTAGCAAATACGAACTTACAAAATAAATTATGAAAATTGAGTTAAAATTCTTCTTTTCTCTCTTCTTATTAAACTGTGTCTCGTCGCATCGTTTCGACATGTATTCTACATTGCTTTTTGCACAGTATAAGCAATATGTTTATATACTCTATACTTATGCTGTGTAATGTATTACATACCAGAAATTGCAAATGCGTTCTTAGTTTCTTCTAACTAATTTTATCTCACTTAAAACATCACTAACAGATAGTCCTATGCATTTTGGTCTTAAAAAATTGCTTTAGAGGAAGAAAACAATATGTACTTTTTCATCAATTGTGAGTCTTTAAGGTATGATTTAATATAAGAAGGAGAATGCAAACTTGGTCCCTTTGCTTTTGTAATATTAATGTACTGGAACTCTACAAAGTGGAGACTTATCTGTGTTATATAAGTCTCCACTTTGTAGAGTTCCAGTACACTTCCTTAAGTTTGCCATGACATAGTGGAATACAGAAATACAGTTAAACACTCCGGAAAACGTCGACAATGTGTGAACAGTAATAATAAACAGAGGAATCTGCCAGGGGATGCATTAAGCAAACCATGTTTTTGTTTAGTAAACAGCGGAAAGGTTATATATTCGAACAAGACAAAGAGCAACAGTTGTGTCACTTATGATCTTAAATTGTTCGCAAAAAACACTTGCAACACTTGGTAACCTTCAAACCCAATAGGCCACAAAGAAGCCAATTCCATCTTAAAAAATCAATACCATAAACGGATGCGTAGTATCATAAAGATCAAACTCTCGGCACGAAATGTAGCAACAGCTGTCAGCATGTACACAACTTCGGCACTTGCCTGCCGTTTCGGTGCTATCAAATGGACTTCTACAGAATTGGAAAAACTAAACACTTTTAATCTCAAAGAATTTAGGAAAGATCTAGCGCATCATCCTCAGTCAGGGATAGAAAGGTTCCATCTATTACGGAAGCATAGAGGAAGGGGCATACCTAACATCGCCTACAGACATGCTCGACAGCTGCAGAACCTGAGAAAATATTTCCATGAAAAAGAAGGATTTATAACTACATTGTAGGATCAAGTAATGCCTACCAGGGAATACAGAAAAGAGATCCTGAACAGATCTTTAATGATAGATGTCGTATGTGTCGAGAGAAGACAAATTATCTTGATCACCTTCTGGCTGGATGCTCAGTATTAGCGCCTAAACCCTACCTCGTCAAAAATAACAGAGTTGCTGCTATAGTACATCAGGCGCTAAGGTTTAAAATTATGAAAATACAAACACAACATCGCACTCTCAGTATGTACCAATGGCAATCTGCGAAGATGAAAGGGTGCGCCTGTATTGCTGAAGGAGAATCCTTGCCGACCGTCCAATCCCAAACATATACCAGATATTTTATTTACCTTAAATAAGGAGAAAATAATCACATCACTGTACCCCTCTCCAACAACATAAGAAAAAAATACACAAAAAAAATAAAAATACTAACCGTTAGCCAATGAAATTACGAAGATGTGGAAGATGGAGAAAATAGTGGTGGTTTCAATAATAATCGGAGCGACAGGTGAAGTCCCGTACATGAAAGCTTGAAGAGGTTCAATCTAGAACCTAAACTTTACTTGCCAATTCAAAAATCCAGTATTGGAAGGCATTTTCAATGCCATCAGAAAGCCCACCATCTTGTGACAGCTTGAAGAACCAGGAAAACTGTGAAATTGTGATAATAATAATAATAATAATAATAATTTATTAAGCACAACAGAAAGAACATACCACAATAGAGTTGGGCAGGTGGCGAGGTCTAGCCGGGCTACTCCTAGAATATTCAGAAGTTAACAAGAAGAAAAACTAACAAATCTAAACATTAGTCCACCTAAATTCACAATATGACAATTTTAAACAAATTAAACCTTGGAAGAAAGCACGGATAATATATAATATAATAATATTCGGAAACGACTAAAAGAAAAACAATAAGAAAAAAATGTGAAAGTGAAATTGTAAGTTTCAATAGATAGTAATAAATAATATGTGACAGAGCTTTGAAACATAGCCGTACTATGCTTGGGAACATAAAACTGGTTACGGTAACTATTATGCAACATTACTACTTCTGACCAGAGATACCTACTTTTCGTACTTAATAATTTTATACACTAACGTAGACAGATGCACAAAATACTTTTCAGGCAGATTTAACAGCTGGGAATCTTCGACAGCCGGCATTGCGACAGCTTACTATAAAGAAAGACACCTAAGTTTTACATTTGTCGACAAATTCAAGCGGAGTACCATTCAAGGAAAGATGCAGATCATTATACTGGATAATTTCCTCTTTTTTTGCCAGAAAGGACAACCTGGGTCTTGAAATCATTTTATAACAGACCATGGGTTTTGGAGCTATTAGAAATCACTTCAAGATCTTAATTTGTGTCATTGAAAGACAAATCTATATCTTTGGCCGATGATAAGTATATTTGCCTATTATTAGCATACTGATGAGGATAATATCTAGTTAGGTGCCTAGAGAAATCAGACGTGTAAATCGACATGATTGTTAAGTAGATCATATATAATCCTCTCCAAGATTTTAGACATTACACAGTGTAAGCTAATAGGTCGGAAACGTGAGATTTCAGATGGTGGACATATCTTTGGAATAGGTATTATATTAGCCTCTTTCCACAATGAGGGAAATTTACGTCACCCCAAAGAGAGTATATTTAGATCGATACCGTCGACACCTTTTGCTTTAATTCTGGGTATGACTCTCTCCACATCCTCCTGTATTACGATTACAAAGTTAGGCCGACTAGCAATTCCGTCATAAACACGACCCAACAACAACTCCGAAATCATATCTTTATTAGTCTGCTCTTCACCAGCAGGAGGCGGAATACTTTCTTTAAAAAACTGATTAAATATGAATGGATTAGAAACGTCGGCTGGATAGTTTAGTCCCTTCCATAACTCTTGGGATATAGTATAGTAATATTTTTAGGTTCTGGTATTCCCTCCATTCTTTGATCTGTATCTTCATGGGTGTCGATCCCATAGTTGGACCTTGGGAACATAAGATTTTTAATCTCTAATTCTTTCTCTATCTTTCTCAGCACATCTGCGTTCTGCTAGTAACGACTATCTTCAGCACTTTCCGTAGATCGCGGAAGCTTTCAGCAAGCAGGGCAGTGTCAAGAAAGGTTTGAAATTAAGTTTATTTAAAAAGAATATTTGACAGTACTTGAGCGTACCGTTGTTGTCGAGGCAATGTTGTGGTTGATTTCTGAAGTAGTAGTGGACTCTTTCCAGCATAACAGCCGATATGTTGTTTATCTCGGGAGGAATGTAGTTTTTTGAGGATTTAAAAGTTGCCATAGACTTTAGATTTTATCTGACGTGGAGAGTTAGTTTATCAAGGAGCGTGGAAAAAAATCGAAAAGCTGTGGTTTGACTAACAGAATCTTATAACCCCAGTACAGCTGCTCGTTTTAAAGAAGCGTCCCTAGAGTAACACTTAATATTTTCAAACGCTCTAAAAGCATCTACCCAGGATAAGATGGATTTCCGGTGAGGAACAGCATCTCGAGGGAGAATATTGAATGGCGTGTCTCAGCTTTCCACGGACCTTGCTCTATAAGTAGCAAACGACTCTCGACGGTTAAACAAACTTTTAGTCGCGTCACCAAGTTTAAATTGAAAAAATGATGTTTCAATGCCGCAACTTATACAGGGTGTTTTCTAATTGAATGTCAGTAATTAAGGAGACGATTTTCATTTAGAAAAGGCAAAACGTCTTAACTTTTGAGATACAGGGTGGTAAAGGTTTCAGAAATAAAATATATTTTTTGATATCTGTAATACCACTTAAGATATTTTAGGGAAATTCAGCACACATGTATGGCATTATTTAGTGTACCAGAATTTATTTAAAAAAAAATAAGAGGTCAAATTTGCTCGTAAGTGAATGCAAATGTTATTAATTTTTTAAGACAGTGGCGCGCCACTGACGGTCTATGAACAAATAATATTTTGGTCAATTAGGTCGCCACTGCACTGGTTAAATCGAGAACTTTTTTGTGAAAAATAAATCCTAAGTTTAGGATTTTTATCAATAGAACTTAAAACTGCTTCTTCAATTTCTGGAGTTCTTACAGTCCGATGGAGCGCTTTTAAATGATTATTTGCCCTCAGTTATCCTTCTATGTACACAGTGTGCCAAATAAAACGATCAACTATAGGATCTGGAAACCCATAGGAGATACGAAAAAAATTTTCGTATAAAAGTTTCTTGGACTCTCATCAAGATTTAAAATATTATAATTTGTTGATACAGGGTGTCCCAAAAGTGTCCCCTCCGACAACAACTTTGTTATTTTAAATGAAACACCATGTAATTTTGACAGTTTTCGAATCTTGACTTATTAAAGTATAAACAAACTTAGACATTTTTGTTTGTTTTTTTTGTTTTTCATATTTCTATTTAAAAAGTCCATAGTTGTCAAGTTTTTTGATTAGTATATATTTTATTTGTATTGTAAATAATTTATAGTTTTTTGGTTAACCTATTGAATTTAATCATTTATTTTTGTTATTACGTATTTTCAATCAAGCTAGATAATTAACTATTAAATGTTTCTTTAATGAATTTGGAAGTTTTATTATCTTTCTCAAAATCTCTACGTATTGATGAACACCCTGTATTGTTAGCAATAGGTATTAGTCGTATATCTGGAGTATTATATTTTTAAAACAAGTAGTATCATGTCTTTGTTATTTAAAAATACCTAATATTGCCGACAAGTGATCTAATGTGGGCAGCTTAAAAATTCAACAAGAATTTAAACGGGTGTTATCTTAAACCTCGAATATCTCAAAAAATAATCAAAATTTAAATGTACGATGAATTACAAACTTATCTTGTTTTTGTCCTAGAATTGATATCTCAATGAAAATATGATTTGAATACTTTGAGATTTTGTTAATTAAATTCGCCAAAACGGCACCACCTATTTGGAACACTCTGTGTGGAGGCGAATCTGTCAAACTGATTGAGTAGTGCATCATCTTCTTAGTCTGTGGTAAAATTTTCGTTGCAATACCTGTATCACAACACAATACAATTGTATATGAGGCAATCAAAATATGAAATAAAAACACATAACTTCAATTTCTGCCTAAACTATGCACAATTCGAATTCGGAATTCCTTACAAAGGTGACCTTTATTTTAACCAAGGATTCCAAAAATGTCGGTATATACAGGGTGTTAAATTTAAAATAACTAAGTTTATGTCGGAGGGGATACTTTTGGAACACCCTGTATCAACAAAATTATAATATTTTCAGGAGGGTCCAAGTCCAAGTGGATCGTTTTATTTGGCACACGGTTTACATTGGAAAATGTTCGCCTATCTGGTATGTCTCTGTTAGGAAAGCGCTCTTGATATGCCATCAGCATATACTATACATAAAATGCATATCTGCCAACTCCTCATTAGTAAACTCCTATATTCTTTTTTAAAATAACAATGATCGGATATTTTAAACACCAAATCAATAAGACACGAAGAACTAAATTTAAAAACTAATAAACAACCACCTTGACAATAGAATTAATATTTTTATAGACACAGTCTACTACAATGGTAAGAAATAATTCTAAAAATTTCAACAATTCACCTCAGAGTTTACGTACTTCGCATTCGTACTTCCATTTTTTGGTATGACCATACAGAGAATTGAAAAAAAAGTCCTCAGAAATGATTGGAGATTGTAAGTATAGTTTTTAGTTTAAGAGGAATCAGTGGCGTACTATCAATATCTGCCATCTGGCGAATTTCTAAAAAATTGTGGTACAATGCCTGTTGATACATAGTATACGTGTACCAAAAATATTTTTGAAAACTTTACAAAAATTAAGACAAAAGTTAGGACGTTTAGGAAATATGTTCATATAAAATCTAATATCGAACATTTAGTGAAAAAGTTACGATCCTAAATGTATTTATTCCGACAACTTACTAAAATACTTATTTTCTACTGGTACAATCACTTATATCTTATGGAATAATTGGTTGGGGTGCTGCCTATCACACAACTCTTCAGCCTCTTTACGAATACAAAAAAGAATTTTGAAAATTTTATTTTTACTCAATTTCAAATACTTCAGATAAAAAATTTATGTTATAAACCACCCCTTTTGTTCTTAATAAAAAATAACTTTCTGGTTAATTCAAAAACTTACGAGTATGAAACACGCTTTAAACCTGGAGAAAACTTAACTTTATAAAAAATGCATTTATCTGTTTGACAAAAGAAATATTTTTATACTGGTCAAAAAAATTATTAGGCACTACCTCTAGAACTGAAAAATAAAACAAAATTAAAATCATTAAAAAAAATTAAGTAAGTGGCTTATTGATGCTAAATTGTAAGTGGATATTTATTATAAATCAAATTCGCTTGAATATAAGTGTTTTTTTTGTATTAATATTTATTTAATGTTTACATTACCATAAGTTTAAAACTGTATATTTTTATTGACTTAAATATTACATTTTTGAGGTCAATGGAAAGGCAAACTGCGTTTTTATTTACGTATTTTATTTATTCACTAATATGTACTTATAGGGGATTTCAACAATATTTACAATGCAAATGATCTGTAATAATTATTCTAACCAATGATGGTATCGTATTATCAAGGTTTGCTTTACAAGCAAACACAAAACTATTACTTTACTTTTACTCTCTACGACTTTTACTTGCTGACTTTAATTCGTGTTGTTAAAAAATGTCGGTGAATTAAATAAACATACATGCAAATTCATATGGTATTTTCCTAGTGGTAATTCTCGTTAACTTTGTGTTAGTGTTGGTCGAAGTTTTTAATGGTATCTTCAATGTATATTCCCAGTAAGAGCAGATGCTACTAATTAAAAAATAATGTAAAAACTATATTACACAATATATCATTATTATCACAGAAAACATTGAATTTGGAACTGGAAGATTCCCAAAGATATACAAAGCATAGTTTACTTAAAGGATTGCGAAGATCCGACTATTTTTCGTCGCTACTATTACCATTCCGATGACACGCGTTTCTATTTAGCACTCGCGGTAAAAACCCACAGGCGTGGGTATTTTAATTTAAACTGGAAAAAATGCTCGGACACCTTTTTTGTGTAAAATTCGTAAGATTAAAATGGTACTTGGCGGGCTCAAAATTCTGTTCACTGTCCGGCAGCACACTTTTCCATATAATACATGTCCCCCAGCAGCTGGGTGATGGGTATTTCACCTATGGTTTCTTTGAAAAATAGCAGTTCCACCGTCAGCGACCGTATGGCCCGCAGGCTTGGTACCAGCAAAAGAAGCCTTCCGAACCTGGTAGGTTGTCTCGGGTACCGCATCCTCACGTAATCTCCCAGAATGCATTGGGCTTGGTCCTGGAGCATCTCCACGGGCTGGACGTCGCACAAGCCGGCCGTTTCTGAAATAAAAAAGCATTGCAACGTTTCGGAAATTCACTTGTTTTCCTAACTCAGTGCTCAATCTGATAACGTCACGTAGTGGTGACTTCTCAAGTACGAAATCTCATTATTCGAGCCCTCATGGGATTTAATATCTATTTGGATGGAGCTTGCCAATAGCGGAACGGGACCATTGGAGTAGGGTAAAGATGGGATGGACGCCCTTGGAGGATAGACGCTTCACTTTAAAAACAGTGAATTTGAAACCAATTTTACGCTCTAGGACAAAGGTCCTTCGATAGACTTCACCCGGTACAGCTCAGTCAGACAGGACCGCACGTGTCGTCGATGGAGTTCAGAACTTTCGTTTTTGGTGGTAAGTGTTAAGTGTGTATTATTATTTAAATAGTGTTTATCATGTATATTTGTGATGTGTTTATGGAATTACGAAACTATTTCAGTATTTATATTTATTACCCGGGGTGCCTATCCCTACTAAAAAGGATAGAGGCCGCACTATTGACTGAGTATGCCCTTAGAGGCATCTATCCTCTATGACAGACGTGGCCAAATTGGCTAGATCCAATATGTACAGTTACTATTTACTGACGAAACCTTGAATGGTGCTCCGCTTGAATTTGTCGACAAATGTAAAAACTTAGGTGTCTTTCTTGATAGTAAGCTGCTTTTTGATTCTCACGTGTCTTATATATTGCAGAAGTCCTACAGGAAACTGAAAGTACTTTACATGTATAAAGACTACTTATCTACTGAGATTAGATTTCAATTGTATACTCTCTCTATTGGGATATGAGGACGTTCTATACTGGACCTAAGACGGAAAGAGCAATACAGCTTATAAAAAATGCAAAGTGCCTGCCTGAGATGCAGCTATGGTTTGCGTAAATTTGATCATATAACGCCGGCATTCAAGGATTCTCATTGATTAAATCTGTTTGAAAGGTATTTTATGCATCTGTCTACGTTAGTATATAAAATGAATAGGTACGAAAAGCCGCGGTATCTCTATGATAGACTGGTCAGGGGTAGTGATACTCCATTAAAACTTACAATTCACTTCCACTGGATATTATTAGTTGTTCATCTACTTCTACATTTAAAAAGAAATTAAAAGAGCTGGTGATATTAAGAAGAGGCTGACCCGTTTATTATTATTATTTGTTTTTATTTATTTATTTTTTTGCTTGTTTTTGAATATTGCCCTTGCTTTTTCCAGTGTCTATTTTTTTATTTCTTTCTTTTTTTACATTTATCCCCCTTTAATTTGCTTAAATTTGTCAAATTGTGAATTTAGGTGGATTTAAGGAACTTTTTTTTCCTTGTCAAATTCTGAATATTCTACTACATTGTATTGGTGGTTAGGTGCAGTAGAGCTGCTAGACCTTGCCACCTATTCAACTCTATTATGGTATATTCCTTTTGTTATATTTTAATAAAAGCTATTTATTATTATTATTATTATTATTATTATTATTATTATCTACCAGATACATACTTCACAGAATATCGCAAGGGCACAGGGATTAAATCGAGATGAAGTAAACGAAATGTTATTGATAAATTGATTTATTGATTTATAATATTGATGAGACTGGAGTGCAATTAAACAATAATCCTGGTAAAGTAATTGCTACTAAAGGTGCCAAAGTAGTAAAATGTTGGCAACTATGTTAATCCGGGGTCATTATCAAAACGGTCAATAACAGAACAGGGTTCCAAGAGGGTCTTCTACCCGGAGCCAACGTTTACATGAACAAAAAATCGGCTTACGTAAATTTGGAACTCTTATAAAAAACCTCAAGGTGAGGTTTTGCTCATACTTGACGAACATTCGTCTGACACTGCTGGTATTGATTTACTAGAATTAGCTCAAGAAAATCACATCATATTGTTCTGTTTGCCAAGCCCGACTATATAGGCTGTACAAAGTTTTTTTAAACCTTTCACAATTTACTTCGCTTCAGCGACTAAAAACTGGGGCTTCTATCACACTTTTACCCTACTGTGTTAGCTTGTCGGTCCCTCTGGGTCAGTACAGCACCGTGTTTCAGGCGGAAATCTTCGCTATATTGATGGCGGCCAGAGAGGTGCTTAGGTGTAGGGCTGCACTTATGACGCTGGAGTCAGTGCGCACGCGCTTCTTCTTGATAAAGGAGTGCAAAGGGGTGCTGAGGAAAGTGACCGTTGGTCTGGGTCTCGAGTCACACCGGGATCCGAGGCAATGGGGCAGTCTTAGCCAGAGAGGCACACAGGCATATGGGACCAGAGCCCCGCTTGGGGATCGCCCGGTGCGTGAAGCGGGGAGCTCTCGAAGCCTGGGTGAGAGAATGGGTCGTGGTGGGCTGGAGGGTTGCTCCGGGAATGAGGCAGGCGAGGTTTTTGATAGATGAGCCCGCCTTCCGTCGGATCAGGGAGCTGCTTGCACTGACTAGAAGGGAGTGTAGAGCACTAACAGGGGCCTACACAGGACATTGCAGGCTTAGGAGGCACCTTTGCTTTCTAGGCATTGGAGGCGTCCCGGAGTGCAGGTGGTGCATGGAAGGGGAGGAGACCCCGTATCATCTGCTCACGGAGTGCCCTGCTTTGACATGGGCAAGATTGGGAGTTTTCGGAACGGCCCTGATCGATCCGGACTCAGTGCACGGCATTGGGCTAAAGGAGTTGCTGACCTTCTATAGGAGGGGCGGCATTCTGGACGCCCTCTAGCACGGTCTTGGGGCACAACTGTGTGATATCTCAGTTATGAATAAAACTAGAGGCCTGCGGTTTGCTACTTTTTCGTGAAACAAAAGTTGCTGTCAACAGAATTTTCTTATCCGATTGCATTTGTGACCTGTAGGGTGATTTCGAAAATTCGCCATTTGCGGCAGTCCTCGCATCTTAGTTACTATTTAAGCTATCGAAAAAATAAAAATTCGTCTATAGATATTTTTTTTAATTATGACGAATTATGACTTCTTACAGTAGGCCAACATTTATAGTTTTAACAATTAGTTAGTTTTAGTTCATTAATATTAATTACTATCCAGTACTAAATTATTATTTTAACCTAAAAAGATTATTCAAGAAGTATTAGTTTAAACTTCTATTAGTTTAAAAATTGTATTTCTTAGAAAAAAAGTTATTCTAAACGTATATCCAAATTTGCGGCTAAAGAACCTGCTTAAATTAATCCACAATATATGGAATGCAGTATTGGCATAATTTTCTTGTTCAGTAACGACCATCAACGACCATTTTGATTATTTAAAATGACGGACACTGCTAGAATAAGCTTCATCAGACCAGATAATTTTCCTATAAAAATCCCTATCTCTGTTTTAAACTTGAGGTTTTTTAAAATCCTTGAACTCTTAATGTTAGAACGCCAAATCTATCTTCAATTTTTCTACAAGAATTTGTAGGAATTGTTCTAACTGTCGTCAAAAAATTAATTTCTATATGGTCCAAAATTAACTAGGTTGCTTTGAAGCCTACCAAATATTCTTTTATTGGGTTGTCTTCGTAAGTAAAACACATTTTATTATCCAATATACCTGTGCAAATATAGTTCAGATGCTTCATCCGTATTTTCACGACACAACATAAAATAACACCTCATGTTATATTTTTTAACATTTTCAAAGTCTTCGTTGACGGCCATAATATATATAAAAATTTTATTACCAAATTAAATGTCTTAATAAAATTGCAGAAGCAAATTCAGTACTTTTGTAACGTTGTAACGTTTTTCCTTTTTTTGGTCAGACGTAACTCTTTAAAATATAAATTTGAACAAAAATTGTACTTAAGAACTAAAATTAGAAACAAATGCCTCTGGAAAGCTCTTAGCGGATGCAATAAAATGACGCATTATTTTATTAATACACACATTAAAAGTACACAACTTTATGATATATTTAAATAAAAAATCTCTATCTTCCAGGTTTAGAAAGTGTTTAGACTGTCTTGCAGAACATAACTGAAAGAGTTTCACTTGTTCACGGTTATGGTAGTGTTTATATGGAAGCGTGTCATAGATCATTTTTATGCCCAGTGAATAACAAACTGCTTATCTCACACGAACGTTGAATTTTAGTCTTTCTTATCGCCAATTGACAGTGACTGAAAAAGGTCCTTATTACTAGTGCATAAAAATATTCAACAGTCTTCAACAAGTTTTATACCAATATAAAAGAATTGTAAATGTTGTTATTTTTAAAACGATTTATTGTAAGATTATGATTGTTATTTAACGAGTTCAGTAAAATATTTCTTGGTTAGTCATTTTCCATGTTTACCTTCAATTGTTGCAAAAACTTCACTAATTTCGGCTCCTTTAGGTTCTTTTGGTTGACCTCTCTTGTCCGTTCAAAATATTGGCGTTTTTTATCTCATCATGCATCACTAGTTTTAATGACAAGGTGAAGTTACACTGTCTAAAAGGCATTATTTTTCTTTTATACAAAACGAAAAGTTGTATATCTTAACCAACAAAATTTATCCTGAGCTGACACTCGATGGCATTAAAATTTGTGCACACAAACCTATTAGAGTCTGTTTACTTAATTTGGTAAAATATAATTTTGGAAAATTACCTGGTGTGAAAAGGATGATGGCCTTCATGCAGCCGCACTCGCTACCGTCGGGTGAGATTTGCCGGAAACGGCACATTATTTCCTGCAATTCAAACGAAATGTCAACATTTGCGGCTTCTCCTGCATTTTTGTTGTGAAAATAACAATTCTGCAGATGCGGCAACAATATCTTTAGAGCTGCGGCTCCTTAAGTATATCATCTACAATGTTTTTTATACATTTATTAGAATATACGAGAGAATTCGTTTTATTTAATTTTTTACTAAAACTGCAACCCACAAAACTATAAGGCTCAAACGGGTCAGAACTTTAACAATTATTAAAGCTCGTTTCTGAATGGCACGAAGTGTAGCTGGAAAACTCATATAAATTGCCCAATATTACAGGTAGGTTCAAGGGTTAAATATTTTTTTGTCTGGATGAGATGGCAAGACCAAAGGATTTCTAGTATTCGTCAAGCATTTTACTAAGAAACACACGTTGAAAGCGAAGATGTATTGACATTTGAGCTTAACCAAACTTGGAAGTAACCACAGGGAACTGGCGAAAGACTTGATCTTATCAAAGAAGAAGAAAACAATGTTGGATTTTGAGAACGTGAAGGATCGAATAGTATACCCTTAAATAATAATATGAAGAGGAGTAGACAACTCCTCCGATGAGTAAGAATATGACTTGGCAAATGCAAAAGTTATAGGGATTATTTTGTTATTAATATTTATTATTCAAGATCCTGGTGGTCCTGAATAAAAGCTATAACTTTGGTAATTACCATTTCTTGATATAATGACCCATATTAAAAACTGTAGGTATATCGACACCCCATATGCCAATGAAATGAAATCGGATTAGTACCGACATGGATTCTTGGAATACGCCAGTTCACAGGACAAGAACGCCTAAAGTATCATTAACTAAAAATTTTAAACCTGTCCATTTCGACTAAGCATTATTTAGTATTTTATTAGAAAATATTCATTTTGAGGCTTAAATCATTTGGCCTTAGATAACTTTATGGTCCACAAATATTAAATTTAATTGTTGAAATAAAAATAAAATGAATACGCAAGCTTCTTTGTATTTAAATGCAATTATTTTTTAATTGATTATCATGGATGAATTACCTATATTGATCTAAACCCGAACGATCCTGCATTTGAGAAAAAGGGACAAATTTCAATGTTGCAATATTCAAATCGGATAGATTATTGGTTGTTTGGTTAGTTTTTATTTAAAAACTATATAAAAATCACCGTTCTTTACCTGTATGGTCTTTATCTCCGTTGCGGTGTGTACGTCATTGGGAAGCCTCTCTCTAGCTTGGCTACAGCCTAAAAGGGCCGATAAATCCCACGGTACCGACCATTGCGCTAAATGCAGTAGAAACAATTCTTTCCAGGATTCCTGCAGCAGCAGCAGCTGATCCTGTTTGCTCAGCGTCTGAAAAGGCGCCAGGCACCTCACCCAACGCACTGCCATGAACAGTAATCGGGCCGTGGTCTCCTGCAATGGTAAGTTTTTTTAAGATAATAATAATGATTATGAAGAAACAAGACATACAGGTGTAGTTCAGTTCAACATTGCGGGAATGCTGAGGTTCTTATACTAAACCTGGTATCCGATATGAGTAAATATACAGAAAAATAGATTAAACATATCATAAAAAGTGCATTTGATAGCATTGACCGAATTTGCTAACAAAAAAGTAGATATATAAAATCAACATCAAAATTTGATAGAATAAGAGATATCGGCCTATGGACAGATTTTGATTATTAAAATGAACACCAGCAGCTCAAATAATAATAAATTATTATTGTTTTGCCCTTAATGTTTTAAATTCTTTTGGTAGATTGGTTACTTTTGTCAAGCACTCAGAATAGGAACGCTCGAAAATGTCCTTTCAGTGAGCTGGAGGCGTAAAGGTACCTTTAAAACTAATAGCGATATTATGTACGTCAGTCCGAAAGCTATTATATAGATACTGTAGGGTCTTTAGTGCAATTGCATATTAAGTGAAAACAAGAATTTTATATTCCGAACTTATCATGGTTTGTTAAACGGTGACAAATGCTTATCGGATTAAAAAAAGCAACTGCTTTGTTATGCAGTTTTACCATACATATTTAATAAAAAAAATAAAAATGTAAATATCGGAACAATAATGTAGATCGGACTAAGAAAATATGTATGCAGTCAGCTCAAAAAGTTGTTGAACCCTATTTTATTTTTTTAAACGGAACCATCTGTCTATTGTTTCTTATTTTTATTGAGAATCATGAAGTGTTTCCAAATGTATTTATAATATATAATTTTCCATAATTCGTTTTTAATAATCCATTTATTATAAAAGGATTATTTGCTTTGCTTTATAAAAAAATGTCCGAAGGAACCAAAATTAAAGGAACGAAGGTGATCTTGAAATTTTAAATGCATAATGGAACATTTTTGTATCTTTAAAATTTTTGTTATTCTGCGCCTTATTGCTTTCCTACAGCTTTTCCTGGAGATTTGCTTTGCTGATAATCAAGAATTTTGTTTTCCTCATACTGATGATTCTTTGTAGAGTAGTATAACAAAGGAAAAATTAGGAATCTGTACAAATATCTTAAAAAATTATAAACATAAAAATATTATACAAAACAAACGAGTAAGGGATATATTACGTGAAGGGTGCCAAAAACTACAAACTCTATGGATATAAATTAATATTTTAATAACTGTTAGAATTAAAATTTTGCTAGTTCTAAAAATATCCCTGCATAACAAGTAGTTTTAATTTGTGGATTAATCGAATTATTCTTTTCAGTCCGAATATACTTATGAGAGTAGTATATACATCTAAGAGAGTTCATTATTTACCCTACTTCTGCTGTTTCTACACTGATACAAGAGATATCTGCATATCATTTTATGCGCTTTTTAAATAATAAACTTAAAATAGAATCTATACAAAAAGATAATATCGACGTGTACCAGCAAGTTCAAGAAAAATTACCTACTACCTACAATAAAGTTGTGACAATTTTTTTTCTACCAAGTTTTAGTCATTAATGTTTCAAGTCAAACATAGTATAATTTTATTAATATTTATCCAAAACAGAAAAGTCTATAAACATTTTTTTGTTAATATAAGTAAATAAGCAATAAAAATAACAAGATTCCTTTCTAAAAATTGTTGCTGGGCGTAGCGCGAAGCAGCTTTCTATTTCAAAAAGAAACCGCGTCGCAGTTTCTTGTCCTAGAGGGACGCATTGTTTTTCTATTGCGCTCCTGCGGACCACTATGGAACTTTCACAAAATCGATGTAATTATATTGTGCGTACACCCTGTATAAAGCGTCTTTCACGTCTCGCCGAATTTCAAAGTCACGACAAACTGATAAATATAAAAAATTATACAAGTAATAACGTTTTCAAATAATATTATTCAAAGTATCTCGCGCATCCTGTATGATAGACGAAACCTGAAACTCTCTCGCCTCACAATTTACGATACTGTTTGGATCAAAGTTTTACAAATTTTATAGTTTTTCATTAACGGCAAATAATTTACAAACTCAAATAATCGACACAGCCTGAATATAAATGAAAAAAGTCCGGAAATGGAGGTTATAGCCATGGATCTCCCACGTTTCCTGGTCTAAAATAGTAAATGGTTTTGGAGAAATTAAATTTTTTTCTGAAACCATGCAGTGTACCGTAATAATCAATGACGTCATCGCGTCTTGACTCATCCCGAGGTATAGTGATTTTCATATGGATTTTTTCAATTATCTTGATGCGGCCTATGACACTGTTTGAACCGATCGGCTATATTTTGTACGATTTCTGATTCGCGGTAAATAGTTTACTCTGGAATAAAACAATTTTCTTGGTCTTTTAAATTTTTGTCTATAATTGGAAAATCGAAAAAATGCCTGAAATAAATGTTATAGCACTGGATCTTATGCGTCTCCGGGTTAAAGAATTTTGACGATCCGGTGAAAGGTTATGGAGAAAATAATTTAAAAAAAAATCAAATTTTTTAAAAAAATATTTGGTGAAATTTAATTGTACCCAATTTCCACTGTTTAAATGTGGGCATGGACTTTTACTTCTCTGCTAAATTTGAAGTCGATATATGCAAATTTAGGACACTTAACACATTTCTCATATAGCACGCAATATCGTCACCCTCAAGCTGATTTGAACCTCGATTAAAAACATGAGGATATCTATGTTGTCAATCTTCTCATCTATAAATAAACTCAAACAATGAGACGTTGATTTTGCGTTATTTATATTATCGCAATTCCTTGCTACGATTTCTGCCGCTTTATTCTGGAATTTTTTGTTTTCAAAGACAAACGTGTCTAATAATAGGATATCGAAAAATTGAACACCCTGTACCCAGACCCCTTTTGCGGGAAAATGTGCTTTAGAATTCGAATTACCCCTTTTAATATCTGGAAATTTATAAAAATTATTTATTTTATGTATATACTTGAGGTTTGCTATCGAGTTACATGTAGAAAACTTCTATTTTACATAAAAAGGTAATTCTGCTCTACTGCTGGAAAAATATCTGAGTAATGAGAAAGTGTCCGTAAAATTGAAGTAGAAAATTTTATGGAAATATATATGTAGATGTATTATTTAATTCGAAATAAATTTTAAAGTCCAAAAAATCATAGAGACAAAAACATTCTTAAAAAACGATTGTGGTCTTCTCATGCAGCATCGAGTTTCATCTCAAAGTTTCTGTACTTCTAAAGAAGTAGGATGAACTAATTAGAGTTGAGAGTAATTGCGAGTATTCAATCGTGATGAAGAAATTCGCCATTTTTCTTTTTGATTAACGGTGACACTAGGTGATGAAAACTCACTAGTAAATAAGAAAAAATCGTGATATATTTTAAAAGTAGGTTGCAGTTTTGTTTACCTACGTCTCCTTGCACTTCGATATTAACACCAAAACTCAATTTTTCAGGTGTTACGAGTACTACTCAAGCTTTGGTCCAACATAGCCTATTGCATCGCATAAATAAGAGCAAATGAAATAAAATCCACAGTCGTTTGTTCCTCTACCGTCCCTAACCTTTCTCGCTTTTGTTTACGGCTTGAGATTTACTTTGATTTCTTTTATATTTATGGTAAAACAATTAGATATATACGTAGTTACCGGTAAAATTTGACCAAAATTTGCGCTACTTTTCTAATAATAATTTCACTATTACACTCAGAACCTACTCAACCGAATAAAATTAAGAGTGTTCTCTGGCAAGAGAGTCATATGCCCGGGATTTTGATAGAAATACAAAGATACACATCGGTTAACGCAATAGACTACCATAAAATAATAAAACTACAAAAAAAGCTAGATTTAAACCAAAAAACTCAATTTCCTTGGACGGAGAGTAATGGAATTTTATTAAATTCGCCGGTTTTGACATAATAGAAAAAATGGCAAGAAACCCATTTGGCCAAAATTTATCAGCCTCTTGAATAATATTCTCTGAGAAAAAGATTAAATCATTTGGGAGGGAGCACGCATATTATAATTTCAATTGCGAATAAAATTATTCCCATTTCGTTGCCCTCTATACGCTTCTCGCCTCAGAATATCAACGAGTCTGTTGTGCCTCCTATGATCGAATGCTTTGATGCAATCCAAAAAAAAAAAAACAGATGAAAGGCCTTAGTTAGACCCAACGAAAATGACTTTTTTTTTTCATTTAATAATGCTAATCTACCAAAACTCCGGCTCCCATATTCAAAATTAAACACCATAAATAAAAGAACGCGCATGCACCTTTAAGTTGAGAGACATCGACGCCAGTACAATTTCGAAATTGTCAACAAAAACGGGTAGGAGGGGGGCCGGTCCTTTCGAACCGAACGACGCGTCGCCCTTTCAAACGTTGACTTTCATTCGCGATGACTTTTCGACCGAACACTCGCAGTTGGCTGTGCGAATTCAACCCCTGACTTCGCTCCGCCACGCCCTCTTTTGGGGACGGCTACGCGCCCGGAATTTGGTAAAACGTTGCGTTATCGATATCGTTGGTATGTTGTGTTGTTCAAAGAGTCAATGGTTATTTTATGTGTTCTTGTAATTTAAATACAGAACTTTACAACATTATTTCATCGCTGTTAACTAATAGTGGCGCCCTTTGATTCCCGAATAAGTTCCCTTTTTGCGGATGATGCAGTTTCTACCCTTTTTGCAGCATCGTCTGAGCAACTTAGCATTGCAACCAAGACAACTGTTGAGCAAATGAAACATTATGCAGAAATTAACAAATTGATATTGAATGAAAGTAAAAATGAGATGATCATCTTTTCAACACGGGATTTAAATAAGAATTTATTAGTACGCTTTAATGAAATCACAATTCAACCGAAAAGTGTTGTAAAATTCCTCGGAGTTTATTTAGACTCGAGACTCTCCTGGTTCGAACAGGTGGACCACATTCTCAAAAAACTTTCTGTTTACTGCCAGATGGAGGCCATCAGGTTTCTTTCTCTTTGTTAAAAATGTACTATTTCTCGTATATCTGTTCTTGTCTCACCTATGCCTTGGTGTGTTGGGGAGGTTCCCCACGTGCGGAGCAAGTCTTTAGGATGCAGAAACGCATTTTACTGACTATACTGTTTAATTTTTTACTGTTTTAATTTTTCATGTCGAGACCTATTTCCACAACACTTTTTATTGACACTTCCTAGTATGTACATACTAAATTGTGCCACCTATGTAAAAAGTAACTCTAATCTTTATATGCCCTCAAGAAACTCAGATATTCAGTGCAGCTAAGACCGAATCTTAAGATCCTACCTACACATCGACTGTCTCTTACAGCAAATAGTCCCTTTGTTTTGACTGTAAAAATTTATAATAAATTGCCTATAGAACTGAAGGAGCTAACTAGTCAAACAAAATTCAAATGCACTCTTAAAGCCAAATTGCTACGCCTCGCCTATTATAATATTAAGGATTTTCTTTCTTGTGATACCTTTTAATACGTATTCGTTATTTGTTATTGCTTACATATTTGTTATTTATTTATCAGTATTACTTATTATTATTATTATTAATTTACTAATTATACTAAGATAATTTTATAGTTTTACATTCGTATTATGCTGACAATATCCAACACTTTTAAATCTAGTCTTATGGAAATAAAGCTATCTTTATCTCAGAACAGTCTGTCTCAATTTTCATCGTGCTGGCTTTTGCCCGTAATTATGGAAGTTACCTACCGACGGCAATAAACCTCGGATCGAAGATTTTGGTAATAATCTTTTTTTGTTTATTTTGCAGGTTATAATCTTATTAAATTACACTAAGAAAAAACAATTCATTAAATATATACAATACATTCATAGCTTGAAATATCTATACACAATTATGTTTCTGTTTTATTCTATTCTAAATTTCTAAATCTAATTCTGTTTCACTATCAGAGTCGTATTTGAGCTTAATTATTATAGAATTTATGTTGTTTTGAATAGAAATGTAAGAGTCCCTCCTTTTTATAATAAGCTATACTGAATTTTTGCAGCTCTCAATTGGCTTTTAATTTCATGAGAGTATGTGCTAAAAATTCAGCGCTATCTGCATGATAATCCAAGCTGGAATCCTCAATATTCTTTGCAGACAATAGCAAGCAGTTTGGGACAAATCCTTCTTCTGACCCAGCATGTATTATAGTGGTGCGTTTTCCTTTATTTGTAGGTGATTTCGTCTCTCAGTTTTGAGAGAAATCAACGCATCCTTTGGATACAGTGTCATGTTTCATCAAGGTAAATTATGGATCTGTTGTCTAATCTATACCTTTTAATTTCATGAAAGTAATTAAATCTGCAAATGCTTAATCTGTTCCATCTATTACTACTTGCCTTTTTGTGAATTTTCCGGTACATAAATCCTATGTTACAAACAATTTTATGGAGGGTCCCGGATTATATTTATATTGGTTTCATCAAGTTTCTTTTTCTCTTTATCGAAGCGAGGAACAACTTCGGTTTGATAAAGACAATATATTATCCCTCTTATTTGGCTATCGTCTACTCGGTGAGTTTGGAAATTACTACGTTAATTTCCTTTTCTTCAATTCTCCACTTTTAATAATATCGGAAAGAAAGAAATATACCTGGCTAACCACTGCCTTCTCACTCAGGTAAGAATACATTTTTTGTTAATGGCTTTACCTAATAACTATAACAATAACATGTGTTAATTTTTCCACGATGAATACTTTTATTATTCACAACTTTGTAACACACTTAATTTGACAACTCTTTATTGCAGAAAAAAGCGCGGAGGCGCCAAAACTTATTTTCCGGAAAATCACCAAATCTATGCAGTTAATTGTTTCTAATCCGGCTTGATACCTTCCAGAAGTGATGCACTGCTAATAAACCCAGTTTAAATGTTCCCAAGTGTAAAGTTTTGAGTTTCACTCGTAACCTTCATACAAAATTGTAATCCTACAAACTAAATAATGTCGCAAGTTCTAGAGGTTGCACTGTTCGTGACCTTTATTCAGTTCGATGATTAGATCTAGACGAGAATATGCGTCTGAAATTTGGTCCGTAATTTCTAAGACTTGTATTGATCTGATAGAAACAGTGCGGCATAGGTTTTTGTATCTTAGAATGATTGCTTAACAAGATTGAGCAATAAATCAATTCAATTTAATTTTATTGTAATATATCATCTGTACTAATATATATCTAAAATAGCTTTACATATTGATAGAGATAAAGATAGCTTTATTTCCATAACACTTGGGATAAAAGTGTTGGATATTGTCAGTATAATGCAAATATAAATGATATATAATATAATAATATTTTTAATAATAATAATCATCTTGATTTGCCTTCCACGTGATGCCCTGTGGGAGCCATAGGAAATGTTACGACGGATTTTTACTACATAATAATAATAATAATTAATAACTTTAGATAAGTTTTTTTTTTTTGTATGAGAGGTTATAAGGCGAATCTTCCTCAGCCCGTTCTGGGCGTCTCAAGACACCCTGGGGATGGATGGTGTGTCCCCTTGGCGACGACGGGTTGGCATCAGCCGACCGTGTAAACCCAGTGTGAGCGTACTCACACTTCCTCTCTTGACGACAAAACAGTGTGCCCTCCATCTGGAACTGCGTCAGCATTACTTCAGATGGAGTGTCGTCCGGACGCGCGTGATGTTCTCTCGCGCCCTATGATCTTCCCCATGATCTTTCGGTCTCCTATTGACTAAGGTTCAGCGAGCTTGTATAAGATTTGGCCGTTCTATCCTCTTGGCAGAAAGTATTTGCTTTGCCATTTTGCAGACGTGGTCCCAATTTGTCGGTGACTCTAACATTTTTTCTACTAGGTTGTCTGGGCTTATGTGACCGAGTATTTGCTCTGCTATATTTCGCTGCATGTTCCATCTTGGGCAGAAAAATAGAGTGTGTTCAACCGTATCCACGTTTATGCAATAAAGGCACTCCTCGGTTTCGGCCAGATTGAAACGTTTGAAGTAGACTTCAAAGCACCCGTGCCCGGTGAGTATTTGTGTAAGAAAGAAATCTACTTCACGGTGTCGTCTCTCAAACCAGGGTCTTATATTTGGAATTAGCTTTTTACTTCATTCCGCTGTACCATCATCTATGTCCCATTCCTCTTGCCAGCACAACATCACCGCGTAACTTTGGATAAGTAATAAATATTTAGACAATAACAAACGAATACCTATTAAAAGGTATCACAAAAAATCCTTAATATTGTAAATAGGCGATTCGTAGCAATTTGTCTTTAAGAGTGCATTTGAATTTTATTTGACTAGTCATTTCCTTGAGTTCGATGGGCAATTTATTACAATCTTTTACGGTCAAAACAAAAGAACTTTTTGACGGAAAAGACAGTCTGTGTTTAGGTATCTGAGTTTTTTGAGAGCATATAAAGCAAGAAAGAGTGTTGTGGGAATAGGTCTTGACATGAAGAATTCCACGGCTTAAACATTGTAGTCCGTAAAATGCGTTTCTGAATCCTAACGACGTGATCTGCACGTGGGGAACCTCCCCAACAAATCAAGGCATAGTTAAGACAAAGAAAAATAGTACATTCTCAAGAAGGGAAAAGAAACCTAATGGCATAGCCTCCATATGACAAAGCAATAAAGAGAAAATTTTTTGAGAATGTGGCCCACCTGTTTTTAGTCTCGAGTCCATATAAACTCCGTGGAATTTTACAACACTTTTTGTGGGGCGGTGCCTTCATTTAACCGTACTAATTAGTCCTTATTTAAATCCTGTGTTGAAAAGGCGATCATCTCAGTTTTACTTTCATTTAATATGAATGAAAGTTGCTCAGACGATGCTTGAGAAAGTGTATCATCTGCAAAAAGGAAAAAGTAAGAATGGGGGAAAGAAGACTACACGTCATTTATGAACACTATAATCAATAAAGGACAGAGTCAACTTCTCTGAGGTACACCGCAATTTATTACACGCACCTCCGTCATCAGTTAAGTCAGAAGAATCTACTTTGTTCCCCGTGGACCATTTGTCTGTCGGTACCCTCTCTTTATAATTATTATTCGACTTTTTAGGTTAGTTTGAAATAATAGTTCTTTTTTTCCTTAGAGTTATTATATCGCAACCAAATGTATTTTGTATGTTTTTTTTTAACATAGCATGTGCAAATCGTGCTGTTTCTCGTAATTAATTGAATCGATGAATAGATTCCCTTTTGCACAATACAATAAATTTTCATTCATTCAATTCATTTTTTTGTCTGCACAATGTTTTTCAGCGCTCAAACGAGTTTTTTTATTGGATGGCCTGACAAACCTTTGTAATAAGAAAATGACAAGATTTGCCTTCCAATATTATAAGTTCATTTGGTCCAAACTATAAATTACTTTTTCTTTTCTATTCTGAGATTATTTAGAGATACCCTATGTCTTAAAAACCAATGTTGCCATTGCAACTTTGAATGCTCTACAAGATTATTATTTTTTTTTAGCATGCCTAAAGAAAGAAAAAAGAAATAATAAAACTTGCCTTTTTTCTCAAATCATCCCGATTTTATTTATTTATAAATCACCCTAAATTTCCGAAACTAACAGAAAAAAATTTTTGTTGGTATTTTACTTTTTTTAGTCAGTAATAGTTATCTTCTAATCTTCCTACCTGGAGCATTTCCCACGTGGGTGTCAACGATAACGGCGCCAGGGTCGGACTGGGCTGCGCGATAGGCAGTCCTGGACTAGACAGACTCAAGCCGCTACTCGATTCCGAGGCAGACGACTCTATCTGCGACAATTTCGTGCCCCACACCAACTCCTGTTCAAATTAATCATTTTTAATTTTCGACACTCCAAACCAATAGCAAAAGGAGATTTGTCAAATTTTGATATATTAACTACATTGTGTTCTTTTTAATGGAACTTCCTGTATATATTAACATAAATTGATAATTCTTCTTATTAGCTCTTCAAAAATATATAACACATAAGAGCTGTTTCAAATGCAAAGCATGTATTTTTTTTATTAGTAGGCGGTGGAAAGTACACATTTTTATCTTACATAAACTACACGATTTATTACAAAAAGTTATTTATCGGTCAAAATAAATAAAAAAAAATAAAAAAAAAAAATAAAAAACAAACCCAAAAAGCAGATTTGGGTCAAGAAAATGGCAACACGACATTTTCTAGTGGAAAAAATATACTCTTGCTATTAAACTTTACAATTCTAAACTGTATATGATTGTATGTATGTAAAAAAAAATTAATGTTATATTATGTTTATTTATTTACTAATATAAAATAATTGAACACCATGTATATACAAATTATCAAGGAATAAGTTTTTATTCAAAATGTAATTGTTTCATCATGGGGATTAATTACTATGTTATTTTGGATGTAGATGTAAGAACCTTCAGTTCTTATTATTTATTATTATTTATTTCATTTTTTATTAATTTATTGCACTCGATTTGAAGGAGGAATACCATTTTATTTCTGACATATTTCAGGAAACTTTTTTTATACAATTTTTACTGGAATCAACGCAAATTATACATCTGCTTTCGGATCTATACTTTTCAAATTTTTCTTTTTTTTTTCACTTCTTCATTTTTTTCTCGGCCTGCTAATATCTTTTCGTCTATCCTCTTCCGCGCGTTCTTTCAACTTACTTTTATTTTCCTTTGTTTTCTCGTTTATATTAATTTCCGTTCTCATATCATTTTATCGTTGTTGTCCATATTCCACTACCATATAAAAGGGTCTTTTTTTAATTATTTATTTTCTTGTTTTATTTTTTAACGTTCTGCTGATTGTTCAGCACCTGATGAGTCTTTGCTTCGATCATAAATATTTATCTCCTCGTCCTAACTCGATATGTACTTGAGAAAACCATGGTTTTCGTTTGGCATCCGTTTTTGAAAGATTGGTTGGTTAGATTGGTGGTATATAGAGTATATATTTCTCTCTGTAGTTCGTCTTGTCTTTACTACAGACCTATGAAAAAATAGAGACTCAAACATATTTTTATAATATTTTCAATATTCTATTACACAAATGTCATTAATATATAAATAGATGTATAACGTAAAATAGGCGCGAGTGCTGTTTGAAAGTTTTACTTTATATGACCTTGACGCTGAGACGTCGCCCATTTGTCTCGAGCGGGACGAGTTACATTGTGAATATTTATAAATTCAATCGTATATAAGACCTTTTAAAGGAAGACGCATCTTGGATGTTTGGAAAGAAAAACTTTCAGGGCGTCCATGTCGGTTTTCCTTCACCGGTAAACGCGCAGTGTTGAGAGTTATCGGTTACCGGACCATCATCAACAGCACTGGTGCGTAGATATAATCTTAAGTGTGATCCAAGTTGAGAAATTGGGCAGCTGAATAAAAACATTTTCAATATCAAAAATGTCTTAGTATACCGGTCTTGAAAACACAACATAAATTTAATCGACCTGAGTTTACAGGAAAATATGTAACAAAAGGTGACTTTTGGCAACATGTCATGTTTAGTGTAAGACACATATATTTTTTTAAGCTACCCTATAAAATTTTTGTACGTACTATGCAATAAGCAACTACTTGAGAGCCAGATTTCTTAAAACCGCATTTTTCGTCCCTCACTCTATCAAAATGTCTATTAGTACAAGGAGTCACTTCCATTTCTCGGTTAACCGTGCATTCGAGTGGTGCGGGCTATTGTTTGCATTACGTGAAATTGAGAAGGCTTAAAGGTGAGTGTTCTCACCAGTACAGTATGTGAATTTCATGATGGTTTCGTTTTATTGGCCAAAATAGCAAAGTACCAAATCATTTATTTATTGATCGGTTTCATTTTTATTTGATAAAATATACCCAAGGAATTTAGTTAAATATTGTGTGTTCTCTCTTTTTGAACTATTTTAAACGTTACCCTCTCTCACATTAGTGATGAAAAGAAATTCAATCTTGATGGTCCGGATAGATGTAAGTATTATTGGCATGATTAAAAGAGGAGATTCAGTTATGTTCTGTGCCGTTATATGTGCTCCCTTAAAAACCGAATTGGCATTTATCGGTGCGCGTATGACTGCCGTTAGTTATCGAGCAATGTTCTACGATTACCTACTATCATTCATTACGCTGCCTGAAGACGAAAACATAATTTTTCTACTGGACTACGCATCCATTCATGTAGTTGTAACTACAAAACAGTGGTTTCAGGACTCTGGTATCCAGTTATTATGGCCAGCATTTAGTCCAGACCTAAATCCGATTGCGAACGTCTGGAGGATATTAACAAGGAAGTTATAAGATCAGGAAAAGACAAAAATAAATAATGTCAATGATCTCAAACAAAGACCACGATCAACATGGGCCAAAATTTCAACTAATTCAATTAAAGAGTTAATTGATAGCATGCTTAAATGACTAATAGAAATATAAAAAATAGAGGTTGATGGACGAGATATTAAGACTATTAGAGATAAATATAAACAGTGAGTTTTTTTTCACAGTACTAATGTATTGATGAGATTTTCATCATGACTAAACAAAAAATAAAAAAAATGTAGCTAATATATTGACACCTTTATTTGTGTGTACTATTTATGTACCTAAACTATTTTCAGAAATAATCAATTGGTTTTAAACAAAACCTTTAAATATGTACGAGTCTATGCTTTTTCGTAGGTATGTAAGTCATCGGCATACAAAAGAGGATTCAGAGTGGTGTTTTGGTATAAATATATATCTTTAGGGCATTTTGATTTCCATCCTTTCACTTGTAGCTTGATATTTCTCTAGTCAACTTTTGGCATATATCTACTGCCATTTTGGTGTCAATGTGTTTAATAGCATATCTTATTCCGATTACAATTGATGTAACACAATTTATATTTTAGACACTCCTTCTTGACACTTCTTTTGACACCAGAATAGGAAATTTTTATATAATTTCAAAGAGTGCCGTGAATAACTGCAACCACAATAATTATTTACAAATTAAACTAGAACAAAAACACTAAAAATGATAAGACACACTAAAGTAAAATAATCTTTAGCTATCCCAAATACTGCTGTATGTGACCACCATTTTCCTGAACAAATTTCTCATACACTCTAATTGTATGTCTTGCATTTAGTAACGTTTCCGGATTGTCTCTTAACTGATTGATTGCCTCAGAAATCCTTTACCGAGGTTCTACGATATTATTATAAAATCCATTGAAGTTAAGTCGGGGCTTATGGCTGGTCAATCCATAATTCTGCCGTTCCTTCTCCATGTTAAAAATGTTAAAAAAAATTTTAACTTGCACAACATTGTGAGGAGGGGCACCGTCTTGCTGGCATATAATCAGCGCTGATAAATTTAGGGGTAAATCTTCTATATATTGTTCTATTTGGTTCTCTAAGAGTTGCAAATAATGATCTCCAATTAACTTTTGATCTATACCTAAAATATGCCCATCTATGACACCACACCATCCATTAACTGATTGGTACCCCTGGGTTTTTATTTCGTGTATTTGTCTAGAATTATTTAAAGACCAATCGCATACTTGTCTATTACAACTATTTCTTGTAGTGAACGAACTTTCATCAGTCCATAAAATGTTTTTCAAATAATTATTATTCTCATTATGTCTATTTAAAAAATCCAAACAAAACAGCATCCTCCTTTGACATTGTTCTGCACTTATTTTTTGAGTTTTATGAAATTTAAATACATTATATTTATATTCTTTCAAAACTGAGTGGATTGATCCCCGAGAAATACCCGTCCCTTCATATACTCTAGTAATAAAGGAAACTGGATGTGGTTCATAAAATCCAAATATGATCGCCTTATTTTCTTCATTTAAAACATTATGACTCCGGCATACCTTTTTAGCATTTCCAAAAATTTCCTGTTTTTGGCGATTTGGCAAAAACAAGTATAGTAACATATAATATATATATATATATATATATATATATATATATATATATATATATATATATATATATATATATATATATATATATATATATATATATATATATATATATATATATATATATATATATATAAATATGATGTAGGCTTATATGTCAGAAAATTGATAGTGTTTTTTTTTTATTGGTCGCTTGGAAAATGGCAAATAACCCTACATTTTATTTTTTAGTTTAGCTTGGTATCTCTAAAAACAAAAAAGGTGCAGCCAATTAAAATGTTATCAAGATAAATTGAACGCATGGTACAAACCCAGGTCTTAAAGCCATAGTGCATAGAAAGGTTAATATTATGAATAAAAGAAATTAAAAAAAAGGAGCGAGATAATTAGCTACCTCTGTGGTATCACCAGACTTCACGATGTGTGCAGCTGTCCAACGTTTTGGAAATGTGCCCTGTGCTAAACATTTATTTAAAAAATTATGAGAGGCAGTGCTAAAGTTGGACAATATTTTAAAAATGGTGCGGGTATGCCGTCAGACCCTTATCCTTTTTTTGGATCTAAAGTAAGCAGTATCGTTTGGACAGAGTGGATAGTTGCGATATACTTCGCAGTTACACCATTGTTGGTTATTTTAGAAGGTAACGATTTTATTCACCTGACATTTCTCGGCGGACATGAGGACGTGCAGCAAGCCCGGTGGCGGGGGCAGATGGGGATGGTGGAACAGCGGCGGCGGTATACCAGATCCGTCCACGTGGCCCTGCCCCGGACTGGATACGGGCTGGGGTGGTGGAAACGTCAGAACTTTGAGCGGATGGTGTGGAGGGACGAAGAGACTAGTAGAGGCGAATTGAAAGGAACCGCTGGTCCCTGACGGGGTGAGCTTGGTGCCGTCAGGCAGCGGGAGCTGAAGTCCGTGCGACTGAAGCATGTTGGTCGATTGATGATGGTGCGAGGCGTTTGCGCTGCCCGGCATCGACTGCATTTTCGGTTTGCGAGGGCCTCGCTCGTGCTGCACGGCTGGAATAGGGCAAACGATTTAGGTGACGCAGAAATTGAATATCTTAAAACCCAACAGCCACCTAGCTTATTGATCTTTTGCAAATCTTTCTATAATACAGTAAAACCTTTATTAGTGACCAGTTTCATGAAACGACCCCGAAATTAGTGGATCAAATTATATATATTCTACGTCCAAAATAAGTGTTATGCCGCAAATACAGAAATCGTGAATGGTAATTTATATGGTATTCTAAGGGATACGTTCCTAGGGGGTAAAATAAAGAAGTAACAAATATATAAAAAAGATCAATTTAATTGAAGTTTTTGAACATTTTGATTAATTATCTTAAGACCTAGGCAATGGTTTAAAGAATTTTGTAATTTGCAAAACTTGGCAATTTTTAAAAGTTCCTTCAATTCAGACTGATACGCAGCAGTCTGATACGGTTTCGGCTGTTCGCAGTCAAAGTTTGTACTTGCACAGATTTGTCGTCATTTTCCGCAGTCAGAGCAGGCCACACTTTTTTTCCAGCACGACTTCAATGTGTGTGGCTTCAGTTCTTCCAATGATTCTTTTATGTTTACGATGCACTTTGCTATGTCAAATATCCTCCAATATTCCATAACATTCATATTAGGATTAGATTCCATATTTTCCAATATGATTTTGAAGGTTCGTCTAATTCAATATATCTTAAAGGTCTGGATTATTTTTTGGTCCATAAGTTAAAACAAACGTGTTGACCTGGTGCATTGCCCAAAACTAAAAGTGCTTTGAAGTCTAAATTCTGTTATTTTATATGTTTCAATTTCAGAAACAAAACAATTCCGGAGCCAGTCACAAAAAATAGCGCGTGTAACCCACGCTTTCTCAATAGCACGCCAAAACACAGGCAGGTTGTCCCTGTTTTCATTTTTTTAAAGCCCGAGGATTACATGATCCGTAAAGCATTGGTGGCTTAATGACACAATCTCCCGAGGCATTAGAACATACCAGCAGTGTAACTTCTTAAAGCCAGGAGCAGACTTTTATCTTTTAGAAATGAATGTTTTGTTTGGCATTCTCTTCCAAGCCAGTGAAGTTTCGTCTACATTAAATAATTATCCCTCTATCAGCTACTAGATTTTGCAAATTCTTCTGGTTATCTTCTACTGCACCAGTGTCTCCAGATGCTGCTTCTCCAATGAATTTAATCTTATGCAATGATTGTCTCACCTTAAGTTTGTTGAACCAATTCAGGTTCAGGTGTTGAGATGTTGGTTCTTTAAAATGAGCGTAAAGACGCTTTGCTTTCTACCGGACTATTGCACCACTCAGGGACACCCTTGTTTGGTTGCGGTCTTCGATCCATAATGACTACGCCACTTTGTCTTTTTCTATTTTCACTTTAAGCAGTAACACCAAATTTTTCATGTCGAAACTCGTTTCTCAGTCAGTTCAATTAAAAAAAGAGCGGTAGAGACGTGTTACTCGCAATTTCTTTTGGTTTTTGTTTAATTACATTTTAAAATTGTAATGTACTATAATTTAACAACAAGTACAAGGGACTTCAAGAGACTTATCATCGCAATGTGGCTGATAAGCAGAATACGCGTGTTTAGTTACTGGGAATTCAGCACTTTTCCACTGGTATTAGATATGCCACCGTCTTACGCCGAACAGGAATGTGCAACAGCCCCTTTAAGAGTCAATTCTAGACACTATCTTTCACCTTTGCACAATCTTTAAGAATACTCAAGAAGCGGGTACACAGGATATGATCGACTATCGATTAAAATTAAAATTACATAAATTTCTGCAAGAGTAAACACGAAATGGGGAGGACAAGACATTAGGATAGGTGAGATGGTTTGTTGTGCTACTCCGTGAAGTTGAGTGTTAAGATGTTGGTTAAATTATAGTAGTTAATTATGTTCTTTGAAGAATATTCAGAAGTCTTCAGCTGGCTGCGGTTTTGTGAGATACAGAGCGTTTTTTTTGCTGTTATGCAACAGTTTTCCGAGAGGAAGTTAATAAAACTTCGATCAGTATTAAAACTAACGCTCAAAGCACAGACAATTGATATCAAAATGATTCTTTTAACTACTCCATATTTAGTCAATCATATATCACTTTCCTTGTTACTTTCGAAAAATGATGAAATCGAAGTATACGCGGTGGCAACGAACGTCATTTTCTCTGTAGATTTGGCATTAATTGGCTATAACTTTGGAACGGTTTGCCACACATCCTTCAGATTGAGCTCCTTTTAAGCAGTCGATGGAATACATGGAGAAAAGCCGCTATCGGACCTCTGCGTCCATCCTTTCTTTTTTTTAGATTTTCGGCTGTTTTTTGGACATTCCTATGAACTTCAAATTTGGCAAACGAATAAAGTTTAGTTCCCAGAAATTGAGGGGGTTGGGCGGTCGGGAAATATTTTTAAAAATTAAATAACCGCATTTGCAGGGTCTCGAGAAAAAATATTTCTCAAAAACGGTATATACGATCCAAAGAATTCTTGAACCAGAAGATGCGCGAGATCCGGACCAAAAAGCTTTGTTGTTAATGATTCTTTGATAACGTACAAGGTCCACTGGGAATTTGCAAAATCTGAAAATTGGGTTCCAATTATAAACATAATTGACCATAACTAGAAGGCTGTAGTTGAGTTGTCGGTTTCTTTTAGATAGTAATATGGCCCGGGTGTACAGCTGTAGGTTTTTATATTTTGTGCAGGGTGTTCAAAATGCTATAATAGGAAATGTGACAGGTAACCTAAATTTGCAGCTATCTACTTCAAGTTTGGCAGAGTAGTCCACGCATTTAAATTGTCGAATCTATGCGTCATCGAATATCGCAAAGTATTTTTCAAAAATTTGGTAAATTTTTTTTTTGGTAATTTTGACTCCCAGAAAAAAAATATTTTCTAGAAAATTGACTACCCGATTTGCAAAATTCTTTAACCAGGAGACAGGATTATATACAGGGTTCTTCAATTACAGGAAAAAATATAAAGGACATATACGCTGGTTGAAATATTGGAAAAATTCCATATGAAAATGACTATGTCTCGTGTTCAATCTAGACTCGATGACGCCATTCACTATTGCAGCGTACTCCATATTTTCAGAAGAGAATTGTTTTCTCGAAAAGCATTTACTCTATTGGAGAAATTCATGATTCAATACCATAACCTCTACTTCGAGCATTTTTTAATTGTATGTAGGGTGTGTCGTTTTGGGACTAAAATTCTAAAAGATCCTGAAAATTTTTGTTTTTTGGATAAATTATTGGTCGTAAGTAAAAAACGGCAAAAGCAGTATCGTAAACTTTTCTTTCTCCTCACTCTTTTCGTCCACCATATTGGATGCGCGCATTTTAAATCGCTATTACTGGTACATTTTTTTTTGTATTTACCAAAATTTGACGTGACTTTGAAGTTCAACGAGACTTTATACAGGGTGCATGCACAATAAAATTACATCGATTTTGGAAAGTTCCATAGTGGTCCACAGGAGCACGATAGAAAAACAATGCGCCTCTCTGGGACAAAAAGCATTTAAAATACATAGCAATGACTTTGTAGACTGCGAAGTGCATTCTACAGACCAGACGCTTTGCACACCCAAGATTTTTCGAAATCAATTTTGTCTGAGGTTTTCCCGGACTTTGGAAGCAAGCTGGAATTATACTCGTTGCAAGTGGCATTAACGATTTTAAACCATCTCAAAGGTTGTTGAAAAAATTGCAACCAAACAATTTTGTCAGTTCCTATGTGATAACAAAATCCTTCCAGACACTCAATCGGGTTTTCGACCTCTCCACACTACTTCTGCTTTGCTTCATGTTAGTGATGATTTATTGAGAGCAGCCGATTCTAAATTCTAACCCTTGTTCGACAGCTAGGACTGCCACCTTCTCTTAGTTAAACTGAAATACTTTGGGGTAAAAGGTACTCTTTAATTTTTTTTTAATTTTCTCATTACTCATTCAGATGCAGTTGATTTGGAGAGGGACGTTCTCCACGGGAGTATTCTGGGGCCTATTCTGTTCTCAGTTTATACAACTGACTTCTTGGTAGTGAAACTTTAAATGCTGCTAGTAAAATAAATTTGCATCTAAAAATAATTTCGATTATTTCTCCTTCTTTGGATGATTGTAAAAATTTATAATTATGACTTGCGGTTTTCTAAACACAACGGTGTTACAAAAGTCTTCCTATAAGTTGAGGACAAATTCATAAACATCTTCTCAGTAAAAAAGACAAATTTGAACTCTGTGATGTATTAGTTTTATCCCATGTCGCTTATTGCAGTATCGTCAATTGGCAGATATACTACATCGAGATAGGGCGAGACTCCAACGACTTCAGAATGCTTGTATTCGTTTTAATTATAATATTAGAAAGTATGACCATATTTCCCAGTGCCTCTCTGATTCGGGTTGACTCAAGTTGGAGGACCCGTTATAAAGTTTACGTTCCTAGATAGGCTTCGCTAACTTTCCAGATATCTTTTAGCTATAAAGAAGTCAAAATATTTAATGAAATACCTTATGCTTAAACGCCCTCCCCATGTTTACCCTCTCTCACATTAGTGATGAAAAGAAATTCAATCTTGATAGTCCCGATGGATGTAGGTATTATTGGCATGATTAAAAGATTCAGTTATGTTCTGCGCCTGTATATGTGCCGCTTAAAAACCGAATTGGCATTTATCGATGGGCGTATGACTGCTGTTAGTTATCAAGCAATGTTCTATGATTACTATTCATTGCGCTGCCTGAAGACGAAATATAAAAAATAAAGGTGGATGGACGAGATATTAAGGCTGTTAGAGATTAATATAAACAATCAGTAAGCACAAGAAACAAGAAAACAGCACCAACACCATGATCGTCACCAAAAAATATATTTTGGTGACAATTTTGGTGTTGGTGCTGTTTTCTTGGTTCTTGTGCTTACACTCCTGTATTACAACTTATATTGTAATATTTTGATTTTTAATTTATACGGTTTATTATTATCATTATTATTTGTGAGAAAATCTTTATTTATTTCGTTGAATATTTCACTCTGCAACGCGGTATTACCAAATATTATATCTGGCGTCTTCTGCTGTATGGCTATCAATTTATTTACCTCAACTATGGTCATGGATCCTTATTTTACTTAATTACTTCTTTGTACGGCATTCAATTAATGTTAGTCCAGGTAATCCTATTCAGTGTACGCACTTTCGTTTCCCTCCAGGCCAGAGTCAGAATTACGTTATGGCCGTTATGGCGGCTCCTACCGTCTTGGAGGAGCATCGAGGCGATGAGGCGATTTCAATGCCTTCAATGCTGTAAGTATTAATGTGTGTCTACGTATTTTTTTTTTTTTTTTGGGTGGGAGAGTCCACAGGTGGTTTCCATTTAGGTTGCTAAAATCATCTCATCTCTTATCTTGGGCTGTTGATAGTATATATTGCCAGACTTTAGATTCATATTCAACGTTTTTACTGATTCTAAGTCATGTGCAGAGCGATATTTCTGAATTCTGAATTATACCTTCCCAGTTTAGAGATTTATCGAATATTGTGCCTAAATATTTCGTTTAAGTTGAAGAGAGATGATTTAAATCCATCCAATCTCCTCTTCCAATGGTACAAGTACAGTTTTCCGTCTGTTTATAGTCAAGCCATTCCTTTTGCACTACGTGCATATAACCTCTCACTCATTTTTCAATAGGACGAGCAAGTCTGCGTGTTCTTGCACGACCACTTATTTCCTCAGCGAAAGGTTAACCATCAGATCAACCCTCCATTCTCCATCATTTTTCAGTTTTCTGCTAGTATTAATGTGTCTGTTTTTCAGAGATTGTTTCCAGAGTTCTGTTGATTTGTCTGTTTTATGCGTACTGACAAGTACGCATAAAACCATCTTTCAGCACCTTCTGCAGGCTTTCTCGAAACGGGTTTCTATCTTATCCTCCACCAGAATTCTGATATCTCCGAAATGAATCGAGACGCTCGTATAATTCCCCATGCAACACGGCCAATTATTGCCTCCACCTTTTTCTTCCGACCACCGATTTTTCACGCCTCTCCTCCGAAAGATTTATATCGCGGCCTTTCATCCGTTCGCCAGAAGTGAAATAGTCCGGAGGTTGCCGGAGCAGCCACAACACGTCATCATTAACCGGGCGCGGGATCGGCGGGAGTGGGCGGTCGCAGCTGACGTTTCCCGTCGCCCCCGGTGGGGGTGGAGGGGGAGCGTCGCCCTCCCTGACGCGCCGGCGGTCGCTCTTTTTAACGCCGCGGGTGTGAGGATATGTCAGCTTCGAGGGGATTACGTGTGTTGCGACGAGAGCACGTTCAACCCCGCGTTGATGCGGACCGCGGCCAGATGTACAGGGTGATTGGCGTTTTGAACGTCCGTTTACGAGAGGCCTATACCTTATCTGGAAGCCTAATGGAGTTACAAAAAAATTTTAAAGAGAAAAGTTGTTTACAGTAAAATGACCTTATTTTTATTTTCCTAATCGTTACTTTACCACAGTTACCACAAGGTGGTAAAACAAAGTTATTTTTTTTTAATACAACACATTTTATTGCATTTTTCAACGATATATATTTATAATTCGGGTTATGTTTAAACCATCATTAACTTACGAAAATAATGCTTTTCTTTAGGCAATGATCAAATTTAAAATAATTTCTTAATACACGCGGTGGTGCCACGTTTCGCAAAATGATACTTTTCTCAGTTTTCTTAAATGAGACACCTGTATATTATTACATTTTCCAATAGCCACTTTAATAGTAATTTCAATTATATAACATTAACAAAACTTACCGCTTTTGGCTTAATTGGCAATTATTTTCATAATACAGGAATCTTCTAAATAAGGTCATTAAATGGAAAGAAACTTTTAAAAAATATTCATACTCTTAATAATATAGACCACATGTCTTTAAAAAATATACAGAAACCTGCCTGTTGAAAGACAAAATTGATGATGTTATTAGTTTTGAAATTTTTGACATAATCATCGCAGTAGCTTTGAAAACGACAGTAATTCTCTGTTGTGGTAATATTACTCATTTATTGACAGGTATTTTAAGCGTATTTTTTCGGACTTCCACTATTTTCTATTTATTTTATTAAGATGCGTTTTTGTTGAATCTATTTTGTATAATGTATATGAAGAAAAAAAAAGTTGACCTATTAGAATGTTACATCGTCAATAACAAAAGTCCGGCTGTTGCTCTCAGATAATATAGAGCCAAATTTCTCCATAGGCACAAATGGCAGTGTTTTAGTCAAAAAAGTAAGAGCCGAGCGGTTAATATGCAGCTAGATATCCTTCTGCATTTTGAAAATACTCCACACACCTCTTCCCGCCTTGTCGCTTCAGCTCTAGACGTAACACGTACCACACTTCAAACGTGATTAAAGATTCACAGTTGTAAGCCATTTAAATTCACACCAGTACCAAAACTACAAAAAGCAGATTTTAACTTAAGACTCGAATTTTGTAATTTAATGATGGATACGCATTTTTTAGATAATATATTTCAAAATATCATTTGGACCAATGAATCAATATTTACAACGTCTGCGGCGTTATTTAATTGAAAAAATAAGCAATATTGGAGTTCAGAAAACAAAAAAATGTGTTTTTGAAGTAAACACCAGGCTCGAAGATCCGTGTCGCGTCACCAAAACTACCCGTTACAGCATCACGTCGATTCGTTGAAATAAAATGCAGTATTTTGCCACACAACCCTTACTGACCAAATTATTAAAAAAACAAGTAATTTAAAAAAGTATGTACAATAACAAAATAAAAAATTAGTGATATGTTATAAATTATACAAGCAAAGCCTCGAATTCGTAAAAAAGAACCCGTCGGAAAAAATTGGCTTTCAATGCCTGCCAAATCCTTAACGATAGTAAAGTCCTAAAATTCAGTTTTCTAAAAAGTAAAACACATCTGTTTAACTCAATACCTACTTCAAAGGCCACTTGAACCATGCCATAGGAGGAACCCTTGTCTTCGGTCATAAATTAATATACAAGTGTTCGCAAGGCCGATTGTTACCATCAGCAAAAATCATATGACATGACTTTTGAATAGGATTGAGAAAAAACATGTGCATCTTAAAGTGAAATTCCTCTTATTCTAAAAAATACCATAAAATTGTTCCCTATAAATATTTACTGACTCTAACAATCCGTGAAAGTATGGTGCGCAATCCGGAGATCTAGAATTTTAGGACTCTTATTCTACCAACAAAGATTAACATCCGTACGATATTTAACCTTATTAAGCAACGAAATTCGGCCACTTATCCATAATAATATTCCCCAAAGAGAGCATCCAAATTTAATTTGACAGCAAGATGGCGCTCCTTACCATCATTCGTTTTTTTAAATGAAAATTTTGACAGAGCGAATTGGCAAAACGGAACCATCCCCTGGCCAGCGAGGAGTCCAGATTTGACCCCGATGGCATTTTTTGTGTGAGGCACATTGAAACATATGGTTCACAAAAATAAGTCATCAACAGTTTTGGAAGTGCAGCAACGAGTTCGCGCTGCAAAACACTATCTGAATGAAACGCATTAGGTCTCAAATCCCATATTCTATTTAGAAATAACATATACTACTTGTATTCTTCAAACCGGCGGACATATTGAAAAACTAATTTAATTAATTTTACTTTTAAGTAATAAGCATTATTAGTTAGTCTTAATTTTTTGTAATCATTTAACGTAGACATTTAAACGTATAAATAAGTAATTTACGAAATTTGGCAACATTGTGTAAAGCTTAATATTCTGTTTTTAATATGACTTCCTAACAATCCTCTAAAACGGTTGTGAGCAAGTTGATAAGGAGCTAATTCCCAGTATTATAACTAAATAATTTAAATTTTATATCCAGTTTTTAATTTCATTGGCCAATTAGGTCAAAACGGTAAGTCAGACACACCCGCACGATGTTATATAATTGAAATTGCTATTAAAGTGGCTATTCGTAAATCCAATAATATACAGGGTGTTTCATTTAAGAAAATTGAGAAAGGTTTCATTTTGCGAAATTGCAACACCGCGTATTTTAAGAAATTATTTTAAATATGATTATTGCATTATTTTCCCATGAATTTGTCTTTGAAAGGACTATCCAAAAATGCAATAAAATGTAGGGTGTTCTATTTAAAAAAATTAACTTTGTTTTACCACCCTGTATATAAAAAAGTGAAGATTGGGAAAATTTAAAAAAAGGCTATGTTAATAGTTAATAAATGTTAATTTTATTCGTAGCTGCCGTAGGTTTCGAGAAAAGGTATAGGTCCCTCTTAAATGGGCCACCCTTTACCTTCAGTCATGTGATAAAAATTAAAAATAGATACTTATCGAAGTATATTCAAGAACTTATCAGTATTTAGGATGTGAGCAGCTTATTCATTACTTATAAAGAGCGAGAAATATATAAGGCGCACATGGCAAGAAAGGAAAAAAAAGATCGAAAGATTTGTCTGCAAAGATAAAGCGTTTACAGACAAATCAAGTGCAGTTTTCGACTTGCCACAAGCGAACGAAACTGTAGTATTCTATAAAAAGCGGCTTGCAGTTTACAATTTCACAGTATACAGTAGCCATCACTTCGTAGCAAATTTCGACATGCGTTTTTAAATGTTTTGAACATTATGACGAGAAAAGAACCAAAACTGTTAATTTGTTTGTCGATGGACTTGCAGGGCAAAATAAAAACTTGATCGAGCTTCGATGGTACTATATTTTGTTACTAATAACAAAAACGTTGAGCAAGTGAGCCTAAATTTTTTCGAATCTTTTCAATGACAAAGTGAAGGAGAATCGTGTCACAGCCAATTTCTACCGCAATGTCTCATTCGGGAAACTTGTTTGTGCCATCACAATCAGGGCCCATTGTTAGACTGGCAAAGAGAAAACAACCGTACATTGTGAACAACCTAGAATGTAGAGATTTTTTTCATGCCATCACAATTAGTGCCCATTGTTAGAGTGGCAAAAGGAAAACAACCGTACATTGTAAACAACCTAGAATGTAGAGTTTTTTTTGGCGCCATCACATTTAGTGCCCATTGTTAGACCGGGAAAAAGAAAACAACCGTACATTGTAAACAACCTAGAATGTAGAGATTTTTTTGGCGCCATCACTTTTAGTGCCCATTGTTAGACTGGCAAAGACAAAACAACCGTACATTGTAAACAATGTAGAGACTTTTCAGTCCATGACGCTTAATGCCCATTGTTAGCTTGGCAAAGAGAAAACAACCGTACATTGTAAACAACCTAGAATGTAGAGATTTTTTTCAGGCCATCACACTTAATGCCCATTGTTAGACTGGCAAAAAGAAAACAACTGTACATTGTAAACAACTTAGAATGTAGAGATTTTTTTCACGCCATCACACTTAGTGCCCATTGTCAGACTGGCAAAGAGAAAACAACCGCACACTGTAAACAATCTAGAATGTAATTTAACAAAAACAAACACTTGCTTTAAGATTACCACACACATGTTTATTGCTTTGACAATTGTTTCGGTACACTGTACCTTCTTCAGAAGAATCTCTAAACTATCACAGGGTTGATTGCAGACTATCCATCCACTAGGTAGAATCTTTATCTAAGGGTTTAAGAGGTTAGAATTATTTAAGTCGGTTTGATCGTTTAGTAGCAAACTTGTATATTTCAGTTTATTAATTTCTATTGTTTCTAATAAGTTAAGTTTTTTGCTTTTGCTTTGACTATGTAATATTTCAACATCGTTATTGTAGGAATGACCTGTTTCTATTAAACGATTACTATAATTAGAGTCAGTTTTAGAATTCAAGAATGAACTTTTGTGTTCTTGAATCCGTTTTCAGAAACTTCTGTATGTCTGACCTGAAGTTTCAAGAAACGGATTCAAGAACACAAAAGTTCATTCTTGAATTCTAAAACTGACTCTAATTATAATAATCATTTAATAGAAACAGGACATTCCTTCAATAACGATGTTAAAATATTAAATAGTCCAAACAAACGCAAAAAACTTAACTTATTAAATACAATAGAAATTAAGAAACGAAAATATACAAGTTTGCTACTAAACGATCAAACAGATTTAAATAATTCTCCTCTCTTAAACCCTTAGATAAAGATTCTACCTACTGTATGGATAGTCTCAACCCTGTGATAGTTAGTTTAGAGATTCTTTCTGAAGAAGGTACAGTGTACCGAAACAATTGTCGAAGCAATAAATATGTGTGTGGTAATCTTAAAGCAAGTGTTTGTTTTTATTAAATTACGTATGTAATGGATTATCATCAAGTAACAGTCAACTCAATCAAACCTAGAATGTAGAGATTTTTTTGGCGCCATCACAATTACTGCCCATTGTTAGACTGGCAAAGAGAAAACAACCGTACATCGTAAACAACCTAGAATGCAGAGTTTTTTTTTACCTCAAAAAATGTGAAAGTATTAACTATCCTTGAAGACGATAACAAAAATCAAGTGAACTGGACAGATATAGGGGACTTGAAGTTGAAAAGAAAGACCCTAATAAAATTTTCTTACAAGTTTTCACATTCAATATCGACAGACCTTAAAAAGAACGCCGGAAATGTTTTAAATTAACCTGTTCAAAACATTAATAAGGAAAGTTTGAGTTATGCCTCTCTTCACGGCCCCTTAGTGACAAAATGCGGTCCAGGCATTTGCTTCTATGGAGCACTTCCACATGAGTTAAATGTGACTTGTCTCTATATGGAAATAAGTTTATCTTCAACATTATTCCTTAACATAAAGTTTTTCTAATGTTTATGTTAATTTTATGAACGAAAAATGTGTTTTTGTGTAATTATTTGCAAGGCAAATATTTTTATTTAACTTTAATCCGTTAGTTAACCTTTTTTTGAATGTTTGTACTAATTTTTTGAACTAATTGTAATTATAAAGATATATTCTTAAAAAATATATCATGTTCAAAATTGTCATTCTTCTTTTATTGGATAAACCAAAACAACAGTCATTAAACTTTCTGGTATTTCCCTATGATAAGTTTCAATAGATAGATAGAGTCGGTTATTGGTCTTAACTGTGATATGTCAGTGGGGTTGAATTTCTAATACACATTTTTTTTCATATGCGTATGTATGTATGAACAAATGAACCACTGAAAACAATTTTTTCGTTTTGGTTAGTCGACGAACGGTAACGGTAATTCGATTAACGACCTGATTAGGTCGGTCGGTGATCGGGAGCGTCGCACAAAAAGGTAATCAGGTCTCGCCCGTTCTAATTACCTCCGAAAGTTGCGCAGCAGCCCCGGAAAAATTAGTTACTTGACAAACGTGCGAACGGCACCCGATGTTCGCTTTTGTGGCGGAGAGTCGTGACGGATAGTTGGGAAGAGGAAGGGCGGGGGGAGAAGTATCGCTTCTTGCGGAGTTGCGGATTTAATACGGTTATAGGGAGACTATCAATGGCGTAGTTTATTTTCACATTATGTACATAATAAGGGGTGTTTTTTTCGATGTATAGAACTTTAAGTTGCAATAAAACAACGATGGATTATTAGATTGACATGAATTTTATTTATCCGAAAGATAATCTTGTAGCATTACATTTTAAATATGATTTCTGGCATATGACCGCCACGGCTGGCGCGGATGTCGTCCAATCTGGACGTCCAATTTTCGATTACTTTTTCCAACATTTGTGGCCATATATCGGCAATAACACGGCGAATGTTGTCTTCCAAATGGTCAAGCGTTTGTGGCTTATCCGCATAGACCAATGACTTAACATAGCCCCACAGAAAGCAGTCTAGCGGTGTTAAATCACAAGATCTTGGAGGCCAATTCACAGATCCCAAAGTGAAATTAGGCGGTCACCAAACGTGTCTTTCAATAAATCGATTGTGGCACGAGCTGTGTGACATGTTGCGCCGTCTTGTGGAAACCACATCTCCTGGACATCATGGTTATTCAATTCAGGAATGAAAGAGTTAGTAATCATAGCTCTATACCGATCACCATTGACTGTAACGTTATGGCCATCATCGTTTTTGAAGAAGTGCGGACCAATGATTCCACCGGCCCATAACGCGCACCAAACAGTCAGTTTTTCTGGATGTAACGGTGTTTCGACATACACTGGATTAGCTTCGCTCCAAATGCGGCAGTTTTGTTTGTTGACGTAGCCATTCAACCAGAAGTGCGCTTCATCGCTAAACAAAATTCGCTTATGAAAATCAGGAACAACGGCAATCTCGTTTTGGGCCCATTCGACGAGCGTTTTTGAGGCGTGAGTCTATTCATAATGAATTGCCAAACGAAACTGAGAATAAATCACTTGACAGCTGTTAAATCGGTCCCCATCTTGAACAGTAATGCCAACTTAAAATTCTATACATCGAAAAAAAAACACCCATTACAATCGAATTGCCATAGATTTGAAATGCGCGTATTGTAATATAATTTTATATTAAAAAAAGTTATCGTAATTCAATGGAAGGTGTCAAAATTTACTTTCCGTCACACTCAAATCTAAGCACAGTTTCTGAATCAGGTTTACCGAAAAACTAAAAGAAGTTTTTTCTTTCTTGCAAAATGTTGATTTCACCGTGCGTTACGATTTTTTAACTATTATCTGAATAATTGAAGGAAACCACACAAATTCTACGTGTTACAAATGTTGGATTTAATTATAAATATACTGCATTAAACAGTTGTAGTTCAACATAATCACATGGCACACAATTTGAAATATGTTCCCCAAACCTCATTGGAATCTGAAAAAGCATTTTATCCAGAACGTTTGATATCCAAAATAGTTAGCTATTTAAGTTTGTTTATAAGAGGATTTTATAGTTTAAGCTTTATTAATCCCTTTAACTAATAAGTAACTTATATTTTTTTAATGGCGTGTTAGACACTGTTAGTCTCCTACAGAAAGAACTGCTTAAAATTTTATTAAATCATAAGCGCTAAAAACAAATAAAGGAAACTTCCTTTATGCGCTTCTCTTTCTATATATTTAATTCCATCTAAAAATGTATCTAAAAAAAATTTCCTATACCGAACGTGAATGATTCTAGTAGTAAAAATAAAATGAATATAATATAAATACTCCCATTACAATGCCAAACAATCCGAATTTAAGAATAAATTTGGACAGTTAATAAGAAAAGAATTGAAATTTGCTTAAATTGCCAGAGCTAACCAAAAGAACAGAAATAAAAAAAGTTTCTATGCGTTATTTCTTTTTTCTATATATTTTATTGTATCTAATTTTAAGTAGATTAACTTGTACAAATATAAAAATCGACTAAAATCTTTTAATATTTCATTAATTTAAAACTTAAAATCCAAAAAAGTTATAAAAGTTTATGCAAAATTCCTCAAAAGACATCCTCATATATACTCTCCTCTCCAAAAATAGAAAAATATATAAAATAGGAACTTAAATTAAAATGCGTTCCAAATATTCATCATTCAAATAAAAAAAAAACACAATAGAGGAAATTTGTATGCAATATTTCTTTTTTCTACATATTCGTTCTATGTAATTCCAAGTAGAACATGTAAATTAATTTGGAAAAATATAAAAATCGCTTAAATCCTTCTTATATTTCATTAATTTAAATCTTGAGAGTTAAAATCCGAAAAAGTTATAAACGTTTATGCAAAATTCCTCGAACGACGCCCTCAGATATACTCTCCTATACCAAATATGAGCGATTCCAGTAGCAAAAATAGAAAAACATATAAAATAGGAACTTTAATTAAAATGCGTTCCAAATATTCATCATTTAATTTAAAAAAAAAAAACGCAATAGAGGAAATTTGTATGCATTGTATCTTTTTTCTACATATTCGTTCTATGTAATTCCAGGTACACCATGTAAATTAATTTGGAAAAATATAAAAATCGCTTAAATTCTTCTCATATTTCATTAATTTAAAACTCGAAAGTTAAAATCAGAAAATGTTCAATACGTTTAAGCAAAAACAATTCAGTATTCCTCAAATTACACCCATATTTAAAGAATATACATTCCTATCCCGCTATTAAAAATAATTAAAATATAAAACTATTTAAAATGCACTCCAAATATTTAAGAATAAATGTCTGTTGTTAACAGGAAGGGAATGAAAACTTTTTCAAATTGCTCAACTTCCAGGCCTTGGAGAACGCAAATAAAGAAACTTTGTATGCGTTTTTTTTCTATTATATTTAGTTCTATTAAATTCTAAATAGAGCATGTCAATTAATATACAAAATCATAAAATGTTATAAACGTTTATACAAGAACGAATCGCTATTGTTCAAGGAATATGCTTTCCTCTACCGAACGTAAGTGATTGCAATAGTAAAAGTAAAAAATAAATAAAATAAAAAATCTTATTAACAAATATTCCTATAATTTAATTAAAATTAAAATTAAAAAGAAAAGAATTAAAATTTTCTTAAATTGTAAAGGCTGCGAAGAATACAAATATATGAAATTTGTATGTTTTTTTTTTCAATATTTAATTCTAATTCTTAAATTTTTAAATTGATCTAATTTAAATTTTAAAGCTGAAAATCGAAAAGTTACTAGAAAAGTTACAAATGTGTTTTCCTTGTGGGGAAGAAACATCGTACACAAAGTCACGGAGAGTCGTTAATACATATTGTTTTCAATGAATACTATATACTATACTATACTACAATTACTACCATACTTTTGATCGACGGTAATTGTTTTTTCAAGTTGCCTATTAATGCAGAAACGTCTCCTCCTTGATCAAACGCAAATCGCGCTACGCCAATGGGTTCCCGCATGAATATCTCCCCGCTCAACTAATGGGGATTGGCGGATCCGTAAATAGAGCGACATTGAGCCGATTGAGCTCCTTCGGAGGGGATTGTCAGCGCCGCCGTTGATGAGCATTTACCCGGATCACTGCCTTTTGTTTTTGTACAGAGCGTCTCTGACAGGGATTGATTTTAGTTTGCCGATCGTGCCAGAAATGAATCTCCGGAATATTAAAAGGGTATCGCGCACGGTTTTCTTTTTCTCTCGTTTTTAGAAGTCTCAGTCGTTTTCGTCCCGTCGCGACTATACCGGATGTCCGGATACCACGTCGTCGGTTTGTACAGTAACGGCAAGTTCATTTGCAACCATACCTTACTATAATTTTAATTGTTGTTATATTCTGTCTTAATCTTCATCGTGCTGGCTTTTGCCCGTAATTATGCAATAAAACTCTGATCCCGTACGTATTAAAGGACAGAACATTAGGAACGGACTCTTAAAAGTTTTGGTAATAATATATTTTTTTGTTTATTTAGGTGGGTATAATCTTATTAAATTACACTAACAAAAAACAATGATATTAAATATATACAGTAAATTCATAGCTAGGAATATGTATACATAATTGCATTTTTATTCTAAATGTCTAAATCTAATTCTGATTCACTATCACATTCGTCCTTGAGTATAATTATAATATGATTTATATTTTTTTGTATATTTGCATGATATTTGTGTGAGTCCTCAATTTTTATTAAGTGCTGTACTGAGTTTTTCCACCTATCCATTGGTAGGTATACTCTTAATTACATTTTTTATCAAATTTATCACATATATATAATTTTTTAACAAATATTCCTGGACTTCAGTATTTGAACTTGATTGGGCTGGTGCTTTGCGTAGCAGATAGCTGTGGTAACTTGCATTATTGTTTTGAAACCAATTTTCAAATTTTCCTATCCTCATCATAATCCAAGTTGGAATCGTTAACATTCTTTGCAGATAACAGCAAGCAGTAGGGGACAAATCCGTCTTCTGACCCAGCGTGTGTTTTCCTTTTATTTGAAGGTGCTATCGTCTGACAGTTTTGACTGGAATCAACCCATTCTTCGGTGTTCAGTGTCGTGTGTGTCGACATCAAGGTAAATTACTACTTGCCTTTTGCCTATTTTGCGGTACTTAAAACTCTACAGAGGGTGGCACGGCTTATATTTATATTGTTTTCATGTTCTTCTAGTTTCTTTATTCAGTTTATCCAAGGTAGGAACAACTTCACTTTGATAAAAACAATATATTTTCCTTCTTGTTAGGTACTGAGCACTATTCTCTATACGGTGAGCTTAAAAATCACTACGTTTATTCCTTTACATCAATTCTTCACTATTAATAGTATCCCTTATTGACGATATTGGCGTTTTTATAAGGAGACAGGATTCTTTTAAAGAGTCTTGTTTAATAAGTCCTTTACTAAATAAATCTTTATACACATTTTTCACAACCTGTTTTGCATCAAGCGACTAACGATTTCGACGCGATATTATTATACTCTCGCAAAATAACTTTTTCGAAATGCACAGTAAATATAATTATCCAACACTGCCACAAATGGTCAACACTCAAGAAATATATCAGAAAGAAAGAAATATACCTGGCCCACACCTTTACCCAATAACAATAGGTAATATGAACTTTGAGACAGACTATACTAGGATATTTGTTCAAAATATTTCCAATATTATATCATATCATCAAACAGTGTGTAATTTGTTACTGTTTTAAAAATATTAAATAAAAGTTATAGATTTATTTTTATTACATATTTTCAAATATACAGGGTTATTCATAAATATGTTTCAAATTTAACTTGTATTTTTCAGTGGAAAACCCTATATATTATGACATTAATAGGTACTTCCTTTTATACTCAATCATCCAATGTGGGGTTGTTATGGTCTATACCCAGTGTTTTCGGATTTATGGTAACCTTTGTTCAAAAATTACCCGTGTTCAATACTATTTTTTTAATATTATTTTAATAATATTTTTGACGCTGTTTCGGAAAGCTATAATTTTATAATGCCAACAATTTTATAAAGATTTATATTGTACTTGTCTTGAAGTTAGCGACAAACGTTTGTACATGGTGAGTCAAAATAAAAAACATTAATTTTCTTGAAAAATCAAATGAAACACCCTGTATTAATTATTCCTATTTATGCTTTTTCAATTTTATTAACCGTTCCTTATACCTAAACTTAGTATTTTTTGAGGTATACACATTTTCCGAGTTACTAGCTGACCTTCTAAACTTGCCTTTTGTAAAAAAAAACATTCGCCTTTGTTCCCTCAGGCCATAGAGCGGGATTCACGATTTTTTCAAAATTATAGGTGTAGATCGTGACTTTGTCTCATCTTATTTTTGGAAAATATTTCTGTAGATAGTTCACAAGATCCTCTGCCTTAGTTTTTGTATACGCAAAGGAATGCTAATTGATCATTAACTTGGAGCACGTTGCTGACATTAATATTGGCACATTTTTCACAATTATTAACTGTTATGTATTGGATATATCATTTCAATTAGATCATTTTGTTGATTTTTAAGAGACGACTTATAAGTGCCTGTATATCGGCGGCCATCTTGCATCTGCAGTCATAAGGGGCTATGCAGTAAGTACATTGCCTTTAACGTCAACGTTGAAATTATTTCAATAAAGGTTAACTTTCATTTCAATATTGAAAAAAAATCGCATGCTGAAATGAGCTTTGAGTTATTATTGAAATAAAAAACGTTAAAATTAACTTCAAGTTTGTCTTTGTTTTTTATTAATAAATAATAATTTATCATACATTTATCATTACTGTCTGTTTCATGTACTGTGATCGAGGTTTTTATTTTGTAATTGAACAAATAATAAATCAAAAGTTAAGTGTAGAAAATTAAGTATGTTATATATTTATTGTTCAGTTCTGATAGCACATTAACGTTTTCTTGCAAATGCCTCCCAAAAAGTCAAGTCAGTATAAAATGCTTATAGAGCATATTACAAAAGACCCCTGAACAAAAAAAAAAACAGGCATGGGAACAAATTTCCAATGCGCTTAATTCTATGGGCTAATTAAGACCATAGAAGGGTGGAAAAAAGTTGGTTAACAAACTATAGTCAAAAAAGTTGTTTTGAGATTAATATTTTATATTCTAATCGTTTACTGAAATGAAATCACACACCAAATCGAAAATTATAAATAAATAACATTCGAATGAAACCGCGCGTAACAGCTAGGATTATTAATTAACAAGCTATGGCAAAATATGCAATACATTGTGTTTATTCGAAGATGTATATGTGCTATAGAGAGCGGTCTCCATATTTTAAATAAGAAATGGCGAACCTCATGACCCATAAAAGGTTTTAGTAAATACCAATTTAATAAAAATCATTTGAATAATTGTTTATGTGAGTTTATGTGATTTTTCATATCATTATATCATTTATAATTAAAATATATGGGTAATTCATTATTCAAAACAATATTTTTCTTCTTGGTCATCATAATTATTATAACACAATAATATTTTAACATACTATTCACTCATCTAAATTTTCTTTTCGATCAATGCAACAATTATGTAGTATATGCTACTCTATGCGGGGAATAATGTAGAGTTCTATATTTTAGACATCTAAAGCGTTGTTTAACTACCTCATTTACCCCATTATTTGTTATTGTGCTGGAAATTGGCCAGTGTAGTCATGGTTTCAAACAGTAGCCATGAATCTCCCACCATTTAGGATTATTACTAATAAATGATAACTAATAACTGTCATCTGGTTTCTATTTCCTCTAAAATAATTTGCCGGACGAATTCTTACTCTGTCATACAGAATCATGAAGAGATCCTGGAAACCTGGGATTAATATTTAAGATTTTTAATTTTGGCATTACGAATCTGCAAGTGTAAAAAAACCTTCACCTTTTTGTAGTTACTGTTTGAACGTTTAAACCAGAATATTATTTCCTGGAATAAAAGACGACCCCAGGCATTCCAGGGTTTTCATTTTTTGGAACAATTATCACTATGTGAGTACCCTATTGCACCTAACCATCCAATTCCATAATACTATTCATGTATAGATAAATAATATTTTATTGGTAGTTGCTTACAAACATACAATTGTTTTTCACGCTTCTTTTCTTCTTTTGTTTCGGGAAACTTTATTATACCAACCAAGAACCTCAATTTCTGACAAACGTCGGCTGATAGAAGTCTGATGCACGCTTCTCGTAATGATAAGGGATTACTCTGTTTTCTGAACTGTCTTCGTTGCAAGTTTAAAAAAGTGAATGCAAAAAGTAATTTGATAACTTAGTACTGGATATTTTTAGTTTTACCTCTGACTTTTCATTTCATTTCAAAGCAATTCAACAAACAAAACTAAATCCATTGTATTGATTAGTCACAAAAAATTATATTTAGGTTACTTTTTTTACCGGACCAGTTTTTCTGCTCGTTAGAATTATTGTCATTTTTTCAACTATTATTTGGAATTATTTCAATTCTTTTTTATGTCATAATTTCAACATCGAGTCAAAGTATTTACTGCATAGGGCTGATGGTCATGGATAATGGCAGCTACAACTCAAGAAAATCCCAAAATATACCCAGGTCTTCTTGAAAAATAACATCATTCATTGGCTTACTCTTAATAAGAAGTTGGAGGTCATAAATTTGAATAAACCTCATTGCACAAAATTTATTGTTGACGAAATCGCTTCAAAACGAAATATAACAGCACTTCGCGTTCCGTCATATCACTATTAACGCAAGTATAAAGCACAACACCACTTTTAACAAGAGGAACGTTTAAACAAATCCCTTTTACTGGAGGGAATAAAGTCGGTGGCTAAGTACATCGACCATGTGATTGAAATAGAGAAAGAATATGGGAAGCTGATAGATAACCTGCTAGAAAACGCTTTAGAGCCTCTCACTATTTCTCTGAACTACAACCCCTATACGAGGTGTGTTCAAAAAGTAAGGTGACTTTTGTAATTGGGCGAGCTACGTACATTTGATCTTCGATGTTTCTGTTTCTTCTTGTTGTAACACAGTTTCAGCCAGCTTGTAGGTTTACTTTTTTTGTGAGACAAATAGTATGTGTACAATGCCTAAAGAATGGAATTCAGTGCTGCAAAACACTTGAAATGTTGACAACGGCATATGGTGAATCTACTTTGAGCATAACATTTTTTTATAAGTGGTAGAAGCTCTTACAAGATGACCGAGAAGATGCCGATGACGAACCTCGCTGTGGACGCCCCAGCATGTCAATAACTGAAGAAGTGAAACATATGATGGTGAAAAATCGTTGAATCGGTATCACTATTGGCTAGTGCCATGCAATTTTTTTCCCAATTTTGGGTATGGAAGGTGTAAGAGGAAAATTTGTTTAATTTTGAACAATAGGACCGTCGAAGGAACATCGCTCAAGAGCTGTGAAACGACGTCAATCGATATCCTGATTTACTCAAAAAGGTCATAATTGGTGACGAGTCATGTATATATGCTATAACGTTGAAACCAAAGAAAACATCTGCTCACTCATCGTTGCCTGTGTCTAACTTTTTGGCCACAAAGAAATCCACAATCATGCCTCCGCCAACATATTGACCAGATATGGCCCCAGCGACTTTTTCCTGTTCCCAAAAGTTAAGAAATCCATGAAAGTTTGGAACGATTCGGGAGAAAAAAAATGCTGTAAAAACTCAAGGCTATACCAGAAAGTTCTTACCAGAAGTGCTTCGAGGATTGAAAACAACGTTTGCACAAATTTAATATATCTGGGAGGGATTACTTTGAAAGGGACAACATTAATTTTGATAAATAAATAAAAACTTTTTGATAAAACCTAAAAATTACCTTACTTTTTGAACACACCTCATAGTTAACCTGACTACTCGGAAAAAATTGACTAAAATATACAATGCGTACATGGTGCAGAAGTAGAATTTTCGAAATAATAATATTTGTTACAATTAATGTATTTTTATATTATTCTTACTTCTATACAGCCTGTCCCATAAGTAGTGGTATATGGTATAGGAGATTCTCTAGGTAGAAATATTACGATTTAAAGAATCATACCTTATTCCAAAAGTTGACCGAGATACAGAGTGTCAAAGTAGTAATTTGATTCTGTTCCTAAAAATAATAGAAGTTTTTGCACAAAATTTCGCAAATTGGAGTTTTGTCACATGAGAAGTCCATTTTCGAGTAGAAGGCGCTGCGTATGGTCCATTTCGTGCCTTTGATACGTTCTATCTTTTTTGCGCCTTAGTGTATGCAGATTTTTAATAAAAGTATCACTTCTTACACCTTTTTTACACCAAAAAGGTCTACTTTTTAAATTTCGCCGTTTTCGAGAAATCTGGGTTTGAAATTTTAAGTCCATCATTACGTAATATTTAAAATTTCATTTCTTATGCCTCCAATTTTAAAATAACCTAGATAATCAATATAACTGAGCTAATATGGTAGTACAGACCTTAATAGCGTTTTTAATATTATTTATTTTGATAATACAAATTTGATTTTAAACTTACGTAAAAAAAAAAAACTATTCATAAAAAAATGATTTATATTCGGACACAAATGTTCAAAATTATTTTCATTCACTGTTATCCATTTAAAGACGCTTTTTTTGATTTTCATCCTGTGCTATAATTCATCACGAGTATAAATTACTTCTTTATACACTAGCGACTTTATATACTACCAAACACAAGGCGGCCAAGGTGTTTGAGTTTGCCAAAAAAATTTAGGAACAGCTCGCCGTTTAAATTAGGTGGTGATTCGATGGGTCCTAACATGTAATTATCAATTATTCCGAACTAAATGGGCATTTTCTTGATGCCATGTTGCTTCATCTGTAAGCATTATTTTATTTAAAAACATTGGTTCGGCGGACCTTACAAAAACGAGCAAATTCCAGAGGTGGCTAGAGGCACACCCTCAAAAAGATTTTGCACTGGAGTGTGATATGGATAAAGCTTTTCTTGGTGAAAATATCTATAAACTTTGCTCAGTCTGGTCCCGACTGCCATTTGGCCGCTCCACAGAATACCTCTTGGGGTGGAATGAACCAGTTTCGCAAGGTTTGTTATAAATAATGTTAATAAATTTAAAATCTGGGCGCCTTCGGTTTCCAAATATCTCCAGATAACATCTATGAGCTCGACGCTCATTCTAATTGTCTCATGCATATAAACATATCATGTCGCGCATCTCCACGTTGGAAAATAAGTTATGTCTTGGTATTATCGAAAAACTAACCAAAACTTTTTAAAAACACCCAAGATACTGACAAATAGGAAATAAATTCACCAGAACCTATTTAACAAACTAACTAACTATTTAACTGTCTTTTATTGTAACTATGTTAGTTAAAGCCTAATTTGGACCATTTTTATGTTCAATTAGGTGCAATGAAAATTCCAAATGCGAATTTCTTAAAAACGGCGACTCGGGGAGAAATTTAAAAAGTATTCCTGTTTTGTGTCAAAATTGTGTAAAAAGTGATATCTTTATTAAAAATATAGATACACTAAGGCGCCAAAAAAGTTGGAAAGTATGCACGAAAAGTACCATACGTAGCGCGCTCTACAATTTGCACCAAAATTATTCATGAAAATAGATTTTTCATGTCAAAAACCCCCGATCTGCAAGTTTTGTGCACAAGGTCAATTATTTCAGCAATTATTTTTAGAAAATGAAATTGCAACTCTGACATTCTGTAACTCGATTAATATCAGCTTTCGGACTAAGGAAAGTTTCGTTAAATGGTAATATTTTTAACATTACTTATGAAACAATAATAATAATAATAATAATAATAATAATAATAATAATAATAATAATAATAATAATGCTTTTTACAAAACTTCTGGATTCCTCCTGCGTCGGTTTTTGCTTAGTCGAAATTACTGACGTTTCGCCAATCATTCTGATGGCTTCTTCAGAGATTGACTGAAACTGGCTCGTATTTTACTCTGTACCTGCTTATATAATGCTTGGGGGGTTTGTGGGGGGGGGGGGGGTGCTAATGAGGGGTATAAACACTGTCTCGGATGACTGATTTCCTAATTGGGAACAGGTAGAGACCTGAGTTGCGATTAAGATTGTTAGGTTGTTTATAGATTTCTATAGACTCTCGAATTTTTCGTTGGTAGAAGATCTGATTACGTGCAAGAATTTTAGTTTTATCAAATAAAATTTTATGCCCCGTTTCATGAGTGTGTTCGGCAATAGCGTCCGGTCTCTCCAATGTATTCTTTGCCGCATATGCATGGAATGCTGTAAACTCCTGGCGTCTCAAATGGAATTTTGTCTTTGAGAGATTTTTGGTTGTTGGATTTTTGGTAAATCTGGTTTTGATGTTATACTTCTTATACTTCTTCTTATATACTCAGTGATGTTTTGAATGTAAGGAAGGACCACAGTGGCAAGTGTAGGATTGCTTTCGGCCTCATTGCTTTTGGAAGGTTGTGGTGAAGGGTATTTTTTGATGGAACGATTAATATCTTTAATGTAGAAATTATTAGAGAGAAGAGCAGAGGTAAGATGTTTTAATTCTGTTTTCAGTGACTCGGGCTGAGATAGTTTTGCAGCTCTGTAAACAAGAGAGTTGATAACCGATGATTTTTGGACCGGATGGTGATGTGACTATGCATTAAGGTATCGGTCTGTGTGCGTAGGTTTTCTGCAAACACAATAACACAGTGTTAGGTCTGATTTTCTATTGATAAGAATATCTAAGAATGGCAGGTTATTATTAGCTTCCAACTTAATAGTAAAACGTATGTTAGGGTGTATCGGCCAAATAACAAAAGTAACATCGACGTAGCGTTTCCATAATTTTGGTTTTAGATGAAAGGTGTCGAGAGCTTTCTTCTCAAAGAAGTTTTTGTAAAAAGTATTACAGTAGCCTGTGGAAGTTTGTTTGAAGAGTTAATAATAATAATAATAATCTTTATTTAAAAAAAATAAATAAATAAAATATTAAAAACGATAATCTATAAACAAGGAAGAAAAAGGACACTCCCACTAAAGTATTCTTCTACCGAATATAGACATTTAATCACAATATGTTCCTTCAACAGTTTTTTTAAATGCACATAAATTTTCACACATTTTTATGTATTTCGGTAAAAGGTTAAAAAATCGCACCTTACTTACCCTTGGGATTCTATAAGAACTTTTGCATAAGGAACTCTAGAGTCGTCTTTAGTCCATGTATTCATTGAGTGAAAATTTCTGTTCAACATTAAACCTGCTTTATTTTGAAACACAAACACACATTTTACACACATATAGACTATATCATGTTAAAGTATTATTTTTTAAAAATATTATGTGGATTTGAAGATATCTGGCATACATCTTATAAACCAAAAAGAAATTAGTCGACCATCCCTACAAAATTATACCATACCTACCATACCTAATTCTACTCTCAACATGAGCGTGTTAAACACTTGGTATTTGTGATTATGTAAAAAGGTCATTCAGTGTATGTAATAAATAGACGTTGGCCCCCATGTCACAGTTGACAAGCTATTACATAACAATTTTACGAAACACAAAATTCTTTTTGCAGTTCTAATCTACTACTCATACCATTGTTCCTACTTAAAAGGATTATGAGACAGGCTCCAGACGAGATGACTTAAAAATCCCCAAACGACTTCTTTTTGAATTGGGGCCCAATCGCTTTATCGATTTTGATATAAGTTTTTGCTCCTTTTCTCAGATTGCTTTTTTGTTAGTTTTGAAGTTTTTTTTTTTACGCGCACCCCTTTCCAAATAAGTGCCTCGAAGTTCTTCGCTCTCGTTGTCGGGGAGTCGAGCGAAGTTCACAAGCTCGTCGCTTCTCAAATTCAAATCGTGTCACGTTCGCCCCAGAGCCTCGGCGACAACTTGCGAGGTTGTTCGGCCGCAAAACATTACACCGGCGTCGCCGTTTCCAATCCTTTGATGGGCCCCCAAGGGGGCGGAAACCGACACCCGGAAGTTGCCGCGAAGTTGCGAACTTTGCGTCTTCGAAGTTTGAGCGCCAACTGCGTAACTTTGTCGTTCTAGTTTACTGCCGTGGGGGTTCGTTCTCAGTGTGGGGCCGCGGTGCCCTCGATACCAATTTTGCAAAATTTTGCTTTTCTTTTCTTGGTCATCTCTTGTCCTTATATCGTTAGTATAATAAAAAAATATAACCTTCATTTAGTATTATGCTACATAAAAAATGCAAAATATAAATTCTAAATATAAAATATAAAATTCCAGATAAACGGAAACCAAAAGCTAAGCACACCGAAATCAGAATTTGGACAATACATGGCGTCTTAACAGTCTTTTTAATTTATTAAGAGTATCACAATTTTTAATATTATGCGGTAAATTGTTAAAATGGTTTAGGCCTTTATGTAATATAGAGTTTTGTACATGACTCGAATGACATTCTCTCAACATAAAATTACCACAATTTCTTGTATTGTAATTGAAATAGGTAACTTTTTCACGAACATAATTGGGAACACGCTGCTGTTTAATTTTAAAAATAAATACATAGACATTAAACATTACTTTTTGTTTTACAGACAAGAAATTAAGAATGCTTTGAATTGGCGCATACCTGTTACACTTTAGTATATTTCTCATGGCCCTATAGCTTGTAAAAAAATATACGAAAAATTTTAAACAATTACATACATAGGAGGACCCAGTGAAAAAGTTTCAAAACATTTGTCAAAATGTGGTTTAAAAATAGCCTTCAGGAACGAACACAATAGGAAAATTTTTAAAAAACAATAAAACGATATGTCCAAAATCTCAAAAATCGGGTGTCTACAAGTTGAAATGCGGATCTTGTCCTAAAATTTATATTGGACAAACAGATAGTTCCTTCAAGAAACGCATTAACTAACATAAAATAGCGTTTAAAAACAATAGTCTCGATTCTAATTATGCTACACACTTAAACACAGAAAAACACATTTTTGAAGACAATTTTGATATTTTACATACAACCACAAAAAGTAGAAAATTAAATTTATTGGAAGCCAATCAATCAAATGTATTGCTTAACGATCAATTAGATTTAAATACCTCTCCTTTATTGAATTTAAATTCTCACAACATTAATTAAGATTTTATGGTAATTTTTCGGTATATATAGTACCAGGTAGTTTGTAAATATTACCTTTGATAAAGACAAGGTGTTGTCGAAAGAATTGTCATGTAAAAATATATAATTTCGCGAAAATCTGAACTTTTAGTTCTTATTTATTTTGAAAAAAATATATTTATGGGTAAATCGGCCAAGAGAAAAAGATGGAAATTATTTTCAAGTTCATAAAATGGCCGCTAGGGGGCGCGACTTCTACTGTAAAATTGAAAAAAACGGGTTTTCTCAGAAATATTCCAAATTAACCTATATCAAAATGAGTGTAATCTACTTTAAGTAAGGAAACCGTTTTGTTTGAACTGTTTTTATCCAATTCTTCAAATTAAGGGTCAGAGGATGGATCAAATATTGGTTTAGACAAAGTTGAATAAGTTTCTTTTGGCTAATCCGATTCCGATGAACTTATTTTTGTTTGAAAATAGGAGCTTGAACTGGTATGTCAATATCACGATATTAATTCTTTTATGAGTCGGGAGGAGGCGTTTCATGTCAAAAACAGCAACTTTTATGATTTTCTCGAAAATTTTAAATATAATGGTATTAATATTTTTAGCTAAGATGAAAGAGTTAAAAAAAAACACAGAAACCAGTGGCAACGGCTAAGACTTAAAAAAACACAGTCGTGTTTCTTTGAAATGTTCCGTCTTTCATTTATTCCAGGTGGATTTTGACCCACTTTAAAATTGCTTAATATCTAGGGTTCTTATAATAGTCAACTTGAAAGAGTAGTCAATGCTAACGATTTTAATAATTACTTTATTGAAAGTATCCCGAATATTGATAAAACAATAATATATCCTACTTCAAGAATTCATGGTTACCTGCTGCCTTTTGTCAGGTGGACGAGATGAGGGTCGATAGAGCCATAAGACAGATAAAGGCAAATGATAAATTGTATAACTCCCCATTTGCTAGGGCACATAACTTTTTTGGTCAATAGCTGCGTAACTTCTAATAAGTTTCCGTACATCTGGAAGCGCGCCACTGTGATTCCCATTTCAAAACACAATAATTCAAGTAAACTGTCAAGTTTTCGACCGATAATCTATTACCAGTGCTTTCAAAAATTTTGGAAAAGATAATGTATTAACACCTGAATGAATATTTTTTTGAAGTTATCTCTTCAATTCAGTGTGGATTCCGTCTAGTACAGCTACTGCTTGTAAAGGTAAGCGATAATATTTTCAAGAGCAACAATGAAGGAAAGCGAACCTGCCTTATACTTCTAGACTACAACAATGCCTTTGACACCTTGAATCATGAGGTTCTTAGCGCTAAATTTCATTAAATTACTTCTGAGTTGGGAGTTGTTCCAAAAATTTCTTGTGCTCATGCTCTTCTCAAAAATGAAACGAAAACTTGGGTTTTATTGTTTGTTAAAAACGCTAGCTCAAGAATATTAGTTTTAAGGTTGTCGTAAATAATAATAACATTAATATACCGATTCTTTCAAGAACTTGGCCCCTTTTTGATAGCAATCTTCTTTTCGAATCTCACATGTCTTACTGAAGGTTTGTAAATCTAAAAACTCTATATATTCCAAGATATTTTAAATACAGACATCAAATTAAAGTTATGGATCTCTATTGTTCTTTCCCTTTTATCCTGCTGTAATGTAGCATACTAACTTGCCTAATTCAACAAAGATCAGATAAGCCTACAGAGGCTGCAAAATATTTGCCTAGGGTTTTGTTATAATATCGGTAAATTTGATCACATTTCATAGTATTATCGCGAATCCGGATGGCTTAAATTATATCAAAGATTCTTTTTCCACTTATGTACATTAATTTTTAAAATTGCGCAGTGCGAACAGCCAAAGTATCTTTTTGAAAAACTTGTCAAGGGATCTGATATTCATCAGCGCTCCACTAGTCATAATTCTCTGTACACTGTCCTGCGGTATCGTACTCCATTCCAGACGATATCAAGTGCTGCTCGACCGTTTCGCACTTAAAACTTATCTACTGTCCAATTAATACTACTTTTTCCTTTTTATTTTGCTTGTTTCTGTAGTTCCTTGCAGCACCTACGTTCCAGTGAAGTATTTAGTTTTTTTTAAACGAGTATAAATGTCTTTTTATAACCTCTCTTTCACAGTGATACAATCAAGGTAATGTAGATTAATTCATACAATTTCTTCATTCAGAGTGGTTAGATGATTTTCTTTCTTAGATCTCGCTACCCTTCTACCATATACTGTTTTATTTCTTATTGTTTATAGATATATAAATAAAGACCTGGTAATATTATGAGAAGGCAATCATGTCCCACGAGGTCGTTTTTCCTGGATCCGGTTTCCAGTGAATTAGTCTATAACACAATTCTACATTTGAGTAATTCTAATTCTTTAGACGTCCACAACCTAAATTCAAAAATTCTTAAACATACCGCGGATGTTTGAAACTGGAATATTTCCAGAACAGTTAAAAATAAGCAGGATTGTGCCACTACACAAGAAGGGAGATACCAACGTCCCCTCAAATTGTAGACCTATTGCAACCATCCCTATAATGTTTAAGATGTTAAATAATCTTAAAATATCGTTTGCTGAACTATTTTGAAAAACACAAAAACTTGTGCAAAAAACAGTTCGGGTTTAGAGGCGGAAGGTCCACCACGCATGCTTTGCTAATTCTTGTGGGGAGCATTGTCGAAGGCTTTGACGCTGGTGAAATAGCGGAGGCCACCTTTTGCGATCTCACGAATGATTGTGTGGATCATGGAGTGCTGATGCAGAAGCTCGAGTGGTATGATATCAGGGGCATACCTCGCAGATTATTGCGCTCTTACTTTGGCAGTAGATTTCAGTGTGTCCAAGTGAATGGAAGTAGTTCTAGCTTGCTGGTATCGTTTGGAGTACCGCAGGGCTCGGTGCTCGGGCCCCGGCTGTTCATAGTTTACATCATCGATTTGCCTTCCCACATATCATGTAAAACTACGCTCTACGCGGATGATACAATTCTTTTATCCCGAGCTAGGAACCCATATGAACTTAGTATTGATAGTGTGGCCAATGAGACTAGAGCGCGCTGATGGTTCGGGTCGAACTCCTTACAGTTAAACAAAAATAAAACGAACAATCCTATTTTCTCTTGTAGCAAGGTGCACAATTTAAACAATGCTCCGGTTAAGGTACTTGGAGTCTGAATCGATCTTACTCTTTCATGGGAAGATCACGTTGAACACCTTTGCCACAAACTGTCAAGTCAATTGTTTCTAATTAAATACTTGTCACTCATTCCTATCATGTCAAGACTGCTTATTTCGGATTGTTCCATTCTCACTTAGCGTACGCTATTGTTTTGTGGGGTGGTTCCGCGCATGCCCGCAAAGCTTTTCTTTTGCAAAAAAGGGCGATACGTGTGATTGCGAATGCAAAACCTCGTGATCACTGCCGCCCACTCTTCTCAAAACTTAACATTAATTACAACAATGTTCTAGCAACCGTTGTCAAGGATCTGCCACTCACTAAATTTTGTAAAATAATAAAACAATTTCTATTGGAGAACGCATTCCATACTGCAGATGAGTACGTCCGTGTTGCGTCACGAGTGTCTCCATAATACTAACTGGGAATTTATTTATTTAATTATTTTTTTTTAGCTAATTCTTGTTTCAATGTTTGGTGTTTGTATATCTGTTATGTTGCTCTCTATGAATGACATTAGAATGTGTTTGGTATTGTGTTGCCATTTGTTGTTCTTGTAATGTATTTAATGGGCAATAAATTATTATTATTATTATTATTATTTCTATTCTTTTATGGAATTTTGAACAGTAATAACATTCAAGATATGCCACAACTGTTATAATTAAACAAAATACGTTGACGTAATGCCATAATGGCGCATGGCCTTTTTTATTTTATAAATAATATACTGGGCTAGCAATTTCAATAATATTACTTTGAAATACTATGTTTTTTGGCACACCATGTATATAAATAACTTGAATAATGTCCAACAGATATAGTGGAGACTGTAAAGGCAAGAAAACTTGCTTACTTGGGTCACATTATGCGCGAAAAAAGGTACCACATGGTACAACTAATGATACAGGGAAAATTCAAGACAAGAGAAGCGCACTTCATATCTGAAGAGCTTAAGAAAGTGGCACCATCATATATCAATAGAATTATTCTGAGCAGCCACGTCGAAAGTGATAATCACTATGATGATAGCCAACCTTCGTAGAGGAGACTACACATAAGGAAGAAGAATGTCCAGCTATGACGAACCCGGTTAAAGTGAACTTTTTTCAATCTACAAAGTTAATTGAATTGGTTTGGGTCTCTTAATTGTTTCGAGAAAAAAGCCGCGAAATCGCAGTGTTTATTGGAGTTCGGTAAATCGTAAATCGGGGAATAAAATGGAGAAACAAATTCATATAGTTTTTATACTTAAGTAGAAATATGACGTAATTGAAAGAATACAATTTGGGCTGCAACAGATTAACATTTGTTCGCAAGATCTACCGTTGCAACGATATGGAAAAAATCGGCATATGCCAAAACAAATGTTAAATGTTAAATTTATGGAATCTAAACGTCAAGGAGTTGAAAATGGACTTCTTAAACGGTTTGCTCAGAACAGGGAAAAGACATTTCTGTAAGTGGGAGCGTTTTACAAGAAAAGCTAGGCGAATTGGAAACTAAAATTAAAAAAACAAAATTTTACTATTCTAGAAGTTTAATATAACGTTTCAAAAAAGGTACAATATCAGTAGATGAGAAATAATAGGAGCATCAACCTGAGTCGATATGAATTCTGTGTATGATTTGTTAAAAAATGTATTTTATAAAGTGACACCAAATAAAACACTGAAATTTGTTGGCGAACATTGTGCTGGAGGTAAATTGTCCAAAGAAAGGATCACAGTAAATCTGCTAATTCAAGATGCTTTAAAAACAAAATTTTACCCATTATGTATAAAGCAACCTGTAAAGCTTGGATGACATCAGAGATCTTTACAGCTGAGTTACGTGCCACGTAACTTAATAGATCAAGGGGTAATAGATTCAGACAATTGACAAAAAAAAAGCTTTTCTATAGATCTATTGGACGCCTTCGCAGAGGGGTACTAGAGAAACTATTGCCAATTGCTTCAAGCATGGAGAATTTTTAATTGTGGAACCGGAATACTACTCAGATGACGATCTTCCACTTAGCCAGTGGTTGAAAACTAATCAACTAGACCCAGAATTCGGCTACGATGAAAATATCCCATTAATGAAAGAAAACGTTGAACAAGATTTAGTGACTTTAGTTTTAGTATTGACAGTGATATTGTAACAAGAGAAACACTGACCAAATTATATAGTCTGTAACTTCAAACGTGATATTGAGTGATAATAAAGAAGAAGAAGATATTAACAGTTCGGCGAAAACCTGTATTGATGGTGACGAAATGACAAGAAAACTATGGGAAACGCGTAATTTTCTGGAATCACGCGAAGTTCCAGATGATATCTGGGCATCATTTGCAAAGTTTTTATTGTTTAGAATAAAAAGATTCAACGCAATTAAAAAACCTTAGTACAATGTATTAAAATAAAATTATTCATGTGGATGCTAGCACCTGAATCTGCAATCCAAACTTCGCTGTCATCATCAGAGGTTAAGGAATATGATGCAGTGACGTCGGAAAGATACACTGTCGTTCTCTCCGATTCGTGGGTATTATTTCTGCTTTTCTTTGGGCACTCGCGAACACAATGTCCTTTTTCTTTACAAAATCTCCTGCTTCTTTTGCTCTTTCTTGTTAGCCCATTTGCTAATAACGGTCTTTTGGACATGAAAAACAAGCGCATTCACACTTCCCTAGCCCAAGCGTAAAGGTTTTTCACGAGTGTCATCAAGCCTCTTGCATATACTCTCCAATTTTTCAATTCTCCATTTGTTGCTTAAATTTGGGTGCACTTTTTTTTTCTATTGAGCTAAGAATTACTGCAGCTTGCGATGACTTCTTCATCCATATTTTCCACTCGTTTTATGTTGTCTCCTTGTCGGGCTCGTCTTCAGTCTACCACAACACCTGTGAGCCCTTTTGCTTGCTGCAAAAACTTTGTCTCAAATTTCCACATAGAATAATTGGACTCATCAAGTTTTGTTAATTCCAGTACTTCTTTAACAGTTATATAAGGTAACGCGTCAAGCACTACCAACTTTAAAAGCAACAACAACAAAGCGAACACACTGTACGACAATTATATTAACAAAGCTTTACACTAAGGCGCAGTGGAAGCATGCTGGGTCCACAACCTCTTAAAGTTTTTATTGCTTAGAATAAAAGGATTCAAAACAACCTTGGTGCAGTTTATTAAAATAAAATTAGTGAAAAATATAATACGGTGAAATAAATGCAGGTCAAGGGAACGACGTAATTGCTTCGTTGAGTTCTTAACTAACTACCTAAAAAATGTGTCATATACCCATGTCTCCTGGTATTATTCAGAAGTACCAAGAAATCAAGCAAATAGTAAAATGTCCAAAAGGTACAGATATTAAACGACTATTATAAAATAATACAATTTATGAGTCTTCATTTTGTCACATTGAAAATTATGTAAATATTGCTTATTTCTCTACTATAATACGACCAAAAATATAGTACTTTGAGGTTTTAAGTATTTTACCATACCTTAACCGCAGAACTGTTATTCCAACAGATGTTTATTCTGCATTAAGTAGGTAACGAATATTTTTTAAAGGTTCCTGTTCTTTAACACTTGAAAATGTGGAGACCGTGGTATGAAGCCTATGTTAGAAGACAACATGGAAAACAACGCAGAACTATATCAGCAAATAAAAAAACGGATCCATTTGCCTTCGCATGATAAACAAATTATTTTGAAAGATTACAATTTTATAAGAAATTCCGAAGGTGAAGTAGAAGCAGCAATAAAAACAAGTGACATGACCAAAGTTCCGTAGTCAACTGTAAGAAAAATTATTGCAAATGGGATAGTCAAGAGGAAGGCGAGAGAAGATGCGGGGAGAGAGTTTTTAAAGAGCAACATGCAGATCTAATTAGGCATATAATCTACGACGCTTATTAAGTGAATAATGTTTTACCCCTAGAAGAATTGCATAAAAAAATACTGACAGACTTAAACATTAGTTGTGCCAAAGACTCGTTGCGTACTTTTTTGAAGAAAATGGAGGTGATCATTGAACTAGGTGACGACAGTAGCGATAGTGACCATTTTTTAAGTGACTGATACTTTATTATTATTATATTTAATATTTTGTATATTAACTTGTACTAATTTTCTTATGTACATGTTTCAAGAATTGTTAGGCGAAAAAGATTGAAAACATACTTATATCCTGCTTGTTAGTGTGGGTAGATAAATTTCTAGGACGGTCCTGGAATGGTTACGGATAAGGGTCTACTCTGCAGGGTGTTCTATAGGAGGCTGCAGTTTTGGAGTAATAAACAGTAGACAAAGTTAATCACGAGGTCCGTTATAAAAGCACTATATTTCTGGTTCGAGTATAGATACGTAAAAAGAAAAATTACAGATTTTATTTTTTTTTATTATTTTACATTTTTTAGTTGTCAAAGTTAAGTATGTACATATATATATATATATATATATATATATATATATATATATATATATATATATATATATATATATATATATATATATATATATATATATATATATATATATATATATATATATATATATATATATATATATATATATATATATATATATATATTCTCACGTATTGATTCACGGATGGAAAAATGTGATGACACTATATTCCGGGATATCATCCGTTCGCTCGTTGAACTCCGACTGGAATCCTGCAAATCTTGCATCCGACTGGAATCCTGCAGACGTTTCGCCAAAATCTCACTTGGCATCTTCAATGCTCGCGCTCCGAAAACACTTCGAACACTCGAGTGTGTTTTCGGAGCGCGAGCATTGAAGATGCCAAGTGAGATTTTGGCGAAACGTCTGCAGGATTCCAGTCGGATGCAAGATTTGCAGGGTTCCAGTCGGAGTTCAACGAGCGAACGGATGATATCCCGGAATATAGTGTCATCATATATATATATATATATATATATATATATATATATATATATATATATATATATATATATATATATATATATATATATATATATATATATATATATATATATATATATATATATATATATATATATATATACAGTGTTCGAAGTGTTTTCGGAGCGCGAGCATTGAAGATGCCAAGTGAGATTTTGGCAAAACGTCTGCAGGATTCCAGTTGGAGTTCAACAAGCGAACGGATGATATCTCGGAATATAGTGTCATCACAATATATATATATATATATATATATATATATATATATATATATATATATATATATATATATATATATATATATATATATATATATATATATATATATATATATATATATATATATATATATATATATATATATATATATATATATATATATATATATATATATATATTTGTATGTAATGTAATGTATGTATGTAAACATTTAAAACTTATTGGAACCCACCTATGTTTATTGTTTCTATTTAGAAAAGCAATTTGTTTTTTGTAATATGCTTGGTTTTATTTGGTACATATTGGGGTACAACCTGGGATATAGCGAACCAGTTACTGGTTCGTTATGTCCGAACATTACTGTATGTATTATTAATTCTACTACGACTTGTGTAATACACATATTTTTCTAAAATGTAAAATAAAAAACTTAGAAGGGGATAATATTTATAATGGATCGCGCTCCATAACATGCAAACCTCTATAACGTGTATTGTTTTTTTGCTCGTTTGGGAACATCGAAGGATACTCTCACAATGGCGCTTACATTCGCTTTGACCCGGACCGACTCCGGGCACATTCGCGTTTGGAATTTTATTTGGGAAATCGTTCATCGGAAAGATCACGTGAAAAGCTTCAGCAGAGGGGCCTCGAGCTTACTTACTTATTGCTCGTCGGCTTTTTTGTTGGCCAAAAGCACTGAATCTTCCGAATAAGTTGGCAAGAAAAGCGCCGGTAAAAAGCTTATTGAATCACATCACGAAAATCTGCCGCGGCGAGGTGTTCCCACTTGCGACGTTGCCAGATAAATCGCTAACCGACTTCGATGGTAGTTTTCTTTTCAAAAGCAATATCCACGTCAAATTATTATTTTGTCAGGGAAGCCTTTTCTTCAAATAAAATTGCCTAAATTAGATCGCAGACAATTGTGATCTAGAAGGAGAAACAAAATGTTGAAGAATGGCTCCTGTGTTTTTGATTTTGGGAATTTTGCCTACCAAATGCCTTTATGTAGTTACAATTCTGGATTTCTCTGCTGGCTTCTTCAAAGCGCTGAATTGGAGAAGCTAGCAGCATATGACTTAAAGGAAATCCAAAAGTGTACCTGTGGACCTACTTTGAAAAATTATTTTGTCTAACGTATTAGAATATAGTTTGAATCCCAGATTAACGGAACCATATTTAATCGCCCGAGCAAGTATTATTTATTATTTGATGGTTCTTAAGAATTTTTATGTTTTACTAATTCTGAGCGAATGGTTATGATTAAATATTTCAAATTCTTTCAAAAATCCGGGTAGGAAGTTAAAATATCGAGATAGCTATTTTGGTGTGACTAATGGTTTAACTTTTTGACTAATTACCATGTGTTTAGCCTAACTGCAGTCTGAGAGTTGATTAATGTGTTCATATGCGGACCTGGTACATTAGGGTTACATATTAAACTTGTAGAATAGTCAGCCTAATTTCACCACCTCCACCACATTTAATGAATTTCAATAGCCATTTCAATATATTATCGTAGTATGAAATCAAATATATAGGAATAAAACAGTCGTTCCCTGGTACTAGTCGGGCTTGCTTGGTTAAGCTGTATAGGAATTGATAGTCTGTACTTGTTTTCCAGCTTCTGACGCAGAACATTATATTTTTGTATGGTGGCCAGTTCTAGCAGAGTAGCTGAAGCCGATTGTTATATGCTGGATTGTAAATTTATTATGGTTCAATTACCAATCCAATTTGGTGTTTTCGTATTAATATCAGGTTGATGATTGGTAGCGCTGGTTAGTTTAATTTCGCATGATTTCATTTCGTTGACTGTATTGTTTCCAGTTTCAAATAATGAGTTGGAGAAGACGAACACAGCGTAGGTGTTAATCACTTTTATTAAAGTATTGCTTGTCCTTTACCAAATACTCGTATACTTTCTTCCTATAGGTTTCAATATCTTCCGTAGAGCAGTTAATTTTTATATTTGACATTTTTAGATTGCAATCGGCTGTTTTGATGTTAACCTGAACGCAATCTGGTATGCACCAGGCGTCAATTTACTGCCAAGTTAGCCCTAACTATCCTCGGTCATCTACTAGAGAAGAACAGCTACGGGAAAGTGTACTCCAGTTCAGCAACTTAGTGATACCTAGGACTTGGAATATATCTTACCAATATTTAATTTTTTGTATAATACTGCATATTAAAATTTTACGTCAGCGATGTCTTATATACCTCCCCATTTAAACCAGTTACATTATTTTTTTGTTTTTGCAAACAAAACAACAACAAACAAAATTTGTTTCGATTTATTTTATTTTATCTTTAAAATTGCGAATATCAGAATCGAATCAACTCGATATCAGTCAACTATTTGGAGATAAACGCAAAATATACGGGATCTCCAATTAGCTGGATAGAAGAGAGCCCTGAAGCGACAAAATTGATACAAACGGAATTTCCCTATAGCCATTTTTAAAACGCCCCCTGTGTCTACTCTATTTGTTAAATTAACAGGAATCCAATAAAAATCAAAATAAATAAGAACTAAAAGTTCAGATTTTCACGAAATTATATATTATGACATGAAATGTCAAATGGAATCTAATAATTGATCTCCATATAAATTGTCTCGTATGTGCCGCTCTCTGACTAAGTATACGAGGTCAAGTAAAAAAGTTATCGGATCCTACTTAATTATTCTTAATATATATTATTTTCCATTTGACCGTTACAAGAGTTTGTGACATGCGTATCATTAAGGTCTGCTGTTATACTACTTATTGGCGAAGAAAGCAGTCTTTAAAAGTGAAAAATGTTTGCCCAGAATCATATATAATCAGCTAAATGAATACGTTTCAAGTCACTATATATATGCTTTCCCTGCACCCAAGCAGAATTTCGTACCTTGTGTAGTATATGACATTGCCATTAATATGGATAGAACCAGGTTTACTGCACTTGGCATTCTGGATTATTCTAAGGCTCTAAATCGGACTCAACTCTACTTGAAAGTCAGGTTTACCAATGAGTTCTCTAACTTTAACCAGATTACATCCGGTGGACTTAATCCTTGGCTCACTTTTCTCTATCAACAACTCAAAGATTGATACAAGTACAAGTCAAGCATGATCAACAAGCTTTTGCTCTTTTGAATCAGTTGAAGCGCCTGTCCTTTTGAACTCGGATATCGAAGTCATAAAAAACCTGTCCTTTAAAATTTCATTTCATTTCATTGTATTTGGATCTAAGCAGAATCTTACGAAATTAAAGAGTTCGTTTATTGATTCACAACTTAAGATTGATAAGCCTCTAAATACCTAAATGCTTAAGTCTTATTATACGTTGAAGCTCTTAAAAGCAAATTGAAACAAATATCTGCGAATGATTAGTGGTTAAGAGACTGTATCTTCAAATTTTTTACGTCTGATCGAAAAAGAATGCAAAGACTGTCCCATTTGTAAGTAACGTTGTATGCACTCAAACGGCAAATTGTTTTGCTATAAGGCCGACTACTTTATTTTGGTGAATTTATTATAATGTTATAATCATTTGAAGGTGTGCTTTTTTTCACCAATATAGAAGATTTATTGTAATTATTGTTACTGGAGATAGTCATGAAGCTTGGGCTTCGGACAGGCGAGGGTAGTGCGGCACCGGCAACAGCGCTTTTAGCAGAATTGCGGTAAATAGGAGCGGAAAATTGCCACCGGGGTGGGAATCGGGGGCAAAAAATACAGATGTTTCGCGAGAAACGGAGCCAAGAGATACGGCGCTGTACATTATTAATGACTGCAAGGTTTGGGTAGGGTGTAATGGATTTATCGAATTTAGTTATTAAGGGCTTTTTGAGGTAATGTCAACCGGAATGGCACTGTTGAATACGGCGACGGATACAGATACAGGATAGTGTATCAAGAAAAGTCCGCGTTTCGTCGCGCTATTTGATAAATGGGACGTCCAATTATCTGCCATCTTCTTCTCAATCGAAATCAACCAACCACTGCTTTGCAAAAAAATAATTGGTAATTTTAATTTTTCAAAGAAACTTCCTCCCGCTGCTGTAATACTATTCATAAATCCTCTGGATTTCTCTTGTATCGGTTGTTGTTGGGTCGAACTTGCTGACGTTTCGTTAATGGCTCTTGCCTTCTTCAGAGCTTAACTGAAACTGGTTTGTAGTCTACTCTGTACCTGCTCGTTTAAGGGGACGGAGCTAAAGTAGAGGCATGAACATTGTCTTGGATGACTGATTCCCATATTGCATGCAAGAATTTTAATTTTGGTCGAATAAGATTGGATGATTTTGTTTGGCAACTGCTGATGAGCTTATTCGTCGAAGTTTTGAGGCTCGCTTATATTATTTTAGCCTAATCGATAATTTTTGTGCTATTCCTCTCCATACGCATGGAATGCTGTAAATTTCTTGCGCCTCAATCGGAATAGTGTCTGCGATGGATTGAAGATGTTGAGATATTTTTGGACAAGTGGTATATCGGGTTTTAACATTATATTTCTTAAGAATTTTTGATATACCGAGTGGCACAAGAAAGTGGGAACACTCTATAACTTTTAAACGGCTTGAGACAGCTACTTGAAATTCGGAAGGGATAATATAGGCAGAATGTCCAATTTTTTGACAATATGTAGTCAATGGTTGCACTTCCGGTTTGAACAGAAAGGACAGTAACTTTCGAATTTTAGATTGCACAACCTATTTTTTTTTTCATTTTTGGATTCAGGAGTTCATTCTACTTAGGATTGGACGGTCTTTTTCTTCTTTTTTTTTTTAATTTTTATTTAATTTTTAAAAATTGTGTCTAGGAGGATCATCATAATACCGGGTCGCCTGATCATGGAAAAAATTGTAAATGAAACTTTTCTTTACTTGTCTAATGGCAAATAGCATTTAATGTAATGAACTAATAATTTTTTAGGGTAAACCTATTTTTTTCAAATTGCACCCTAGTGGAAACAAAAACTTTTTAAGACCAGTATTTTTTTACAACATTATGACATCAAAATTTTCAAAATCCATTAAAAAATAAGCTCACAGGAAGGAAGAAACCAGATAAGTAAATACTTTTTTATAAAAACAAAATATTACTTAGGTGGCTTTGCTGTTATCCATGAACTCGGCATGATTGAAAATTCGAACAGATTGTACATTATTATCTGACTGTCGATTTTGTCGTGTTATCGATTTGGATTATCATGGAAAACAATAATGCAGAAAAAACAGGTCCGTGCATTGTGTGCACATTCTTTAAGTATAACCTTCATCAAAATCTTTATGAAGCTCACTTTGTAAGAAGACTTCGATATTGTAATTGGCTGTTAGATAAACATAAACAACAGATACTGGTATTTAAATAATCAAAGAATTATTCGTCCCGGAGGGTTTCAAGAAGGCGAATTATTGGACCTTTTTTTTTTCATGGTGCCTTAACTGGTCACTGAACACGTACGCGATGTTTATGGGGATAGACTAATCTCAACACACGGTCCAGTCAATTGATTTTTTTTTTAATACTAATCTTTTTTTTTTCTTTCCACTGCATGAGCTAGTCGAGAGTTTCTTCTGCAATTTTAATCTTATCAACTTGACAATTAATAATGAATAGAAGCAAAGCCACCTAAGTAATATTTTGTTTGTATAAACCTATCTGGTTTTTTCCTTCCTGTGAGCTTATTTTTTAACAGATTTTGAAAATTTTGGCGTCAAAATGTTGCAAAAAAAGTACCGGTTTTAAAAAGTTTTTGTTCCCACAAGGGTACAATTTCAAAAAAACTACATTATACTAAAAAATTAAAAGCCCATTACATTAAGTGCTATTTGCCATTAAACAAGTAAAGAAAAGTTTCATTTACAATTTTTGATGCTCACAGCCTCCTAGACACAATTGTAAAAAATTAAATAAAAATTAAAAATACAAGAGAAAACCTGTCTTAACCTATCCTATGGTTGCACCGGAAGTGCAACCATGGACTACATATTGTCAAAAAGTTGTATATTCAGCCTATATTAACCCTTCCAAATTTCAAATCACTATCTTGAGCCGTTTAAAAGTTATGGAGTGTTCCCACGTTCTTGTGTCATCCGGAATAGTCAGCAATGTTTTGAATTCAAGACAACAGATGATTTTTGGACCGCGTAGGTTTTCTGTAAACTGAATGACTCAATGTTAGAGAAAATCTTCATACCGTAGCGTTGCCATAGTATAGGTTTTAGATGAAAAGTGTCGAGGGCTTTCTTCTCAAAAGCTTCCATAAATGTAATGGAGAACCCATAGCTGTTTCTGGTATTTGTGGATTAATTTGACCGTTGCTAGAAAAACATGTTCTAGACAAGCAGTTTTTAATTAAGATGAAAAGATTTGATTCCAGATTTTCGGATTTTAATATGTTTGAAGAAATGTTTAGAGCTTCAGTAATAGGGACAAAATATATTTTGGATTTAATGTAATGGTTTTTAATTGTTCAATAAAAAGAAAAGTATTGTTGTCCTTGTTAACTAACTAATAGGACTGCGTAAGTGACTATAATTTTCTGCACATTTGAGCTTTAAGGTGAAACGGTTTGTCTAGAGGGCACTTTAACATTTATTGATGTTTCGTTGAAAAGGTTTTTTGATGATAAGTCTTCATCAGTAATCTGCAGCATAGCGATCATGATCATTCAGATTTTCACTGCCTGTGGATTTAGAACTCGTTTTTTCCTTATTGAGTTTTCGTTTAAATTGTATATTTATTTATTGATTGATCTGCAATAGTTACCCAGATTTCCAGTAAGTAATAAAACAATTTGATCACCAAAACACCGTGTAATAATAAATAACAATAAGGTGGGAACATTTACAAACACTTCAATGATATTTATTATATAACTAATACTAAAATTACTATCCATGCAGAAATTTGCTTTTTAATTTTATAATATGGTTTAAGCTTTGGTGGTTGGGAGCTAAATATCTTTGGTCCTCCGCTATAAATATGATTTTCTATGTCTGGGGTTCTTTAATGCCAAATTATTCAGAGTTGCATTCCTGGCGTTTAAGGCGTGTGCTATTGTTTGTCAAAGGTCATTATTCTATGACATGTATCGAATTACAGACCTTACCTACAATTGATTAATATTTAATAAATTGCCTTCACCAAAAACTAATTTAATTTTAATTAATTATTTAATTCAAATATTTTTGTTGAATGTGATCTAATATTTTCCTAAACTAATGTCCATATCTCTAAAAAGGCTTATTTAAGACATTTTAATTAACTCGGAGTCTTTAAAAGGGACTTTCTTTGTCTATCAATCGTACTATGACTAAAATGATTGCGATTTCTTACCTTGTCAGCAGATGGCAAAGTTATGAAAAAATAATAAATGCAGCTATATGATTTTTTGTATGTTATTCAATACTCAAATAAGGGCTACATAATCTCATAATCTTTACGATAATGTAAAATATGATTAAAAAAAACTAAAAAAAGTTTTATTTTGGTTTGTTATTAATGTCTAATTTTCTAATTATTTTGGATGCCAAATGAAATTCAAATTAAAACCTTTTCTTTGTCGATTTACTTTTTTTTTCATGTTTCTATGTACCGTCCGTTTTCGTAATATCGTACCTCGTTGCCCTTACTGGGACACCAGGTACATTGTCTTTATGTGAACAAATAATGACAAAGTCATTGTTATTATCATTTTGTAGGGTATATCGGAAAAATACACATGTCGGTATTTCGAAAATGTATTTTAAGCATTCTAATCTGCGAGATTGCAAAATTATTCGAGAATGACAGCCACAATGGTCACGTTTCTCCGCCGCAATCGTCCTTTTCAGCTTCTCATTTCAGCAAATTCGAGAAATCGATGATAATTTCCGACGATTATCAAATCTGCTCCGGATCAATCCGGGCGCGAAAAGTGATTAAGATCTTAAGATCCGTTCTTTTTCCGGCGAAGCCCGTATCGCGCAAGTTAAACACCGAATCGTCCCTTTTGCATTTTTAAAGCGACGCCTCCGTTAAAAGGGGATTTTTTCATGGCAACGACGGGGGCACACCGTGAGGGCGAAAAAGTTTTGGCAATCGCCGGTCCGCTTTGCAATTTAAAAGGTGACGCAGTTTAGTAGTAGTCCAAATGGGTTGATAATTGGGTACCATCCAGAAAATGCTACGCCATATCAATGAGTCAAAGAATATGACAATCGAATCCGAATTACTTTTTACATTTTTGAGGCACGGTATATTTATTAAATTTTTAGAGCAAATCACTAACGTTATTTTTGTAAATATTTTATTTATTTTTTTGTAAATATTTATTTCACTCGGTTGAAATGTAATGGGGTAATTTGGTGCCGTTAGAAAGTATGGTAAAAAAGTAATATACATAAATAATAATATTTTATTTTGAATTTAAATATCATTTAGCATTTTAAATAATATATAGCGTTTCATTAAAAAATAATAATTCTATAATTAATAAAATTGCTTAATATTCAACACTTTACTACTTTTGGTTAGTTGACTAAACCTAATTATTAATGAAACAATTAATTATAGTTAGGCATTATAACCATAGGAAAGCAACTCACTCGTATATACCAAGCGGCGCAAAACACATCGGAGGATAAAAATGTTCTTAATCTTCAAAAACTTATTACAAGAGTATATTATGCAACAAGTGTGGTAAACGGCATCTGAGTCACGAGTGACTTAAAAAGTTTAGCAAACGTGTTGCATATTATACTTATATTATACACAAACACATTCACTGGCTTGACTGTCAGATTTGGCAAACGTCATAATTCGAACCGATTGCTTCCTAATCCGTGCAGAAGTGACGCTTCCCACACACCAGATCGGTGTGTAATTGGGTATTTTATAGGCGGGAGTAGAAAATAGTATATGATGCAACAATTGCGGTAAACGGTATTTTGACTAACGAGTTTAATAAACGAGCATACTAGACAAGTGAGATAAAGAGTTTAGCAAACGCGTTGCATAGTATACTTTTTCTACGACCGTCACGATAAAATCACAATTTCGCAAATTAAAAATAATAACAAATTATCGCATTACTAAATTTCGTACCTTTCAAGCAACATATTTTCCAGTTACCATTAAATCTATTAGTTTATCGTTCCGATCGGTTCTGATATTATTGTCTTTTTTTAACTGTATACGTTAGACAGAGAGATATCTATTATTGGATATGTCATATAAACAACGGAATAAACGCAATTTTAAAACGTTATGTTGTTTATTTGACTTTTACAATTCATTATTAAGTAGTTTATTTAAAGAAAAAGACTGTAATTGGAAGAAAAATCATCCAAGGATAGAACTTTTAAGTATACGAAAGAAAAAGCACTAATCTTCAATTTTGTTTTGTTTGTACAGATGAGATGGATATTTGAAAATGAGTCAATTGGTTTTGGCAGCATGTTAATACAAAAACTGTAAAAACCACCAATGTTTATGCAAACGGTATGTAAAATTTCCGTGGGAAAATTAAATTATAAATGTCACTTTACTACCGACACGAATATATTCACTGACATGACAGTCAGAATTGACAAACGCAGGCTAGATCCTCCTTTTCCAAATGTTTTTCAAAGTTGCTTTATAAGTTCCTGTACGATGGGCATCTCTAGTAACTTTACTCAATCATAACGGAGATCAGAATTACTGAAAAGCACGTTATTCGTCCAAAACAAATTTGTGGAAACTTTTGTCTTTTCATGGATAAAATCTTAATTATCCAGTTAACTGTCAGAGGCGCGAAGTGTAGCAAACGATATTTTTTTTAGTTTCACTGTTTTATTTCATTTGGTAAATTCAAAACATCGTTTGGTAAGGTAAATATCGAGTTAAAACACGAAATGTTAAGAGTGCGAATTTATTTTCGTAGGCAATGTGCCCTTAGAATTTCATCTATACTTAGGGCTTATCGGGTCTCCATTGTAGCTGTAAATAAGGTAGTTGATAAAAAGAAAAGAAATTACAAATTTTCGCTGATGAGGTAATCCGTTTTGGTGGCATTTTTTCCCTCGTACAAATAATAATACCTTGAATGTCGCTTTCCGGAGACAATCGTGACGACGTTTAAATTTTTCTGCTTTACGGTTAAACGGCGGCGTTTAGCGACGAAAAAGACGGATTATCCGGCTTTGTTTGCACAGATGTCCTTAATTTTTTAAGTTTCACGCCGTTTACAACTTTTTAAGAAATTTGACAAAAAACAACCCGATATAAAATTCATTCTTTCCGAGACCCGTACAGCTAAACGCTTTATCATAATATAGTATGAGAATTAACATATCGCGTACAGGGCGTTCATAAGATAAGGCCCAATTGGCAAGATATAGAAATCCATGTTACATGGGAATTTTAAATGAGCAATTAATTTGCCATCTAAAAGTACCAAACTATGCTATATCTATTTTCACTGGTTTTAGAGGTGTAAGCAAAAAATCAAAATATTGCAATTACACCGAATTAAAATAATCTCAATTCATCTGTTTTTTGTAAACAAATTTGTTTTTAACGTAAATAAGCTTAATATTACGTTATTAGCATGTTCAAATGAGTAATTGTAACAGTGAAACTGGAAGGAAATACAAATGCCAACAAACCGTTTTAAATTGTTTTTAATTACATAAAACTAGATATTATGCTTGAAATGATCTTTATTTGCGCGATATCATCCATGGATTGATTTCATGACATTGGAAACTGCTGCCCTTTGAATTTAATTTGTATCAAGTTGTTAAAAAGCCTGTCTGACACGGCGTTCCACATCTGGAGTTTTATACACTGTTTCTTTAAGAGCGCCCCAAAACGCGATCGTCCTTTCTATCTACCTAGATGCCTTACTCATTGGCTTTCAAACATGATTAATTGTAAGTTCTTGACTTACTCTTTTTTGAATTGTTTTTAATTACATATAACTCTTGCTCTAAGACATCCACTCTTTCTTTAATGGTGCCCCAATGGTAGGCTTCGACTGGGGTAATATCTGGAGATCGCGGTGGCCAATCCATGGATCTAGGTGCCTCCTCCATCGGTTTTCAGATATTTTTCCTCGTTCAAATTCTCGTTGTATATAGAAAAATCTATTTTATTATCCATTAAAACAAAATGTAAGGCTTGTAATGCTTTTCTCGTACAAATTTTGTATTTTCTAATGACCGAAAATGATTATTTCTTCTTGTCAAAATACCCTTGAAAATTGTAACTCTGTGCAAGTAATTCTTTTCGAAAAATCTAGGTCTTTTTGTATTCTAACCAATATCATATCACAAAACTCTAGGCGTAATGGTGAGACTGAAAAGAGATTGTAATATAATTATTTTGTAAATATGCATATTATGTTTCTTATTCGTCCGTTGAACGGACGAATAAGATATGCTTAAATCATCTTCACAGTTCGGAATAGACGCATGTGGAAATGCGTGAAAACATACTGAAACGTTGGTTTCATTTTCTTTTGGGTTTTTAAGAGGTTTTCGATGTTCCCTTCTTCGTGGGTGTCGAAAATTTACTTCAATTCTTTTAAACTTTTTCTCATACATTGGTGACAAATGCGGATATTGTTCATTAAATCTTCTATGACACTCGCCATAAATGTAAAACAAATTGTATAATTATGTTCCATCGTGCTTTCTCAAACAAATGCAACTTTTAGTCACCATGGCCGGCCAGAGCCTGCTGCACAGATGAAAAGTGATTACTTTAATTCACTTTAATTGCATTATATTGTTTTTTTGCTTATAACTCACAATCAGTGAAAATAGATGTACCATAGCTTCGTACGTTTAGATGACAAATTACGTGCTAATAAAATATGGGGTGTATCCATATAGCTATTAGACATATAGAAGCCCTGTCTATGCTAATGGTACAGGAACCCGGGAAGCAACGTATGTAACAAAATTTTGAGAAGGTGTGTTCAATATGCGCATGCGCGAGATTTGAAATTTTGTTTTTAACCAATGGCAGCTCTAATTATATTTTCTGATGTTCGACCCATAAGGCCTTGGGGCTTCCAAAACCAACATGGCAGCTGGAAGGTCGTCAATGTTTGGGTGCTGCGTTTTTACGGCAGTGTTTTCTCAAAATAAGTCCAAATTCCATTAAATTTTCAGGAAAAAAAGGAAGGTGTAGAAAGCGTTGTTAAAAAAGTTAGTTAATATTATGCTGCATACGGATCCTTAGTCCTTACTATAATTCTGTAGGTATTGTAGCGTTTTGGTTTTTTAAGCGCTATAGATACGATAGCAGCTAATTTTTACCGAATTAGTGCCCAAATAGTTTGTTTTTATAAATTTATTTGCTTTAACTTCTATTGAAAAAAGTCGAATTCACAAAATGTGGCTGTAAAAGTGTAAACATCTAAGTGAAAAAAAATTTCAACAAGCACGTCGTATATACACAACGCTCATTCTTTCCTCGCAAGTCTAGTAATTGCAGAAAGTTTCGCCTCCCAAATATATAATTATGAAAAGGACCAATAGACAATTTCGTTAAAAACCTGTAGGTATTGGACAATGTAACCAAGAAAATTAAACACTAGTAAAAAACAAGTCAATAAACAATTAGCACTAAATGTAACAGAATTAACATTAGCAAACCCTAAAAAGTGTCGTTTATTGTCTCAAAATTTAGCAAGAGTTTTCCATCTCTTCTATATCTTAAAGGAGTGATGTGTTCCCCACATATGGATGCTCTTCTAAAGCTATCAGCCTCCCTGGCAGCTCCATTTTTGACAGGGAATGTTATCCACTGTTTCTTTACAATTTGATCTTTTGGTAAACTAAAAAATAAAATGTAAATTGAATGACAGTACCTTGATAAATGATTATTATATCAAAACTAGGAAACGGACCATAATGCGAGTCTAAAAAAGATGGAATAGAGAACATGGATCAGTCCTATAACTTGTCGAAAAACTTCTTCTACTAAATAGTTATTGACACAAGGGAGTCAAGGACATAGCTTACTCTCGAGCCAAGCAAGGGTTGCGAAAATAGTCGGAGACTAATCAATATCTCTTCTCCCCAAGTTGTGAATAGAATATTTTTCCTACTCAAGTTTTCCCGAATCCAAAAAGCAGATTTACAAAATCGGGTTTTATTGATAGAACTGTTTCTATTTAATCAGTGTCAAATTTTGTGTGTACCTCCCTAAGGAGGTAGGTGACCTACAAAGATTTAATGTTTAAATTCTTCCTGTTGCAGCTGAACTGATTCTGGTAATAATTTCTGTAATTTTTGACAACCTAAAGGCAATTTCATTTTCACTAAGCGTGGTGACAAACGAAAACTTTCCCACATTGAGGTTTACAAGGATTTGTAATTATCAAGGAGTATTTCTTGTATTGTTCTAGTAAAACTTGCAGCTTAATTGTTTTTGTTATATTTCCTGTAATTCCTGTACACTAAAACATTCCTATGTAGCTATTTAAGTGTACTTTGCAGTTTGTTAAATCACTCGTGTTTGTCTAAGATCTTATTTTCCACACTTGTGATTTTGGTGAAACAGCAAATATTGAAAGCACAAATTATACAAGTTTGTGAGAAACCACTTTTAAATCTTTCAAATTAACTGGTACATAAAGAAACACTTACCCGTATATAGGCATATTCTTTGCTTTAGTGTTTTGAAGACACAATTTTTTCACAAAAACACGACAAAGGTACGGAGAGAATCATAATCACCAAAAATGTAAACAACAATGCCGCAGACTGTTATTCTCTGGCAATAGCAATTCCTAGCTCGGCGTTGCAAATTATATTCGGATTTTAGAGACTGATTTTGAGTTCTTATGAATATTAGTCATTTTTTTCAGAAAAATTACGGCAATGTGACAACTCAGTTAGTTAGGATCACGCATGCGCAAACGATCCACACCTTCTCTACGAAAATATAACCACCTGCGGCGCATCAATTTTTACCGTAATAGTGCCAGTATATTATCTTATAGCTATATGGGCGTACCATTTAAAATTTCCACGTTACATGGATTTTTATGTCTTGCCAATTCGGCCTTATCGTACGCGATAAGTTAATCCTCATACTATATCATGATAAAGAAGTTTAATAGGGAACCGCAACCAGAAATTCAGTATGTGTCGCAGAATATATAAATGTAACAATATACAGGGCGTTTCATTTAAATAACGAAAGTTGATATACGTTTCGAGTATATCGGGCAATACCGCATGACCAAAAATATTTGGCATAGGTAGCTCATAATCGCTTACATAATTAACCAACATTTCAAATTTTTACCGGAAGTTATGGGACACCTGTCGTGAAAAACCCTGTATATGCAAATTTTAGAAATAATTTGTTAGAATAAGATTATAAGGAAGCGTTTAGATAGAATGAATTAATTAAAATGATGATTATTAATGAATTCTTGGCAGTTATTCACCTGATAACTATTCTATTCTCCGTTTCATGGAGATATGCACAACTTCTCTTTTTATTGACCTATCATTATTATCAATATCACCATCATCGAAATCACAATTGTCATCATTTGCAAACGGTTTAAGTTTATAATTATCGGATCCTCCTTCCTATCATCATCTAACATTAAATTATCAGTTATATTAATTGTTTCCACAGACTACTTGTAATACTATTGGCTGTTGGCTTTTTCTTCAGCTTAACTGAAACTGTCTCGAATTCTACTCATTATCTCGGATGACTGATTCCCATATTGGTGAAAAGTAAAGGTCTGTATTGTTTGGAATGGATTTCTATGGATTCTGTAATTTTTCTTTGAATAAGATTTTACTTCCGGTTTCATGATTGTGTTCGGCAACTGGTGACGAGTTTATTGGTCGTAGTCTTAAGGCCCCTTCATGTGCTTTTGGCCAATTTTTTTTGTCCGGTCTCTCAAATATATTCTTTGCCGCATATGCATTGAATGCTGTAAACTCCTGGAATATTAAACACAATTTTGTCTTTGACGGATGGAAGATGTTAAGAAAAATGTTAAGTAATTTTGTCTACTCCCGTCTGTAAAGTGATTAATTACACACCGATCTAGCGTGCGGGAAGCGTCACTTTACCACGTCAGTTTCCTTTCCCACGGATCCGAGCCACTTCGGACATTTCCCGGGATTTTACTGTTGTAATGTGACATTTATAATTTAAGTTCCCCCAGAAATTTTACATACCGTTCGAATGAAATTTAGTGGTTTTTACAGTTTTTATATTAATATCTTGCCAAGACCATTGTATCAAATATCCATGTCTCATCATTACAAACAAAACAAAATTGAAAGTTAGGTCCTGGTTTTTCTTGCTTACAAGCTATATCCTTAGATGGTTTTTCTTTAAATTAACTACTTATTAATCAATTGTTACAGTTAAATAAACAACATAACTTTTTAAAATTGTGTTTACTCCGTTGTTTATATGACGTATCCAATAGTACATCTCTCTCTGTCTAACGTACAGAGTTAAAAAGAGACAACACTAACAGAACTGATCGGAACGATAAACGGACAGGTTTAATGGCCACTAGTAAATATTTTGTTTGAATGGTACGAAATTTAGTAATACGATAATCTGCTATTATTTTTAATTTGTTAAATTGTGATTTTTTTCTGATGATGGTCGTAGAAAAAGTATAGTATGCAATACGTTTGGTAAACTCTTTACCTCACTCGTTTATTATCCAAACAAATAAATTCGTGGGTCAAATGTCGTTTACCGCACTTGTTGCATAATATACTATTGATAAGTGGTATAGTTTTCAATGTAAGGAAGAACACCAGTGGCAAGGGTGGAGTTGTTTTCGGACTCATAATTGTGACTTCATCTTCCAGCAATAAGGGAATCAGTCATCTGATGTTCAAAGGTTCAGAGTAAAATGCGAGCCAGTTAATCTCTAAAAAAGCCAATGGGATGATTGGCGGAACTTTTGATTGTAAATAGTATTTATAATTATATTAATTGCTTGTCAGTAATTATGCAAAAAAAATTAACAATTAAAAAAATGTTACTTTGAATGCAATATTTGTGGTTGTGTTGATAAAAAAAATGATTCTGAGCTTATAACATTAATGTCAGAAATATATAAAAAATTCGTCTTCATTTTCTTTTTCAACATGTGCCTGTTTACATCTCAAGATCATGATAAGGTACTGGATAGAATGCAGAAGAGATGTGAAATTACTTACACAAAACACGCAAATTACAAAAACTCGATCACTGAACAACAGTCGGTCTTCTATAGCTGATCCTGCATGAAAAAGTCTGAATCGAGAAAGACGGAAAATCTTGTGGTTTCAGAATCTAAGAAAATGGTTCTCCCAAACAAACGAAAGCTGCAAGTAAATCCCCAACACGACCGAAATGGATAGAGGCACTACATTCTAGAAAAAGAATATCTGTCCCTGTACCATCTCTCAGGTTGGTAGCTGCAAATTTTGGACACTTACACTGTTTCCTAACCATCGGATCGGGTTTGGGATTTATACCGATTTAAAACCCGTTTCAAAGTAAATAGAAAAATGAAAAGTCCAATAATTTGAGGAGGATATTTCATAGATTTTTCAGAGGCTCTTAGGATTTTGGAGGAAAAATGGTAGAGCGAACAATATTTTTCAAGAACGAATAACCATCCTGAAGATACCAAACGTGTGTCACTCTTGCTTTAAAAACACTGATTCCGAATCCAACCGTTAGACTGTGTTTGGCAATCGCAGCGCAGTATGCGTATTCTCCCATCCACTCGCACGTATATACAGCAATTCGGTGAGGTCCCTACCCTGGGGCGGTTGCGGGACGCGATCCCGAACCCCCCGGGCGTGACAGAATGACATGACACAACCGTATTACTTCGGATTACCTGGGCTTAGCAGCGTCCTACACAACACATGTCCAGTTCACATGATACACAAAATCGTATGTGCGTTGTTTAGGGTCATATTTGATGGAATTGATCGCAGCCGGGCTGCGATACCCTTTGTCGCCCTTTGAAGCGTGAAACTTCAAATTTATTTTCTATTAGCCATCGGACGGATAGAGGCATTTGGCTGTGCAGGATAGCGAGGCGTCGATACTCTCAACTCGAAAATTTGGTTTTTGAAACAGACGAGGTTCGGGAGAACCTACAAAATCAGGAGAAGTCGAGGGAGTCCTACGGCGTATCCCATTTTTGATGGTTTAAGGCGCACCCCCCTTATTATTAATAACCAAAACTATTTGTCTCTTAACATGAAGAATATTAATAATGTATCAAATAATGTTTCCCCTGTATCTGGAAGTCCTCTTTTTAGCAACTGTACACTCTTCTACTTCAAGTTAATCCATCCAACTCAAAATTAATTCTCTTTGGTAATGACGAACATCTATCTTAGGCAAAGGAAATACTTTACATTAACATAAATAATTCAAGCATGGACCTTCGTTCTAAGGAGCATATCAAGTCAAATTGAAAATTGAATATTCTGCATTGCTACCTTGTGACTCCCTTGACATAAACAGAATTAGTAGAAGAAAACTACATGCGGCATGTTTATCGATATTAAAGTTGTCCAATAATAATAATAATAATAATAATAATAATAAGCACGTTTATTCCGTACCGGTTCAAAATGAATGAATCAATGCATGAATGAATGAATGATGTAACAACATCCCTATACTTTAATTAATATAAAGTAAACTAATATTTATTTTGCGACATTATAATTATAATGAAATAACTTCAAGCTAATCCTAAATCTGAAATAATTGTTGAGACCAGCAACGGTTCCCACAAATAGTCCATAAGGCTTAAAAATATCCTAGACTTGCTAGATTGCACAGACCAAGGGAATGTGTTCGCTGACAAAAAGTTTGAGTTATACCTTCATTACTATACGTGGAAATGAAGCTATTTTGTCTACTAGCTTTAGATATTTCCGGTACTTCAGTCGTTTCGGTAGATTTTGACATTTTGACGAATTCTGTCGTTCACCACACGGCACTCATTCTGCAAAAATGTACCCGATGATAAAATTTTATTTATTTTATTATAAACTCGTGACTAAAATATCGTTTATCAAGCTTGTTGCGTAATATGCAATAATAAATTTCTTCTACAGGTGAGCCTAAATCTTGGAAAAAATTAAACTTTCTATATCTGCAAGATTTAGGTTGTACGTTTTGCAAGCGATGCTGGTCCAGCATGCCCAAAATGTGAAAAATATGGAATTCTGAAATAAGCAATTTTTTTTTGTTTAGGGTTCAAGTCCAAGAAAGAGCGATTTGCTTATTATAGGATCAATTTCATGGGATGAAAAATCTGAATTGCTACTCAGCAAAACACTCAGATTTCTAATCCACACGGTCCAGTGGTCTAATATTACCGTGATTATTAGACTAATTGTGAAAAATATAATGTAAATGTAAGAAAAAACATGTTATGGTTGAAAAGCAGTGGGTTTAAGTGGGACCCTTGAGACTCCCCTGAGGTTTTGAGAAAAAGTAAAGTTGTTAATAATATATATATATAATAAAGTTGTTAAGACCTTTCACCGGAGTTCACTGGTAACTTCCTTTCGTATTTTTAAGTTTTATGGAAAGATGAAAAAAATATGCTTTACATATTTATCAAATTTATAATTTGTTTTCGGCTAAAGGAATCGATTAAAATTAAGTTTTGGAATGTTTGAAATCCTCAAACGCCTGCTCATTTTGCATTGTGCGAAAATAGCGGCGAATACTATTATCCCTTTCCCCGTAATGTATACGTGAATTTACAATTCGACCATATCTCAAATCGGATATAGACCTTTAGGTTGAACTTCTCGGGCGTGCTCTTCATTTTGTATCATTAGAAACATATAAAGGCCGAGAGTAGACTCAGTTTCTCCATTTAATCTTCTAGTCGACCATAGGTAGCCTTCAGTCGGATGAAAAATAAACACCACATCTTAAGATTTGGTAAATTTCAAATCCTTTTTCTATTTCAGATCTAGCTGTTTTTCGCTTATTAAGAGAGTCATTGTGCTACTTTTTCTGGAAATAAAAGATACCGCAAACCGAATTTTTATAGCCCTTGAGATACGGGATGTTTTTGATAAGTATAGGGAATTCAGTGACGTACTCATTTTTTTTTAATATTTCAATTATTTTCGAGAAATAAGCCTTATTTATTTAATGGAACATCCTGCACGTTTTTGGATAAAACGATTGAGTCTGTTAAGAGCTTCTCAAAAATACATAAAACTCTATGGTTTTTTTTTAATATGAATCAAAATTTTTAAGTTTTGAAAAAAAATCGTTTTGTTAGTTGGTCATGACAGGTTATAAAAAAAACTCTATTTAATTTAAAACACAACAATTTTGTTGTTTTATTTCACCTAAAAGAAATGCACATTTTTAGGCCCCTAATCTAATAAGATTAGTCATTATTGATCATAGAAGACTAACTGTTTATGGTATTGCTCAAGTTCTGATTCCCATAAGGGTAAAGATTTAAGTCGCGTTTAAGATTGTTTGGTTATGATTATCAGAATTTTAGTTAGTAGAAGAATTGACTACATGCAAGAATTTTTGTTTTATCGAAACATTTTCACTTTGAATTTAATTTTGATTTAAAGTTAATAAACATATTTTTTTTTAAAGTTATTTTTGAAAAGTGAAATATAAAAATTGAAACAGTCGTAGTATATATATATATATATATATATATATATATATATATATATATATATATATATATATATATATATATATATATATATATATATATATATATATATATATATATATATATATATATATATATATATATAGAGAGAGAGAGAGAGAGAGAGAGAGAGAGAGAGAGAAAGAGAGAAAGTAGATAAAGCAAATAAAAACAAACTAAGTGGAGAACAAAAAAAAAATCTAAAGACGAAATAAAGAGGAAGAAAAAGGAAGGACAAGACTAGAATGCGATATTTTCATGTTTCAAATTCAATACTATGTAAACAACTAGAGCATTTCAAGGAGCGTTTTTTACATTTTTTATGGAGAAACTCACAGGAAATATTAAAATATATTGTATTTCACTTATTCATGCATTTTTTTATCTTGTGGTATTGTCAATAATATTAAAATTGGAAAGTGGTGTCGAACCACAATTTTATGAAAGAAACATGCCGCATGTCGCTTTCTTCTACTAATTGTATTTTTTTTATGTCAAGGGAGTCACAAGATAGCAATGTAGAATATCCTATTTTCAATTTGACTTGATATGATCCTTAGAACGAAGGTCCATGCTTGAATTATTTATTTTAATGTAAAGCATTTCCTTTGCCTAAGATACATGTTCGTCATTACCAAAGAGAATTAATTTTGACTTGGATGGATTAACTTGAAGTAGAAGAGTGTACAGTTGCTAGAAAGAGGACCTCCAGATCCACATAACATAACAACGTTACTTTTTCTCAAAACCTCAGGGGAGTGTCATTTAAATCCACTTAAACCCACTGCTCTTCAACCATAACATGTTTTAATTAATACCTCCCTTACTATAAGTGAAAATGAAGCTATTTTTCCTACTAGCTTTAGATATTTCCGGTACTTCAGTCGTTTCGGTAGATTTTGACGTGTTGACGAGTTCTGTCGTTCGCCAAACGGCACTCATTGAATGGTATTTTGCAAAAATGTACCCTACGATAAAATTTTATTTATTTTAATATAAACTCGTTACTAAGATATCGTTTAGCTAAGCTTGTTGCGTAATATACCATTATATCTTTCATTTACAGGAGAGCCGAAGTCGTGGAAAAAATTAAACTTTCTTTATCTGCAAGATTTAGGCTGGACATTTTCCAGGCGATGCTGGTCCAGCATGTCCAAAATGTGAAAAATATGGAATTCTGAAACTAACAAATTCTCTTTTGTTAGGGTTCAAGTGCAAGAAAGAGCGATTTCCTTATTATAGGATCGATTTCATAGGATGAAAAATCCGAATTGCTACTCAGCAAAACACTCAAATTTCTGATCCACACGGTCCAGTGGTCTAATATTATCGTGATTATTAGAGTAATTGGGAGAAATATAATGTAAGCGTAAGAAAAAAGATGATATGGGTGAAAAGCAGTGGGTTTAAGTGGGACCCTTGAGACTCCCTTGAGGTTCTGAGAAAAAGTAAAGTTGTGAATAATATATATAATAAAGTTGTTAAGACGTTTCACCGGAGTTCACTGGTAACTTCTTTTTGTATTTTAAAGTTTTACGGAACGGTGAAAAAAATATGCTTTACATATTTTTCAAATTTGCAGTTTATTTTCGGCTAAAGGAATCTATTAAAATTAAGTCTTGGAAACTTTGAAATCCTCAAACGCCTTGTCATTTTGCATTGTGCGAAAATTGCGGCGAATACTATTATCCCTTCCCCCGGGACATTCTGGCTTCGGTCGTAATGTATACTGGAATTTACAATTCGACCGTATCTCAAATCGGATATAGGCGGCCTTTAGGTTAAACTTCTCGGGCGTGCTATTCATTTTGTTTCAGTGGAAACATACAAATGCCGAGCGTAGACTCAGTTTCTCTATTCAATCTTCTAGTCGATCATAGGTAGCCTTTAGTCGGATGAAAAATAAACACAACATCTTAAGATTTGGTAAATTTCAAATCTTTTTTCGATTTTATACTTAACTTAGTATAGCTTACCTTGGTATATTTGCGCACCCTGTGCTGGATGTCCGTTTTTCGCTTATTAATAGAGTCATTGTGCTACTCTTTCGAGAAACAAAAGATACCGCAAACCGAATTTTTATAGCCCTTGAGATACGAGATGTTTTTGATAATTAAATGGAATGGCAATTATTTTCGAGAAATAAGCCTTATTTATTTAATGGATCATCCTGCACATTTTTGGATAATACGATTGAGTCTGTTAAGAGCTTCTCAAAAATACAGAAAACTGTATGGTTGTTTTTAATATTATTCCAAATTTTTAAGTTTTGAAATAAAATCGTTTAGTTAGTTTAGTAATGACAGGTTATAAAAAAACCTCTATTTAATTTAAAATACAACAATTTTGCCATGTTTTATTTCACCTGTTTATGGATTTCGATCACGTATCAAGGTATTGCTCAAGTTGTTCCCATATTGGTGAAGGGTAAAGATTTGAGTCGCGGTTAAGATTGTTTGGTTATGATTATCAGAATTTTAGTTAGTAGAAGAATTGACTACATGTAAGAATTTTTGTTTTATCGAAACGTATATTTATCGAATAAAATTTGATATCCGGTTTAGTGATTGTGTTGAGCAACTGCTGATAAGTTTATTTGTCGAAGCATTAATGCTCTTCCACTCTTCCATGTTCTTTGAGCCTAGTTGAACCTTTGAGTCTATTTTTCGTCCGGTCTCTCCAATGTTTCTGCCGCATATGCATGGAATGCTGTAAAGTCCTGATATCTCAAACTAAATTTTATCTCTGACTAATCGACGACGTTGAGAGATTTTTGGACGTTATATTTCTTAAGTACGTTTGACATGTGAGGTCAGTGATGTTTTGAAACGTGGCGAAGTGTATTTTGTATTGGAACGTATGTTAGGGCCAGATAACAAAAGCATCATCAACGTAGCGTTTCCATAGTATTGGTTTTAGATGAAAGGTGTCGAAGTCTTTATTCTGAAAGGCTTCCATAAATATATTCGCGATAACTGATGATAATGGAGAACACATAGCTGCTCCGATGTTTGTTCAAACATTTGACGGTTATTAGATAAATATGTTCCAGAGAAGCATTTTTCAATTAAGATAGATTCCAGATTCTCAGAATTTAATATATCTAAAACAATGTTGAGAGTTTCAAGAATGGGGGCTTTAGTAGAGAGGGACTCAATGTTGAAACTAACTAGAATATATTGTGGATCTAATGATTTTTAATTGTTCAATGAAGTAAAGGGTTTTATTATAGAAGCTAGATATTTTGCTAAAGAATATGTTAGAGAATCCATAGTGCTGACAATAAGTCGAACGGGGAATCCTTGTTTGTGAATCTTAGGGAGGGATTTATGCCCTTCCTATAGTTTTGCCTGCCGCAAACAACATATAAGCAGAGTAATATGCGAGCCAGTTTCTGTTAAGCTCCGAAGAAGCCAACAGGATGATTGACGAAACGTAAGCAAGTTCGACTCAGCAAAAACCGACGCAGGAGGAATCCAGAAGTTTTGTAAATAATATTACAGTAGCCTGTGGAAGTTTCTTTGAAAAAAAATGTCTTGAACACATTATATGCAAATGTTTGGTAATGGACGGTATGTATTTTATTTTCTAGGTATCCACATGAAAAAAACTCCAAGCAGAAAATGTAATGTTAAGGTACGCACCTAAAGTTCGTGCATTGTTAGCGGGAGCTGTATCTTGTAGCAAACATAAATTTAAACAAATTAAATTAATTAAATATTTATTTGCTTTGTTCTTTTAAAATCGTTTGATGTGATTTAATAATTCTGACAGACTCTTCTACTATCCTACTTGAACCTAATAATAATTTAATAAATTTGATTCTGATGCTAAAATAATCTTTTGTTCTTTCTGCATGTCTGTAGCTGATGATTGTAAATAGTATTGATTCTAAGAAAATACCATAATGTTATAATAGACTTCTAAAGGTACATCCGCAAACTAGCGTATTTGTCATTTGCTAACTAACAGGAAGGATGTTTTTTTAAAACGTAAATATTATGCTTATTATTAGAAGGAACCATAGATTTCTGTATATTTTTAGATACTCGTGACAAACTAAATAGTATTATTTACAAATATAAGGGTTTTTTTTTTCAATGTATAGAACTTTAAGTTGCAATAAAACAACGATGGATTATTCGATTGACATGAATTTTTTAAAGTTCTATACATCATTACATTATGAAAGCTTTAGAAACAGCATGTCTATGTTGCAGATTAATTTTAAAGTGCTTACTAAACAAGATTGCTTTCGAAAAGTCGTCAATGGGCGAGGCAAGTTCGTAGCGCGTAGCGCGGAGTAGCTTTTTATTTGGAAAAGAAGCCATTTCGCGGTTTCTTGTCCTAGAGGGCTCCTGCGGACCACCATGGAACTTTCGCAAAATCGATGTAATTATATTGTGTAGATATACAACAAACTTTGATAAATATAAAAAATTTTAGATTTCCAATTATAATATTCCAAGTATCTCGCGCACTCTGTATGATAGCCGAAACCTGAAACTCTCTCTCTCTCTCTCTGTCGGCACAATATTCAAGGCTGTTCAAACCAAATTATCCCACGTTTTATAGTTTTTCATTTGCCGCTAATAATTTATTCACTAAAACGGCAATAACGTACATAATTGAAAAAATTCCGCAAATGGAGAATTTTTCCAAAATAGTAAATGGTTTTCGAGACACTAACTTTTTTCTGAAACCATGCAGTGCGCCGTAATAATCAATGATGTCATCGCGTCTTGACTGAGCCGCAAATTGAACAAGATTGCCTTCGAAAAATCGTCGCTGGGCGGGGCAAGTTCGTAGCGCGTAGCGCGAAGCAGCTTTTTATTTTGAAAAGGTGGCCCTTCGCGGTTGCTTGTCCTAGAGGGACGCATTGTTTTTCTATAGTGCTCCTACGGACCACTATGGAACTTTCCCAAAATCGATGTAATTTTAGTATGCATACACCCATGCATCTTTTAAGTCTCGCCGAACTTCAAAGTGACGGCAAAACTGTGGTAAATTGTACAAATAACAGGTATTTGTAATGTTTTTTTTTTAAATATCTCGCGCACCCTGTATGATATACAAAACCTGAAACTCTTTTGCGACACAATTTACGATACTGTTCAAATCAAATTATCACATCTTTAACAGTTTTTCATTTATCGCCCATAATTTAACCACGAAAACGGAAATTTTAAGGAACTTTTAGATTTTCTGGCAAAAATCGACACACCCTGTATATAATTCAAACAATGTTTGAAATAGGGGTGATAGCACTGGTGTATGATTTTTTCGAATAGAGGAAGTGGTTTTCAAGAAAATACTTATTTTCTGAAACCATGCAGTGCGCCGTAATAATCAATGATGTCATCGCGTCTTGACTTAGCCCCCAAAATAGCGTTTTTGAAATGGATTTTTTCATATATCCCGAGCAGCGTATGTGATAGATGAAAACCGCAAGTACAAAAATATATAACACTGTTTGATCCGATTGAACATATTTTTTACGATTTTTGATTTGCGGTTAATAATTTAATCTGTAAAAGAACAATTTTCTAGGTCTTTTAGATTTTAGTCTATAATTTGAAAACCCTGTATATCATCGAAAAGATGCATGAAATAAATTATATAACCAATTTTCAATAAAAGGGGGATCCATTTTTGAGTTTCTTTGAATTTTCCGCGCACCCTGTATATTTTTGAAACATTGACAGGAATAAAAGTTTATGGAACCGTATCTTCTGCGTCTTCTAGTTCAAGAATTTTTTTGGTCTCTTAAACGGTTTTGGTTTGCACACGCGATTTTTTATTTTTTTAGAATACTTCTAAGGGAATACTACGGAACAAAACTGCATATGTGTGGCAAATATGAAGTCGATTGCTCCAAATTTCCGACACTTCTCCTGTTTCATAGCAATGTACAAAAAACAGTTGAAAATAGCAAAAAAAAGATGGATGCCGGCGTCGGATCAAGGCCATTTCTGACAAGCTTATGTATCTCTTGGAGGGCTAAAAAGGAGGCAAAATTTTAATTTTGAAGCTCCAACGGTTCGAAAGTTATTCAGGAAAAATCAAAAGACGAAAACGGAGAATGGAGAGACGACGGTGGTCATTTCTGTACCAATGGTGGTCCCCTAGGATCTATCATTACCGGGATATAATATTTTTATACGAGTAGATACTTTCGAAAAAATCGACTTCATCGATTTTCAAATTGCTTTCGAAAAATCGTCACTGGGTGGAGCAAATTCGTAGCGTGTAGCGCGAAGCAGCTTTTTATTGGCAAAACCGATGTCATTCTATTGTGCATGCACCTTTTGTAAAGTGACTTTCACGTCTCCCCGAGATTCAAAGTTACGACAAACTTTGATAAATATAAAAATTTATACAAATAATAGCGATTTCCAATGATATTTTTTTCACTCACGCACTCTGAATGATAGACGAAACCTAAAACTCTTTCCACGCAATTTACGATTCTGTATAAACCAAATTATGCCGAAAACGGCAATTTACAGGGTCTTTTTGATTTCTTGACCATAAACGACACACCCAGTACATAATTGAAAAATTACCGGAACTAGAGAGAGTAAAAGGCTTTCGATAAAAAAAAATTTCTGAAACTATGTAGTACGCCGTAATAGTCAATGACGTTATCGCGACTGGACTGAGCGCGAGGAATAGCGATTTTCATATACACATAAATACAAAAATTTACATTTTACATTTTACAAATTTTGATTTACTGCAAATAATATGCTCTGGAAAATAACAATTTTCGGGGACTTTTAGATCTTTGTCTATAATTGAAAAACCCTGTATATAACCGAAGAAGTCGTTGAAATCAAAGATATAGAACCGGATGTTCCGCGTCTCTTAGTTAAAGAATTTTGCTGATCTGGTTAATTTTTTTCTCTAAACCACAATAACCCAAAAAACATTCAAAAATTTCTAAAAAATACTTCGCGACTTTCGATGGCACTCAGTTTCATCATTTTAAATGTAAATGTGGATTTCTACTTCTCTGAAGTGGGTAATTGCAAATTTAAGATACCTATTATGTTTTTTAATGTTGCACGCAATATCGCGAGCACCCTGTACAATACGTAAAAACCTTAAATACAAAAGTTTTAGCTGTCTATATATCCCGTATAGACGTATATCGTCATGTAAGAAAACTAACATCTTAAACACACTCTTTCAGTTTCAGTTTCAATTTTCAATAATAGGGGGGCCCATTTTTCAATTTATTTTTAATTTGCGGCGCACCCTGTACTTTTTCGAAAATTTGTTTATGAATCCAAATCTTCCGCGTTTTCTCCTACAAAAATTTTTGATGTTTTTCATAGACCCTTGCCCTTAATTTTAACAGGTTTGTCACGGAATCAAAGTTCATATGTGTGGTAAATTTGAAGTCGATAGCTTCAAATTTCGGACATTTATCATGTTTCAGTGGAAAATCGAAAAAAAAATATGGACGCTGAGGTTCGACTCCGGCCATTTTTAAATATCTTATGCACACAGCGAACTGTTAAAAAGGAGCAAAATTTGAACCGTGTAGCTCAAATACTTTGGAAGTTATCGTCGAAAAATCGTAGAATAGAGAACAGACAGACAAAAAATTAATACGTTTTTGTTCGACGCCGATTCCACCTGCACCAACGGCGACGCTGTAGGAGGCACTCGTATACTTTCGAAAAGAATCGATTTCATCGATTTTTCGAAAGTAACAAGTATTAATGCGCCCAGTGAATCTTAATACTGAATCAATAAACAGCCCAAAATTTTTTATTTGATCCCTAAATTTCATTTTATCGCACCATATTCATTCGAACCATATTCAATTGGCAGTTGTTTTGCTTTTTGCTTCGGGCAGTGGTTCTTAGAAAATAGTTATTGACAATATGAATATTTTTTGAAAATTGGGATATACCATTTGGTAACGCCTTGTATATCGAAATGGCCGGCCGCAAATCGGTATCGCGACTACCAGTATTTCCGTCATATCTATTTTCTCTTTGGAAATACGTATTTCCAGGCACCACCCGCGACGAATCCGAATTAGCTATACGAGATCCGCATTGAAGCCGTATGATAAGAACGATAACTGAGCCGGTGGGGGTGATATTTGATTCGATATCGGCAAAGAATTAAAATAAATTGGACCGTTCATCAAACAAAATCGGGACGGCTCTGTCGGTATACCATTGTCACCAGCACAATGCTAGGCTATATGTTTTTTCGACACACAATAAGATGATTTATATATTACCGTCTTTGTTCATGCTGGCTTGGAAACACTTGGAGAGCCTGCATGCCCTGCACTGGTTTCTGTGGGTTTTGTCCACCGGACACCGTCCTTTCAGATCGCCGGTCGCCTTGCACGTGTACACCCTGTTACGGTGGATGCTGCGCTTGAAGAACCCGGAACAACCTGTCAAAGAAATAAACAGATTTTTTCATGTTTTCATGTTCTTATATGTTACAGACCACTGACAACTTATACAAAACATGCAATAAGTATTGAAAAAATTACTTATTTTAATGCATTATGACAAGAACAGGTCAGGTGGTAAACGGCATTTGAGCCACGCATTTATTTGGCACTAGCGGAGCTCTGATTGATAAAATTAATAGACGAGCGACTTATAATTCTCATTTCGCATTTAATGGTAAAGTAGGTTTACTATTTACAAATCATCCGGATTCCTCCTGCGTCGGTTAGGCTCTGAAGAAGCCAACCGGTTGATTGGCGAAACGTCAGCAGGTTCGACTCATCAACAATCGACGCAGTAGAGGAGATTTGTAATAGTATACGAGCCCTAACAACTAATTGTTGGGACGATGTACGAAATAATAAGAAAAAATATTTGTACTTATGTTAAATTGAATTTTTTTGCCTTTTCGATTGAAAAATGAAGTCACGCGCACTTATTTTTATACCAAAAAATGCTATCATAATGAATTATTTTTTTATTTCACATAAATTACATAACAAAATATGAAAAACAACCGAATTTGCTGACAAATAAATATTCCGACGCATTTCAATCTTTTACTTTAAATCGAACATTAATAAGAAGTAACATCACTTTTCGCGGCAATAACAGCTTTTATGCGTTTTGGCATGGAATCTACCAAAGTCTTGCAAAATTCGGTGGTGAAAGTGTTCCAAAATTCGGTGATTTTTGCCTTTAATGCTGGAACTGTTGACTGAGGATTGTTAGGCAAAGTCTTTTTCATCCGATGCCATAAAGTTTCAATAATATTCAAGTCGGGGCTACTTGATGGCCACGATAAAACTTTCATATTATGGTCCCCAAACCACTTTTTTGTTGCTTTCGCAGTATGTCTTGTTGAAATATAAAATTTTCATTTCCAAGAGTTCTTTCTATTAATGGAATCAAACTTCTTGATAAAATTTGTTGGTATTTTTCCGAATTTACAGTACCATCAATGAACTCGTAATTGCCAACCCCTTTACCGCTCATACACCCCCATATCATAACACCCTGGGAAAATTTTACCTTGCGCTTTAGACAATCTTTGTGAAAGGATTCTGATTTTGTACTAATCACCCTTTTTCGAAAATCGCCTACACACACATCAAATTTTGATTCGTCGCTGAAGATAACGTTACTCCACGTTTCCGTTGTCCAGGATATTTTAGATTTTGCCCAATCCAAACGTTTTTTCTTCTGAATAGACGTTAATAATAGTTTTTCCTTTGCCTTTAACAAAAGTAGATCATAGAATATTAATAATTTTTATATTGAAACAGGAAACATTGTAAACTTACCTTATAAAAACTCAAACCAGACTTATGCATCCATTGTGTACAACATTCCCTGGAGACATTTAAGTTTGCCTAGTGATTTCATTGGGCTTGAATTTGTCGTAAGACGCTTCGTCTGCTAGTTTTACAAATCTTGAAAAGAATACGACGATCTCTTTCAGTGATCGGCCTGAACTTTTACCACGAACGCTAACACTAGTTGTCTCTCCATACTTTTTATAATATTTCCGACTGTTGATTTTGCAATACTCAAGTCATTTCAAATTTTTTGCATTGATTTACCTCTGAAATATGATAATTTCTCTCACTTTCTTGTTTGTTGCAACACCACATTTTCTTATCAACTATTATACAAACTTCAAAGATACAAACCGAACTGACATCTCATTTATCTAAGCACACTACATTTTACCATCAATGCATGGGTAGCATTGATTTTTTTGGTATGTAATTCATGTTAAATAAAAAATAATTCATTACAATAGTACTTTCTGTGCTATAGTAATGTGCGTAAATTGATTATTCAATCGACAAAGCAAAAAAAAAATTTAAATAGATATAAAAATGTTTTTTTCATCATTTTATATATCGTCCGAACATTTAGTTGTTAGAGCTCGTATTAAGCAACTAGCGCGGTTAACGGCATTTGAGCGGAGGGTATGATTAATAAAGAAGTGACTTCAAAAGTTTACCAAACGTATTGCATACTATAGTTTTCACTGTCATGAATGGATGGAATACAATGGATATTTCAAATTTTTTTGAACAAAAATATATGTAATTGAAATTAAATATTCATCGCTTCATTTTTAAATTTTAGATGTTTATGTAGCAACTTGAATTGACCATACGCACATTTGTTGTAACGATAGAAAGTTACTCTATTTAAATGAGCATAATTTTATATTGAATTTTGCTAGTTTTAAATTAGTTAGGTATACAGTTAAAAATATTCATACAGTTGCTTTAAATCAAGCGTTAAGTCACTCATCTTATCCCAGTTTTATATTGAGAGGGTGATAATTTTACCGTAAAGTAAATTATTGTATAATTTGGTTTAGACCAATCTACCAATGGAATAATTTTTTTCTGGGGATATGGAGGTTGTTAAGGAATACTTTTAAAAATGGGCTTTGTCGGGGGTGTTACTTAACTTACATTAATGATTACGACAAAAGTAAATTTCTGCTATTTTTAAAGACCAGTGAAAACTAACACATTTTATTAAGCCAATAAGCCGAAGCAGAATAGTTCCTTTAAAACTACTTCTAGACGAAGAAAAAAATTCATTCGTATTGTAAATTTTCAGTGTTTGGTTGTCTGCTTCTCCTTATAATAAATCTTACAAAAAAAGAGAATGAAGTTTAACCATTAACAAATGATACAAAATTCTTAAAAACATGTTCAGCTTAACAAGTGCATGAACATGTTGATTGGTGCTACCTAAAATAATGAACTAATATGAACAAAATTATCGCACATATTCCTTCTTAGCGTTAAATACATTAAAAGCAACGACTTCAACACTGTCATGAAATTTTTGGTCTGGATCCGGTTTTGTCCAAATAGAAGGATTCATATACCACAGTACAGCACAGTCATTTTGGTATGTTACATACGAATAATTTTCATCATTATCGATAAGCTCCCGGGCTTATAGCCTGCACGAGAACTTGCTACCAGTCAGAGCAAATTTCTCAAAATCGCGACGTGACCCCCAACTTTCTTAAAAAATTCAGATGTATTTAGGAAAAATCCCTACTCCCGATGACAAACTTAAAAGATATTGGTAGTAAATGTAGCAAATGTTCTAACTACATACTTTTCAATACTTTTATAACGGATTCTGGAAGTCCAACTTTTTAACGAGTCTTCTGTATAATTATAAACTAGGAAAGTAGTACATTTTCAAAATACACAATCTCAGAAGAAGAATTTGCAATTTGGATATAAAAATTTGAAATATTTTAAAGCAAGACTATTTACTTCAATGAAAAGTATATCTTGAGAATATCAATTATTTTTCAAGCATATTGAAATTCTTAATTTAAACTGATCTTCTTAATTTAAAAATACTTATATTTAAATCGAGTAGAAAATATTGATAATATTGGTAATCTAGAATTAAGAATTTGTTTTTTTCTGTGTGTAAGCATGCTCCCATTTGATATTCGAAAAAACATCTCTCTAAGGACATTACCGATTTTTTGGAAACCAATCTTATACCAGGTTAGATAGATATTAGATAGATTCAGAAGACATTTTCGCATCACTACAGTACTAATTGGCATGGTAAATGATATAAAGTACGTACAATGACAATACTTAATTTTATTATTCGCAATTGATTATTCGCAAAATTGAAACAATTTGGATTATCAAATAGTTCTTGAAGCCTGTGAAAGGTATTCTAACAGGTGGACACGACAATTTCAATTTATTTGCAGCCAAACTAACCAAAACTAATCTGAGAAAATATTGAACAAAACATTTACATTCAGATTGAAAATACTGTTATTCTAGCTATAAATACAATAAATTTAAGTTTTTCTACTCCCGTCTGTAAAATACCTAATTACCCACCGATCTAGCGTGCGGGAAGCGTCACTTTACCACGTCAGTTTCCTTTCCCACGAATCCGAGCCACTTCGGACATTTCCAGGATTTTACAGCACGTATTTGGGAGCAATCGGATGTTTTCGCAGATATTTCCCACGCTTTGAATTTTAACGTTTGTCAATTCTGACGGTCAAGTCAGTGAATGTATTCTTGCTGTTTTGCGAAAATGTATCCAAAATCTAACGGTCGTAGAACTATTCCACAATTCCCTTTCGCTTTATTTTCACATTAAGAAAAAACTCATAGCTATATATATATACTTATATACTCCATAAGAACATCTACATTTTTTAAATCCAACACAAAAATATTTTCTCTGTAACGCCGTTCTCTTACTTTTTGATTAAATAATTTCTATATTTTAAAATGAGCAATCATTCGGCGAAACGAGCGGTCTATCTTTTCCCACATTCCCAGACACCAAGAAATAACTTAATTTACATAGCATCTCGTTGCCGAATGTCAGCATTTCAGCGATTATTTACATATGTGCCAATAAAGATAAAAAATTACACTGGATTAATAAAATATAAAGTGCTTACAAAACAAAATCAGTTTTCACAATAATCAAATTAAATTCTAACTAAAATATATTTTTTCCCAACTGTTGGAATATACTTGTGATGAGACGATTTTTTCTTGTTGAACAAATAAATTGAATTATTATTATTATTATTATTATTATTATTATTATTATCATAATTGTCTCTTCGAGAAATGTATTACTAAAATTGCCGATGTCGAAAATTATTTTCACCCTATAGAAGTCATTGCAGAAAAAAGCCGCAAAATTTTATCCACAGAATAAACTCCAGCGAGAAAAGCGTATATATACCATAATTCCTAAAATTACGGTTCTACATTTTTTTTTGCGCTACTATAATTGGTCGCAGTTTTCACAGGACTAGAAATTTTAAATACTTTTTAAGATCATTTTTAGATTAATCACTGTTGGATTACACCTATTCACCCCGTATATTTTATTGCATTTTTGGATTTAGTGGTAAAAATAAAGGTAACTTTCATTAAACAAATATGATTTCCGCACGGTTTATTTAATTAATTTATTATAAATTAATTTAATTTAATATTTAATGTTGTGTGAATTGCTATTGAAAAATCAGAATTTTCGTGATTTCGAGTAAAGAATTATACCGGGTGCCTTTTTTACTGTATCAGTTTTGTACCTTGAATAGGACGCTCAAATCATCTATACCTATATTATTTCTTTTTTTCTCATTTTTGTGTATCTTTTAGTTTATATTTTATATATTATATAATAATAACAAACTTAGTATTGCATTCTTAAAAAAAAACTAAATTAAAGTCAAAAGAAAGAGTAATATTGGAAAAGGCAAAATAAATCGCAGAGTATTAAGTATACGACGTACTTAATAAAAGTTGCAGATCTTTTTAAGATCTGTCCGAAAAAGAATGTATATGGTGTGCCATTTACGAAATCGACACTTTTCAATTTAAAATTCTCGAAATATAGTCGTTGCATCTAATTGAAATTCTGTTGCATATATCTTTTAAGTCATCTTGGAATGGTGCTAATATAAAATACGACTGATTTACCTTTAAAAGTAATAGCGCTATGGTCATTTTTTTTCAACTAGCATTTTTTTTGAAAAATTGAAATATTGGACAAACTATTAGATTAAGGTAAATATTATTATTAATAAAAAAGTTAAAGAATTTTAAATGAAATTGAAAACAAAATGTAAAAATACCCTGTATAACTTTTGATATAATACTATTATAATTTAAATATTTGTATATTTATTTCTACTTTTTAAAGTTCGCTACAATTTTTTTTTATTTTTTCGACGGCATAAAGTCGCAACAGAAGCAGTAATACTACTTACCATCGCAGCTGTAAATTCCATAGTGTTTTCCGGAACTTCGGTCTCCGCACACTTTGCATGGGATGTCCAGCAGTCTATCTCCTAAAATAGAATGACCATGACTATGACTATATTATATAATATATGAATATTAAATGGATCGTGGCGTCCACGGTTTAAGTTGTCAAATTCTCTTTTGTTTAACGACGTTACAAGATATAAAAAAGGAAATATTATTCTCGCAGTTGGTGTGTACCTGATGAGATGTAGACCAAATTGGGACAAGCTTAAAAAGAGCTTGAGTTTGTTCCAAACCCTCGATAATACTACTTTGTACAACTTTGTAGTTAATGAATATTTTGGGTTGAAATTTAATTCTGGATCTAGTAGTGGAAACAAATAATAATAATAATTAAACCAAAGACTAAGAAAATTTTCAATATAATATACTGTTGTTAGGGGTTAGGCATATACTTTTTTTGTCGCATTTCTTTTTGAGTTTTTGAATTTAACTCGAATTTCCCCTTCTCGTACTTCTAATGCAATATCAATATCAAATTGTTCCAAAATTGTAATTTTTAATCCTATTGGTCCAATAGAAACATTTAATTGATTTTAAATTGTTTGAATATTTGACAAGAAGTTTTAAGACCGTTTTGATAGCACACTTAATGCTTAAAAGTAGTGACCGGACAAAGCTTCATAAAGTTCAACCTCAAAATGTTAGTGACACACATTGATGTGAAATAATAAAACCTTTTAAAGAAAAATTCGTCGTCACAACGAAAGTAACCTTAAAATTATTTTGCTGTCATATTTGCCATTTTTAATATTTTTGTCGCAAAACGAATGCCATTTTCCTGCGTTTATTTTTATGGGTATTTTTGCTAATTTTGCTGGCTGGCAAGATTTTGTTTTAATTAAAAAGTTTTTTTTTAATGAAAAATACGTCCAGATACCTTGTTCTAAAAGTATTTTTGAGACTTTTAGAGTAACGTAATTTTGGAATGAGAATTTCTTGATTTTCATAAAATAATTAATCGTGGTATTTACATTTGTATTGGAACTGGTACAAAAAATCTGATATTAATAACTTATCAGCTTCAAAACCTTTTTTTCTCGAGTCATATTGTTTTGGTTATTGATTGTTATTGAGACTCGCCTAGTAGGTATTATTAAAATTTGCTAACTTGCTTACTTTATAAGAATCCAGAAAAAAATAAAGGCTTTAGATGTCCTTTTAAAAATTCGTTGTACAAGGTACTTAAAAATTTAAAAAAAAAGTTTCGGAAAATACCTTTATCAGAAAAAACGGCTCTGTCAAAGTTGTGCCAAAAAATGTTGTTTTTATTCATTTTAAATTAATACCAAAAATTTAGACCGCACATACCTTTTATTAGGTCATAAAATTTACGGCTAAAAAAATTTAAGTTCAACACAATTGACTGTATTCGGACTCCATAGTTATTTCTGAGACGGCCCTTATTCCCCGACATAGTTTTGCTTAGCTCTCGCGTTTAAAAAATACTTGATATAATTTATTAATTTCATCAGCATTCGTTGCTCAATCCTCACATAATTCCAAGATCAGTTATTTTTTTGACTTCCAGAGTACTTTTCTCATGACAAACTGAATATCATATTCAAAAAAATTAAAAATATCCCCAAAAACACGTTTTGGAGACGCTTCTGTACAAAATATTAAAATGTTGACACCAGCATTTTAAACTCTTTCAGAAATAATTAAAAAAAAACATTTTTGGTAGTTATTTTATAGTAAAAAAGTCTATGTTTAACCAGCATACTAGCTAAACGCTTTTTTAAACACCCCCTCTGAGGGTCAAGATATAATCTACAAAAGGTTCTATTTTCATCACAGTGCGCTATACTTAGCCGGGAATGACATCATTCATTATCTCATAGTCTACACTTGGGGTAGGACTTACCCGTGCCCATTCTTCGGCCTGGCGACGGCCTGATTTTACCCCAAATCGACGAATCAATTTTGGCGTTTTCCAAAGTACTCGCGCACAAAATCAACACGGAAGCAAATCAATCCCGTACATTTCGATAACCGATCGGCAAATTGTTAATTCTTCTACTCCCGAAAACGACCGTTAAATGAACTCTAACCGAGTGCCAGTATGCGGGGGTGGCAGGACGCCGCTCGTCAGCAGGATACACGGCAAACCGACTGGCAGGACGTGGAAGAGGTTTCCGCTTCCTGGCTCCGGAAAAACCGACGACGAGAGTGGGAGAGGGTGACCGGTCGTAGCAGGATGACGATGTTCAGCAGGTCCGCATGCCATTTTGTCACCACTCCCAGTCAGCGTTCAAATGTCAACCTCCTCCCCACCACCACCACCGCGAGCGGGCAGGACTGCCGTCGACGGGTGGCCTCGGGGGAAGGGGACACCCGGGGGGTGGATTTGTTGTTTCGACGCTCCTTATCGGATGTTGGGTTTCTCATATTAATTATTAGGTGACGTCTGATGGTTTTTTTTTTTAAATAGCCGAGGTCCTGATCGATTTGTTAGGATAGGTGATAGTCCAGCGTGACTAATCGCTACCAAGCCTTATGGCGGTTGAGCAATAATAATTAGAATAGCAAAAAGACAAATAAATAGTGCTTCAATAAATATGGGTCTTCTTTCTTGTACGACAACATTGTATTGTATGTTGTTGCTCTGACGTTTGCAGTGAACTTTAGTTCATACAAACAGCAATGTAAGCCTGAATACTATATGAATGATATTCGGCTACTTCGTTTTACTTCTTGGGAGAGGTGAGATTCAGAGCTCGCGTGTCTCGTCTTCTCCAAAAAAGTTACACCAAACTTAAGAACTTTCATTAATAGTGTAGTAAAATACTGCTATTCTATTCTTCTTCTATTCTACACTTTTAAAGGGTTAATGGGAAAATGGGAAATCCTATTTTATAATATTTATCAAAAATTTTTGCATTCATTTTGTGATTTTCCACTGGACTTTCCATGTTCGTATTTGTCACTGCTCTTGGTGCGAGTTTCTCTTTTTTCTGTCCTTATCTGGATACAATTTTTTGTTTTACATTTAGGTTTAAGGTATATTACTTCGCAAGGAGGTAATTTTCTTTAGGGAGTAAAATTATTGATTTAACCAAACTAACCAAACCATCACACATAAATCCATGTTCAATCGTTTTCCCAGTAAACATATCTTGTACAAGGGTGCGCCGAATCCTGTGTGATACCTACGTAGCTTTAAAAAAAGAAATAAGTCTTCTTGTCTAACTAACAGGTGGACAGAATTAAAACCAAATTTCGATAGTGTTTAAGGAATGTAAATTTTAATATTCAAAAGTCTATATAAATATTATAAAATTTGTAAATTCCAAGGATATAAAACAGACGGTAAAGTTTTTCTTTCTGGGTTTTTTAATTTAGTAAATTTGAATAAATTTCCAATTATAAGTTCACTACGTTAGTCTTATGTTTATTATGGAGCACTTCCTATCCTCATTTCTTACGTGTTGCCTGACAAAAATTCATGTTGAGACCTCGGTAATTACAAGTCCTTTTTATTCTAAAAAAAAAGAAGTTGTGACGTTTTTTCTAATTTTTTTAAAGGATGTAGGGAGAAGCGAAATTGCGACAACCTGTATGTGGAGTTTTATTCAAAATTCGTTTCATAATATTTTAATGATAACGACTTTCAGTATATTGTTATTTGAAGGTAAGGTTTTTAGTTAGTTGTTATGATGTATGTTATTATGTATTTTACAGAAGGGAGTAGAAAAATAGTAGCCTCTGGAAGTTTCTTTAAAAAAATAGGTACAGCAGGTTCTTTTTTTAAATCAATTACCGTTTGATGTTTTTAATTTGCTTATTGTTTTGCACAAAATAATGAAATTTGCAAAACGTACCCCCTTCAAACCGAAATAAATCCAACGCGCTGCCTGAAATGCCGCCAATGTCGGCAGCAACCCCCTCGAAAATCAATTAAAGATTCAATTAACTTATCTTTACCTTGCTGCCCGTGTCCACCCCCCTCTCCGTCCGACAAGATGTCTCTCCCACCCTTCGCGTCATCCGGGCACATTCTGTCGCCGTCGACCGAAACGTCGTCGAAAGCTAGCTGACTGGGACGCGGAGTCGTTGCAGACGAGCGTGCTGATTGGCCAGGGAACGGGGGTTGGCCACGCCTCAGGCCTTTCCTCACCCCGCGGTCGTTACGCCCACGTGCCGTTTTCCCACACTTTAACAAGTACGGGTCACTTGGCAGAGTCGCTGTTAACGCTCGCTACATACGCGTCACGGTTGTTTGGTGTCAGGGGGTGGGGGGCGCCAGGGCTTTCCAGGAGATTACGCGTGATAAACCGGAGCCGAACGGACGTTCGATATAATATTGATATTCCGGACAACGGGTTTCGTTTTTTTTTATTGCAATGTCCGGCTCTAATTTTTTAGGTACCGCCTTTGCCGAACTCAAAAACTCCTTAAAATATACGGGGCGAATCGGGTTTTAGGGGACAAACTGAAAGGGGTGATAAATCTCATCATTCTAAACAAAAAAGTTTATAAAGGGTACACGGAAAAAAAAGAAATTTGAACATAAGTAAGCTTTGGAAATATGTACTCAATACTATGTCGGCTTAAATTTAAAATGCGAAATGCTCGATATCTTAACTTTCTTTTAACAAAATGAAGTGGTTCGTTTGAGTATTTCAAAATGTTTAAACAACAATTTATTTTAGATATTTATTTAGCGACTTGGGCTGAGCATACGCCGTCGTTTTTCTTAAAATGGGCTTAATATATATATATATATATATATATATATATATATATATATATATATATATATATATATATATATATATATATATATATATATATATATATATATATATATATATATATATATATATATATATATATATATATATATATATATATATATATATATATATATATATATATATATATATATATATATATATATATATATATATATATCCTCACGTATTGATTCACGGATGGAGAAATGTGATGACACTATATTCCGGGATATCATCCGTTCGCTCGTTGAACTCCGACTGGAATCCTGCATCCGACTGGAATCCTGCAAATCTTGCATCCGACTGGAATCCTGCAGACGTTTCGCCAAAATCTCACTTGGCATCTTCAATGCTCGCGCTCCGAAAACACTTCGAACACTCGCTCGGAATATAGTGTCATCATATATATATATATATATATATATATATATATATATATATATATATATATATATATATATATATATATATATATATATATATTGAGAGGGTGGTAATTTTACCGTAAAAATGGAGACATTTTTGAAGTAAATTTTTGTATAATTTTGTTTAGACCATTCTACCACTGCATAAGTTTTATTTTGGAAGATAGGAAAATACATTCAAAAAATATAAATAGCTGTTATTTATTGACCAATGACTTTTAATAATTTTTTATAAATAATGGTAGTTAGGAAATACTTTTAAAAATGTTTTTTTTTGCTAATGAGTCATTAACAGTTATGAGAAAATGAATTTCTATCACTGTGATAAATACCACCTTCTTCTTTGAGTCTCGAAAATGGAAGGAGTAGAATGGTCTACTACCACTGCATAAATTTTATTTTGGGAGTTAGGAAAATACATTCAAAAAATATAAATAGCTGTTATTTATTGACCAATGACTTTTAATATTTTTTTATAAATAAAGGTAGTTAAGAAATACTTTTAAAAATGTTTTCTTTGCTAATGATTCACTAACAGTTATGAGAAAATGAATTCCTATCAATGTGATAAATACCACCTTCTTCTTTGAATATCGAAAATGGAGGGAGGGAATTTTTCGTGTTTTAAATTTTCTGTTAGTGTTTGGTTGTCTGCTTTTGTTCATAGTAAATCTTACAAAAAAGAAGTTTTACCGTTACAAAATTCTTTGAAAAAGTTCGTATGACCAATCGTCAGACTTGGTGCAGCCACGATATCAACTCAAACCAAACAGTACTGTACGATTATATACCATAATGGAAAGTATATTTTAGGAGCTTTTTCAAATTGAGGATATCAAACTTCTTACATCAAGGATATCATAATTTTGAGACAATAATTTCATATTTTCTAAGATTGAGAAAAAGGCACAACCATGTTCGCAATTCGAAAGTATATTATGTTTTGTCGTTTTCATTTGAATATTAGGTCGTTCAAAACAGAAAGTAGTCCATTTTCAAAATCAAAATGAAATTACATATAATCATTTTAAGGAACTTTTCCAAATAAAGAGATGGTACAATCTCAGAAGAAGAATGTTGCAAATATTAGAAATAAAAATTTGAAACATTTTAAAACATGACTATTTACTTCAATGAAAAATATATCTTGCAAATATCATATTCATTTTTCATGAATTTTGAAATTCTTAATTTAGAGAATTTGTTTTTTTCTGTGTGTTCTAGTAAAGGCAACTAGGCGTGATATTAAGGAAAAGGATGGACCTAGAAATTGTTTAGTAAATCAACCAAGTCAAAATGATAAAAAATATTTTCGAATTTCCTAACTGGCCACCAGCTGGAGTAATTATTATCTTGAAATTTCTACAAACAAATCTAATTTTCGTCATAGCAATCAAAGTGGTATTCGAACGTCTTAAATAAATTTCCACATCTCCAAAAAGGATCAAAACATTTCAATAAACTCGGGGTGGTTAGAAAGGGCTTTCCTTGGCTATCAATCACCATGTAGAGTTTTCTGACATAATTGCAAAAGAAATAATTTTCTGAATAAATGAAAAGATATAAGTTTTGAATTTGAATTTGAATACAACAACCTAACGCTAAATATTAGTCCATATAATAATTAGTTTTAATTAATTAACCGAAAGTAGTCAATGGTTAAAAATTAACCACTGCAATTACGATAATTTTAAATAAGACAATTGTAATGCAATACATATTAAACAAATTTAAACCGTTCACAAAACTTTTGGATTCCTCCGGTTGTTGTTGGATCTAACTTGCTGACGTTTCCCTAGTCGTATTGGCTTCTTCAGAGCTTATCTGAAAGTGAACCGAAATAGTATTACAGTAGCCTGTCGAACTTTCTTTGAAAAATTAAATTTAAACCGACTAAAACGGTAGACATTGATAAACATTAAATAACGACATGACATCTTGATAATTATAAATATATGTTATAAATAAAATATTCATTTTTTAAATGGGTGTGAATATTCTACTACTTAAAATGATAGTTAAAAAAATTGGTTGGTCTCCAACAATTGATTAGTGATCGAGTTACTGATGGAATGCATGCATGTCAAGGCCCGTAAACTGGAAATTTTTCCAAAATCCAATTTTTTTTCAGCGTGATTTTCATTTTATCTTATTCTTCTAGTATGTTAGTTTATAGGACAAGGATAATGAGGTGCAGTTTTCACTGGGTTGTTCAGCCATTTGCCTATCTAACGACATAAAAAACTTTTTCAGAGATTGTTTAAAATGTCCCTTAGATGTACACAATTATAAAACTTAAGAAAAAGCAGGCAAACGGTACCAAACACATACTAATTCTGGGAATGCCTGGAAAATTATTCGAACTGAAACAAATAACAAATTAATGCAGTTTTTCAAAGAAACTTCAACAGGCAACTGTAATATTATTTACAAATCTTCTGGATTCAATCGTCAGCAAGTATTAGTCATCAACAACCCACGCAGAAGGAATCCGGAAGATTTACAAATAATATGACATACAAAACCTCATATTTTTCAGATGATTGTCAGAAAAATTCAAATGGTGCAAGGTAAGCAACCACAATCGCTTCAGTCATCACACTATTGATAGCCTAAGAAAAGCCCTTTTTAACGACTACAAGTTTCTTAAGATGCTTTAAGCTTTTCTGTGGATATTGACGTTCATTTAAGAAAATATTCAAGGTAACACATACGCTCCCTAGTGACCATTTCAGGAATTCGAAAAGTAGTCCATGTACTTCCGTTTCGCCAGTTTACTTAATACTGGGATACCCAGTAGACATAGAGTCAGATTTGGATCCGTTGCGGAACTACCGGGGGTCAAAACTATTTTTTTTATATCAATTAAAATATTTCGATGTCTGTTAAAGATTTCAATATTCAAATTTCATAAAGTGGGCATGTCAAAGGTTGTTAAAAACTACAGGGTGATAGGTTTTTGGGCGCAGAGGCACCTTTATCTTTCTTATCTTCTTTATTTGGAGCGTTTTGAGCTTTTAATTTTTTTTTCTCTGTATTTGGGAGATGTCAGTGAGAAACAAAGAGAAAGGTTTTATCAAGACATAAAAAATATGGTCACATGCGTCATACTGATGTGTTTAAAGACACTATCCCAAAATATATTCAAGAATATCACAACACGTCTAGTTTAATGGTTAATTTAATTTAAGTTTTAATAATTATTTGGACTTGCTCCCTACCTGGTTAGGAGATGAATAGATCTGACATCTCAGGCTGGTCTACTTTTGTATAAATCGTAAAATAAGTGAAGAAATATTGTTTTCCAACTTTTTAGTTTCGTTAATAAGCCGAAGATCAGGGGTTTCTTCAATTGAAGCAATAGCACAGTTTCATTTCCACAATGAAAATGTTATCAACAAAGAAATAATATTTTTCCATATAGTGAGTACTAGAAAACCTTGTCTATATCTTTCTTGGTGGAGTAGGCAGATAATTTTTTTCAAATTTATTTAGAAAAATAAATAATAGTGTTTAAAGAAAGAAAAAATGATCAAAATATGATTTCTGCCTAGGAAAACTACACGCGTGGTCCTAACTCAATACGCACTTAATTGCTTTTGTTATTTTAACTGCAGCCCATTTACCGTTCCATAAAAGGGGCTCCCTAAAGCATGTAAATTTGTTTAGGGGCTTTTTTCGCTTTTTTACCGGGTCATCACCGAGATAACAGCAGATATAACGTTTTGTGCGAGATGGTTTTTCTATAGCCGCGGGCTCATTTTTCGTATTACTGTTTTCACAAGGTAATACAAGCTGCTGCTGCAGCAGCAGCACGTCAGGCTGCCTCATGGGCGTACCGTTGTTATACATTCTAGGAATAGGGATTGAAATTAGTACAATTAACTAATTAGTATATTTAATAATCATCTTCGAAATTTTGTGCCTTTTGGCAATTATTCCTTAGTTAGGAATATATATTGTATATACACTGCGACCTCGATAATCCGGACTCATTTAAACCGCTAGTAAATAATGCGGATTACTGAAGCAAGACAACTTTTGTAATAAGAGCTAAAACATTTAATAAAAAACAACTAAAATATAGTATAAACCATAAAAGATATTCAAAACGAAGGTATATCTTATTAAATGGAATATTATTTTGTGAAATAATTGGTAATTTTTGTTTGCTCGATCCTCTTCTGGTTCATGATAAAAGCTCTTTATTTTAATCTTTGAATATTATTTTCTTCGACCTAATGTCTGCATACATCAAAACTTTTAACTGCCCCATCATTCTTAACATTCTGATTTGTAGGATTTAATTCTGTATATTCATTGTCACTCCCACGTTGCTCATCTGCAGCACCATCTATGTCTCCCAATAGAAACGAATCTTCATTATTCTCAAGCCAATCACATATTTCTGCCTTATTTTGCTCAGTGAGAACGTTCAGCATGTCTGAAACATCTGTTAAATATACACGAATTAACAAAAAAAAAAAAAACAAGCAACCGAAAAACTTAAAAAATTAACCTAAACGTTTTTTACCTCTTATTTCTTTATCAGAAAGCAGATAGAGCCGCTATCCACTAAGAGGAATCAGATGTCCAGCGTCGTATTCAGTGTCTGGCTTGAGATTTGCAGAGTGAGCTAGAATATTATGCCAGCACTTCTCCAAGGATTTCTGGGAGACTTTTTCCCAAGCATTGCATAGTAGACATTCAGCGTTCTTGATGTTAATGGATTGTAATATATCAACAAGGTTTTCTTCGTTATTCGATTTAATATGGGTTAAAGGACTTCCGATCAAATATTTTGGTCAGTCTGATGTCATTTCCTTGCCATAGGCTGCAAAAGTGCAAAGCACTTTCAGGCAAATTGAGCCTTCTTAAATGACTTTTGATCTGACGACTAAAAGCGATGAAACGAATCTACGAAAATTGCTTTAGTCATCCATGCATTGGTAGATAATTTACATTTCAACAGGTATGTTCGTATTTTTGAACGCTTCAATTTCAACTGAACCATTGGCATTGTAACATGGTAGATAGGTAACGCGTTTTTTGGTTTTTTTTTTTATTTACGCTTTATTTAGCCACTGCTGCTAAGGCAATTCGGCCAGCTTCACGGTAGTGGTGTGCAATAAACTATTTCCATGAAGGATGCCTCCGTAAAGAGGGTCTGGGTGATACCATCATCCTACTGGACGGCTATACAGGGAAAAAAAATGGACGAAAGAATTAGAATATGTGAAAACAATATTCAAAGTTTTAATCCACATGCATCTAAAAATCGGCAAACAATTCTAGCAGCAAAATCCAACTGAGTGCGGTGAAATAAAATGGAATTAATATGCAGAGGCGAAGGAAAATTAGCACTAATGAGTGACTCATACAACTGTTGTGATTTTTCCCAATGAAGAGCACAATCAAACAGCACATGACTTAAATCGCCCAGTTCTCCACATTCACAGTCTCCGGAGAGTTTGACTTTGATTCTATTTAGGTGAGCCGGAGAACAGCAATGGTTGCTTCTCAGTCTACACATAGTTGTAATTTCTCTTCTATTCAGGTCGAGCTTATGAAACCAGGGTTTAGTTGGCGGAGTAGAATAATGTGAGGTGAAATTAACTCCTTTCCCTAATCCTATATGTTTCCATCTGTCGCTCCAAGCATTCCAGATGTTATGCTTTAATTTAGGGAAGAATTCCCTAAAGCTCAATTTTATATTTTCCTGTGGTTCGAGGCGTGCAGCATTGGCGATCTGATCCGCAATATCGTTTTCTTTTATACTGGTATGGCTTGGTATCCAGCATAATTGGATGTCCTTATTTTGCGTTTTTATTAAGGTAAATAGTTTATTCTTAACCTGCAAGGTTAGGTAGTTAGACTTTGCATCCATCCCAGTTTTATTGATATCTTCGAGGGCACTTTTGGAGTCTGAAAGGATGACTGCTTTGTTGATGTCCTTGAATTCAATCCAATCAAGAGCTTGACCAATAGCATAAATCTCGGCAGAGCAAATGGATAGTTCACTTGGTAGGCCTTGTCCCATTTTAAGGTTCGTATTGTAGTTGTAAACGCCAAAACCTACTCGGCCTTCTTTATCTTTTGAGGCGTCTGTAAAAATTAAATGAAAATCTGGGGTCCAAGTCTCGCTCTTCTTAATTTCAAATAATTTGGAGTTATTATTATCTTTCTTTAGTTTTAAGTCTTGGATTTGAACAGAGCTTAAAAGGTTCGGCAGTGGGCAAGAAAAACAGGGATAAACTGGGCTCCTGTAAAGTGTATCTAACAGTGAATCAACTCTTTCAAAAGCATCCACAAGTGCAGGAATACTCTTTTTCCGAAAAAAGTAATAGTTTTCATTATAGGTGATATATAACCATCTAACCGCAGCTAAGGTTTCACTGTCCACTAAACTGGCAGCTTTCAATAATGATTTAGTCGCTAGCATGTATCTTCTGTGTTCTAAATCCATTTCACTTGCTTCCCCTAGAAGTATGTTAGTAGGTGTGGACTTCATATATCCCAGAGCTATTCTCAGTGCCTCAAATTGAATTTTGTTAAGTTGAGCAATAGACTTTCTTGAGCTACCACCCAAAAAAGAGGCTCCATAATCCAAATGGGGTCTAACATAAGCTTTGTAAAAAGTTAGAAGGGTAGAGGGATGTGCCCCCCACCAGATTCTACTTATAAATCGCATCATATTCAACCCACCTGAAGCTTTCTGTATCATATTTCTAATTTGTGGCTCCCATGACAGTTTTGGATCAAAAATCACTCCTAGATATGTGATGGAATTTGTCCATGCAATGGTTCGAGTGTTGAGGTGAAGTCTGGGGAGATAATTAACCTTGTAATTCTTCCTGGAAAAAAATATAGCTGCAGATTTATTGGGGTTAATCTCAAGTCCTACATTCAAAGACCAAATATGTATATTTTGCAAAGTTCTATTCAAATTGTTCACTATTGTTTCGGCATCAGTCCCAGTACTCAGCAAGGCGGTATCGTCCGCAAACTGTAAAAGTCTTATGTTCTCAGGAATTGTTTCATTGATTGAATTGATGTAAATATTAAATAGTAATGGAGAAAGAGGGGAACCTTGGGGAACTCCCTTGCTAGTGGTTCTGCCTGACACGAATGTATTAGTAGATGGATCTTTAACTTGTATCTTCCTGTTCGTGAGAAAATCTTTAATGAGCAAAGTCAAATCTCTGGCGATTCCAATTTTGGCCAACACCGAGGTCAATAAGTCAACATTTATATTATCGTAGGCATTGGATATGTCCAAAGTCACCATTGCTGCTAGTTGATTGCGAGCCAAACGGCAGAGGACCTCTGAGGAGATAACTGCAAGATTGTCGAAAGTTCCCTTACCCTTTCTGAAACCGGTTTGGCGAACGTCTATTAAACCTTGGTTCTCTACGAACCATTCCAGTCGGTTTTTGATCATAATTTCAAAAGTTTTGCTTATGCAAGAAGCTAGGTTGATGGGCCTGTAGGACGATAACGCTGAGGGGTCTCTCCCCGGTTTAGGAATTGCGATCACCATTTGGGTTTTCCACGTCTCTGGAATGGTGGTTTCCCTCCGAAGTATTTTGTTGAAAAATTTGATAAGAAAGACTGCTCCTTCAACAGGGAGATGGCTGAGCACACTGAAAGGTACTTTATCCACACCGGGACTCTTGCTCTTCCGACCTTTAACGGCCGCGACAAATTCTGAGATATGGAAGTCTTCTGTATATTCTGATGAGAAGCGACATTCGGGGATATTAGGCAACCTAGAGGGAGGTTGCGTCAAAAGATCAAACATATCTTGTGGGATTGAGAAATTCAAGGGAAAATGATAATTTTGGTACCTGATACCTTTAGCAAACCTTCTAATACTGCTCCAAACTTCTTTTGCACTAGTATTTGGAGATAGATTCTCACAAAAGTTGACAAAGCCTTCCTTTTTCTTCTTACGTAGCAGCTGTCTTGTTTGTGCCCGGGTTCTTAATGATTCCAGGAAGTTGGTCTCAGAGGGGTTGTTTTTATAGTCTCTGAATGCTTGTCTTTTCCTTTTAATAGCGTTGGTGCACTCATTATCCCACCAAGGTAACCCGTAGTTTAATGAGTGTTTATGCATTGGAACAGATTCTGCAATAGATAGGAAAATTATATTCATAAAATCCTCATAATTTATAGGAGGTGAAGTTCTAAATTTCGTGGAGATTAAATCAGAAAATTTCTCCCAGTCTGCCTTGTTGAAATTATATTTGCTAGTGTAGTTTCTTGTCGAACCTGAGTTGCAACGGTTATTTCCGATGATACACAAAATAGGAAAATGATCGCTATTCACTCTATCCTGGAGAACCCTGCAGTCAGTAAGTCCAGACAGTCTCTGGGAGCAAAAAGCTACATCTGGAGCGCTGTGTACGCCTGGGCGTGTGAGCCGAGTAGCTGATCCATCGTTTAGTACCCACAAATCGTGATCCTTAATGAAATCATAAAGAATGTTCCCACTTCTAATTCCCCGTGAGTAACTGACCTGGGAACCCCATATTGGATTATGGGCATTAAAGTCTCCCATAACGAGGACGGGTTTATTACGGGTTAGATCGAAAATTGAATCGAGGCTTGCCCTGACCAAACAAATATCTGGAGGGTTGTAAACACAACAAATAAAAAAATCGACAAGCTCTACAAGAATAACCTGACACCTCTCTGGTATATTAATTCTGCTTAAGTCGATGATATTATATTTTATTTTGTTTTTCAAGAAAATTGCTATACCATCTGCACCATTAGGTTTATCTGCTCTTACAGAAGAGAACCCTGATATTTTAAAGTTAGTGTTGGGTTTGAGCAAGGTTTCATTGAGCAATAAGATCTGTAGCTTAAAATCCCTTATAACTCTAATGATAGCATCTTTATTTTTTTCAGCCCCGCAAATGTTCCAGTGAACGATATTCATTATAGCTCAACTATAAAACGCTTGTGACTAAAACTTAAACTTAGTTTTGTTACGTAAAAACTACTGTTAGATTAAAACTAGTGATAAGATTACCTTTGCTTTTTCTAACCCCTGTAGGTCAACCGCTGCCATCGCAGCCGCCCCCCCTCCGTAGGTCAAATGAACCAAAATATTGTTTGATATTGTTGACACAATTTTCATCCATACCCTTTATTGACATAACGTCTTTTTTGAAAGCTTCAAACTTGTTGCATACTTCTTCCCAGCCATTTCCTACAGGAGTTACTTCCATTTCCGACTCTGATGTCGAGTTTTCAACTACTTGTATAGATGAGACTTTTCTTCTTGCACTTGAGGGTAACAAAGTTAGTTCATGGGCTACTTTATCATACCCTTTGGTAAATTGGGTGTCAGGCCGTTTTCTTTTAAGTACTGATGTATATGAGGAACAGCCCTGAGGACTTGTTGGATGAGGAGGTTTATTCTGAGTTTTTTTATTTAAACTAGGAAAATCTTCTGGTTTTCGGGTAAAGCCTTGGTTTGCATTAATTAGCCGTGGATGCAGTTTAGCTGCTTCATAAAAAGAAAGGTTGTAGAAGCTCATGGTTTCGTTAATTTGTTTTTGCCGTTTGTATTCGGGACATCCCCAGTCAGTAGCAGTGTGGTGTCCCTTGCAATTTACGCAGCTTGGTTTTGGATTTACTTCACAATTTGGAATTTTACACGTTTTAGTCAGATTGTTAAGATGATCTGCAGGGCATTTCATTTTTTTCATTGCTTGCTCTCTTTTTTGACAAACAAACATAAGATGATCTTCTGTACAAAAACCGCAACGAGGCTTGCCTCTACAATTATTTTTGACATGTCCAAATCTGCAACAATTGACGCACATTATAACCGGGTTAACATATTTTTCCACTTCTCTTTCATTATTAAAAATATTTACAGTTTGGGGTAATGATTTGCCTTCAAATGTTACAATATAATCGTTTGTGGGGATGGTTTTCATTACTGTTTCACCAGAAATAGCAAGTATTTTCTTCCTTCTTAAGACTCTTTTTACATTTAATATCTTAATCAACCTGGCCCGGGATCCTTCTCCTGTATAAGCTACCGCTTCTGAGTAAAAATCCTCTTCCGTAATTTGGTCCCCTACATCCTTGATTAGTCCTCTACAAGTGACAAGACGTTGTGGAATGTACCTATTATAGCCTCTAGCAGAACTGAAACTTTCATTTGACAAAAACTGATTAGCATACTCTGATGTTCTGAATTCAATTCCAATTTTATTAGCCCCTTTTCTATTGATTTTTGTTATACCTTGTACTCCAGCTCTGTGCAAAATTTTTCCAATATTCATCGGGTGAATGTTTCCAACTTGAGAAGTTATTCCCTCCATTATGATAAGAAATGGTCCCTGGTCTGTAAGTTCATACTTATACTTTCGGTTAAGTGTTCTCCTTATGTTGACTGAAATTCTTGCAATTTCGTTTAGGGCATCCTGATCTTCCACGAAGACAGATTTAAGCTTTTGTAACTCTGTCTCCAATAAATCTATTTCCTCCTTAGTGGGTACTAAGAAGTATTGATGCTGAGCGATAGCATGTGCTGTTTTCTTAGCTAAAGGCGAAAGCGTCAAGGCTGATGAATAACCACTGCTAGAGGAGGTAGAAGCTTGGGACAAGTTTAGTTGAGCTTGAAAGGAATCAAAATCATTTGCAAACACTATCGGATTATTAACTACGATACGATCGTTTCTATCAGGGGGGTCTTTACCCCCCGAAGCACATGCCATGATATGAAAAGCGCTAAATTATTGCGAACTGCGACACCAAACCAAAGCAAATATTAACGGCTGACTAAATATAAAACTCACCCAGACCGAAAAATTCAGTTGAAGACTAGAATTACGTCAAAAAAATGAAAATTTTCTCGGACCGAGGTAAAATTGTGCACACCACTTCACCTGGTTGACCGAAAAAAAAGTCAAGTCCGTTTTTTGGTTATTTTACTACCTTGTGGAATCTTCTTCTGCTAACGAATTCATCTGCATCATATATCTGTGTAGGTTTGAGGTTTAATTGTTTTACCTCATCGACGACACCTTGATCACTGGACAGATTTTCACCACCATTTTTTGAAATTAGAAATCCAGCTTCTAAAATTTTCATTTCCGTAGGTATTAGTATAAAAATATGTTGCTTTGGCAATCCGCCCTAAGAACAGTTTTTATCAAATTTAATGTGACTGATTATTTTACATTTTATGTTGTTTATTTATTGTGACAAAAGTAATAAGAATAAAACATCCTTTCAAGAACGAAATTCCAAAATATTCCAAAAATTATTGACAGTTATAGAGGTTTGTTTGTGATAAAAAAAAAACAATCTGTAAGTTGCGAATTTTTCAATTTTTCAATCGCTTTTTTTAGCACAAGTCAGCAAAGTATAATTTTTAACTTAAGTTAAAATTTCTAACTTAAGTTTCACGTAAGGGGCAGTGTCAACGAAAACGTCAGATATACGGGTTGATTTATAAAGAACTGGCAACTCTAAGCTGCGGTTACTAAATACCAAAATGTTATTCCAAAATTTAATTTGAATTTTTTTTACTAAAAATGTTTTATCTTTTAAATATTTATTAAAAAATCGCGGAAAATAAATTGAACTTTTTAAATGCAAATAAGTCAAAAATTGACAGAGTGACAGATGAACAATTGAAGATCCTCTCAGATTTTAATCATCATGTTTTAATCATAACTCGACATGTGATTTGATTTATCTAAACAATACTGCGACACTAGCGCCATCTAATTTTGAAATTAGCTATTGCCATGTTGCAAAACCTAAAGATAACAATTTTTATATTATACTATAAAAACATTATCATACTGAGCTCAATCATAATATTTAGGTATCTAGTACCTCTAGTTTTGACAGTCTAATTTGTCCTTTCCAGAAATTTCGACTTATTTTTCAAAAAAATTGTCTTACCAACATTAACTTTAACCATTCATTGGTATAAGGAGAAGCAAGATCATTTTATTTTAATTACAACTAGATTGAGCAATAAACACTTCAATTTGGGTTTATTAAACACTCGCTCCGCTCGTGTCAAATGAACTCATGAGTCAAATGCCGTTTACCGCATTTGTTGCATAATATACTATTAAAATCGCATTTCAAAAATTCATTAATACTGTAAAACGCTTTTTCTACTTCGGTCTGTAAACTACCTCATTACACACCGATCTAGCGTGCGGGAAGCGTCACTTTACCACGTCAGTTTCGTTTGCCACGGATGCTAGCCACTTCGGACATTTCCGGCATTTTACCGCACGGGTTTGGGAACAATCGAGTGTTTTCGGAGATATTTCCCACGCCTTGAATTTCAATGTTTGTCAATTCTGACGGCCATATCAGGGAATGTATTCGTGTTGTTTTGCGAAACACATTCGGTAAACTTTTTAAGTCACTCGTTTATCAAACACTCGCTCCGCTCGTGTCAAATAAACTCGTGAGTCAAATGCCGTTTACCGCACTTTTTGCATAATATACTATTATCGACTAGTTTTAAGAGTTTGTTCAAATTGTTTAATGTCCCGGGTTTTAATGTACTCTGGAAGAACGTAACTAAAAGTTATTGACCCAATACTCTGGACTATTGTGATACTTTTAGACGGCGATTAGTGGGTATAAACTTTATTACGCTTGTAATAGCCGTGAACCTAAAACCCGTAACCCTTATATGAGAACGAACTATTAAATTTTGCATTTCCTTAAAGAATTGTCCTCAATTATCCACAACACCTCGACTCGATAGAATCACTAGAAACTTTCTCTGGAGTGTTGTGAAGAGATCTGGATCTGGATTACTTTCCCTCACTTGTGAAGAAATCTGGCTATTTTATTCAAAAACTGATTCAGTTTTGTTGTTGTTTTCGCAATTTTTTCAGCAGCGAGATCGTGCAGCTTTTCCTCGCCTGTTCCGCCTATGCGAACAAGTCGAGCCCCTATTTTTCCTTTTTATTGTCCAGGTTTATTGCTTTTCCATTAGCGACGATATACCTTTTATTCGTCGTTTTTCCGCTTTCGTGAAAATTAAAATCTCCACGGGAGCGCGTGTACCGCCCCGCAAAAAAAAATAGCCCGGATGCCACTTCATCTTCCCGGTTTATTTTGCCGGTGTTTCGTTTTGAACGGTTTAACCTTTTATTTTCGTATGCGAGTGATTTGAGTCTTTGTGGATTTTCGGTCGGCATAAATGCGATTATTTTTGCCGGAATGTACGGGGTCGCCCGAAAGAAAAGCACTGCGGTGTAGGTTGGCACATTATCTTTGTGGGATGACGTCATTTTTGGTTATTTGTGTTTAATCTATGTCAACTGACGGAGACGATAAATTTTGAAAAAAATCGTTATGGTTATGTGTCTTCCAGAATATATTCGTCAAGAGTGACATCGACTTGTTGTGACACTGCATTGACGCGGCATCTGCCATATAAAGCCCTTTGGTAGCGACTAATTTGTGAGATAAAGGCTGACGACGGTACGGATACCATAGATAAATCTTAAACCATAAATTCTGTCGGAGTCGGAATTTCCAGGCATGGGCCTTACACTACGTCAGCAAATTCGACCAAGCATGAGATAATTTGTTAGCAATATTTTTTGAGTTTTCGCACCAGTCATATGATTAGTTACATATATGTAAAGAAGCATTACTGCAGTTAAGGCCCTCGGTGTTATGAAGACTTGAATGTTGTTTTATTTTAAAAATTTAAAATCTTTTCCATCGCCTTTGATAAAATAGGCAGAATAATGTAATGTAAATATAATAATAATCTACTTATTCTGTAGGCAACGACAAATTTGAATTATAAATAATACATCACATTTTGTATATCTACAAAATAAACAGATGAAAATGCTTCCTAAGACCCTTACGTTGTGCGAGATCACATATCTCAAATTTTCTGGCATATATTGCAGAAAGTGACATTAATAAATGGGTAAAGGAATTGCTTAATAATTTATATAAAATACAAAGTCTAACCTACATAATATAAAATTTTTAAATAGAAATATTACTTTAATTTTAATATTGGAAACAAGTAAATCTTAAATGTAATTCTTAGTCTTTTTGTTTTGGACATTGTCTCCTTTTTTAGTTATTTATTATTGTATATATATTTTTTCTCATACTCCGTTTACTTTTTGTTCTTTATGCATTTATATTTATTAAGTTGTTAATTGCTTCGAGGCTTACAGATAATTTTTTGAGGTGTTTTTTAAAATCTCTGCCTTAAACCCTCATCTAGGAAGTTATAAAAATGGGCCTTCGACTCTCTAAACGGTTGTACAGAAGAATAATTTCTAGTTTTTTGGAAAACTATTTTTAGGACATATTTTTGCATAATTTCCAATTTGTTAAGATGTACATCCAGTACTCCTCCCCATTCCAAAATAGCATATTGTAAACGTGACTGCACTAATGCAATAATTGTTTGTAAATTTCTATTGCATTTTAATCTATTCATTGTTATTCCCAGGTATTTTATTTTTTCTATCGACTATATTGAATGGTGTTCATTATTTGTTTGCATATCTAAAGCGTCAAGGATAGCCCGTGACGTGTTTGCATGGTACAAATTATTTACATAACGAATGAATAATATTGGCCTTAAAACGGATCCTTTGGGAACACCATAGGAATTTTTTTTTAAACTATAAGTATCGTTAATTTTTATTTTCTGTATTTTTTCCGTAAGATAACTTTTAAATAGTTTCCAATATATTCCGCGGTCGCCAAAGTCTTGGAAGACCTCCAACAATGGTTTATAATCAACTATGTCAAAGGCCTCGAAAAGATCGAGAAACACTGCAAGAACTTTTTTATTATTTTCCAGTGAGCTGTAAATTTGTGACAGTTTCCTGTTCCTGTTTATTAAGTAAGATAACGGTTTACTAATTTCGTGAGCAATCGGTTGTAGTCTTTCCGTTCTGATCAAAACCTGGTGAATTTTTAATTTCAGCGATTCCATAGTTAGTATTGTTTCTTTGGACTTCTTCGATTTTTTGTGTTGTTTTCAGTTTATTTAATTTATACTTCTGTGGATTTCAAATATTTTTTGCAAGTTTTTAAAGTAGGTTTGAGAAACAGTTTGTTAAAAGCTCCGGCAAATTCAAAATCATTTTTAGTTGCTACGTGCTCTGCAGTTTCTATTTGTTATATGTTGTTTGTTCTATTTTTCTTATTTATCATATTTACTGTATCCCAGAGTGCTTTAGTTTTTCCTCCATTCCTATAACGCGAATATTGTTTTTGTATAAAATGTGTTTTTTTAACATCTTCGTATGCAACTGGATGAAACGGTAAAAATAAAGACACTGGTCAATTATCTGTTATGCAATTTTTTATTTATAAGTCACTGAATGCTCAATAGTACTGTTCATATTGGTTTTTATAAAAGAGTAATTCAAACATCCTTTCGTTTCACCTTCTTCTCTAGTTAGTTGATTGACTCATGTTCCACTTAAAATGTTTAAGTATTCGGTTACTGTCTCAGTATTTTCTTATAATATGGTTATGTCACCTGTTCCTGTGTTCCAAAAATGCATTTTCAGATGTGGACGGAGGTCGGTATATTGCAGAGATCTTTCCTGTACAAGCTTTTAATTTCAATTTCAATAACAATAAACAATTTTTGTTCCATTACTATATCTTTTTTTAATGAATGTTAAACTGGCATCATTCCTATTTATAATTATATCCAAAATTGTATCTTAAGTCATATCCGCGTGTTGTAAATAAAATGTTCCTGTAAAAATCATCATATTCAAAGGTAATCTGTGAGAAATTAAACCAAAATTCATCAACGTTGCTGTTGCTGATTTCTTTCTGTAGGGCCATTAGGTTCCTTAAATGTTTTAATTCTGTTGCCTCTTTTTTGTGAAATTTATGCCTTTAATATAAGGATCCATATTTTTACTTTCTAATTATATTCTAATCAAACTTTATTTATATATTCCAATGTGTGCTTTCCATATTTGTGAAGGGTAAATACCTGATTCTCGGATAAGAATGTTTGGTTACTTATAGATATCTAGGAATTCTCGGATTTTTCTTTGGTAGGAGAATTGATTACATGCAGAAATCTTAGTTTAGAAGTATGATTTCATTGTTGTGTTCAGCAACTGTCGATCAGTTTATTTGTCTCAGTCTTGGAGGTCTCCTGACCAGCGCGCTGATGGATCTGTTCAGAGCCTCCACCTGCCCGAGCTGTGGAGACACAGCAGCGTAGTGTTCATCCCCAAGGTAGGGACGAGTGACTACACGGACCCGAAGTCGTACCGGCCCGTTTGCCTCACCAGCTTCATTATGAAGACTCTGGAGAGACTGGTGGACCGGTATCTGAGGGATTGGGTGGAGCTGAAGGCCCCTTTACAGCAAGCTCAGCATGCATACCGAAGTGGCGGGTCTGTGGGCTCGGCTCTTCACCATCTGACTTCCAGGTTGGAGGAGGGTATGGGCTAGGGACGGCTGTCGGTGTGTGTATTCGCTGACATCGAAGGGGCCTTCAATAACACGGCCCTGTATTCGATCTGCAGGGCGGTGGAGCGTACTGGAGTGGGGACGGCAATTGTAAGGTGGATCCGCTCCATGTTAACCGACCGAAGGGTCGAGGCAAGACTGGGTATGGAGCAGGTCTCCATCGGTTCATCACTGGGTTGTCCACAGGGTAGGGTCTTGTCCCCCTTCCTGTAGTGCCTAGTGGTGAACGAGATATTGCATATTCTGAGGGAAGAACATGGGGTCTGTGCTCAGGCATATGCAGACGACCTTGTGATAATGATACAGGTGACGGACGTGAGGAGGATGCAGGGACTCCTGAACGGGGCATTGGCAAGATTCTCACAATGGTGCCGGGACAGCAAGTTGGCTGTCAATCCTGGCAAGGTGGAGATGGTCATCTTCACCAAGAAAAGGAAGATTTCAACATTTCGATAGATGGGGTGCCTCTTTCTCTTGGGGGTATGGTTGGACTCCAAGTTGACCTTCCAGGAACATATAAGCCCAAGGACCAGGTCGGCCTTTGGAGCTCTGTGGGCGTGCCGAAGAGCGGTAGGGGGCACTTGGGGCCTGGGGCCGAAGATCATGCAGTCGATCTACGGTACCATGGTGGTGCCTATGCTTACGCATGGGTCAGTGGCATGGTGGCCGAGGACCAAAAGAGCAGGAGCAAGTCTAGTTCTTGACAAACTGAGATTGGCTTGCCTCTGCATAACGGGCGCCATGAGAACGGCCAGGAGGGGTGTGAGGCTGGCGAGCTGCGGGCTCTGGAGGGAGGAACCTTCAATCGGGGCCTGTACGACATTTTAGAAGGCCGGCCCGGGGATCGCGTGGTCATGGGCATGCCGAGTGACGTCATGATCCCCGAGATGACCTTCTTTGACAAATGGACCTTTCTCTTCCCATCAAGGGAAGAGTGGCGAGAGGGCAGAGTTGGCTCCTGGGATAGACTTGTCTTGTACACGGACGGGTCCAGAATGGGAGATTTGGCCGGAGCTTATCTTATGGTGGCGCTAGGTGGAACTTTAGTTCGATTATAGGCAATTGAAGTCCAAATGGACATTGCAAAAATTAATTAAAAATTAATTTGGATATATATTTTTTTTAGCTATAGCTTAAATCGTGAAAAAAGAATTGATGAAAAACATGTTTATTTAAATTTAAATTTTAGGCATATACAGAGTGTTTAAAGAAACTCCAGATTTATATTCATTATCATTTCGTTTTTATATTCACGGATTTATCTCACTTATCAAACCAAATACGGAATTTAGTGTCAAAGGTAAAAATTACAATTTATTATTATTACAAACAAATCAATTAATATCTGCTGGATTATGTTTTCTGCATCATCCAAGAAGGCAGGTGATGATTTGTAAGTGCCCTGCCCTTTTCATCATAAACGTTCTATTCGGTTAAGGTCTGGACTGCATGAATTCCAGTCCAAGGTCTCATTTAAATATGTTCCGTATTTTTCTTGGCAATGACAATGAATTTGGTACTCACCCAATAGTGTTGATGCAAATCGCACAAAATGTGAGTATAAAAATTTTATAAATATTTTGCATAACATCGTTTTTGACGATTTAAATTATAATTCAAAATATTAAAATTTTAAATATACGAGGTGTGTTCAAAAAGTATCGCGAATTTTGTGTTTTTTCAAAAATTATTTATTTATTCATGAATATCAATTGTGTCCCCTTCAAAGTAATCCCCATGAGATATTATACACTTGTGCCAACGGTTTTTCCAATCTTCGAAGCACTTCAAAAAATCATTTTTTTTTATCTTCTTCAGCTCCTCCTTCGATGCCGTCTTTATCTCGTTAAGAGAAGCGTAACGTCGTCCTTTCATGGGCCTCTTCAGTTTAGGGAACAAGAAAAAGTCACAGGAGGCCAGATCTGGGGAATACTGTGGCTGCGGCATCATTAGTGTGTTGTTTTTGGCCAAAAAGTCGTGCACAAGCAACGATGTGTGAGCAAGGGAGTTATCGTGGTGCAAAAGCCAATTTTTGTTCTTCCACAAATCCGGGCGTTTCTGGCGGATTGCTTCGCCCAAATTGCGCATAACTTGCAGGTAATATTCCTTATTGACCGTTCTTCCCTGTGGCAAGAACTCATGATGCACCACGCCCCTGCAATCGAAGAAAACTGTCAGCAAAACTTTCACATTCGACCGAACTTGGCGCGATTTTTTCGGTCTTGGTTCGTGCGGCAGCTTCCATTGAGATGATTGAGTTTGGTTGACACGTCATAACCATAAACCCACGATTCGTCACCAGTTATGACTCATTAGCAATGTTCATGCGATGCTGTTTTTGGTTACAATTGAGCAATTTTGGTACGAAATTCGCGGCGACCCGTCTCATGCCCAAATCATTGATAAAAATCGAATGGCACGAGCCAATCGATATGTTTAGGTACTCAGCAACTTCTCTAAGGGTGATTCGACGTTTAGCCAATACCATTTTCTCCACTTCATTAATTTTTTCGTCTGTTGTTGAAGTGCTCGTGCGTCCGGCACGCTCTTTGTCGTTCACATCTTCTCGGCCTTCTGAGAACATTTTGTACCACCGATAAACGTTGCTTCGGTCCAAGGTAGCTTCTCCGCATGCCACAGTCAACATTCGGAATGCATCTGCGCACTTAATTTCGTTTTTCACACAAAATTTGATACAGGTTCTTTGATCCATTTTTTTGAATAGGTAAAAATCGAAGACGATCCAAAACACGTGCAAGCAAAGCAGCTGTCAATAATTAAATGAACATTCAAAATGACCGAGCTTGTCGGCATAAATGAGAGACATGAGTACCAACATAACGCCACAAAAAATTCGAAATTCTAATATACGTAACCCGCGAAAATTCAAAATTCGCGATACTTTTTGAACACACCTCGTACATCCAAATGGAATCGACTAAAAAGTTAGCTTTGAAGTTGACTCAATTTTTAGAGGTTAATTTTGATGCGAAGTTGCAATACCATAACAGTCGACAAAAAAACTTCATGGCAGGTATTGCCGACAAATCCCGTCGTTCGTGATTGAAATTCCCGTTAATTTCCCGGGAGTATCTTCTCACGTCCGACTGAAAAAAAAAGAAAATCCCGCACTAGATTTTAACCCCATCCCGTTACACGCGAGAGGGCTTCACCTACTTTTTTGCCCTGTTTTGTTTTCGTACGTCCGCTCGCAACCCCGTTATCAATTTTCAAATTAAAAAGGTCACGAAAACACGAGTGGAAGGGGTTAAACCCCGTTAAATTTATCAAAACATCGACGGCAAACAGTGAAAAGCTACCCTCGTAGGCTTTCGAGCACGTTTTGATTCCGACCGCGGTGGATGCCGAAATAAAAATCTACCCCCGGGGCGGCAGAATTCATGTCCTATTTTTATAATATACGGGGTGTCTTATTTAACTATTTTTTTTATTTCATATTTAAAATGTAATAAATATACAATTTAACTATTATAGCTTCTACAAAAAGCGGCATTGCAATGCAGGCTATTTAAAATAGAAAGCGGTGACTGAAATGAGCAAATTTTGTGTAGAAAACATGGCCTGCTAGTATTCTTTTAAAAGCCGCCATATTGTGTGACACAAGAATCGAGCAATGGTGAAAACCTACTTCGCTCTGTCTCCAAATGACAATGGAAAATGGACCAAATGGACCAAATTGGACAATTTTAAAAGGAAACTACCCTTTCTAAAGGAGATAGGTGAAAACTCACCTCGGTATTTTCCTAAAAAAAATATAATCAAAAAACTGAACATCCATATCAAAATAATACAGGGTGTTTCACCGGGAACTTCGAGGACCTGTTATCGGAAAACTTTAGGCATCAAATAGGCACTGTACTACCTATTCTCATTCAACTTTTTAATCTTTATATTGAAGGCTGTATATTTCCTGCGCAGTGGAAGATAGCAGAGGTTATACCGTTACCAAACGTGAGCAAGCTTAACACCGACCTTTGCCAGTGCTTTCTAAAGTATTTGAAGAACTGATTTATAGACAGATCTGTGATTACTTCATCAATAAAAACCTTTTACCTAAATTGCAGTCATGATTTTGCAAAGCGTAGAGTACGGATACGGCTTTGGTCATCAGCTTTGGTGTTATTAGATTATAATAAAGCTTTCAATACACTCAATCATGCTACGCTCTGTACCAAATTAAAATGCTACGGGTTGACAGCGGGTTCCTCAAGGCTCATTATTTATAGAGCAGAAATATTGAGTTTTTTTTGGTGAGTTCGATAGTCAGAAGTATGTTGATGGCACGCAAATACATGTTTCTTTTTCCCGGTCTGATGCAGTGCACGCGGCAAGGAGACTAAATAAATGTTTCGAATCGGTCTTTAAATACTCAAATGATCCTAGAAGTTAAATCCGAATAAGTCTGCATTAATATATTTTGGGCCCGCTAGGTATTGGATGGATATATTTATAAATGGGGTTAAGATTCCAGTTTTTAATGAATGTAAAAACTTGTGTATCATCTTTGATATTGAAGCACTCGTTTTGAGTCATCTAAATTACTGTAATTTTGTCTATGGACCCTGCTTGGATGTTTTGACAAAATATAAATTACAAAAAGTATTGTTAAACGAAGAGATCATGTGAGTCATAAACTTCACGATTTAAAATGGTTAAATATATCGAGCCAAGAAGAATTACACTTCGCTTGTTTTCTTCTTTCTATTTAACCTATAGAAATCGCATTCATTTCTGTAGAACCGGCTGCAATTGTCGGTGTCAAATACCTAAAATTAAAAGTCCATGACTAAAACCTGCTTCTTGTATACATCTGTTATACTACTTCTAAATATTTCTTACAGGAAACTGCCTAGATTGTTAATCGGTTCTCTTTATTTAATATTGTTTATTTATCGTTTTTCTGTTCTGATTTATTGCTTGATTCATATGTGGGTATGTAAAATTGTTAAACTAAATATAGACATACTCGGTAAGTTAACAGCTCAGCTGACCTTCGCCGAGCTTAAAATAAAGGCGGTTTTATTTATTTATTTATTTATTTACATTCGAACAGATTGCTTCGAATTTTGAATTTTTGCGTTTTAGCCATTTTTAAGTAAGAAATTTGCTAATAACAACAGCTAACTAAAACTAATCACCTGAGCGTTTACCTAACACTATCGGAACCCCTGACAACTGTAAGTATAATACACTAAGCTTTTTAGATCAATAATGATATATTGTTATCCTATTATTTTCTATTTTGCTTTTCACTTTATAATTAATATTTTATCGTTTTACCTCGTATATTTACGAAATTTATCGGACAGTTAAGAAATTATTAAATTGTTGTTAAAATGTGCATACATTCCTCAAATACGCTAAGGCATTAGAGCAAGAAGTATTAATTAAAGAAAAGTCTAGTTATTTGTAAAAAGATTTAGAACACTTCAGTCACTCAATCATTACAAATGTAGCTTAACATATACAGGGTGTTGCAATTTCCATACGGCACTCCTCTTTATTTACTTATTTAATTGCAATCAACAAACACAAATCTTAATTTTTCAAAGAAACTTCCACAGGCTACTGTAATGCGTCGGTTTTTGCTTAGTCGAAATTGCTGACGTTTCGCCAATCATCCTGTCGGCTTCTTCAGAGCTTGACTGAAACCAGTTTCAGTCAAGCAATTTCGACTAAGCAAAAACCGACGCAGGAGGAATCCAGAAGTTTTGTAAAAAACACAAACCTTACTTACATTAACCGCACGTTATCGCAAACAGAAAAAAAAGATACTAAGTTTCTTCTATAAACCAAAAAAACACCAGGGCATAAGGAAATACATATTCATCGAAGTGAAATTTACAGATAATACTAAATAAATGCTTTAGATTTTTATTTTTTTCAAGTGGTTTTTGAATGACTTAGTGGAAGTACAGGGTGACAGGTTTAAGAGGGGCCTATACCTTATCTCGAAACTTAGGGGGGTTGCAAAAAAAAATAAAAAAGTTGTTTATATTAAAATGACCTTTATCTTTTTTATTTTCCTAATCGTCGCTTTTTGATATACAAGGTGGTAAGATAAAGTTAAATTTTTAATTGCATTTTTCTATAGCCCTTTTAAAGACAAATTCCACGATATATATGAGTATGCGTCTGTGATGCGAACTTATTAGCGATAATCTTCAGAATTCGAGTTATGTTTAAACCATCATTGTTGATGGCTTATTAGCTTTTTAAACCTTTTTCATCTATTATTTTTACGAAAATAATGCTTTTCTTCAAGCAGTGATCAAATTTAAAATATTTTCTTAAAATACGCGGTGTTGCCACGTTTCGCAAAATGATCATTAATTTTGTGTTTTTGTCTCTCAATAGACAGACATGTGGTCTATATTATTAAGAATAAAAAAGTTTTTTCCATCGGAGGACCTTATTTACAAGATTTTTGAATTACGAATGTAAAAGAATTTATGTATCATTGGAAAATAATTGCCAATTAAGGCAAAACGGTGAGTCAGAGACCCGTACTATGTTACATAATTGGAATTGCTATTAAAGTGGCTATTCGAAAATCCAATAATATCCATTTAAGAAATTTGAGAAAAGTATCATTTTGCGAAACGTGGCAACACTGCACAAATTAATAGATGGAAAAAAGTTAATAAGCAAGCCAACAATGATGGTTTAAACATAACATAAGATGATCGCTAATAAGTTCGAAACGGTGCATCACAGACCCATACTCATACATATCGTTGAATTTGCCTCTGAAAGGACTATCCAAAAAGGCAATAAAATGTAGCCTGTTCTACTTGGAAAAATGTAACTTCGTGTTAGCACCCTGCTTTTAAAAATGTGAAGATTAGGAAAATACAAAAAAGGACATTTTAATAGAAACAACTTTTTTTTGCAACCCCCTCAGATTTCGAGATAAGGGCTTGAACGGGCCACCCTGTAAATTAACAATGTCCATTTCGTTTTTTAGACTGTTCGCTAAACTACACATTCGGAATAGTGGAGAGCTAACACCAACATCGGCGCGGGGTCTATTTAAATAAAAAACGCAACTTCTATTTGTGAAATACGGGTTACAGTTGGAATTTATGCTACTTATGCTACTGAACTAATTCCTAAAAGAACGTTAATGTCGATTTCTTCCGTTTTGATTCTAGCGTTTCATAACTAAATTCTTAAGGTAAAGTTCGATTTGTATACCAAATATGTAAATTCCATGTTTTTTACAATATAATTTTTTTCTTTTTCTTCAGTATATTTTTGTTAAAAGGGGACCAGACAAAATGAAACATACTCTACTATACTTCTTACTGGTCAGTTGTACAAGGTTTTATAAAAGCGGAAAACCGCAAGTTGGCAAACCCTTTTCGCGCTTGGACCGCCGACGATTTTCCTCCCCGTACAACAAGATAAGCCCTTAATTCGAGACCTCAAAGGGGGCACCGACATTTTCGTGACGAAACGGCGAACTGGTATTTCGGGGCTCGCGTCGGATGGAAGTTTCAACTCGCTTAAAACAACCGCCAAGTTTGCCGGCTTCCCGCCCTTAATACCGCGCGAAAATTAATATTTAATATTAATACCCGAAAGGGCGGTAAATGAGGAAATCCCTCGGCAAACTCAACCCCGTGTCGTAACAACGTCGACAACCCTTTCGGCGACATCACGGTAGGATTAGTAACTTATTGCGGCCCCACTTTTTCCGGAAACTGCAGGGAAAAATCCGGCCGGATTCGTTTTTGAAATTGCGAGGCGAGCCGTCACGTTACGTAAAAAAACCTCGACAGATCAGATTTCGCATTTTCGAAAAATTAACGCCTAATCGATTAACAAGATTGGTTTCGAAAAATCGTGGCTGGGTGGGGCAAGCTCGTAGCATGTAGCGCGGAACAGATTTTGATTTTAAAAAGAAGCCAATTCGGGGTATTTGTCTTTGAGGGACGCACTGTTTTTCTATCGTGCTCCTGCAGACCACTATGGAACTTTTGCCAAATCGATGTAATTTAATTGTGCACGCACTCTGTATAAAGTGTCTTTCACATCTCGCCGGACTTCAAAGTTACGGCAAACTTTGGTAAATATTAAAATTTGTACTGGTAATTGCGATTTAAAATTATATTTTTACAAATATCTCGCTCACCCTGTATTATAGACGATACCGGAACTCTTTCTCGAGACAATTTATGATTCTGCTCAAATCTCTAACAGTTTTTCGTTGATCGCCAATAATTTACCCATACAAATTGGAAGTTTTAAGGATGTTTTATATGGTTTTGCCAATAAACGATGCACCCTGTATATAATTCAAACAACGTTCTAAAAAGAGGTTACACCCCTGGATCTCCCACGTTTCCTGGTATATGTTTTCCGAAACCACGCCGTAATAGTAAATGATTTTCATTTGGATGTTTTCAAATATCTTAAACACTTAACACTGTTTAAACCAATTAGGCATATTTTTCAAGAATTTTGATTTATGGCTCATAATTTACTCAGGAAAAGGACAATTTTCAGGGTCTGTTAGATTTTCGTCGATAATTGAAAAACCCTCTACATAATCGAAAAAATGATTGAAATAAAAGACGTAGTAATGGATCTTCTGCGTTTACTGGGTAAAGAATTTTGCCGGAATAATAGTTTTGGAGAAAATTATTTTTTCTGGAAATCAAAATAACCCAAAAAAAATTCAAAAGTTTTTAAAAAATACATTTAAAACATTTTAAAACAATTGTCAAGATTAAAAGTTTATTTAGCTGAATTTTCTGCGCCTCCTTGAAGCGTCTTGCTCAAACCATTCGAAAGCTATCTTCTAAAAAGTCCAGGAACAGAGAACGAAGAACGGCGAACGGAGAACGGACAGACAAAAGAAACGTTTTTTTCGACGCTGATTCTATCTGTAAAAATGGCTACGCTGTAGGACGCACCGTTATTGAGATCTTGAGTATAGTGAGGAGCGCGTATACTTTCGAAAAGAATCGATTTCATCAATTTTTCGAGAGTAATAAGATTGATTTCGAGAAATCGTAGTTGGGCGGGACAAGTTCGAAGCGCGTAGAGAGCCAATTCGGGATTCTTGTCCTTAAGGGACGCAATGTTTTTCTATCGTGATCCTGCGGACCACTATGAAACTTTCGCAAAATCGATGTAATTGAATTATGCACCCACCCTGTATAAAATGTCTCTCACATCTCGTCGAACTTCAAAGTTACGGCAAACTTTGTTAAATGCTAAAATTGGTACTAGTAATTACGATTAATAATAATATTTCTTTCAAATATGTCGCGCACCCTGTGTGTTATAGACGAAAACTGGGTCTCTCGTTCGACACAGTTTACGATACTGTCCAAATCAAGTTATCCCATCTATAACCGTTAATCATTAATCCCCAATAATTTACCTACAAAAACGGACGTTTTTAGGATATTTTGGATTCCTTCTCCATAAACGACATACAATGTATATAATTCAAATAATATTCGAATTGGAGGTTATAGCCCTGTATCTCTCACGTTTCCTGGTATATGATTTTTTTCAATAGAGTAAATAGATTTAGAGAAAATAGTTTTCTGAAAACAGCAAATTACGTCATCGGATCTAAATTGAAGATGATTTCTAATTAGATTTTTTCAAATATTTCGAACGGAGGATCTGATAGACGAAAAGAGTAAATACAAAAATTCTTGCTATAACACTGCTTAAAGCCCTTTTTTTAAGAATTTTGATTTACGAATGACAATTTACTCTGGAAACGGACAATTTTCAGGGTCTTTTAGATTTTTGTTCATAAATGAAAAACGCTGTATATAATAAAAAAATGCTTGAAATTATAGCACTGCATCTTCCGCGTCTGCTGGTTAAAGAATTTTAAAGATTGGAATAATGGTTTTGGAGAAAATAATTTTTTTATGGAAGCCAAAAAAAAATTCAATAATTAAAAAAAAATACTTTGCGCAACTTGACCGCACCCAACTTTAATGTGGGCCTGGACGTCTGTTTCCCTGCTAAATCTGAAGTTGGTAGCTGCTAATTTAGGGCACCTATTACGTTTCATAATATTGTACTGTACAATAGATAATAACCTTAAAAGCACAAGTCTTAGCTGGCTACACGAGCTATATTTTGATGTAAAACAAATTGACTTCTGAATCGTAGTCTTCTAGTTATGGTAAATTTTCATTAAAAAAGAAACCGCATTAACAGTTTTTTGCCAATACTGGCCACACCCTGTACATTTTTAAAAATTGTCAAGAATAAAAGTTTATAGCATTGGGTCTTGCGTATCTTTTAATATACAATTTTTTCAATTTTTATAATGATTTTTTCTTTAAATGCAAGCAAACGCGGTTTTTAATATTTTAACAATACTTCCCGAACCCCCAGCTCCCCCAAATTCAATAGGTTCCATTAGGGGATCATACGCCATATACGAAGTCGATAGCTTCAAATTTCGGACGTTTATCGTGTTTTACAGCGATTTCAGCGATTTTTCTAAAGTATCAATTTGATTTAAGGAAATTATTGACCGCCTGAAGCAGCGGCGGAAAATAGTTTTCTTGAATCTCGATCAAGTCCGATTGCAAAAGTATTTTAGCATTTTGTACATTACTTTTTATTGGAGTAGCAAATCAATTGAAACGTCTTTTCATGTTGTTGAAATCGCTAAATCTCTTCGAAAATTGTTGACAGTAACTTGAACAGCATATTGCGCAAGCGCAACGTTTTCATAGGCAGAGAGCGTGGTGAAATGGCTACTATTACGCAGATTGTGTTCTGATACGCTTTCAAAACGTTTCTCCAGAGCTAGAGTTGATCATGATATTTTTCTCCACAAACTTGTGGAGATGGGGTTCCATGCAAATATGTATTGTTCTTTAAGTCGTACATGGCAGACAAAGTTCAGTTCATTAATATTTCAAATTGTAGTATGTACAGGGTGGCCCTTAAATCTTATACTTATATATAGTTTTTCATTTTAATTGCCAATTAAGCTAAAGCGGTAAGTCAGATGTTATAAAATTGAAATTGCTATTACAGTGACCATTCGAAATTCCAATAATATACAGGGTGTCATTTAAGAAAATTGAGGGTGTTTTAAGAAAATATTTAAAATTTGATCATTGCCTAAAGAAAAGCATTATTTTCTTAAAATTAATATATGGAAAAAAGTTAATAAGCAAGCCAACAATGATGGCTTAAACATAACCCGAATTCTGGAAGATGATCGCTAAGGTGCATCACAGGCCCAGAGGCTCCACTTAAACCATGTAAATACCAAGTTAGATAAAGCTTTACAAAGGAAACAAGGAGCCTTGAAGCAGCTTCCTCAAAAGGAGGTGCTGTTGAAGCCAACTAAAGTAATAACAAAGAAATAATATATACATTACAACATTTCATATTCGCCGTAAATACAATAATTGAAGTTTACCTTGCGTAGAGAACGGTACAGAAAAAAAAGGATACGTGATACAAAGAAAAAGAAAAGAAAGAAGGCAGGGCTACAGGAAAAGAGAAAAAAAGATGTTTCTTTATTTAAGCAAAATGCTTCGTTAATTAGTGAACCATCGTTGAAATGCCGCTGTAATTATCAACGTGTCAAAAATTTCATGTGTCTTTAGAATCGGCCAATAGATTGGGTAAAATCATTTATTTTATATTTATTAATTATAAACGCAATCTGATAGGACATTTTTACTTAGTTTGTAATACAGACATACCAAATGCAAAGCACGTCGCTGAACCTTCGAAAGCGATAACTCTTATAGAAAACTGGACTTTTGTATGCTTTTAATGGCAACAAAATCCAGAAATGATTCTTAAATTGCATCAGCAAAATGAGAATGTGGTAGTATTAAAATTTCACAATGCTCTCTTTGTACATAAAGTTATGTGTTCTTTAAATTTTAAATTCACATCACTAACGAGACCTAAGTTTTTGCACTAATTTTTAAATGAGATTGTCCCAATCTGAGTTTTATATGTTTCGTTACTCTTCTCTTACAGAATGACAAGGCTACAAATTTTGAAAGATTGTCCAAGTCAGAGTTTAAAAGATCGTTAACAGTATTAACCTGCGACGGTGAAAAAGACGTGTAAATCTGGGTATCGTGGCCGTATAAATGATACTTAAAATACTCAAGAGAATTTACGAAGTTAAACGTATATATACTAGGCCGAAAATACTTCCTTGAGGATTCGTATTCTAGCCTTCACTATATCTACAACAGCCATCATCAACGCCCTTCCGGTCAACAATGAGAATACTAGTGACGAGGCAGCCTAATCAAAACCATTATACAATATACCTTAAAATAGATACCAAGGTACCATGATGAATCATATCAAAGGCTTTACGTCATCCATAATATCAGTCAAAGCCGTCAAGCAGCGGTAACCTCTTCTGAATCCAGACCGTCTAGATTGAATAATCTGATTGGTTGTTAGATTCGGAAGGTTTTGAGATCCCATTACTTTCCCTAAACTTTTAAATAATATTAGAAACAGTTTCCTCAGAAACATTTGTAAATGAATACGTCTATCCAGGAAAGAATTACATTATTTCCTATTATTTGGGTGGAATATTTGTACACTTGGTCCACGTTCTTTAAATTTTCTGGAATATTTTCGCTTTATTCGTTCAAAATATTTAGTTTTTTCAATTGTTACCATTATTGCTTAAAGTGAGAGTTTTAAAATTTCAAGTTAAGTTGTTTGTAATAATTCAAGTGTCCTAAATATCTAGTGCGACGAAATCTGTTCAATGCTTTTTAACCGTAACCAAACTGGAGCATCCTTATTAAAAACACTTAAAATAGTATTATTTATATTGTCCAGAACAAAGACATTAGGTCAGGGAGCACTTTCTAAATATGTCTGAAAATCTACTACGTGTATTCAATTAAGTGATCTAAAAGTATACTGGGTCACAAATATGTGTTCACGAGTTAATTACTACTATTTGCAGATGATATGAAAACATTTAGTTATCCGTAACCAAGATGACGGCCACCTTCTTCAGAGAGATCTTCAAATCTTGACTCTTGGTCTAAATTCCACAGATTGCCGTTGAAAATTGACAAAAGTGTTTCTGTTAGTTAGTTGTATTGGTTTTTGCATTATTTTCTAGGCAATATAAAATTAAAAAGAAGTGATAGCCCCAAAGATTTAGGAGTTTTATTTGATACTGCTTTGCTAACCATATCAATCAGACTTGTAACGGTGCTTTGAAAATGTTCGTTCATATTTAGGAATGCTAGTGAGTTTACAAGGGAATAGGCACTTAAGGCACTTTACTTTTAGAAAAGTTAGAAAAACTTCAAAGCAAATTTTTAAAATATCTAGCTTTTAGGTGTGATGCTGTATTTCCACAGTGTTCTCGTAAATGCCGGATTTAATTAATCATAAGAACTATGCATCAGGTCAAATTTTATTTAAATTATGTAGATCTGTTGTAGACTACTCCCAATTGTTGTCGCCAATCGGGTTTCACGTTCCTTCGCGGGCAGTCAGAACATCTCCAATATTCCGCCTTCAAACTCCCTCCACAAACCTTGTGGTGATCCACTCTTTAAAGCAGTGCAACTTTTTACTTTTTACAAAACTTCTGGATTCCTCCTGCGTCGGTTTTTGCTGAGTCGAAATTGCTGACGTTTCGACAATCATCCTGTTGGCTTCTTCAGAGCTTGACTGAAACTGTCTAGTAATTTACTCTGTATATATTGTTTGAGGGGGCGCTAATAATATAAACACCGTCTCGGATGACTGATTCCCAAATTGGTGACTGGTAGAGACCTGAGTCGCGGTTAAGATTGTTAGGTTGTTTATAGATTTCTATAGACTCTCGGATTTTTCGTTTTTAGAAGAATTGATTACATGCAAGAATTTTAGTTTTATCGAATAAAATGTTTTGCTCGGTTTCATGAGTGTGTTCGGCAACACCTGATGAGTTTATTTGTCTTAGTCGTAAGGCTCTTTCGTGTTTTTTGAGCCTAGTTGATATTTTTCGCCCGGTCTCTCCAATGTATTCTTTGCCGCATATGCATGGAATGCTTTAAACTCTTGTTATCTCAAATGGAATTTTGTCGTTGACGGACCGCAGATGTTGAGAGATTTTTGGGCAAGTGGTAAATCTGGTTTTGACGTTATGCTCCTTTAGAATTTTTGATATGTGGTCAGTGATGTTGTGAATGTTAGGAAGGATCACAGTGGTAAGTGTAGGATTGCTTTCGGCCTCATTGCTATTGGAAGGTCGTGGTGAAGTGTATTTTTTGATGGAACATTTAATATCTTTAATGGGGAAATTATTAGAGAGAAGAGCAGAGCTAAGGTTTTTTAATTCTGTTTTCAGTGACTGGGGCTGAGATAGTTTTACGGCTCTGTAAACAAGAGAGTTGATAACCGATGATTTTTCTTCCGGATGGTCATATGACCATGCATTAAGGTATCGGTCTGTATGCGTAGGTTTTCTGCAAACACAATGACCCAATACGAGCCAGTTTCAGTCAAGCTCTGAAGAAGCCAACAGGATGATTGTCGAAATGTCAACAATTTCGAGCAAAAACCGACGCAAGAGGAATCCATAAGTTTTGTAAAAAGTATTACAGTAGCCTGTGGAAGTTTCTTTGAAAAAAAAAATTAGTGGACGTTTTTAATTGTATTTGTAGTGATATACATGCCAATGATCCAACCCAGCGCCGGCTAAGTTCACTTTGGTATTAAAACATTGATTTTCACGTTTCAGGTGATTATTGTACATTCGGTTGTGATTTTAGTTTTTTTGTTTTGTTTGTGCATATAAAGTTCTTTACATGGTTGCTTTTGGTTTTGTTGGTTTTTACTATGTTGTTTATTGGTACGTTTTCGGTATTAGGAATTTTTATTTGACCTGTTAACTATTCTTAGCGAATTAATTGTTTTGTCATTGGATATAATATCTGTTAGACAATAAAGGTTATTATTGTTATTAAATGGTGATACAAATCATTTACTGACTGTCGATGTTTGTGAAGTTTCAATTTTAACTCATTCAAATAGCCTGTAAGGTCAACCAGAAATGTTGTGGCACATATCCATCTTGGATCAGAAAATGATTCAAAACCAGCAAAACGGTCAATCATCATTGATTTTATATAATTAGCCATCGCTTTTATTTAGTGCGATAAACTAATGTTTCAAAATTAATTTTTTTTTCAGGACACAAAACACTGCACATTTCTAACATATCCTCCTTGATAAATTCTGCCTCGGCAAACGGTTCTCAGGACTTTACCGATTGTGAACTATCAAACTAGCTTATACAACTTTATCATGTTGTGTCCTTTATTAATGAAACATTTGATGTTGTTTTTCTAAATTTGACAGAAGTTACTGGATTTTGCCTCATTTGTTCTGTCAGTGAGTACAGCATAAATTGCTTAGGTGAGTAATGCCTCTTTGTATTGAATTCTTTAATCACTGAAATGGATTCTTTACACAGCAAACAGGCTTGTGCGAGATTGTAAGAATAATTTTTATTTTAAGAGAAATCAGTGGCGCGCCATCAATGACATATAGTACATATGTGCCAAATTTCATTAAAATATCTAAAGAGGCAATATTAAAATATATATACAGTGAAAACTCCCTATAGCGAAACTCTGTATTACGAACAAAATTTGTTGTACTATTAGGTCTCCATAGAAAGCTATGTATTAATCCACTCTGTATAACGAATATTGCTTTTGAATGGGATTATCCAAGGGTGGTCATTAACATACAATGCAACAAGATTATTACCTAAAGTTTCGGAATTTAAATTCAGGTAAAAGTGTGTTTAATAACCAACTGAAATCTGCCATTTGTCGTAACAATGTGTTTCCCCGCGTTAACTCCAATGTCCTCAAGCTTATAGAACCCGAAGTTTTTAACATCCCTCCACAAAGTTGGGCAAATTCTGTTAAACATATATAAAAAGCAGAACAATCGTATATCCATATTGCAAATAATATAGAACAAATATTAATTAGAACAGGCAATGATAGCGATAGTGATACTGATATATTATGTGAATAATTTTAAGTAATTTAAGTAAGTAATAAAAATAATTTGTAATTTTGTTTTAGATTTAAACATAAATACATAAATAAATATTGTTTAATATCTTTCCGAACAAAACCCCAAATAATTAAATTCTAAGGCAAGTACGGACCTGTTCGGCCATATTTCAATCTCACAGCTTTCCTCAATTCGTATCAGTTAGTTACTTTCTTATATCTATGAACAGACTTTACAACAGGTAAGAAAGTAAGGAATGTAGGCCGACTTATAATTAATAGTCTCTTACCTTCTCAGAATCATTTACCCTAATAATCTAATTACCGAGAACCTGGTCGTCCTAAGTGTTTTTGCCGTAATAAGCGATTATGTTAATGCGTTTTTTCGGTATGTATAAAAGCACACATCAGTTCTAATTTGACTTAGTGAATACGGCGAGCATAGCGAGTAAGCGAACGGGGAGAAAAGAAAAGTGGCAGTTCTAGTAAAAAACAAAGAAAGCCAAAATTTAAAGATTTGGAAGAATGGTTGGGGAAGTTCAAACACAGACATGGTATAAATTATGGACAGATAAGTGGCGAAGCCCGCGATGTCGGCAGAAACCTCACTAACGATTGGCTGGAGAAGGCGTGGCCAAAACTAACAGAAAAGCACCCTGCCGACGACATTTTTAATGCTGACGAAACTTCGAAATTTCGCAGCGAAAAGTGTGTGGGTGGAAAACTTTCTAAAGAAAGTATAACAGTGTTAGCGGCTGCCAATATGAGTGGGAGAGAAAAAAGAAAGCTGGTCGTGATTGCAAAATCAACTAACCCACGATGTTTTAAGAACATTAAGCATTTGCAAGTCAAACAAGTCTGCATGGATGACTTCGCAAAACTTTTGAAAAGGAGATACGGAAATGGGATGCACAATTAAAGAGGAGGACAATATTACTTCTCTTAGATAACTTTCCTGCACATCGCCATATTCCAGATCTACGGAATATTGAATTGGCATTTTTTCCAGCCAAAACAACAAGTGTATTACTGCCGATGGACCAGACCGTAATAAAAAATGATCGAGTCCGAAGGCAAATTTTCCATTAACATGCTAGATGCAGTCAACTTTATTACTAAAGCTTGGAAAGAGGTGACAGCAGAAACAATTCAACAGGACTTGGAAGATATGATGTATAAAGCAGTTTCAAGCAACAATTACGTTTACAAGTGAGGAGTTGCAAGATTTTATGGTGATAGATCAGGATTTGTCTAGAACAGGAGATTTGACAGAGGAAGCCATATTACAACAAGCAAGAAAGGGAGAGGAAGAGCACCAAGAGAAAGAAGAAGATGAAGAAGTTGATCTGGGTCCACCATCAACCCTATATTCAGTTAAGCTGCTAGGGAATTTTTTTATGTATCATGGGGAAGATGCCCCTCTCGAAGAAATGGTGAAAATACAAGCCAAAGTACGAGATGCGTATTGGCATACTAAAAAAATTCTAAAGAAAATGACCGATTATTTGAAACTTTAAATGTAGTTCTTAAATATTTATATAAAATGTAGTAGATGTTAAAATATGTATATAAAATAATTAAATCTTACAGTGCCTATAACTCTTTATAACGAAAAAAGAGCAGTTCCTTCAATTTCGGTATATAGAGTTTCAACTGTATTAATTATTGACATACAATTAGAAAACACACTGTATATCGTAAGCCAGAAGAAGAACATTTCCGAATATCTAAAACAACCATCACGAATAGCGGCACATCGTCATCAAATATCCAGCGAACACTAACGGCTAAATTATGGTACATTAGTCAGCAATTTTCCGACGGCAGAAAATTTCTCATCCATGCAAAAGCTTTCGGATGTCCCGGAGACGCTTTCATTGAGAAGTTAGGCGCGTTCATTTGTCACCTGAAGTGAGACGCTCTACACTTACGTATATACCACCGTAATCCTGGCGACACGGTTAAATTGCTTTCTTGGATCCTTGATCATCGGTGCGATGTGTCGGCCACTCATAGGCGTGCCGCTAAGCGATACGAGTTTACTAAATTCATTTAAATAATAATAATAAAAAAGTTTATTTGATTACTGATTTAAAATTATATCCACTGAAACCCATACCCAAGTAGCACATAAATTGTTTTATTCGACCATTCATTTAAGAGCAAATAGTCGAATAAAGCTCTCCAAGGTCATCAATATGCTTTAGAAAAGTCGATGAGACTGATTAAAAAAACATTTTTATAGACTTTGTATTTAATCATGTTTATAAATCAATATTTAGAAAACTATTTATGCCTGAGCAAATTTTTTTTAATTTTTATGTTTTTAAGAGCTTCATAACCAGATTTTATAGTTGTTCTGGAGATTACGACATATTGCAACACTTTTGCGTTCAAGATCACTTTAACACTGTAACACTAACTTATCTTTTTATGCTAATTCAGAATCCAGTCTACTGCAAAGCTGTGCATCCACTGATAAGTTGGAATCTATCATCACCGATAGCGACGACGACTTTTATATATCAAATCAAATTATATATCACAATTGTGTTATAAAATTATTTTCAAACACAGTGTCATTTTATAATTACGTTATAATGGTTTAATTCAAATCTCCATATTTTCTGGGGTTCAAATCGAGACGAACTTCATAATTTCATAAATACGAAAAATCACATTATTATCAATAAAATCAATTACAATTTTCGATTTTATGAGAAACAAATTTTTTTCTAAATAATAAACATCGTTTTTTTTAAAATTCTGTAAGTGTGGGCAAAATATATATATGTATAATGTTAGTAAAGCCGATCTGGTAAGAGTATTTCATAATCAGAGCCTTAATATTGTACATAAAGTTATTATATACCTATCGAATTTAAGCGAAAGCCTGTCAACTTTGTCATGCCGCAATGAACCAAATAATTTTGGAGAACATCATCAGCATTTAACAAATCTTTTTTTTTCGTGAAATGAAAATGTCATTGCTAAATTGTTAAGTTCCGATATAATACAGATTGTTTTTAAATAAAACGTTATCAAATTATTTTCTACGCATTCTGTTTTACCGCCTTAACCTTATAAAACGAGACTTGTAAAACAATTTTATAGTATTGTGAAAGAATACGGAAATGTTATTTAAGATCAAGATAAGATTAACAAAACGTTTTTAAAAAATGGTAAATATCATGGGTGATCATTATATAACATATATTGGATATAATTGTTTTATAAACTTTTCCATGTTTATAAGCGCGGTGTTAAAAGTTACCAGTTATTTTTAAAATAAAATGGTTATATTAAAAATTGTTTTATAGTAAGGTATATGACAATTTTCAGCGCGGTTGTGGATACAATTAAAAAATATATTTTGTCCAAGGAGTACGCCTAACAAATATCATACCAAAGAAGAACTAACCAAAACCAAAGTAAGTAGGTAAAAACGGTATTATGAACTATGTAAGGATTGTAATAATACCGGTTACACCTCTGGGGTATTAAATATCAGATTCAAATTTGGACGTTAAATCCAAACGCAATTTTACTCATAGTAAGTAAGGAGAAGTCGTAAATTATAGCATCTTAAAGTTTCCAGTTTTGTTGCAAGAAACGAACAAGACAAAATATAATCTGGGATTTCCCGACATTCATTGTGGACGAAACTTTCATCATGTTAATGTGTCCTGATAGTCCCTTCAAACTACTTTAGACTTCTTTTATCTCACACATGGCAGGACACCTAAAGCATTCAAACACCTCTGATTTGCGAACTGTAATATTTTGAAATGTCGACTGTAATTTTGATTTAATCGTCGAAATCGTCACTGCGGGGTGTAAAAAATGGACCACAAGGGCTGCTTCACTTAATGTCTTCGGTGCACCCCAGCCACGAGGCAGTCACGTGCTTACTATTTTCTGATTTGCTTTAATCTGGTGCACTGTTATTATTGCCAACGAGGTAACACTCACACGTAAAGATAACAGAATTAAAATAACCGACACGGACAAAGTTTTTGAAAATGAATTCATCTTACGAGCTGTGTTCAAAAAATAGGGTGACTTTTGTAATTGGGCGGACTACGTACATTCGATCTTCGATATTTTTTTTGTTATGTTAGCACACATGTGCTTATCAAGCTCTGCCAGTATGCACGTTTACTTTTTTTTGTGAGACAGAGACGTTGGACGTGTTTTGTTTGCTCGGCGATTTTGTGCTGTCAAAAAACCAAAACACTTCAAGTGAATCTACTTTGAGCAAACAAATGTTTATAAAGAGTACAAGATGACGAACCCGATGACCAACCTCGCTTTGGACGCCCCAACACGTCAATAACTAATGAAAGCGTTGAAGAAATGAAACAAATCGCGTTGAAAAATCGTCGAATCACTATTAGAGAACTGGCTGAAGACGTCGGCATCTCTTGCAGCAAAATTTGTCCCGAAACTGCTTAATTTTGAACAAAAGGCCTGTCTAAGGAGCATCGCACAAGAGATGTTAAACGACGTCAATGATGATCCTGATATGCTCAAAAGGTTATGATCTCGAAACCAAAGCCTAGCCGCTCTAAAGAACCCAGAATCGCCAGGACCGAAAAAAGCAAGTCAAGTTCGATCAAATGTCAAGGTTTTGCTTACTGTTTGCTTTGATTACCATGACATAATACATCAAGAGTTCTTACTACGTCCTACGTTCAATAAAGGTATTACCTTGAAGTTATGCGCCATTTGCGAGAAGCAATACGAAGAGAACTTCCGGAATTGGAAACAAATTCATGGACTTTGCATCACGGTAATGCACCTGCTCACTCATCGTTGTTAACTTTTTGGCCAAAAACAAAACAACAACCATGCCTCAGCCACATAAACACACCTCGTATAACAAATTGTCAATGATGATTTTGAAAACACTTTTGGAATTTTTGAAGTTCTTGTCAGCATTAAATGACGTAACACTTTCGGTAAACTTTTAAGTCACTCGTTTATTAAAAGCTGGCTCCGCTGCGCTCTGCTCGTGTCAAATAAACTCACGAGTCAAATGACGTTTACCGCACTTGTTGCATAATATACTATTTTCTACTCCCGTCTGTAAAGTACCTAATACGCACCGATCTAGCATGCGGGAAGCGTCACTTTACCACGTAAGTTGCTTATCCCACTGCTCCGAATCACTTCGGACATTTCCGGGTTATTACCGCACAAGTTTAGGAGCAATTAGAGATATTACTGCACTTCATAAATTTTGACGTTTATCAATTCTGACGGTCGTGTGCACGTATTTGTGTTGTATTGCAAAAATGTGCCCAAAAATTATAGTATAGTATAGTATGCAACACGTTTGGTAGACTGTTTAAGACAGGCGTTTATTCAGCACGAGCGGAGCGAGTATTTAATACATAAAATGTCATTTACCGCATTTGCTGCATAATATACTATTTTTTCTGTAAACGCTATCCTTATAGTAGAAAGTCCTATTTTTTAGTTTCATGCACATGAAATATTAATGTTTTCTTAGGCTAGGTTACAAAGCGTTGCTTTTATAATAAATTTCTTATAAAATATAATGTTTTCACGGGAATTAAATTCTTTTTTTTTTTTAATGAAACTTAATTGCTTTTACTTTAGTTTTTGTAATAAAATGAATATTTGGGTGTGATCTTTATATATTTAATATGGTACTTCAATGCTTGTTTGCTTATCGCCAACAATATAAAAATGAACTACGTTTAAAACAGCAAGAAAACTTGTGGACACTGAAAATGAAAAGAGTGGTCACTACCTGAAACACAAAATTAGACTACCGAAAAGGAACACGCAAACGCTAATGACGACTTTATCCCCTTGTTCTATTGGTTGGTAAAATTCACAAAAGACCCCCATTCCTTTTTAAAAAGTTAACCTTTTAGAAGTAACAACCGACGCTCCGGTTTGGATTAATATTGTTTTGTCCGCGCGGAAACGGACTTTGGCCGCAGCTTGCACAGCAAGAAGTCGCAAAAATTACTCAAGACTGGATCAAAAGATTTTTGATTACTTAAATGACCCTACCTCGCTTTTGGTCTTCCTTCCGGAGGGGCCGGCCCGTGCTGCCTCCTCTGTGCCTCGAGTGGTGAGGAAATTTGTTAATCACCACGCGTATGACCTGATGCGTTCAACGGCACTTTTTGAACCACACGATGAGAGCGACCGATTTAGCGCTTCACCGTGATTTTTAGTGGAACATGCGCCTAAGGGCGCTGGCGGGTATAGATGGCCAGTTAAGTTCAAGAATTTAATACCGCGAGGAAAGGAAGAAGAATAACTTCTTGGTGCTATACTCGCGGCCAATCGATAAGCTATAGGTTTATATATATAAATTCATAAGAAGTCGAAAAATAATAAAATGAAAACTAAACAAATATACTCTCTTATTATTATAAGAGAACGAAAAAACGTCCTTCCACGTCAATCCACCATTTGGAAAGCATTTTAGGATTTTTATCTGGGAACTACTGAACTCTTTAAGAATCCAGCGTCTTTCATTACATTATACTTCAGTGTGGCATTCCTCATTCTTTTTCATGGTTTGGAGTCCGATGTACCAACAATACGTATGATCTAATGGAAAGTCTCCAAATGAAAGTCCCGCCCTGAATTTTCGTTTTTTGATATTTTCTGGGTGTATGAGATAGTAAGTCACCTCATCGACTCTTGTGTAAACTGTATTCTTTTTGACGCTAACCCAAATGAACTTTCATTATCTAACTTTTCTTTCGCACAATGCCGGAAATTATGTAATAATTTAGTCGAAATGTGCAATTCTTTTTCCCTTTTGTAATTCGCGTGGCTCCATAATTGCTCCGGTCCAAGCTTCCGAGTGACCTTGCTGCCTCATATTTTCATCCTGTTCCGTCGTTAAATAAAAATAAATTAATAAATAAATAACCAAATAGGGGCACCAGGTTATGGTGCGTGCGTGACACGCAGATGTTTAGCCGGTCAGGAAGGAGGTATATGGTTTCCGAGCGGATACCCTCTAGACTTTGGGCCACCGACTCAATCACGTAGAGAAGCTTAACGCCCAAGCTAGCTAGACCCCGCCCTTAATTCGCGCCTAATCTTATGTCAATACCGTCGACATGTTCCGCACACGGCCTATTCAAGTGGTTGTCTAATGTTTCGCGGGGCGTTAAGGGGTTCGCAATAGATATGCAAATGCGCTATTCTTATCGAAGTCCTCAAAATGTTTTCACTCCCCGGTCGGATTTGGCAGAGATTTGCGTTTGACGATCTCCCCACGTTTATAATCGGTTTGGAACAAGGACGACACTCGTTTTAATTTCCAATCAGAAGTAAAATCAACTAGGCAAAGCCCGTTTGCAAATTACGCGTGAATAGCAAAACAACAAAATCAGTATAAGCTATAGAATAGAATAACTCTGAAATAGAACTAGCGTTCTTGAAACTAAACTACAAAACTGCAAAGAAGTATATGGTCTGTTCATAGATATGAGAAAGTGACAAATTGCTTTTGAATGGGATTATCCAAGGATGGTCATTAACATACAATGCAACAAGATTATTACTTAAAGTTTCGGAATTTAAATTCAGGTAAAATTATGGTCCGTAATAGAAAATTATTTTATACCTACCTGTGTTTAATATTCGTTGGTTTGGTATACTACTTAGTTTAAGTTTATTATTAATCATTCTTATTTCGTATGTAATACAGCGTGGGTTCAATTGTGTGCGAATTATGCAAAATATGTGCGAGTCTAGAGTATCTCAGGAGATGCTCCTGCCCAAATGTAGAAAACACTATTCTATTGAGACTAAGGAAGTTATAAACAATGTTCATTTGTGAATAATCCCATTTCAACGAGGAAAGAAAGAAGCGATGCTGACATTTTCTCGCGTGTAGATGAAAGTGATCAAGATATAATACGGCGTAAAATTTACTAGATATACGAGGAACAAAGCGTGCCTACATTAGATATCTTAATTAGGAGGCTTGAAAAAGATGAAACCGGTGTTAAATGTGATAGAACTACCTTAAGGAAGTGTATTCAACACATGGGTTTTAGATTTAAAAAAATTGACAAAAGGCAAGTTTTAATGGAATCTTTTAGAATTCGGAAATGGCGACTGTAATATCTAGAAAAAAATAGAATTTACAGAGAACAACAAAGGCCAATTATTTACTTGGATGAAACTTGGTTCGTCACTTATGATACCCCCGAAAAGGGTTGGGTTGACTCAACTGATAAGTGTAAAACAAACTCGACATCAAAAAGAGGTAAAAGAATAACTATTTTGCAGACTGCAGTTATCACAGTAGACAGTTGACCCCTTCCTCATGTGATACAAAAGCGACAATCCAAAACTACATATATAATACATTTATTTTCACGCAGATTATACCAAAAAGCAATTAATTGAGGTTCTACAAAGCTTGACCCTACAAAAGAAATACGTCTGTGATAATTATGCAAAAAACCTAGGGCATACAGTTTTAAGGCTTCCATCTTACCACTGTACATTTAATCCGATTGAACATGTTTGGCACCAACTGAAATCTGCCATTCGTCGTAACAATTTTTTTCTCCGTCTCGCTCCACAAAGTTGGGCAAATTCTGTTAAACATATAGAAAAAGCAGAACAATCGTATATCCATATTGCAAATAATATAGAACAGGCGATGATAGTGATACTGATACTGATAATGATATATTTAAGTAGATAATAAAAAAAAATTGTAATTTTATTTTAGATTTAAACATAAATATTGTTTAGTATCTTTCCTAACAAAACCCCAAATAATTAAATTCTAAGCAAAGTACCGACCTGTTCGGCCATATTTCATTCTTACAGCTTGCCCGGGTCTTTCTTTAATAAATATTGTGCATTTATTGCTTTGACGTTTTAAGAATTTTACAATAGTTTATCGCATACCTTGGCAGGCCATGGTAAAACCCATTCCAACAGATGTTTATGCTTGCCGGAGATGAAACTTGAAATTTTTATTTGAAACATAATTGGATCGTTTAAATTTGATTAAGCATTAATGCTGCGGGGTATTTTCGAATAAGTAGAAGCGTTTATTTTAACATCAGTTGATATGTATCATTCTTAAGAGTTTAATCCAAATTGGAATAGTAAGTACAGTAAGTAGATAAGCAGTAAGTACGTATTTATGTACCTGGTTCTCGAGCTTTGACCATGCGAGGCTGTTTCCACTGGATGGTTCAAACGGTAAAAGTAAATACAGGTATTTACTCTCTATTTATCTTACAAATAAGTTTGAAAATAATCATTTTTGTCTGTCGATTAACAACATTCTTCTTCTTGTATTCTTGTATTTTCTACATAGTTTTTTAACTTGTAAACAACAACATTTCTTTTAAGACTATAGATATGAGTTGAAACCGCATATAAGAAGAAATAACACTGCACCAAAATTTAGTGATAGTACCATAACCGCAATTCGACAAAAGGTAGCTAAATCATCAGTACAAAGTTGGTCTAACTGTGAAAAATGAGTAATAAAAGAAGAAAATATTTATCGAAAACGATTAGTGGTGGAGTTGATCAGGTGACAGTAGCGATAGTGACGATTTTTTAAGTGACTAATACTTTATTATTATTATATTTAATATTTTGTATATTACTAATGATACTATGTAAAAATGTTATGAAATAGAACCTAATAAATTGTTACTTTGTACGAAGTTTTTAATGTACATGTTTCAAGGATTGCTCGACGAAAATGATTGAAAACATTCTTATATCTCGCCTGTTGGTGTAGGTAGATAAATTTCTAGGACGCTTCTGGGATGTTTACGGCAGGGTGTTCTATAAAGGGCTGCGGTTTTGAAGTAATAAACAGTAGGGAAAGTTAATCACGGGGTCCACAGTAGCGAGGTAGGGACAATAAATTGCAGAGTTGTTGTTATATAGGAAAGAATTGACAAATTCATAGAAATGAAAGTCTTTTTAGAATGTAATCTAATAATAATCTTATACCAATCAGGATTTATAAAACATTTTCCCACGGAACTGGTCCTTGTATAGCTATGCTTGATTTGAGAAAAGCTTTTGACACTTTGAGCCATAATTTATTACTTGCAAAATTGAAGTATTTCGAATTCTACATTATAACAGGTCGATAGAGTCGAGTTGTAATGACAAAAAGTACAACAACGAACTCTTTGATACAAACTTCCGAATTTAAGTTGATTAAGCATGTGTGAGACTGAAACACATTCTAAGCTTAACAGGTTTGCCAACAATTCTGACCTTTATTTAACAATCAGTATTCAATCAATTGCGGAAGTTCAACAAAAACTTAACTGAGATATTAACAACTTGAACTTATTGGCAACAAATCACAACCTAAAACTTAAACCTCAAAAATCGAAAATTATTATCATCAATGAAAACAAGTACATTCGCGAAAACATTGAAAGAAGAATCTACTTTGAGATTGAAAACAATGTTATTCTAGTTGTAAATACAGCAAAAAACTTGGCTTTTGAGAATTCTCTATCGTTTGGTTTTAACATTCAAAAAACAACTGAAAGCCAGTTACCTAAGCCTTAGGCCAGGTTAAAGCAAATTTTAAATCCAAAACAGTAATATTTTCTCTGCAACGCCTCAGTTGTTTCATTGGTTGATTACGCATATGTGATATATAGATTGCCTGTCTTGGTAAACTGAAAGGTCAATACAAAAATTGCAAAACTCTTATATACGTTTTACTTATAATATACCATACATCTCCTTTTTTGAATGATTTTATTATTTTAAACATGGGTAATCGACGGAAACTGCATATGTACAAGTTTGTTTATAAAATTATAAAATCAGGTAAACTGGCTTATTTTGATAAGATGTTCCAAAGAACTAGAAATAACAAAACAAAATCTACTTTTAGAGTAATTAATTTAAATATTCAATAGCTACTTTTTTTACCTTTAGTATTGTGTCTCCTTTTTCTCCGATTGTTCCCCTTGAGACAAACTCCCGCTCAGCCATGTTGCAAGCAGTTACAAATTGACCTTTAGTGGCAATGTACTCACTCACCTTAACATCCTTTTGCTTTTCTTTTCTAATTTCTTTCCTTCTTCAATTAATAGTCCTGCGATATGTTAGCGCGCTCCCAGATTCGATGGTGTTGCAGATCTAGTGCCTTCTCGGTCATATTTTTATTTTAGAGGCATGTTGGTGAACGGTTATTATAATCGAGAGCGGGTCCTTTAAATAAATAAATAAAATAAAAAAAATAAAATAAAGGATATATTATTATTATTAATCATAGAATCAAATCGAAATTGGAACCCAGATCGTTTACTTGGTCTATATAGTCCAGTGGACTGTTATTAATATGACAAATAAATCTAATGAAAACTTTGGTCTTGTGGAATTTCATTGTTTTGCATTTTGACACATTGAGATCCATGGCACTAACCCGATACCACAGAATCAACCTGCCCTGCAGTACAAGACGGTCATCAGGAGTGACGGTTTTCATGAATAAATTGTATGTCGTCAGAAATAAGTAATGTGAGAAGCAATAATTAATGTCGTGGCTGAATAAATTGAAAATTAGAAGGCCCAAATTGGACTGAAGTTGTTAATATGAACATCATCTTTTAATAAAATATTTTGTGACTCAACATGGGTGCATATAGAGGGTAGCTCACTGCTCCAGGATCCTTAGGGTATCTTCTAAGTATCTCACAATAAACAACTTTCTTAGTTTAAATAGAACACCTCGCATATTATTTTGTTTTTGGATTTCTGAGAAAATTTTATGATTGGAAAACATTTTAAAAATTTAAAAAAATTACAATTATGGCATCGACAAACAAACAAAAAAAAAAGAACAAACAACGACTTCTTCGTACAAAATATGGACGTAAAAACACCCATCACTTTGTCATTGAAAAAATCGATAATGGAGTAATAACACTTACTTATAAGAAACTCTTTTAACGGCAATTTAAAAGTTTTATTTCAATTCACATCTTTGAATTCGTCAGTTGGGACACATGCTAAGTATGGAAAAATCTATTTATTTACATTCGTATTTAAATTATCACAAACCAAACTTGTGTCTTACGCAAGATCTATATTGATAAGAGAAGAGACAATACCAAGAGAGACAATTATGGCTTTGACCGACGATTTTTTGTATTTATATTTTTTGATATCAGTAAACGGTTGTCGTTGCAGCTTTTTAAAAAGCTTATAGAGCTTACGGTGTGTTATAAGTAGCGTTATTAATATATAATAATAATTTTTAAATCACGCGTAGATGTAATAACATTATGTAATCGTGTCGCACGCACTCAACCAATTTCCGGTTACATGGTTTCGAGCGTGTAATGATAATTTTTCCGCCGAAAAATGACACCGGCCGCTCGATCTCACTGTTCCCTCCCGATTGTAACCCCGGAGGCTTAACAACATCGAAGCCTTTCGGCGATTTTGTAACAAATCCGCCCCGACAACTCGGCCACGTTCCCGTTTGATCTACATAAAAATACAAAAACGGTCGCGCATACAAATCGGGGGATTTTCGATTCAATTTGTGCCCGGAGCGACGGACAAAAACCGAACGAAAAAAATTGCGCAAATAACCTTTTTTTTTTGTTTTATGGCCCGCGACACGGAAAACGCGACGAAGATCCGGCCGGGGCGAGCACGAAGGTCGATAACGGTTTGAAAATGCTTCCAAACTGCCAACGCCATTGAATCTAGCGAATATCGAGGTTTCATAATTTAGTTTTACCCCATCGATAAGACTATTTCGCTTGCTGACGCGGAGTGCCCAATGATGGGCTGGGTTGCGGTCCTACCGACTGCGCCAATTTCATTAAAAGGGACGCACTCCTCGATTACTTGAATTATCGTATCTTTACGATCTACGGAGAAAATCTAATCACCGATTGCGGGACTGAAAAGTGCTTTGATTAATACATTTTGGTATGGCACGCGGTCTTTGAGATATTGGAGCTTTTTGAAACATCTGTATTTTGGGATAGGGTTCCATAGTTTATATATTTATGTAATTTTTTTTTAGTGTAAAGTACTTTTTATAGTTTTTTCATAACTGAATTCTATTTACCACTTTTTTAGTTTTCAAAAAGCCTCGTAGTACAAAGATGGATATCCTTGAAATTTGGGCACCGCAAACTGTCGTCTGATGTTCGTTATTTTTTTTGTTCCTTATTTCTTTTTTTCACCAACACACAAACTTATTAGTTTACGAGATTAATTACGAAGCTTTTACTTCTTCTCGAAAATTAACTCCTGACAGGTTTGGAAAAAAGGTACAAGTAACTCACCATGTTTGAAACAATACAATTGTGCAATAATTACATTGTTTAATAGAAATGTTATTCGAATTTTTTTGCGTTAAAAGTAAAAAGAAAACATGAAAAGACTTAAACGATTTCACCCTCTTTTAAAAATAACACAAGGAGGAGGATACGTGAACCTCAATTGTACCCTTAAGTATCAAAAGTTGATAACTTCCACTTTAGTCATTTGAGACGAGATTTTATCAACGTATTGAATACTATACATTTTATAAAAAATAGCTTTCGCTGACAGATGTCATGTGCCGCTCCCAAACGCGTGACTAAAGTATCAGCAAAGCCCGAAGTTACAGTGTTTGGCGATATCCCGTAAAATTAGTAAAGTTCTTAAATAAAAAAAAAACAGTGGACATCTAAGACAATATTAATTTTACCTCCTCACCTTAATCCAGTGGAGAAAATGGTATACATTGTTATACCTCCCTCCCTCTCTGTTATCCTCATTGTTGTTGTATTGTTTATGCTTTGTAAGGAATGTAGAGATACTTTACAGATATATTTTACAGACATAACATTTTTAATTATTAAAAACCGATGACGTCATTTGACTATTTGTCTTTTATTTATTAAAATGCAACGAAAACCGTTTGCATTTTGATAAACATAGTAAGTTTAATGTCAAGTTATTTAGGCTCTCACTTTGGTCCTGTTCTGCTATCAATTGTTCTTATTATTAATATAATTTTTAAATTAGGATTATGCAATGCCTTTTAATCTTTATGCTATCTTTTCTCTAGCGATATTTCTAGGGATAGCTTTCACGTCTTTATATCTTAAGTGTTTTTCCAATCCACCTTGTTAACGAGTCGACGCTGTTCGTGAAAGCTCCTTTTCGCCGACGTTTGACAATGGCGAAGCACCGTCGCATTTAAATAATGACGTCCCGTCGCACAAAGTGTCACTTCGCTGTCGCCTAATGGAACACCCACGGATCGCAAGGCACATCAGCGGCTTCTAAGTGCCACATTTTCTGTATCCATCGACGGAGACGTTTTATAACGTAATGGTGGAATGAACATCAAAACGTTCGTGTTGGCCTACTTTCCGGCACTGGATTACAAAGTTCATTTTACGACGAATTTCAGCAATTAAAAACGGTTTATATTTAACAACTTACTGCATTATTATTTTAAAAAATCATATGAAATTATAAGTAATAGAGAAGAAGATCCTAATATGGGCTCCCTTTTGTATAGTTTTATGTAATAATGCCAAAATTTGCATGCCTTAAAGATTCACTGTCGAGTAATTTGTGTTTGAAGTAATAAAAAAAATCCTCTTGAAATCATTTTGTAAAGTTGTGAGCTTTTCAATCTATGCATGGGCCTAATATCATTTCTGAAATATTTGAAAAAAAGACGCAAGCAGCTAAATAGAGACGAAAATCACAAGTATACGAGTTGTGTTCAAAAAGTAAGGTTTAAAAGTAAAAAGTGTTTATCAAAATTAATGTAATCACTCCCAAATTGCCCATTTGTGCCAACGTCTCTTCCAGTCCTCGGAGCACTTCTGGTAAGCACTATTTCTTGATCTCCACAATCGTTCCGAACCTCCTTCCTTTCATGTGTTTCTTGAGTTTTGCGAACAGGAAAATGACTCGGAAGGCCATATCCGGTGAATAGAGTGGCTGAGGCATGATTGTGGCTTTGTTTGTGGTCAAAAAGTTAACAACGATGAGTGAACAGGGGCATTATCGTGATGCAAAATCAATGAGTTATGTTCTTGGGCGTTTTTCTTTATGGCTTCTCGGTAATAACTTCAAGGTAATACTCTTTATTGACCGTACCACCTTGCGGTAAGAACTTTTGATGTACCACGACACCATAATCTAGAAAACAGTAAGCAAAACCTTGACATTTGATCTAACTTGACGTGCTTTTTTCGGTCTTGGCGATTCTGGGTTCTTTAGGACGGCTGGGCTTTGGTTTCGAGGTCATAACCATGATAATTCGTCACCTTTTTGAGCATATCAGTCGTTTAACATCTCTTGTGCGATGCTCCTTGATGTGCTTTTTTCGATTTGCCAATTCTGGATTCTTCCATTGGGACGACTGTGCTGCTCACAACCATATACCCATGCTTCGTCACCAGTTATGACCTCTTTTTTGCTACTACACGTTTCATGCCGAAAACTTCGAAAAAAAGTGCATGGAACGAGCCAATAGAGATGCCGACGTCTTCAGCCATTCTCTGATAGTGCTTTGACGATTTTCCTTTTTCAATGCTTTCAACAGTTATTGACGTGCTGGGGCGTCCAGAGCGAGGTTCGTCATCGGCGTTTTCTCGGCTTGTACCACTTATAAACATTTTTTCTTGTTCAAAGTAGATTCACCATACACAGTTGTCAACATTTCAAATGTTTTGCAGCACTGTATTCCATTTTTTACACAAAATTTTATACAAATTTTTTGTTCTTTTTGAACTCACCCGGTATGTATTCTTTTCTGCTCCACAACATTGCTCATGCTGTAGATCGGACATTGGAACCATATTTCATCATCGCTGAAGTGACTATGGTAGAAAATACATACCTCATCATTATTATTTGGAACCTCAGCGATTTCTTCCATATCATTGTCTTCATCATCTTGCTCTTCTGATTCATCACTTTACGGTCTATTATTTATCCAAATGCATTCTGTTTTCCTTTGTTGGCAGTACTATTACTTATTACTTCGTATGTGAAGATGTGACTTTCTTCCTAGAGTCTCTGTTTGGTTTTTTGGTTATTGATTCCTTCTATCCCGAGCCCAGGTCATTCTTACATTACAACGACTCATTAAAATCCTTTCTGAAAATAATATACAATCCGAATTTCCGAAGTCTTGAGGCTGAGTAATACTCAGATCAGCTTTAGGAATGGCATAGCAACAACGGAGACCGGACTTGATATAAACGTGTTAGAGGTGCCTTCAGATTTAGATTTATACTACACAGAATTTACAAAACCATTCTAGAGTAGCACTCAAAATTGATGATATAAGAATAATGTCGAATCACTGCATTGAAATCTAACCGTTAGTTAAGATTTAGTGGGATGAATTTGAGATAGAGAGCTAGGAATATCCTGGACCCGTAAAATTCCTAACTTACAGTACAAGGCAAAATCTATTGGAAGAAGAAAGATATCCTTAAGAACCGGAGGGATTGGTTTGGATGTACCTTTTTTAAAGTCTGCATTCCACTTTATGATTTCTAACCTTAGTTAGAGTATTGGACATAAAGAAGAATATTACTTGGCCCTGGATAACTCCCATCTCCTGTTATATAGCTGCTGCCACCATTCAGTTTCCAATCGAGAAACAGTTGGGTTTTTATTATTATCTTCTAATATTTCGTATTTATTTCGTATTCTTAAAAAAAATTCTATGCGGAAACTCTTATAATGCATAAAATGCTTTCTAGTTTTCACATAGTAACATTAAACTTTGTAATATAAAGTGCTGAGGATATTGGTAATATTATAATTTAAGATCCTGAGACGCACCCACACGTGTGTTATCGATAACCGGTTCTCAGTTTTCGATTCAAACGCACAAAGGTGATATTGCATGAAGCCATGCATCCTCATCAACCCCGCAGCAGGATTATCCCTCGAAGGGGCCGAAACGTCGACGGTCAGGAGGAAGGATGCTGCCGTCTACTTGTGTGTGACTCAGTGGGAACTTCGTCAGGTGACGAAGGGTTTTATATATATGCCGATGCTTCCACGCGCCCATAACTTCCTGATCCGAGATCGCAAATGACGTAATTTGTAATAGATTATCGCCCGAGGGGTGTTGAGGGGATGCGGTGGCGACGCTTTTCGGACCCCAGTTGCTTCGCAGGAAATAAATTATTAACATTGATTTTTTTTTCACTTCTACGTTACGCAATGAATGAGATTTTTTCCTATTGTATGTATAGTGCACATAGTATCTATTGTAAGAGCAATCCAACCCAAAAAGTGACTTCTACATGTTTGATGAAGTTTTCGTGACAATTTCACTCATTTGTTGTTGACATTTGAGGTCGCTATCCTCAGGCTTGTTGAAGTCTTCGTTACAATGAAAGGCGAAAAAACTGATTTTCATTGGAATGCTATCGCAAGTTTTTGTTACAATAACTAGAGGAAAAACTTTTCATTCGGATCGAGTCTACTAGTAAGAGTAAAATTTTATTCATTTTTTTGTTGTTTTTTGTCCAAAATGCTTCTTGGAGCTCCTGTTCATTCAAAAAAGTCACATTTCAGCAGTTTTGATCAAGTGTTCGTTACAATGAGTGGTTAAAAAGCTGATTTTGATTTTAATTTTATCGAAATCTATTAGAAACCCAAAAAATCAGGTTTTAGATTGATGTCTGCAGGTTTGATGAAGTTTTTTATTACAATAACTGGAGAAAACTACTTTTGTTTCAAACACAATCTACTGGAAAGAGTGAATTTGTTGTTTTTTTTTAATATGCTACTTGGAGTTACGGTTGCCTAAAATGCCTAAAAAGCTGATATTGATTGGCATTTCAAGTAAATCTACTACAAAGATTGAAATTTCGATTTTGGTAGCTACTGTTCATACCAAAAAGTGTGATTTTAGATTAATCAATCAGGGTATTACGGAGATTACTTTGCAATAATTGGTGAAATACCTGATTTTGACTGGAATATCCTCGAAATCGACCAGAAAGCTGGAACTCACTCATTTTTGTTGTGCTTTTGTTAAATATGCTTCTTGGAGCTACCGATCAACCCAAATAGCTCTAGATCCATATCTGCAGGTTTTATGAAGTTTTTGACACAATAACTGGAGAAAGAGTGGCTTTAGAACGAAATTTCATCAAAATCTACTTGAAAGAGCGGAAAGTTGGATGGATGCAGATGTGATAAAGTTTCTGTTGGAATAAGTGTAGAAAAAGCTGATTTTTATTGGAATTTTATTTAAAAGGACTAGAAAGAGTGTAATTTTACTCGTTTTTGTTTTTTTTGTCAAAAATACTTTTTAGAGCACTCAAAAAGTGTTGTTTTAGATTAATATTTACCAGATTTGATAAAGTCGTACTGTGTTCCAGGAACGGCAAATAACCGCGCAAAAGTACTGTGGTGTAACAGGTATCACTCAATTATAAATAAAATATGACAAGTTTGTGAGAATCCAGCAATTAAAAGTAATTGTGAATCAATCAGAGTTTGTTTCGGATTACCGAAGACACACGCATTGGCAGTATAATATCATGAATCTAGAAATTCATTGTGCACTAACAAATATTGAAATTGCGATTTTTTAAGCTGATACTCACCGAAAATTTTTAGTTTTTGGTATTTTGAATTTTTTTCTAATATTGTATTATTTTTCCTGAATACTAGGCTGCATCCGTTATAACGAGTATTTTTAACACGTGTCTCTGGGTCGCTCGTTAAACAAAAATATAATTAAAAACTCAAATAAAACAGTTTTTTTTTGGAAACCCTGTATCTCAAGAACCAAGCCATTACGGGCCAATGCTCATATAAACTTTTTATCTTAAAATTTGTCAAAGATTTACCCGTTAAAGTTTATACAAACAATTGACTTCCTCTATATTTTATTTTTATTTTATAAACCAAAAGGTGCAGGCAGACGAGGCTTGCCAATTACAGGAAAGCGCATATACACAAGAAACTTAACTAGATATTTTCTAAACTGAGACAGTAATTAAAAGAATGTTACAAAATTTTGTATTCGTTTTTTTTGTTCAGAAAAACCCAGTTATTCTACATACGCGTACATCTAATAAGCGGAGAGTTTAAGAAGTAGTTAGATCTGATTCTTTCTATAGAAAAAGTTGGCCTAGTGCGCACTCTATTAGGACTAGCATTTAAAATATAAGTAAGTTGTACAAGAGGATTTAAAACGATTGTTGACAATTTTATACTAATAAATTTTACTTCTGAGCAATTTCTGCGTGTTTCAAGCGACCTTAATTTATAAAACTGTAAGTTATTTTCATACGAGAAGTCATTTCTGTTTCTATTATATCTAAAATTAAGGTTTCTAAAAAGCTTTTTTTGGACACACTATCCGAATCGGAGTCCACACAGTGGCCGAGTATGATGACGCTATTATAAATTAGGATGACTGATTTGTGGTTGCGAAAGCCTTTGGTGTTACGTAAGATTTTTCAAGCCCTTCTTTACAATATTTTATATTGTCTAATTTTAAGTCAATATTAATAGGTTCTCTGCTCCTTGTTAACTGTATTATTTGGCAGTTATCGAGATTTCAAAAAAGTCTGCGAGTTTTTACAGTACATAGTAAACCTATTGAGATCATTCTGGAGGTCTAAAATGCCCGATTGAGAACGAATCTCTTTTCTTATTTTTAAGTCAGCTGCTAATGAGGCTGTTACAGGTTCCAATATCAAATATAAAAATATTGGAAAGTGAGGGTCCCAAGTGTGATCCCTGATACATAAAGTGACTTTTCACCGTTCACAACCTTGTCAAAAGGCATAGAAAAGTCAGTGTACACCGAGCTATTCTTCATAGAAAGGTTAATATTATGGATAGGTCTGTAAGTACTGAACGTGTCTTGTAAAATCCATGTTGATTCACGTCGTTCTTTATCATTAAAAATAATTGGGTATTAATAATGGCTTCCAAGATTTTGGCAAAGTGACATAGGAGCGAGATAGGTCTATAATTAGGTACTTCTGTGGCATCAGCAGACTTTAAGTTTGGTACAATTTGTGCAACTTTCCGACGTTTTGGAAATGTGCTAAACATAGGACAATATTTTAAAAAATGCGAAGGTATACGATCAGGCCCTGGTCCTTTTTTTGGATCTATAGCAAGCAGTATCTTACGGACAGATTCCTCGAAAAAATTATCTGAGTAATGAGATGAAATGTAGGACTGAGTATTATTCGACTCAAACACGCTGCTAAAGTATTTAGAGAAAGGTTTTGATACACCTTGCCAATCTGACTCAGTTACACCATTATTGCGTATTTTGTATCTTTTTTTATGTTATTTTCGGTTTTTAGTAAATAATCCTCATAGTCGTTTTCTTTTCTAGTTTTAAAATCTGTTCGTAACAGCGAGAATAGATTATAATCATTAATGTATCTAGATTTTTTCCACTTTTTCCTAACTTTCTCTTTGTCATGCACCAACTTTTTGGTGCGATGGGTGGACGAAATGGGAAACTCGGCACTGTTTATTATTTTAGTAGGTGTGCTCCTGGATAATGTACCAGACGTAATTGTGCTCATCTAGGGTAAAAGTGGGATAGACGCCCTTGGAGGATAGACGCCGCACCTTAAAAAAAGAGAATTTAAAACCAAGTTCACGCTCTAGTACCAAGTTGCTCGGACAAACCTCGCCCCGCACAGCACAGTCTGCCGCACGCGTTTTGACAGGACTGCACGTGTCGCCGCTTGAGTTAAAAAAACGTTGCAAAATTTTACCGCCCTTGCATGATTCTTGTAACAGTGACATTTTGACGTGTTCAGAACTTTCGTTTTCGAAGGTAAGTTCTAAGTGTGTATTGTTATTTAAATAGTATGTATCATTTATATTTATGGTGTGTTTATAAAATTACGAAATTATTTAAGTATTTTTATTTATTTGCTGGGGCGTCTATCCCTACTAAAAAGGATAGAGGCCCCACTATTGACTGAGTATAGACGCCCTTAGAGGCATATATCCTCTATGACTTATTCACAGGTACTTAGGCTATAGGGAAGATTTTTTTAAATAACCTATCTAGTTAATATGCAAGTTAGTAGGAAAATTGACTTTCCAGTTTATTTATGAGCTGTTTATACTTTTACATGTCGTACTTCACTGTACTTGTAAAAAATAATGCAGCGTATCACCTAATTTCATTTTTTATTTTAGACGAAATGCCGCGAAAATATAAAAGGAAAATAGGGGCACCCGTTCGTGCTGCTTGGTCTGAAGGAGCCCTTTGCAAAGTTTTTGGGGAAACTTTGAGGAGGCGATATGCTAAAAAAAGCTGTGAAAAACTTACTTTGGGTAAGAAATAGAGGAATAAATTGCCCTAATCAAATTCAATTTAGGCACTGTCTTCTTAGTTTGTTTTTCAAAAAAATTTTTTGAATCCTTAGTTTTTTTTCTGTACCTATTAATTTATTCTTTTTCAGGAAAACATCCCACACTAGACTTTGACAACGAGAAACGTCTCGTAGCGCACATACAAAAATTAGAAAACGCAGGATTTCCCACAACACGACAGGATGTAAGAAAACTCGCTTTTGAATTTGCCGAGAAACTGGGTTTGGAAAATTGTTTTAACAATGAGACACGTATCAGCACTGGCTTAAATCATTTCTTGAACGAACCCAGAACTCAGTATTCGCCAGGCAGAAGGTTTGTCTATTGCAAGGGCTCAAGGATTAAATCAAGATGAAGTAAACAAAATGTTTGAATTGTTGCTAAAAGTACTAACTGAAAATGATTTAATCGATAAACCTGATCAACAAAAAGAAAAGACCGAGGTTTAGCTCTGAAAGTGAATAAGAGTTCGATGTATCAGATTCTGACCAGACTAAATCTGATAAAGAAAATACTCAATGCAGAGAATGTTTCGATGAGTATGCAAGTACCAAGTCCACGGCGGACTGGATTCAGTGCCTGATGTGAAAACTCTGGTTACACGAAGATTGCACTCTATATGGCGATTACTGTAATAGATGTGGACACAAGAAGAAGCTTGCAGCTCTAAAAGCTAACCTGGCCAAAGTGAATTCAAAGAATAAGTAACCTGACCAAAGTAAACAGTATCTCTAAATTTGTTGATTATTGTTAGTTTTTTTTAAGAAGGAAGCTTTGTTTTTTCCAAAGAAGTCCTAAGGGACGGATTTGTTTTAAGTTTTATTATTCCTAAATTTAGTTCGGTAAAGTTTTAAATAATTTTTAATAGACGTTGGACGAGAAAGAGCAATGGACTGTAATTTTTTGTTTAATTGAAGCTAGAAATAACGGGGCGATTCAAAAAATAATATATTGATGTAACGAGACGAAAAATGACAATCTCTTTTCTTCTTGGCCTACCTTGATTTAGCTCTGGCTGTTGACCGGCACAATTTCGCAATACTTGACGGCACTTGAGATATTAATTCTGGCACGCGGAAAATGCTCTCACGTTGGTCTCTGCCTGAGTCGTACTAGTCCCGATCACAGCGGAGTACGACACCCAAGCGACATACGAGTTTTTCTGGCCATATACCCAGTGAGATTGTCACCAAAATACGCGGAGAATATAACCGCAGCAATCAATTAAAAGAAAACCAATTTCAATTTGCTCGATATAAAAATTCCCCAATTACAAAAATTAAAGAGGAAAAATAAAACAAAACAATTCCGACTGAACGGAACAGACGTTGTTAAGTTGCTAAGTTTACCCAAAGAATGAAAGACTGAGCCATTTGTTCCTATAAAAGTGCATTTACTTTAGTTTTACGGTATATTTGGATAAGAAAACCTTATAATATATTATTGCAACTAAGAAAGCAAATAAATATTTTATTTAATTTTCTACGAATTTTTTTCTTTATTACGGAGGCATCTATCCCATTGTAGGGCATCTATACTCATGTCGAAATTTTTCCAGGGGCAACTACCCCATACAGTAGGCGTCTATCTTCAAACAATAAGTTTTTTTTAGAGCCGAATATCTACAAATCTACGGTATGCATTGAATGATGATATGATTAGATAGTAAGTATAAGGACTATAGTTGTTACAAATAGTTAACTCACTCGAATAGTGCTTTAAAAAAAAAAGTTATAGTCAGCTTACAAAAAGTGGGGCATCTATCCCAGTTTTACCCTAAATCAGAATTTTAAATATCGTTCCACGCCAAGTTAGCAATGGTTTCGTTTATTAAGACACAGTTAGCTGCATAAAATTGTTTCTTAATATAACTGTTGCAACAAGGAAGTTACTGGTACACTTTAAGATTGATAGTTATCTCAAGTGCAGTACTGTGGCTTCTGTTGACATTAGCAAATATAATATTGTGATTCTGGATGGTGTTAAACTGCTTAAGATCTAGCAAGAAAAAAGCTTTCGCAAAAGAGGGAAGTATTGGGCTCCGGGGCACCAGAGGGCGCAAAAGCAGAAATTCCATATTTTAGTAAAATATGCAAATAAAGAGGTCTATTCTTTATAATAAATTGCTCATAATAAGAATATATATATATATATATATATATATATATATATATATATATATATATATATATATATATATATATATATATATATATATATATATATATATATATATATATATATATATATATATATATATATATATACATATATATATATATATATATACATATATATATATATATATATATATATATATATATATATATATATATATATATATATATATATATATATATATATATATATATATATATATATATATATATATATATATATATATATATATATATATATATATATATATATATATATATATATATATACAGGGTTTTTCACTTAAAACTCCGCACGCCAATAACTCCAAAACGAAAAGAAATATTTAATTTATGTAAAAAGTAGTCAAAGTGTGGGGTCAAGTAGATATTTCCTAAAGTTTAAAAAATTCGACGCCTGCAAAGAGCTGGGCGTCGCGACGCGTCTAAAAATTATTCGATTGCAGGGACTTTGGAAATACGCGCATACAAAAGTACATATTATTTAAAAACTTTTTTGTTATTTACTCAAACTTATTTACTTTACCCGTTTCTAAGTTATACCGATTTAAAGTAAACATTTCTTGATTAATGAAAAATGTGATTAACGCTTATTTTTACATAATGCCCAAATACTAACGAGGTATTTGAACCGAGAATATCCCAATAGATGGTTTGGTACTAATGGACCGGTAAGGTGGCCGGCGAGGTCCCCGGACATTACACCACCAGATTATTTTCTTTGGGGCTACCTAAAAAACGTTATCTGTGAAGAACCTATCGAAGATATGGCTGATCTCATTAACAAAATTAGTGCAGCGTATGCCGCTATCACAAGAAGGACTCTCCTACAAGTGACCCAAGCTCATCTGTTAAAAGTTTTTGATAGTTGCGTTCGAGCAGATGGACATAATTTTGAACAAAATTTTTGAAATGTCTTATTATGTAGTTAATTGCAATAATAATTTTGGTTATTAACTTGTAGGTATTTTACGGTTTTTTCATTAATTTATCATGTTATCAGAACTAAATCGATAAAAAATTGTTTGTAATTGTTTGTTTTGTTTGTAATTGTTTGTAATTGCACTTAAAACAACTGCGATAACAATGGTTGCCATAGTAACTAACATTCATGGCATACTTGTAAAAATAAGCGTTAATCACATTTTTTATTAATCAAGAAATGTTTACTTTAAATCGGTATAACTTAGAAACGGGTAAAGTAAATAAGTTTGAGTAAATAACAAAAAAGTTTTTAAATAATATGTACTTTTGTATGCGCGTATTTCCAAAGTCCCTGCAATCGGATTAATGCGATTTTCTTCATTTCTCCGTGCTCAGTTTCCACAATTTTCTATCGCAAAAGGTTTCTGGATTAATATTTCTTGCTGCCATTGCTTCTTCCACCTCGTCTCTCCAACTGCGCTTTGGTCAACCACGTTTTCATCTCTACGGGGGAGTCCAGTTTAAAATTCGGTTTGGCCATCTATTATCTGTCATTCTGTTTACATGTCCAAACCATACCATATTTTTCTATTTCCATTTCTCTTCTTACATCGATGTTTCTTTTTCTTTCTAATCGTGATACGCCCAAGCTTCTCCGCCAAAAATCTATTTCTGTAGATAATAATTTATTTTTATTGTCTCTATTCAGATCCCAGATCTCCGCTCCGTATAATGTCAGGATTTCCACAAAGGAAGAGTACATTCGTTTTTTTGTTGTCTTCCGTATGTTCTTCTCTCATAGTACTAAGTTAAGTGATCGGATTATCTTTCTTTCTTTTGCTACTCTTTTCCGAATTTCTTCCCTGCTATCCCCGTCCCTATTAAATATTACATCCAGATATTTATATCTTTCAACTCCTATCATTTTTTCGTTTTCGAGTGGTAGATCTCTTACTTCGTCATTACCTACAATCATGTATTCTGACTTCGTCATGTTTATTATCAAACCGGCATGTACATAATACTCGTTCAGTTTCCGTACCATATAGCTCAGGTCATCTGCATCTTCGGCTATCACTATTTGATCATCAGCATAGAAGAGGGTCATAAGGAGGTTTTCATCTACGGCTATTCCCATACTTGTACATTGTCTTATCCACGTTTTAAGTTTTTCATTTATATATATCTTAAACAATGTTGGCGATAAGCAACAGCCTTGTCGTAGTCCTTTATCAGTGGTGAAAGGTTCTGTTAGATGCATATTTGCTATTTTAACTCTTGCAGTGCTGGTACAGGTTCTTGGTCGCTTCGATTAATTTTGGCTTCACTCCTATGGCTAACATTGTTTTCCACAGCTTGGGTATAGAGACAGTGTCATATGCCTTTTCCAAGTCAATGAAGGCTAAGTGTGTCTCTAGGTTTCTCTGTTTCCTCTTTTCTACAAGGATTTTAAGAGTAAAGATATTGTCTATCACCGATCTTCCGGCGCAGAAACCTGACTGCTCTTCCATTTCCCTTGTAGCTATTTGCTGTTCAATTTTGCCTCTGTAGTTTTTCGGCTCTCTCTCTCTTTGATCCTTTTTTATAAATCGGTATGATATGACAAGTCCGCCAATCCTTTGGGTCGTTTTCCCCATTTATGCACCTTCGGAAAAGATTTGTTATCATTCCTAAAAGTTTTCCTGAACCATGTTGAGAAGCTCTGATTGAATACCTCCCACGCCAGCCGCTTTTCTATTTTTTGTCTCTCTTAGAGCTTTTCTAACCTCCTCTATGTGTAATTGGATTTCTTCTGACGTTGTATTGAGCGGTTGCTCCTCGAATGCTCTGTTTTCTTGCAGTAGGTTCTTAAAATAAGTTATCCGTTCCTTTTCAGGTATCGCTGTGGTCACTGTGTTTATTTTATCACTTTGACGTATTCTCCTTAATGAATTCCATGCTTCTGTACATCTTTGTCCTCCGATGGTTTTGTCGATTTTGTCACAGGTTCTTATCCAGATGTTACTTTTTCGAGCCGTTACTTCCTTCTTTACCTCGTTGTCTGCCTGTTTGTACGTTTCTTTAATTTCTGGGTCCTTACTGTCTAGCCATATCAGGTATAATTGCTTTTTTTCTTTGATCTTATTTTCACCAATATGGTTTTCGTTTAATTTCAGAAAAATTTAAAAGTAGAAATGTAATCAATAAAATGAGTCGTGCTTCACACTTCCCTTTGTAACACACCCCTTTGTATTTCGCCAAAAATAATTAAGAAATTTGGTTTTCGGAAAGAGCGGCAAACGGTCGCGGAGAGGTGATTTCCTGATGACCGCGTGCATCCGTGACAGCAGGAAAACACGAAAGGCACGCCATCCGGTCCGCATCTGCGGTGGTTCGCAGGGTCCTGATTTACCCCGTGGAAGCTGCGGCGGCTGAGAGGCATGACGGACGATTTAGTTCGCGCCAGTTACAGCGGGGGAAGTAAAAATAGAACAAGGTAAGAACGCGATGCGCCAGACAATTAAAAGGTCGCAACTTTTTTATATACTCTGTATAAAATTCGTTGTGTCTACTTAGATTATTGGATCTGTTTCCCTGCTATGACCTGAAATTGACTATTACTGACTTTGCAATATACTGCCTCTATGATAGATCCGCATCTATCTGATCATTATATCGACCACTACTTATAGAACATTTTTTTGTCGGACTATGCTGGTATTAATAAATTGATATTAACAAATTGACAAGTCGTCAACAAATCTTTCGAATATAATAGTGCTATAAAACAAGCAGTGTCAGTCAGGTGGTCTAATCATAACCTAAAAATCTAAAAATGAGAAATGTGATGGAAGCTCCGAAAACTTTTAGTGACAGTTCAAAATATCCCTTAGATGTAAGTAATTATGAAACTTAAAAATAAATACGGGCAAACAGTGCAAAAAACAAAGAAAGAGGCTTACGAATAGTTTCACTCCTCAAAAATTAATTCTGGGAATGTGTGGAAACTGATCCGATCTGAAACGAATGCCAAAGTAAAACAAGTTAATTCAGATTTGGAAGCAGATTATTTTATTAATTTCTTTTGTTAGGTAGTTGATAACATCATTGCCACAAACACCACACACAATTTTCATAACCCCTGTAGTTCGTAGTAGTGCCCGATAAATTTCAATTATTTCCGCTTTCCATTTGGAAAAGTACAGTTTGCTGAGCGAATGTCAATGTGATTTTAGAAAATCGATTATGAAGACAGGAGGGTGTGGTCGAGGGGATATTGCATCAAAACTGGTTTTTGTGACCTTTCTAAGGCCTGCGACTACGTACCTCATTTTACTCGAATTCGTGGTATGGATCATTCATTGTTAGTTCCTATCTGCGTAATAGGAAACAAATGATATCTACGCGATATGTCAATATGTCAATCCGCGGACCCCAAGGCTCAGTTTGAAGACCCCTTCTTTTCATTATATAAATAAATGATATGAACCAAGACTATCTTATAACGAGGATGATACAACCCTAATACTGCGCAGTAAAAATCAGAACAATTGTTTAAATAATATAAGCAAGCCAAGACTAAATCGTGAAAATAAATCCGCTACTAATACTGTAAACTTCTCGGAACTAATTTGGATAGGGGACTACGTTGCTCTGTTAATATATTCAAATCTTAAATAAGTATTAAATCATGAATTTTTATTTTCCATTTCGTTTTCCATTCATTTATAGATTATTCTAATGTACTTAAAGTCTTTTGAAATACACGACAACATGAAGAAATTCCCGATTCATTCTCAGTGTCATTCATACAGTACTAGATGATCTGACTTAATTGTTTCTCACAGGTACAGGTTGAAATTCACTAAATACTTCACTTGATAACAAAAGGAAGCCAGAAACACAAAGCTCAACCTACATCAAATTTTAAAATATTGTTAAGAAAACTCTGATCGATCGTTTGTTTTTATATGAACGTTCATGTTATACTTATTCATCTGTGATTTGCAACGCACTTAACTGTATCGTTATTAAATAATGATTATTATTATCATTATTATCAACATGAAGAAAAAGTTTTATCTACCGGAAAGAGTGCGTTTTGAATAGTATGGAATAAAACCAACAGAACAAAAAACAACTAAGTTAAACAGACCCAGATATCACAACGACATGATGTGTTATGGGGGTCTGCTCCAAGTGAGCTTATGGATATCGTAAAAAGATCAAATGCTACAAAACCTCCAAAAACAAAAAACATAAATGGGCATCTTGGGCAATGGACCCTTTGAACTAACTAATCACAACTAACCAAATGAAAGGTCTTTAAGTTGTCTTTTATGTCAATTCGCCGTCAGACATAATCAAGACCCAATTAAGACATTATGTGCTGTGTGGGAAGCTATATCATGGAAATTGTGAATTTGAACATTTTAAGCAAATTGTTATAGCCTCCAAAAGTTAGCAAGTTTTTTACATACGCCCCTATTATTTTTTACTATTTAATTTAAAATTTTCTAAACTCAATTTGACGAAATCATTGAAAACCAGACATTTTAGTTAGCTCAACCTTATATGGAAATATTATTCATATTTTGCATTCTATTATTATCTTTCTATGGTTAAGCCAGTCGTCTTCTGTCATAATTTTTTCCCAACATTATTTTCCCGCGTATTATGTTTTTTGTTTTTCTCGTCTATATAAGACATACTGCGTATCGCTCTAATCGGCAGACCTTATCCACAACATATTATTTTATTTTATTTTTTCGGGAGATGCTTCATTAGAGAATTATTCGAACTAAAGGTGCTGTATATGATTGCATGTGGCGAAACCTTTGAGGTACAGTATACTTATCGACTATGTTACAACTTAACATGTCAAATTTGGTGAAATAATTCTGGGGCTTATTCTATGACTAATTTTCTTTGGAAAACACAACGTCTTTGATTAGATTTTTTTATTTTCTTTTGTGTTTTTTTAATTGTCTCTTGGCAGACATTAAAATGATTTCATAAGTGTTAAGCTTAAAACCGACAGCGAAAGTGCTCTTATGCAACATTGGTTGAATGAATTCTAGTTACCTCCTGCGGGGAAGAAAAAACTTGGAAATGAAATATATTTGGGTGTATCGTTGGTTGCCAGTTAGCTACTATGCCAGATCATAAGAGGTTCTAAATATAACCTAAGTCGAAGTAATGTCGTGATTATATCCATAATGTCTAACCTTGTTATCGGCGGTGGACTCTCCGGCTTATCCGCTGCTTATTACCTTGCCAAAACCCTTCCCAGCCAAACCACTAGGCTAATAGAATCGTCTCAAAGGTTAGGCGGGTGGATCAAAACAACTAAGGAAAATAACATCATTTTTGAACAGGCTGCAAGAACCATACGGCCGAGGGGAGAAGCGGGAGCGAATACTTTAGATTTGATCGAAGAGCTAGACTTGGAAGACGAAATTGTGCCGATATTTTCTGACAGCCCAGCAGCAAAAAACCGGATGCTTTATTGCGATGGTGAGCTTTGCATGTTACCCAATTCTGTTAGAAGTCTGCTTAGGGTACAAAAACCATTCACGAAACCGTTGCTATTGCATTTCGTCAAAGACATAGTTACAAAACCGAAAAAGGTAAAGGACGAATCAATATATGACTTTACTCAAAGAAGGTTTGGCACAGAGGTAGCAGATTATTTGATAAGTTCCATGATTTGTGGAATATGCGCTGGAAATGCTAAAGAAATAAGTGTAAATTTCTTATTGAAACAGTTGTTTGAGTATGAGCAACAATTTGGTAGCATAACACGCGGTCTTTATAAAAATATGTTTAGAGGCAAAGCAAATTTCAAAATGGGTCGGTTGGCTCAGAAAGCAAAACAAAATAAGTGGAATGTATATTCGTTCAAAAATGGAATGGAAACCTTAACACGAGGGTTACAAAAGTCTATAGAAGGTGATGTTGAAATTGATCTAAATACCAAATGTGAACTTATTGAATTTGGCAAAGATCAGACAGAAGTTGTGGTACATTACAACAGTGGTTCTAGTAAAACCTTTAGCCATATTATAAGTGCAATTCCAGCTCAGAGTTTGGCCAGTTTATTTCATAAAGAACATGAAAGTTTAAGAAGAATGTTAGAGAATATTAAGAGTGTTTCAGTTGCTGTTGTGAATTTACATTATCAGGGGAATGTTTTAAAAAATAGTGCTTTTGGTTTTTTGGTGCCTCCAACGGAAAATCTTCCCATTTTGGGTGTTATTTTCGATTCATGTTGTTTCCATTGTGGAGGAGATACTGTGTTAACTGTTATGATGGGTGGTTATTGGTTCGATAAATACTTTGGTAGCAATCCTAACTCCGATACCGTTTTAACAACTGCAGTGGACCAAATCAAAACGACATTAGGTATATCTGATAGCCCTGCATATTCCAAAGTAAACATTTTGAAAAACTGCATTCCGCAATATGTAGTGGGACACACCGAGAATATACAAAACATTCAGGATTATATTAGGAAGTATAATTTGCCTTTATCATTGTGCGGTGCTTCTTATTATGGTGTAGGTGTTAATGATGTAATTTTATCTGGGAAGAATGCAGTTGAAAAAGTACAAACTTTGCTTTATCAAGACAAAAACGGGTGATTTCATTGTGATATAATCATAAGAGATAATAAAATATCATATTGTTATTTTTACACATTTTATTTCTAGAATTCTTATAGAAAATACACACATATAATAGAAATTATCCTTAAACTGTTAAAATATCCAGTTAAAAATGTTTTTGCTAGCTTATTACTGCATCTTTGCCTGAAAAAAATAATCGGGTATAAAATTGCTTTATGCAGAAACTACTAAGGTTTAACAGAAAAAAAAAACTAATAAGCATGCAAAAACAGTTTTTATTTTAAATAAATAAGTAATTACATCCACTCTACAATACTACAAAAACCCAAAACTAAACCACAAAGTATTTTATCCCTGTGGACTAGCAGCTAAATAAGAATCGCCAAAGTAAACCAACATAACTAAAATATTACTACACTATAATAAATAAAAACAATGTTGCAGTGAATACTTTGGTGCACAAAACTAATCTGTCTACATTTACACTCATTTCACGTTACCTGCAAACTTAATTTCATCAAATGCTTTTCTAGCCCTCTTCAACTCCTCATTCATTGTCAATAAATCCTTCACTCTGGCGTATTTTCGTGCGTCTTTGCGAACTAAGAAAACAATGTCCTCCACTTGGACTCTACCAGTTCTGCCTATTTCCATGGCCCTATAATTTGTGCCTGTTTTGATTCATCATATTAGGTTTTACAAATGAACAGTTCTTACTTGTGAGTCATTTCTGTAATAAATTCGATGACTAAATCTTCGATTATATCAACACTTTCCGTGTATGGATTCTGATCGTCTCCGAAACCATACATCATACACCTTAGCTCTTTGCTGAAAAGCCTTTTACGGCCAGAGGTGCAAAGGGCAACTGTAGTTTCGGCTGCATCGTCTTCTTCGAACTAAAATTGTCAATAATTTTAAAATGTTTTAGGTTTTCGTATAGGTATTTCTGACCTGTTCAAAGTTTTCATCGTTAGCTATCATTTTCCTTTGTTATTGGACTATTAAATTTTTTCTTCTGTGGTTTGCCATAGAAACGGGAACGTCAGGCTAATTCACAAGCGAAAAAATTGTAGCAATTCGCGGTTATAATTTTGGCCCCGAGAAGTAAAGAAGTAGAAGAAAATTTCATGTCCATGTTTAATATTCTCATTGAAAATCAGTTTAAGAAATAAACTAAAGTTGATGATCAGTATCTTAAGGCTGTCCTCGTATTGGTAACTAATAGATACCATGGACATCCGAATATTAAGATCCACAAAAACATTATATTTGAAATGACGCACTTGATTCAAAGTTACCGTACAATATTTTAACTATATTTTAGAATTAAAATATAGGAGGTATATACATATATCCAAAGATTTGTTTCTTCTCAACTCGTTGCGACCTAATCCTGTGTTTTATACTAGGATATTCTGTGCGAGATTAACCATTAATCCTTTCCAAGGAAAATCCGGTTTAATCAGATCTAAAATCAGTTTATTATAAGTGAGCGGCAAACAAAGCTAGGTAGCTGAGCTCCATGTTTAATTCGCCTGTGGTCAATGCTGTGGGATGATTCGAAACTGGCTAAATGCACGAAAAGCATTCTCTCTTAGGAAGAAGAAGCTTGCTCTGTGGGCCCGTCACATCACCAGTAGTATTCTGTGGTCAGTGTTGAATATTTGTCGAACGTAGTGCTTACGTTTTTGTCAACATTTGTTGTACTTATTTTGCAGCCTTCAAATACGCGAAGATTCCATAAGGTCATTAGGAAGTTAAAGCCATCGATGTTGAAGAAAATAGCAACAAACCTGTAGATTAAATTATAACCTCAAAATATGCCTAAATACTATTGCGATTACTGTGACACTTACTTAACCCACGACTCGCCTAGTGTTAGAAAAACTCATTGTACGGGCAGAAAGCACAAGGATAATGTAAAATTTTACTACCAAAAATGGATGGAAGAACAGGCCCAACATTTAATTGATGCCACAACTGCTGCTTTTAAAGCAGGTAAAATTGCTAATAATCCGTTTGCCCAGCCTGGCAAAGGAGTTGCAATACCGCCGCCTGCACAGTTAATGGGTCAAAGGCCCGGCGCACCTCCTGCACCTGGCATGATGCCTCCTGGGCGTAAGTATTTTAATTCGAACCCAATGTATATTTTTATTAAAAACTAACATATTTTAAGTTGTGTTTTAATTTGCTTCTTTTCCTTAGCCATGGGACCTGGTGGGCAAATGCCGCCCATGATGATGGGTCCACATGGACCAATGCCTCCAATGATGGGCATGCGACCTCCTATGATGGGAATGATGCCCATGGGTCCGATGGGGCCTATTACTCCAGCTGTACGGTCTCAACACTAGGCAAATTATTTTTGTGTGTAATTTAATATAATGTCCTTTTATAATAAAACTTATTTCAGATAGTTGACTCTGTGTTTCAACAGTGCAAATTAAATTGTTCTTCAGGTATTCTAAGACTGTTGTTCTGGTTGCATTCAGACAAAGCATTTGTGTAACAAATTTGTATATATTCTACAATTATGGGGGGTTTATTGTCCAATACAATAATATTAGACTTTATCTGTAATTGCAAGCAACTCATTGCCTTATAATTAATAATAATTATTAATAAAGGTGTGGTTATTGTGAGGACAAAAACTTTTTTTAAAGTACTAGAAACGCCTTGGTTATTGAGGAATTATAATCTTCAAAACATTTTTCTGATCCGGCCCTCGTAGGAATGTAATCAATGTAAATTTTTAATCACATTGTACGACAAACCACTTTAACCTTTTTATTTTCAGTTTATTTACAAAAAATCGAAATATATTACTTTTAAATATAAATAACTTATTTTAGAATACTTATAATCTTTAAAAAGAACAAAAAAGTTACATATGCCCACTCGAACATAAAGTATCAGATATTGTGATGATGCATAAAATCTTTAGGTGGACAGGGTACATCGTGGCCAACTTGCGCATTTCTAAGTTCCACAGACAACAGGAATGTGAATGTTTGACCACGATCCAGGTCTACCTTTACAGAAAGAAGTGAAGTCGTAAAATGCTATATAAAACCAAACTAAATTGAACTCGGTATCAAAATATTTGCAAGACTAGAACTTAATATGAAAAATACATTCGTAAATTCGTAATAGTTTCATACAAAAATAAATAAATATATTTTGGCGTAGATATATATGTAAAACTTCGTATGCTGTGAACACAGAATAAACAGAAGGCTGACTCTCCCGAAATTCCCTGAAGTTTCACAAATCGTCATCCCATTTAATACAGGTAGAACGCAGAGGCGTATTAAAAAATTGTTTTCAATTATGGCAAATTTCAATGTATTGACATTTATTTTGATCGAGTGCATTTTGCATCATTTTCCGTCTTGACAAAGAGTTTTCTGTAGGTTATTTTTTTATTTTTAGGTTAAGCAAAGTGTCGCTGGGAAACTGAGCGTTATCCTTCTGGTTGTTTGTCTATTCTGTGTCATGCATACTATAAAAAAACAGCGCGTTAAAACGCAGTTTCCAACGTTGGTGGCACCTTCTTGACATTTCCGTCGCTCGCAGTGTTGCCGAAAAACTCGGCCCGCTGCGCGGACAGCCTTTGACTAATGGACAGTGGACTATTTGTACTTTCTTCGGCTTGACTAATTCGGGTCGCGTTTCCCTTCTTTTTCTCCATGGACGTTGACGAATTGCCGCTGCTTTCGTCTTCCCGACAGTCCTCCATGATGGTGGAAGACAATACGTCGCTTCTCGGATTGGCGAATCGCCAATGCGACCGTGGAGACAGGATTTTCGCGGTCGGTTTAATGGACGCCTTGTCGGGCGAACCTGGAGGGTTATTTAACAGTCTTCTGTTGAGCAAGCTCCTCGGAGAAGAGCTCAGGTCTAATATTGTCATGTCTTTAACGTTGCCAGGGGAAGTGGGCTGTGGTTTCTGCTCCATTTTCTGTTTGGATAGTTTCAATTGCTCCACCGCGGATACTTTTTTGTTGGCTGACAAGGAACTAGTTTTCGATAGCAGCAACCTTTTGAAATCCAACGTGGACGTTTTCTTGGGGCTTTTGCGATCTTTGCAGCTTTGACGACTTCCCGATTCGTTGGGCGGCGAAATTTTGTCCGTATCGGGGTTGAGGTCTATGTATTCACCCCTGCTGGGCGACCAACTGAGTCTGCTTCCTATATAGCCGGTCTCTACCGCTGGCTTTTTAGGGGCGGTGCTTTCACCTACGGTTACCGGAGACGCTCTATGCGGTTGGTCGTCGATGTTGAGCTTCTTCTTAGTTTTGTGGATGACCGCGTAGAGCTCCTCATTGGACATGGTACTCTTCTTTGGCGACATTACTTTGTGGTCCAAATTCAATTTAGTCGCCGCTTTAAGCTGCGAAGGGGTGGACGATTTCAACCCGCCTGTGCTTCTTACTGGATCTATCGGCGAGATCTTGAAAGAGTCCTCCTCCCCCTGCGATTCCAGGTCACGATAACCGAGCTTGGGACTGTAAAACTCCTGCGGATGGGGTATTCCCACTTTCTCGCCCAAACTGATCAAATTTTGGTCACTTCGGAATACCATTTGCCTCGTGAGGGGTCGCGTATCCTTGTCCAGTCCTCGGGTGATGTCGGGAGTGACTGATCGCTCTGGGGGAATTTCGTAACCGAAGAACTGAGACCGTTTCCCGGGCAATGTCGAGTAGAGGGCGCGACCTTGGTAGTACTGGTGAGCCGTGGGGTACTGGCATTGGTCTTCAGCGTATCTGTACATGTCTGGAGTGCGGTTTGGTAGGTATGTTCCAAGCGACGTGTTTGGAGGATGATGATGGGGTCGGTCCTGGTGCGACGCGCCTTCTGCAACCAGCAAACGAAGGAATAAGCGGTTTCTTTAAATGCGTTCGCGAAGACAATAGATAGCAAATTGACTGCTGCCGTTTGCTGATGTTAAAATTTATTGATGGTTTTACTTCGCTTGAGATGCATCAAATGGTGTCCCAACAAAAAAGAGTTTATTTTCCAAAAAACATTTACTAATAATATTGAGTAGAATAAAAGTTTTGAAAATGGTAAATACCCACAATTTGAAAAAATGACACAATTAATCATATACGGTCGATTGCAGAGCAGATATTTACGTACTTGTGAATCTGAATTGATTTTTTAAAAAATGTTTTTAATTGTTTTCTGGAGTAGGTAGTTGATCATATGCAAGCTGTTTCAGGCATTTCTAGTCTTATAATAATAATAATAATAATAATAATAATAATAATAATAATAATAATAATAATAGTTATGTTTTGCATCTATTAATTATAGTACAATATAAAACAGAAGTAGTGGCGAGAGGTGCACAAAAATGGCAACTTAACAAAAAATCATTGTCCAGATCTAAGATTTGTGTAATTAGATAGCTGCCTAAAAACTAACCAAAATTAACTAACTTATCAAACGATTAGGGTAGAAAAAACAAATTCTTTAATTTTAGTATTTCCGTCACTAGTTTTGTTTTTTCATCCAATAATGATAGTTGATTGAGGAAACTGATTTGTTAAATAGTTTAAAAGTTATCGAAAAAGTGGCCACTTCAAAAAAAATCATTGTCCAGATCTAAAATTTGTTTAATTAGATAGCTGCCTAAAAACTAACCAAAATTAACTAGGTTCAATAAAATGTATCCTTTATAATTTATAAATCTACTTTAAGAATTATAACGCTTTGAAGCTACTAAAATTAAATTATCAAAGGACTAGAATAGAAAAAACAAATTCTTTAATTTTAGTATTTCCGTTGCTTTTTTTGTTTTTTCATTCAATAATGATAGTTGATTAAATGGTTTAAAAGTTATCGACAAAGTGGCCACTTTACCTGACCCATGGGATAAAATTATTATCGCAGCTAAAAACATTATATTTTATACTTTGTCCAAAGCCACTAAGGATAAAGTAGATAATAGTGTTTTTTTTTCTTAAATGTAAAATAAAAAACCTCTTTTTTGTATTTTATATATGCCTTCAAATCTATAAATAGTACTTTTCCATCCATCGCTAAAAAGAGAGAAAGATTGTTTTGATCTAAGGTTAATCAATTTTTAAATGACCACTAACTTGATATTTAAATAAATTTTAAGTAACTAATTATTTATTCATCCAACAATTTACGTGAGTTTAATCATTATTTATTATAGGCTGAAAATAGCATAGGTGTGAACCAATATGTTTAATCTTTATCAAACTCAGTTGAAATAAATACAATGATGGGTATCCAACATTATAACTCAAACTCTTGCTCTACAAGCGCAACATTTCCATCCGGATTAGCAAATCAATTTGGTAACTAATTCATGAACGTATCATCGATTGACATTTTCATTTCTTATCTTAAGCTCCACTTTTATTAACATTTTTGTTTTGTCAAAAACACCATGCAAAATTTAGAACACACAGGATTCATGCTTTAAATTAAAAAAAAAAAACAAAAATGCAAAAATAGCTCACCTTGATTTCGTCTCACACAAAAACCGGAACTCAGTTACATGCAGAAGTGGTGTCGTGCAACCTACAGCGGTGCGGTGTGCATAAACCGAAAGCTTTTACCCTGAAGGTCTCGGTGCGTACCCGAAACGTTTAAACCCGCAATAACAAACTCGGAAGTTCTTTTTTTTTAATTTTGATTATTTCGATGTCGGTGGCGCGCCGTGACACACGTTTTAAACAAAACGGGTTCTTTCAATCGGTTATTTGTAAACAGATTTAACGTTAAATGTGTCATTTAGCGATAAGGAAGGATTCCGAATTATTAATGGTGTTATGTACACAGTGTGGTTAAAAAATCGCGGTTTTAGTTGGTTAGCACCAGTGAAAAGTGTGTTAAAGTTAAAAATAGATCGGATTTTGATACTGTTTTATTGTGCGACCATATTATTATTTTAAGTACATCGCAGGTGTATAGCAACACAGACACAATTTAAGGGGCATGTTCAGAATGTGCGTGGCGGCATGCTGTTTCGTTGCGGAAAGAAGTAGACGACGGGACAAAGAAAAATCACCCCCCTAGGTCCATAAGTTTTCACTTTGATTTCTGAAATAGTTCTTCTTATCGACTGTCTATTTAACTTCATATTAATTTATTTTTGCTTTTGATCAGCAAATCCCAATGCCCAAACTAATATTGTTTATTGAAAAGAAACTCTAAAATGATTTTCTAGGCATCAATGGAAATGTAGTTTTAACGAAGATATTTTGAGATTCTTCAAATATACGCACAATCTTACTCTACTTTTATAAAACCGTCTGTACGGGCTGACATGTGGAAAAATAAGTTTTAATTTGTTCATTCGTTGAAAGAGAAAAAGTGTATTCTTTATTGTAAAAAAAATGATCACAATTTAGTGTACAAGGGTAATGAACTTCAGGAAAATTCCAATGTATTTTAGCACATTAATTTCATGCAAGGTATTACAGAGGAATTTCCTGAAAATTAATGGTTATTCGGAGCAATTCAGATTTTTTTCTCTTCGGGAAATGATTTTATCATTACTTTTGAAAACAAATTCTTTAAATAAATTTTTACTTATTCTGCAAATTGACCAATTTACCTGGAATTATGCAAAATCACTTGTATTTTCGGTAATCTGCAGATTTACTGCGCCGTTTTTGGCTACCTGCAAAATTTGTGATGCGTTAGGGGATTTGAGGATTGAAAGTGTTTATTTTTCGCATTGAATAGACGATCTGTTGATAAATAAAATTAAATCTAAACAAAATTGTCGATCGGTTAGCAGACCTGTTAACAAATTGAACCACTATACCAACCTACGTAGAAATACGCATGACAAATACATGTACAACGGCCTTGACACAAACGTAAACATAAACCTAACCTAAAATTGTAAATACCGTATTATTTGATAAGGCGTTAAATGTTTGAGTGGAATTCGTTGTTGCCAATACTCATAATAGTTTCGTACGGAAATAAGCAAGTATTTGGTAAGCTTTGGTTAGTTTCTAGTTTCTAGTTTTGAGTTGATGATGATAAAAATTGAAGGTATAACTTATATTTAATACCTTGTAGTATTTGTTTTTGTCTGCGACTTGTACTTACAGAATATTAATGATGTTTTTTCGTCAGTCAAATGATAGAAATGCATTGTTATAGCTCTCATTACTAAATAATGTATGTAGCTTCTCCAAAAATGTTTCTTTCTTTCCGCCCACTATTACGCCAATTAACAAACTCACGTAATTGGGCATTGTATCCAATGCACAATGCATAATGTTGGTAAATTGGTCAGTTTGCAGAATTGCAGAATTCCTAGACATTTTGTACATTGATGGTTTCTATATATTAAACATATATACGCTAGAGAACTGTTCTAGATATGTATAATTAAATGGTGCTGATACCTATATTTGCTGATAAAAATACCCCTTTTATTATTTACCAGTGCAAAAATCAAGAACATGTGTTATATTGACTTGTTTATAATTTGACTACGTCACTGGATATTAAAGTTGCATTAATCAAATGTTTGTTGACATTTTTTAAACTGTTTCAAATTATTAAATACCAAAAACAACTCATCACTAAAATAATTTTTGATGTAATTTTGGTGTTAACCAATGTGATTTAATAAATTTTTTGGTTACATACTAATTTATAATAATTGCTCATATAATAAAGAGCGCCAAAACTGTTTAGGTGCGGATTGAAAAAGTGAATTTGAATTTGAAACGGGCACAAACGTTCAAAGCGAACCCCCGTGGAATAAATTTGGTTAGTTTAACGAGCTAATCGAACCCAGTCGCCTGCTTATGTCCGCAACTAACCAAAACAAAATAGAATATAAAATGCTCGAAAGAAAAGAAAAAAAATTAACGAAAAATACAATACAAACACAAGATTACATGCGACACAAATTTACAAGGATACGTATGATAAAACACGGAAAGACTAAATTTACACACATAATATGACGGATAAAAAAATCAGTCTTTGCTTACAAACAAAAATGTAATCTACCACTTACGAACTAAGTAATAATATGGAAGACACAAGCATAAATTTTATATACCTATGGGTAGGACTAAATCGCAACAAGAAAAATCAACCGACCAAATAAATACCTAATTATATTGCACAGGAACAAAATTGCGTCCACCGATATGTTGTATACACATTAAAAAACAGTTAATATTAGGGAAGTACCTTCAACCGACAGTCATTCAAGTGCGTGATTTGTTATTGTTTTGGTTATGTGAGTCTCTTCCACCGTGAGCAAAGCTTGAATCGCAAACACCGGAATCGTGTATTTCCCAAAAAGCCAAACGCGTCGGCAGGTAGGAGCAATTCCCAAAACCAAGCATTTTTGAAAAAGTAGAAAATGATTTTCGTGTGCGTGGAAGATACTCCCGAGAATGTAGACGCGAAATCTGGATCGGGGGTGGCCAAGAATCATCGATTTCCGTCCGAAAGTGGCACGTGCCGCACGCAGTCCAGGGACGTACTCGCGCAGTCAAAAAGTGGATGAATTCGGCGATGTGTTAAAACTTCAATTTGGGTTTAATTAGTTTAGCTAGAAAAAAAACATTTGGTTTCCTCCTGGTTCTCCAACGTTTTTAAACAATAATATATTTTTATCCAATACTTAAATACAGTTATTACCAAAATTATTTATGAAGAACTAAAACCAAATTAAAGTTTCGACATTCCTTATTCGCGAAATCATACACTTTTTTGACCAGTCAGGAATTTGAGGTAGCATTTTTCGGCACCTCTTTGCGTAAATTTCAAAAATATGTCACACCATTGTTTTTCTATACTTTTATAGTCCTTTTTGCCAACCAAACGAAACGACAAAATTAAAACCAAAAGTTTCTATAGTATATAATGAGCTAAATGCTCTATTGAATTTTTCAATTTTCGATATGTTATATTGCTAGAGCCAAAGAATTTTGAACTTATGGATGGAAAATGTACAATGGTGACATTAGAAACCACTCAGTTTTATGATGACCTCCTTAATAATCTGTCATAACAGTTTCTGTATTTGTGTTGTAGGAGAAGCATTGTTAAATCTAAAACATGTTAAACACGTTAATTGAGTCTGCTGCAGAGGCATTGTTGCATTGTATCTTCAAACTAGCAAAATGAAAGCACTTCTTATGGAATTCAATGCCATGTAAATATTATAAAGATGAAAGTATACTTAAATCGCTCTGCTTGAAGCTGTAAATCTGGTTTATTGCTTACGGCGACCCTTCTAAAGACTAATAAAGAATAAATTTTTTACATCAAACGTTACATTTTTACATCAAACATTAATGTTTCTTGAACAATAACCATCAACAGAGCAGTTGGTGTTGTGTTTGAATTAGAAACCGGTGAACTTACCAAGAAATATATATTTAAAAATCATGCAAACAAGAAAGTCCTATGAAAAAATTTAACATTTTTTCCACCAGAGGTGTCATTGAATAGTCACATCTGAACCTAGATCACCTTATCCACACTGAGTCGGTTACAGGTTTCTAACCTATCGGCGTAAGGTTAGGTTTGGTCCAACGATATACAGATTTAGGACTAGATTTCGTTGCTAGGTTTGGTTGATTTAAATAGGCTATTGTGATATGTTTTCCAATAAAATCGCAATTTTTAAACAATCTGTCACTATAATTGGCGCACTACCTTCCTACGTCAACTGACGGAGACAAAAAGAAAATGAAAAAAAATCATTATTCTTCTTTCTTGAATATTCCAATTTCAAAAAGATCAAGCTAAAAATGGAATCCTTCCGTAAATTGATAATGTAAAAGCTGCAAATGCAACGCAACTGAGTCACACAACAATCAAAAATATTAAGAAAAGAGGAATCAGAAGCAATAAATCCTTTACCTCCAGAAAGAGGTAAAAAAAGTTACATTATATTTAAACAACAAAATAAGACATATGACGTATGATCTGCCTGGACGACTATGTGAAACTTTCAGGCCACAAAATGATAGAAAGGTTCTTTTGGGAAAGTATGTATTAAAATAAACCTTACGGAATGTAGAGTTTATAGTGATATTTGATTTTTTATCCTTGCTTTTTGTGAGCAATATGAAAAAAAAATAGAAAAAGATAGCGTCAGGGGTTAGTTGTGATAATCAATTTGGGGCAGGTTCTGACTGGCACATCTTACCCCCCCTGTTAGGTATTTTTGAAATATACCTAATGAGGGCTTATAACCGGAAAAGCGAAAGACTCAATACCCCCATAGATGTTTGATCGAGCTTCAGTTGAAGTTTTAGAGAACCATCCATTCCTATGCTCGGTAGCCGAAGATTTCCAAATCAACCGCATGACTTTACAGCGGTTTTGTAAGCGAAAGACAGAGGGTAATCTTTTGAAATACTTGTTTTGTTCTGATGATTATTTAGCTTAACTTGTTAAAATATTTTAAGCAACCGAGCAGAAGTAGGCAACAAAGGAAATCGTCAGTTTCTACCGGATCCTATGGAGAACGAGTTAGCTGATTATTTAATTCAACATTCAAAGTTATATTTTGGGTTGCCGTTATCACGTAGAAGTTCGTCCAAACTGGGTTGAAAATAAAATGTTTCTTAAAGGGTATACCGCTCTGCCTCTGAGAACTCCTGAGGCAGCAAGTCTTAGCCGGGAAATTAGTTTTTATAGAACTAACGTGGAAGCTTTTTTTTCACAATTAGTGGAAGTATTAGACCGTTACAAGTTTGAATCTCAATGCCTCTACAATGTTGATGAAATGGGAATTACCACGGTCGGATAGTTGCTAGGAAGGGGGTTAGGCAAGTGGGATGTCACTTCGGTGGAGAGAAGAGGTAGATTGGTTACATTTTGTTTTGCGGTCAGTGCAAGCGGTAACTCAATTCCCTCGCAAGATCTACAGAGACCACTTTGTAAACAATGGCGGAGTCGCAAATCCGTCTGGCTGGATATCTGAAAATGAATTTCATATTTTTTGCAATATTTTACCAAGCACTCCAGAGCATCAAAAGAATAGCCAGTATTACTTGTCCTGGATAATCATGACATTAGACATCAGACAGGTCAGTATATCCGCTAAAAAAAATACATCAACAGTGCGATTAATTTCTTAATGAGAAACCATCCAGGCAAGAAAATGACAATACATATATGATATTTCCTGCATTGCTAAAGAGGTTTCACCGCCACACCAAATAATATTCAAGTTGGGTTTCGAGTTAGTTTTGGCAACGATGAAATTCTGCCTGCCGCTCTTACCGATAGACCAAATCCAGAAATTATCGAAACAGAGCCGCCCAACAATAACGAGCCCCCGATCATTATTGGATACAAATGATTCCCCAATATCCCTAGAATGCCCTAGGATGCTCAAAAAATGCTCAAAAACATAAACTTAACCTCCGATTTAAATCTACAGATTGCTCCAGAAAGTCAAGTAGATGCGACAAATTTATCCGCACCCCCAGGCATGGGCAAATCATATTTTTCACTGGAAGATATACCAAAGGCAGGCAAAAGGACGAGCACCAAAGAGGACGCGTACGTGGCCGTGCGGCTATTTGGACTGAAACTCCCAACAAGGGCGCGTTAGAAGAAACTGTGACTCAGATGATGATATATAGACAGTCTTTAACGTATTTAGTTATGTCACAACTAACTCCGACAGTGCCACAATGAATCCCTAGAAGGTTACTAGCTTTGTTTTTTTGGAGAACATCTGTTAGTTTTTATTTGTATTTACAAATGTTTGTATTTTTATATAGAACAAATGTTGTAGAATAAAAACAACACAAAACCGTCGTTAGAAATTTGCTTTAAAAAATTATAAAATCACTTTTTTTTTAAATGGCACAACCAACCTCGGTGTCCCTTAATACGCCGACCATAGCTTGCAGATTAAAACCAGGTGATGTAAAAGATTTCGCTTTAGTCATGGCCATCTGGGGACTAACGTTTTTATAGGGAAGTTTGACATTTTGAGGTTAGGTTTATTCAGTTAGGTTTTGGCGAAAGAGTGTTGTTTGTGTTTTTTGTGATAAATTAAAAAAATTGTGACGGTTAAAAATGGAACTTAATCGGGGACATTTTCGTGTAATAATTATTTACAACTTTAGATGTGGACTAACTCAACAACAATGCATCGATGAACTTACTCCTGATTATCGCTGGTTTTTGGACTGGATCGATGGTGAAGTTTTCTTAAGGATGAATTTCGTGAAGGTCGTCCAAGAAAACATTGATACAGTGCGGAAACAGGATCGTCATGCGACTTACAATGAGATTGAGCTATCTTTGGGCATTAGTGGGATCAGCATACATACAATTTTGCATGAACATTTGGCCGTTAAAAAAAATTATTCTCTTTGGATTCCACACAATTTGATAACAGCTCAAAAAAAGACTCTTGTTGATTGGTCAAAGGAAATGCTAAAAAAAATGCGATTGCGGTGCTTCCAAACACGTCTATGATATCGTGACAGGCGATGAATCATGGGTCTAAGCATATGAACCTGAAAATAAGCAGCAGTCGAAGTGTGTGGGTCTTTCAGAATGAGACAAAGCTCACAAAAGTTGTTCGTGAGCGAAGCACCTCGAAACAAATGGTAGTGTGTTGCAACTGTTTCTTTGGTGAAACGTAAAACAGTCAATTCTGAATGGTACACAACCATTTGTTTGCCGAAAGTCTTCGAAGAAATTAGAAAAACTAACCTCCGAAAACGAATCATTCTCCACGACGACAATGGTAGCTCTCACCGATCAGTGCAAACAAAGAACTTTTTGATTAAAAAGGTTGATTTGATGAGCCATCCACCTAGTCCTGATTTAGATTACTTCTTTTTACTTCCATACATTAATAATAAATTACGTGGGCACCAGAAGATGAAAAAAAGCATGTTTTGGAGGTTCCCGACTCGATGTGGGAAAAGTGCTTTGATGACTGGTTTTATCGAGTGCAAAGGTGTATTGATCATCAGGGTCAATATTTTGAGGAACAATAAAGTCATATTTGTTGGTAGCTTATAGTTTTTCATTAAAAATCCCGCCATATAAAAGGTAACCCTCGTAGAATAGAGTCGATTGTTTTGAAAGTCATGAAATTCCAAAAATTATTGTCTACGTGTCCACGGGCTTTCGTATTCCGGTCGAACAAATGAAGAAAGTAAGAAACCGATGGGGCGGGGAAAAACTCTACCAGATTTCCGTATCGGCCGCGGACGCTTTCAACACCCTTAGGCACTTTTCGTTCGTCTCGCGCGGTATCTCGACCGGTCTCGGGGAGCTCAGCAGCATCCTCTGCGCCTGCTCCGCGCTGTAGAGCAGGCCGCACCGCTTGACGCACGCTTTGGGAGCGAGAACCGGAGACACCGTCGGCGGATAATTGATGCTCTCCTTCAGGAGCTCGTCCGCCAGCTCCTTCTCGAAACTATCCCGTTCGTCCGCCATATTTTTCTCGTACGTCTGTATCTTTCGCGGGGTGACGATCGCGCTGTTCGCGATCCGATAACTCTCGCGTCTCTTGACCACCCTCGCCCTGTTATTGACCTGGTTGGGATCTTTCGCGACCCCGCGGCCCAACGACCTCTTACCTCTCGCTTCTTTCGGCGACGCCGCGACCGCTCCCGCCGCTTGGACGTGCACGTATGCTCCCTTCGGGCTCAACGCCCGCCCTTTCGGACTGCCCGGACCGACGACGGCCGTCGGAGTACGCACGATCTCCGTTTGATTTCCTCCGGACGCCCTTATCACCACCTTGCCCGATTGCTCCACCTTCGATACCGGACGAACGTTGGCGGTGGCCCTGGGCGGCATCGACGGACTTGAAACCGGACTCTGTCCGGACTTGATAAACGGGCCCGGCTCGAACGTCGTGTGGCAGCCCTTACGCCTCCTCAAGCTGTCCGAACTGTAGACTACCTTGCCTTCCGCGTCCAAGGTCACTCTGGCGCCCTGCCGCTGCTTGCGTTCCAACGAATCCGCCCCTCCGCCACAGGTGACGTTGTTGTTCTCGTTGACGGGCAGTTCGTCGAGCGACACGTACTCGGCGTCGCGCATTTTTCCGCTCAGCACCGTGTTCAGGTTCCTGTTGATCGAGTCATTCGAGTACGTCACCTCTTTGTTGTTATTGCGCACGTCCGCGATGGTGACGTACTCGCCCTCGTCGACGGCGACAGCCTTGGGCGACTTGCTCCTGTCTCTTTTGCCCGCCAGGCTCGCCAAGTTGGTCCTCAGTTTGCCGAACATGTTGTTCAGCGGCATAAGGCTTGACTTTATGACCGGTTGGGTGACGGTCTTCGCGCACTCCTCCTTGACGGTGACGGTGCCGCCGCTCGGCGAAGGCGCCCGTATAGTTGCCTTCACCGTGGCGGTTTGCGCGTCCGGCCGGTCGATGTTCTCTACCGTCGCGTATCCGGATTTCACGTCAACGCTGACCAACGCCAGTCTGTTGGTGCCGTTCACGTTGGTACTGATGATCCGCGTGTCGAATTTATCGGGATCCACCTTCTCCAAGCTGTTCTTCAAGTTGTTTATGATGGTCTGCTTCTTGTAGGAGGAGTTGCTACTCGATTCGTCGTCGCTGTGCGACGGCGTTATCACGCACATCGACGGTATCCTGCTGGAGTTGATGGTCGTCTTGATCCTGATGCGTTCGATACGTTCGGCGCCCTCCATGTCGGACGATTCGGAAAATTCGAAATCCGAGCCGCTCCTCAAACCGTTCGGACTGCTGACGCTCTCGATCGGCGAACTGGACGTGTTGTGGCCGCTGTCCGGCGACACGTCCCCGTCCGTAGACTTTTTCGCGGCGGTCGTGGTATTGGGACTGCGCTTGATGGTGCCGAAATCCTTCTCCGACGACGATTTCGATAGCTTCGATAGCGAGCTCTTTCGCTCGGGCACCGCCGGTCCGATCACCAGACTCTTGTTACTCTCCGACGCCCTTAACGTGGTGCAAACGGTACCGGCGGAACTCGTCGTCGTCGACGTACTTCCCTTGCCGAATAGTTCGTATTCGTTCTCCGCGGTATTATTCGAGATCGCCGACGTGCTCTGAACGGGACTGGACGGCAGCTCCTCCTCCTTTAACGTTTTCAAACCGCTGTCCATGTGGAAAGAGGTGTAATAGCCTTCGGTGTCGCAGGAGTACACCGAGTCGCCGTCCTCGTGGAGGTCGTGGATTATGTCTGGCGTCAGCGTGCCCTCGCTCGTCACGCTTCCCGACGTGGACGCGTTGAAATTGAACCTCCTGCGGGAGTTGACCGAACCCGGCTGCCCTTGGGGCACGTTCAGCGAGTTGTTGGACGTAGCGGCCGACGTCGTAGACTTGGGTTGCGTCGTGGTCGACGTAATCTCCGAGCCGATCGACGTCCTGCCACTCTCCGAGCTCGCGCTCCAGTTACCCGAAGACGAGTGGATTTCCTCCTTGTTCGTGCCGGTCCTCCTCTGTCGCCGTTGCAGCGAGCTGTCGCGCAACTTCACGGCGATGTTCATCATCGCCGTTAACGTGTTGCCGTTGGCGGGCAGCGATTTTTCTGACGAAGATATCGACGAGTTCCTCTCGTGTGTCTTGCGCTCCTTCTCCAAGTTCCTCTTTCGTCTCGATGCGATCGTTTCGTACAAATTGAAATCGTCCACGCCGTCCTCCGAGTTGGTTTTGGACGCGGCGTTCGTTGCGTCGCTCCTCTCCGAACTTTTGTTCATTAATTTGTCGTATTGGGTTTTGCCCCATTGCTTTAGCGTGTTGAAATGTGACTTTTTCACTTCGATAGATTCGCGTTTGCACGATCGCAGCACGTCGCTACTCTTGCTTCTGGGCACGGTGGCCGTTTTGCCGGCGGTCTCTCGGTGATTCGAGGTGGTCGGCGAAGATGGATCGGTCCTACAGAATTTAACGTCAGGGGTGTTAAATAGTCGGAGGCGTCGATGCCAGTGTGAATATTTGGTTTCGTGTGGAGTAAAAAGATTCAATATTTACAGCGACGTGAAGCATGCCAAAAATGGGTTAATCGACGCGTTGATTATTCACACTGTACACAATGTCTCGGTTTCGTTTAGGGCGGATACGTGATCGAAAGATTGCCCGTTGTTTAAAAGTGTTGAAACAATGAAAATATGAGAGTCAACATTTTTAACATCCTCGAATAATACGGTAATCTGCAATGTGCAACATATCGTATTGTAACTAACTACACAACCATATATTCCGTGGACTCAAAATTGCACAAGCGTACAGTACCTTTTTTTCAAAAAATGGAACCAATTATTAAGAAAAGTTGTTTGTTAAGATAAAAAAATCTTTTCTTATATTTTTTTTAAATAATTTTTTGTACTCCCTTCCCTAAAATACCTAATTATACATCGATCTAGCATACGTCATTTTACCACGCCAGTTTCGTGTCCCACGGATCCGAGCCACCTCGGACATTACCGCACGGATTTGGGATCAATCGGATATCTTTTTTTTTTTGACGTTTGTCAATTCTGACGGTCATGTCAGTAAAAACTAAAAGTCGTAGAAAATAGGATATTATGTAACAAGTGCGGTAAACGAGTGACTTAAAAAGTTTACCAAACGTGTTGCATACTATACTGTTTCTACGACTGTTAGTTTTTGAGTTCATTTTTGCAAAACAACACGAATACATTCACTGACAGGCCCGTCAGAATTATTGACAAACGTCAAAATTCAAACCGTGCGGTGAAAACATCCGACTGCACCTAAACCTGTGAAGAAATATTCCTGAAATGCCCGAAGGGCTCGGATCCGTACGACAAGAAACTCACGTGGTTAAGTGACGCTTCCCGCACGCTAGATCGGTGTAAAATTTTATAGAAGGTAGTAGAAAAAGTATCATATGTAACACATTCGGTAGACTTTTTAAATCACTCGTGACTCAAATGCCGTTTACTGCACTTGTTGTATAATATACTATTAAATACTAGAAATACTAGGAGATTTTGGAATTTTCGTTGTCCTTATTTTTTTGTTTACACAACGTTTCGGCCAGATATACCACTACCCGTTATAAAAAGTTTATGAAAAGTTTTGTTTACAAAAAAAAAAATTTTAGTATTCCTTCATAATCATTGTCATCAAATCAATTTAGCAAATTTTTGTTCCAATTCTATGTAATCAATAAAATTACTTAAGACTTTTTATTTTTTTGTGAAACATAAACCACATCCATATTTAATAAAAATTTTATAAAAATTCTTTTTTAGTACCCAGTTCGTTGTTAATTTTAATAGGCATATTAAGAAATCATCATTTACATAGCAAATGTTTAATTTAAAAATTTTGACAGAACGCTGTAGATGTAAATTACTATTAATTGAAAAACATAATATCTTATCAAAATAATCGCGGATATCGAGATGTAAAGAAACGAGACTTTGAAGTAGTCATTATGACAGTCCGATGACGTTGAGTGTTATTGTCAAATAATAATTGCTTGATTGTTAAGAAATTTTATATCAAATGAACCTTCGAACACAGTTAAGACAGGGTCTTTAGGGTGTAAATCCAATAGGAATGAACGTCTTCAAACTGCGTGTAATAAAGAAAATCAACCAAATTTCATGTTTCAGTTCCGTAAAGAAGATTCTGATGTTTTAAAAACGAGACTATCTTTTTTGATTTTATTTTTTCTCTCATCCGTAAAGAAGATTCTGATGTTTTAAAAACGAGACTATCTTTTTTGATTTTATTTTTTCTCTCATCTAAATATCTTTCAATTAATAATTTTTTTCAAATTTGCCATTTTTCCTATTTTGTTAAATTATGTATGTATGTATGTATGTATGTTAAATTGGTTGAGGTTAGTCCAGAATATTAATATTGTTAAATTCGCCATTAAATGCCGATTTTTTAATATGCATATAAAAAAATCTTAGTTTTAAACATAAGTTATAATTGGAACAAAAATTTGCTAAATTGATTTGGTTTTGAATAATTTGCGACAGTATAACATAACTTTTAATTCTAAACAACTTTTCTTAATAATATTTTAATAATTTTTAAAAATAAGAGTACTTTACTCTTGTGCATTTTTGTATTTGTTCTCCTACCCTCTATGCTGTTTGATTTGGGCGTAATATGCTTTTTTCTGTCCGAAAGTAATTAGTATTTTAGTTTCGCAATTATTGCATAGTAAAATAACAGAAGAAGAAAATTCAATGCTTAGATCAAAAAAAGGATTTTTTTTCTGGAGTGGTAAAAGTTAGCTAAATTTTTTTTTTCAAAAAGCTGCTTGGTTTCATGGATTTAGCAGGTACATGATTTTTTCCAAACTTTATTTCTACCAATTTTGGGCACTCTTAATGTAAAGCCCATATGAGAATACTGTATTAGTTGAAGTCGTTTATCATAGACCATACAATAATGTTGAGGAGGTAATAAACGGAATTGTGTAACGCACCAAATTATTAAATATAACTCACGGTGATTAGTGCAGCTGACTCCACAAAACACCAATGAAACCTATTACGCTTAGGTAGTTATTTTAAGAGGTTTAAGGCCTTACTTCCAATCGTTCAAAATGTTTTGCTAATAACAATGTTATATTTAAAATTTAAAAAATTGTCGTCCGTGGCGTTACTTGTGGGCCATCGGATATATAGATAAATAAACTTTCGATCAGGTACCGTCGTCCTACGCGTTAAGCTTATCCGTGTCTTTAACTAATCGCTGGGAAACAACAAACTCACCCCGCCGTCAGCGCGTCTTGTATCTCTTTCTGATCCGTTCCCGCCAAAGTGTTTCGCCGCCTGCTTCGCGGTTTGCGCGTTCTCCCTTTTCGTTTGACCGTGTCGCCATCTGTCGTCCGATTGCCGATTTCGCCGTTCATGAGCGAGCGGCGTTGAAGTGACATCCGGTCGAAACTGCGACCGGAAACATCGACCGCGACTATTTCCGCCGGGAATCTGTAACGTAAGTGCTCCGAGATGAGCCAGATGGCGCCAAAACACGTTTTTAAAGTTTTAATTCAGACTTGTATCGAGAAATAAGTGCATTAAAAAATTACGCCATGTGCTGTTTCCGTACCTGAGCGCGACTACTTGGAGCTGTTCCTCCGGAGAAGGCAGTTTGTGGTCGACCCCTTCGTCGTCCGAGACGATGGTGCCGTCGGTAGCTTCACCGTCGCTCAGTGCGCCGTTGGTGATACGACTCACGCAGCTGGGTCCCACGGTGACGTCACCGAAGGCTTCGTCCGAAGTCCAGCGTCTTAGATCGTTCATCGTGTCCGGCTAAAAGAAAATTAAACATTAAAATGATTGTACAAATTTTTTACATGACTACTTTCATGGGTACTAAAGTTTACATAAAAATTAAGCCTTTATTCGCAGATATCTAAATGGCGGTGACGTCATTAGACAGTAAACGTCTGACATTATGTGATGTAGTAAACAAAATTGTAGTGCATCGGAAACCATCATTATTTAGTATTTAAAAATGTAATATTTAGAACTAGGAAAAACTCATTGGCGCTCCAACAAAATGGAGGCATTTTTCCGACTGCAAGAACCGCTCTCCCCAAAGGGCGACATTTCAGAGAATTGGAAGCAATTTTGGCAGAAATGCCATATTATATACAATACATTATGCAAAGATGTAGGTTTTTCTAAACTTGACAGCTAATGATGGCTCAGAACTGTTTAACAGTTTTAATATTGCAGAAGGCGAAAATGGAAAAGTTGAAAACCATAACCATTCAAGTTTGACGCCCATTGCTCACCTAATTCGCATGTAACATTTGAACGATTTAAATTTAATAGTAAGAAAAACGGAGACAAAACTTTGACGGTTTTTGAAAAGAACTCTGTAAAGTAGGCGAAATGACGAAATACAAAGATCCAAAATATATGATACGTGATAGAATTGTAATAGGAATTCTTGACAAACGAGTCCCAGAGACGCAGAAAGACAGCAGAAGCTAGTAAATCTCAGATGAAAGTCCTGAAAGGTGATTACTTTTGTTGGTTGTTGGTTTTCTAAGAAACCACGAGTTTCTTTTAATTTGTACTCAGTTAATACACTCTGTGAACTAAGATGTTGACTTTAATTTAAGACTAGAAATGTCCGTAATATTACAGAAAACGCTTGCAACTTGCTCGTAAAATAATTCTCTGTTCTTATCCTTTTCGACTGGCAGTTCCTTATAGTTGTATCATTCCACTAATTTCTTATGTCCCGCTATGATGAAATGAAAATCACTTACCACCTAAAATGTATGGTAACCCTAAAAAATAACACAGCTGTGCAGTGATTTTGATGTTTAAAAGCTGTTTGTTGATTTGTATATTTTTTGGGCCTTTTTTCCCAAAAAACGCGATATTTTTGCTCTATCAATTTTTTTTATCGCGCTCTATATCCTAAAGATGTTATTTTATTAATTTACATAAATATTTATTTATACATTTATACATGACATAAATATGTTTGTTCCATGTTAGACATGATCTTTAAATGAATTGATTTTTATGAAATTAAATGTTATTTGGCAACACTGGATAAAATTAGATTCCTCTGCAAGGCAACAGAGTTGGCGCAGAAGCGTCGATACAGCGTTGTAACCTGCTTATGCGGAGTTTGGTTGTATTGGTCGTCGTGTATTCGCGGCTGTTGTCTTCGTTGTTGCGTATTTATAGTGTTCTAGAACATATACATATAGAAAGAAGATAACTTGAACAATCCAAATAACTTTTTTTATATCTATGGTAGTTATGAAGTAGTAAAGCAAAGGCAAACTATAACTTGTGAAAAATGTATACCACGCTTATTTTAGGTAAGAAGAAATGTTTAAGGTTTGGTATTACTATGGTATGGTGAGAGTCTAGAGATCACAGTGATGATTGTTATTTTTTTTTGTGTAGTGTTTAAGGATTCAACAGCAACATTAAGACACAAATTGTGTAACCCAATCTTGACTTTACTATTAACTTTACTAACCCAATCTTGACTTTACTAATCGACCCGTTCCTCATACACCACATGTATACCGCCCCAAAAGAACTAGAAAACATCATACCGGGATCGCGAAAAAGATTTATGTAAATATTTTACCCAGGAAGTAACTCTGGTGTATTGCAACAATATTCCTAACTTAGTTTTAAAATTAGGCAATGCGCAAGGCAATGTAAAAGAAGCATGGCGCCTGTTTATTGACTCAAGTAGGCGTAGTAGTTGTACATTCGGTACATTTAAAAGAAACGTATGAAAATTTAGGATTTCTTTCGAAAAAAAAAAACTATCAATATGTGGTGGACGCTTTGTAGTGACCTTAAAGTTCTGTGCAAGCTCGTAGGACAACAAGGGGGTTATACAAAATTTCCATGGTTTATTTGTGAGTGAGATAGTCGGACAAGAGATAGACACCGGACTCAAATAGAATGGCAATCTAGAACAAGCCTTATACCTGGTAGCAAAAATGAATTACGTTGACCCAAAAAAAAATTACTGCTTCCTCTTCAAATCAAACTTGGCTTGATGTAGCAGTTTGTTAAAGCCTTAGACAAAAATGTATTCAGTGTTTCAAATATTTGTAAAAGTAGGTATTTTTGTTCGGCCGCAGATAAAACATTATGCAAAGACAGGGACTTTCAAAACACAATGAGCAATGTCGAGAAAAACGCCTGTGTTTCGATAAGTTGGGAACTCTAGGGACGAAAACTACGAAAGTATTGTTCAAAATATGTTACAACACTTTCATCGTGTAGGTTCTAATATGGGTTTGAAAGTGCATTTCCTGTTTTCACACTTGAACTATTTTCCTGAAAAATCTTGGAGCAGTTAGTGAAGAACAAGGACTATTTCTGGATGTTGCGCCCTTAAAAACACACATCCGAATATCCGGACAACGCAGCAAAAAGATGAAGATTTCACTCAAAAAAGTCTGAGTAAAGTTTTTGCAAATAAACCTTGCGTGATACAAATAAATGCATAGATTTTTGAAATCAGTTTTCAAAATAAAAACGTCTGTCAAAAAGTTTAATTTTGGAGACACAATCAGATAATCAGACTGGATATTCTTCGGACATCTACCGCTAGGTGGCGGTTTGTATGATTCAAATTACATTGCGCTCAGCCAGTCAGTTTGAATTGCGTGAAATTTTTGGTTCATATTTTTTGTTTATGCTTTGTGGTTTTTGGATTATTGCGAGCTTTGTGTTTAAACTACAATGGAGGCTTAATAGAAAACGTGTCGTGGTCCTGATATATTCAGGAAGTAATATAGGTTTCCAATAAACGATGTTTCTCTGTTCAATAACGGCAATTTCAATAACAAGGGGCAAGAACAAACATATAAGTCTTATAAAGGATGTGATTTCCATTTCACGGAATATGATAAATTAGCAGGAACCAAGAGGGCCTTATGGAAAACAGGTTTTCCAAGTATGCTGAAATCCGAAAGTAATAATTACATCTACTTTTACTAACTGCTTAATTGTAAACAATAATTATTTTGTGGTTCCTTAAATTTCTGACGAAACTGGTGTGTTTGTCGCGAAAATTCATCAGTCATCTGCCGACGAAAATAACTCCCAAAAAGTATCCGAACACTCGTTATTAGGAAATTTTAGTTGAGCTTTTATTCGAGGATTACGCTTACTTTGAAATCGGCCTGTATTTTTGTTGCATGTACTTGTCTTAAAACGCACATATCAGAAATGTATAATATTAAATAAACCTAAGTGTATATATACGTACCATTTTTTAAAAATTTGTTCAGTAGCTTAAAAAACATATTTAAAACGGATTCGTATTTATTGTACATAGTTTAGCAAACGTTGTTGAAAAATTATTGTATTTCTCCTTATCAGAAATCATAAAATATTGCAGGAAAATATCCTTTAATTTATCTTTTCTCTAATAGATGGCAGCGCCATACTTAAAAACAACGGATTTCTTTACCGTCTCTTTTAAAACGCGACACCGCTATGGCGCTGGCGCTTTTGACAGCAAATTATTGTGGGTTTCCCTTCTAGTGTGTGTGTTATATACAATTTAAATATCCTCAGCCATATGAGTTCCATCCAACCTTTTTTACATCTTCAACTAAATTTTTGGGGTTGGTTCTCTAAATAATAGTATATATTTTAATTATTTGTGTTATAAAGCAAATATTAGGCATTTTATAGAAATATAATATTTTAGACATATAGACATTCTTCAATGTATAATATTTCGAAAGTCAATCAGTTCAACTAAATTCTTAAAAGGAATAGTTTGGAACCACCATGATCGACTTTAACTAATTGCATTGCCGGTCGGTTCTCTATTTATCGCTGAAAAAAAAAAAGAAAGTCGATTATTTAGGAGCGTCCGGTTTCGCCTCGAATTATGTCGAAACTCGATAAAAAAAGACGCCGTCATAAAAGATTTCCTTCATTAATTTTCGTTAAAAGTTTGCCTCAGGCAACAGGACAAAAGCGCTCAGCGCTTTTTCGGCGGAATAAAATGCTAAAAGCCCGCGCCGCTGCATTTTCGAATTTTATTTATTCACAATAATTATCAGACTTATTTTATTTATACGTCAAAACATGATACATTACGATATGATACTGTTCTTGTTTCAGTTACCGAATGGTGGCAGCAAATTTTTTGTCCTGGCTGAAAAGAAAATTTATTTGGTTGGTTTTTCATATAGAAAACGAAAATTACCAAGTATAAGAAAAGTTTTACAATTATTTTTCTACAAGCATACAGATTATAACCTCTCAATCCGACAGTGTGTTGATGAAGTGATTCATGATGTTATGAAAGTTTGGAAACTTACTGGTATTTATGTCTGTCAACCATATAACGCTTACTAAAATCATGAAAGTTTATCGAGAGTGGGAACTTAAAAAAAATCTAAAAAAAAAACAAACTTAGAAACAAAAAATTACGGAGCATACATTTAAAAATCGCCTTCAAAATTTGTTTGATGTATCTAATCAACTCAGTCTAAATATTTAAATGAAGAATTTAAAACGTCAAATCGACATAGTATTTTTTTAACTTCTGCAAACTTAGAAGTTTCGACAGATACTCTAATGAATTGTGAGTTTAGAATCTGTATGCTTGTAGAAAAATAATTGTAAAACTTTTCTTATACTCGGTAATTTTCGTTTACATAATTTTCTACACGAAAAACCAACCAAATAAATGTTCTTTTCAGCCATTTTACTCATAATAATTGAAATTACTGAGAGCCTTAAAGAATGACAATACACAGTAATTTTTTAATATATGTGTTACAGACACTGATACTTTGACAACTGTACCGCATGATCTAATACAATTAGTGCTGCCACCTACACTACGTACTGACAACCATTCTAAAATTTCAAATTCATAGAAATAAAACACTGCCTATTAATTAAGATAAAAATTTTGAGAAACTATGTAGATAACAAATTATTAGGAGCTATTTCTGAAAAGTAGTAATTTTTAAACAGGTGTAATTAATCTTCTTTTAATGATAATCATACTTTGTTATACGACTTTGGAAAGTTTAAAGACTCAACTTTAACGATATAAATTGGTTTTTTGTAAAAAAATCGCAAACATTATACGTAAATTTAATTTTAATGTTATGAAACTAAAATAAAAATAGCGACCCCTTAGAGTTGAGCTACAGGGCTCATCTTTGATGAGGATTTTTTTATATCAAAAAGAAACATTTGAGAGGGTAAGAGCTAAAAAAAAAATAAAAAATTTTTTGCAGCATCCTAATGTGGGCAACAAACCTCAAACTCTATGAGTTATTCAGATTTAAACAAGGTGAGACCCCTGCGTGACTCCGATCGGATTTTTTCAGCTTTGAAATTTGCACTTACTATTATTACCCTTTACAAAGATTCTAGATTGGTTAATTTCCAAATAAATAAATATCAGGAAAATTGAGGACGCGTGTCTCACGTTTACCAACAAAACACAATTTTTATTTCCCGATAAAGATAATGTTAATAACAATTAACGGGATTTCGAGATGTCCGAAAAGTCACTGCGTAAACACATTTCGTTAATTCAATTTAAGAAGCCGTATCTGTTTAATAGTGCCGCAATGATATCGCCGTCTCCTTTGGAACGCCGAGATATGCCACACAAGCGTAATCGTTTTTATGCGCACTTTTGTACAACTCTTTTATAACGATTTTAATTCTTTTAATCGGGTTAATAAATGCCTCTGTGAATGGCCGAAGATATGGTGAAATATTAACTTTTACGGCCCGTTTTCTTAATGAATAACGCCGAAGAGAGTCCGCGATAAGATCTGCTGGACGTTGTTGACTGAGTGCGCCGGGGTGATTATATACAGGCCGAACCCGAAGTTGAAAGTTCTCGACTATGATTATTAAAATAAACGATGTTGTCTAAAAACTTGAAAATAAAAAACCCCCTCTTAATGTATACCTTAAAACTCTTACTTACTTAAAACTAACCAAACCTTTGTTATCCGGTTTATTACCACAAGAAATTAATGTGGATATGGTACAGCTCCCGGCTGAATACGCATCCTCGTAACATGTGGTGGAGAACTGAGTAAAATACTTTAAACTGGACAGGGAGATCTGTGAATAAACTGCTGTCGGAAAATAGACAGAGCACGGTAAAATTGGTGGCTCATACTGTGATTTTTCAATAGGTAGTGTAGCGAAAAAGGTTCCAAAATGTTCTATTGACACTCCTTGGTGTTCACTAATATGATCATGAGACAAAATGTTGTAGAGGCAATATTTGAAGGTATGGAACCTATGTTTATCTTTGTAGATTATTGATCACTTGGGGGGGGGGGGGGGGTTGTAAGGTATATAGAAGCGCAATACGCAGCCTCTCGTATACAAATGCCAACCTCACCTACACGAGCTACAACTTTAGTTGTTCGGTACACCGTGTCTACTAACTAACGAGGATTTTATTTAATCGTGTCTGAACTACAACTTGTGACTAGAAATTATAAGATATTGTTCATATATCACTCCAGTGTCTGGCGCATTTCACAGCATTTTCATTGCACGTCCAAAGGTCCCGGATTACATGAGGCTTGTAGGGGTTGACACGCTAGAAGGTGCTCCATTGTCTGGGATTGTCCTCCTTTCCTCTTTCACATGTCCCCATTTCAGGGGCTTGTTCTTGGATCTCCCCATTTGGCATTCGAGTCGGTTGAGGGTTTTCCAGGTACCCCAGTCTAAGTCAGAGCCTGCAGGAAGTTTTTCTTTTGTGTTCCAGGTTGGAATGTCGTTGACTGCTAGGCGCTGTTCACATTTTGCCTCCTTGGTAGCAGTTTTAGAGCCTGTGACGGGCTGTGTAGATTGCATAAAGCCTCGCCTTGATTTCAGTCTGGCCGCTGCCGGTATATACTTTTTATGGAGAATGTCTGGTGTCTTCACATTGTCTGCTTCGTTCCGCCATGGCTAGGGTTTCCCTACGTATTTGCGGTGCTGCAATTCCGGCTAGCATGTAAAGCTGATCAAGTTTAGTGGGTTTTAGGTATCCGGTTATTAATCTAGACAAGTCATTCAGGACAGGGTCCAGTCTATGGGCATGTGATGATCTCACCCATACGGGGAATGGGATGCATACTCGGCTGCGGAGTAGCACAGTGCGAGGTCCGAGGAGTGCAGAACGTTAGGGTTTGCCTCCCATCGAGCATTAGTCAGTTTCCGAAGAATGCCGTTTCTGGTGTTGACTTTGGCCTTGGTTTTATCGATATGCTTTCTGAACGTTAGGGAGCGGTCTAATGCAACACCTAGATATGTTGCAGTCTGACTGAGTTCCATTCTATTTGTAGTTCCCTTCTCGCCTGCCGGTTATTGAGGTGGAACGACAGGAGACTACCAGTTGACCAAAGTGATAAAAACAATGCTATCTAACAGAAGATACTATGTAGAGTGCCAAGGAACGAGAAGCCGTTGGAGGAACCAGAAGAAAGACCTTTCCCAAGGTAGCGTGCTAGCACCCATGCTTTTCAATGTTTATACCAATGACCAATCAATCGGCCCATCAACAAGAAGCTTTAGATACGCCGACGACGTAGTTATCACCTGCCAGTGAAAAAACATCGCAGAGATAGAGGAGCAGATAACAGAATCCCTATCAAGACTGAATGATTATTACAGATCAAATCAGCTCCGCCCAAATCCAGCGAAAACTAACTAGTATATGGCGACCGAATGACTACCGGGATAAGTAGTCCCCCACCTAAGGGTCAACAGCTTTGGGTGGAGGAACCATTAGGGGGAAGGACACCGCATTGTCCTGAGGTTGAGAAATCGATCTCAAAGGCGGAAGAATCACTGTAAAGATCAACGGCATTGAGCTGTAAAAGGCAAGGTAAAGATCTACTGGACATCTCAAGAATAATCAACATGGCTATCTTCAAATCAAATCAGTCCGGAATTTCAACCTCCCCAATCGGATCTCCGGGGGGAGCACGTTTGAACAGTAGAATGAGAAATGATAGCATTAAAATAAGACAACCTAGCAGAATATGTACTTGGAACATTAAGACCATGGCTCAGAAAGAAATGGATCGCCTAAAAATAGAAATGATGGCGAGTTACTGCGACATTGAATATATTACTCCGGAACAACGGATGGAAGGTACGAGCATGGTGTAGGAAGAATCATACAGAAAAAAGTGGCTAAACACGTTATCAATTTTATACCTGTGAATGAAAGGATTATGCTTCTTCAAGTAAATACTTCGCCTGTGAACACTAATATAATTCAAGTTTACGCACCCACCACAGAGCATAGTGATGAAGAAGTGCAAGTATTTTATACCAAGATTCACGACTTGATAAGAAAGTTGCCGAAATATAAAGTCCTAATACTAATGGTAGACTTTAACGCTAAAGTAGGCAGAGGAAGAATGGGCGGACATATTGCGCCTTACAGACTTGGAGATAGGAATGACAGAGGAGAAACTCTCAGTATATTCATAGCCGAACACAACCTAGTTATACTAAACACATTCTACAAACTACCACCAAGACGAATATATACGTGGAAGTCATCCAGAGATAATGGAAAGGACATAGTTTTACCAGTGTAAAAACATATAGAACTAAACTAAATAGAGTACAAACACGATGCACGGTAAACATACATACATACAAACATAACATACGAGATCAGGTAACACAAATCTTTAATGAGAAGTGCATCCAGATAAAGGAAGTATTTAACGACCCGAATCAGCAAATCCAGGCACTAAAGAGAACGGTGGAAAATCTCAAAAAAGAACTACTAAAAAACGACAATGACAACAGAAAATCTTGGATAACAGAAGAAATCCTACAGCTTATGGAAGTAAGAAGAAAACACAGAACGACATTACAAAATACCAACAACTCAACAGACTAATACAAAGAAAGGTTAGAGAAGGGAAATAAAAAGATATAGAAGGAAAATGTCAAGAAATTGAAGAGCTACAAAGTAATCTGATGAATTCAACGTACACAAAAAAGTTAAAGAAAGAAGTGGAACGTATAAGAAAAAAACCGTAAGTAAGCTATTCAACGAAAGCGGAAAATTGAATTGTGAACGAAAAGACATTAAAGACACATGGGAAAAATATATAAAAAATCTATTCCACGATATGTTTGCTTTATTGATTATGAGAAAGCGTTTGATAAGGTACAACACGAGAGGATGATGCAAGTATTGAAGGATTGAAGGAATGGATGACAAGGATATTAGAATCATAAGAAACTTATACTGGAATCAAACAGCTATCATAAAGTCTGATACAAATAAGGAAGTCAATGTCATTGCTATATAACGTGGCGTTAGAGAGGAATGTATTTTCTTCTTTAATCTTCAACTTGTACTCGGAGGAAATATTCGCTACAGCCTTGAAAAATATCGACAATGGAATTCTACTGAATGCAGAACGTATTAACAACATTCGATATGAAGACGACACTGCGGTGTTCGCTGATAGCTTGAATGGCTTGCAAGAGTTAATGAACAGGATAAACGACGCCAGTGACCAATATGACCTAAGCATGAACATTAGTAAAACCAAGTTCATGATAATAACTAAACAAAATATCCAAAACTGTCAACTGTTCATTAGAGAAAGATGGGAACGGGTTCCTAAGTTCACTTATCTGGAAACGACAATTAATGAACAATGGGATCACTTTCAAGAGGTTAAGTGCAGAACAGACTCTTAAGATGCTACGTTTTCGCAACGGTACTCTACGGGGTGGAGTCGTGGACACTAACCGAGGCAACACAAAAAAGGCTGGAAGCATTTGAAATGTGGCTGTACCGAAAAATTCAGAAGATTTCATGGCTGGACCGGGCATCAAATGAGTCAGTGCTGGAGAGAATGAACAACGAAAATGAACAGATAAGCATTATAAAAAGAAGAAAACTTGAGTACCTGTATGTCTTCTTTATTGTGTTTTTTTGGCAATTATGTCTTCTTTTTTTCCTATTTCTTAGAGGCCTTCCAGTGGTTTTTAATTCAAAAGATAAACCATTGTTTCTGAAGTTAAAGCGCTTAACCATCGTGTGGCACGATCACTATGCTGGTTTTTTAAATTTTTCTTTTTTTCTTTTTTGTTTCTAACCAAAACTTTTGCACATCGTCTGCCGAACGAAGTCGAATATGATTTGGAATTCTTTAAATCCCCGTTGAAATAAAATAAAATAATATGCGTCCGACGCCACTGCTCTTCTAAATATGTAACGCAGAACAGGAAATCGGCTGGCCTATTATTCCGGGACGATCTTTGGCGCCGCATGGCGAGAAAATTAAATGAACGTATCCACTTCCTCCTTCTCCTCCTTTGCGCCATCTCTTTCGCCATTAACAGCGAAACGGAAAACCAGGACATTTTCGACCGATTAATGGCGTAATATTGGGAACAATAATTTCTTTTATAAGGGACTTAAGCAATGTAAGATATTAAAGATATAAGAGATAGATAAAGATATGATATAATATAACCCTCAAGGCTGAAAAGGAACGTGGAAATTATATACAATACAATATTGTAATTGTTAAGTGATAATGTACATATAGATCACAACGTTCTTCTATATCTTCCGATTTCCTTTCTCTAATCTCTATGTCTATCCCTTCACTCCAAATTTTTCGTGGTCTCCATCAAAATTTGCTACTGCTATTGCTGTATTTACATTTCGTTTGCATTTATACAGTCTTCTACAATCATCTGTTAAGTGTACGTAAATAAATAATTAATGATTATTGTCATTGTTTTTGATGTGACACTCGTTCGCTACACAACATTTTTTACTTCGAGTTTGATCTTTAAGAAAATTGTGTGGATGACCTAAAAATTAAAAAAAAAGTATATAGCCCAATAAAAAATGCTGGAAATTATTTTGAAATTGCCACCAGAGCCGTAATTACTAAATTAATTTTCAAAAATTCCTAACGTTAACCATAGATAACGCGCGTACTATTGTATGGCTGAGACAATTTTTTTTTTATTCAATGTTACTTGCTCTATCTCTGCAAGGAAAGTAGTGGGGGTGTTCCAACATTTCCTTATATAAATGTGATTTCTCCTAAAAAGGCTTAACATACTTTAGTACTCTTCAAGTCACTAAATAAAGGCCGAACAAGCTAGTGAAAAACACATTTCAACATATTTATCTTAACCTAAAATGCGACTAAAGGAGAAATTTACCAACTAAAACGCTAATTTATTATTTAGGGTACCAAACGATATTTACAATCAAAATAACATTTTGTTTTTATGTTTTACATTTTTTTCCAAATCTTTATTATTGTCATAAGTTTCTTACAATTAGCTTTATTCAACTAAAATTATTAAATTGATGAATACTAACCAATTCCATTATATATTGAATTATTTGAATAATAAAAATTGTATTGAATCAGTATTTAAATACGTCAATAGTTAATAAAATTTGTTAATTGCCGACAATAGTGCTTTGTGATTAAAACATATTAACGGGGTAAATGGTATTAAGATGAATAAAAAAAAGACTTTAAATATCGAATTTTTTATAGCGTTAAATTCTATTCATATTTAGAATAACGATACTCAAATGACTTAAAAAAAAGTCCTATTCAAACATTTTTTTTTAATTTTTGTATTCGCCGAATTTTAAAATTCAAAATTACGCCTCTGGTCATTTCTGAATCTCGTGACCGATCTACTTACTTTTTTTTTTTTGATTTTACGATCGTCTGTTCCCAGAAGACCGTATATCTCGTTGCCGTTACTGGGACACCCTGTATGTCATGGGTGATTGTTAAAAATTTAAATTATATAGGAAAACAAAAAAAATTTTTGGACAGCTTCTTGTTCCTACTTTTAGTTCCTTTCCTAAGTTAAAAATATATACAATAGGTAAAATTCAAACCTTACTCTACATTATGAGATATTAAATTTCGCACAATAGGTTAAATTCAAACCTTACTCTACATTATGAGATATTAAATTTCGCAGAATGGTACATATAGCCATCAATAATTTCGAAACAAAAATTCTTCCATCCTAGACGCAAAATTCCTTTTTTTGTACTCGTTTATTATTGCTCAATCTCTGGTGATCAGTGGAGCGATGACGCGGGATTTTTCATTCGCCCTGCATTCGTACGAAGCAAGAAACTGTGCAGAGACTATAAAAAAAATCAAATGATTAGTTACGGTCTGGCGAGCGCGTTTATTTAATTGGAGTTTACTGCACCCGTTTCAGTTTTATAAAAAAATAGGGTTAATGTTAATATTCGCGGGCCCCGGAAGTCGTGATCCAATTGATAAAGCCTGAGGAAAGTGTGTTTATCCGTTTTTGTTTCAATGCTCCACATTATCAACAATTATTATAATGTCAGACCTCCGAACCTAAACAACCGAACAACAACTATATATAATAACATATTCAAAGGAGATTGGGTTTATACAACACATTCATAGTTCTAATCATAATCGTATTGATAACCTTAATCTATTCAACATAATCCCAACCATAACTTTTCGGGACAGACAGTTTACAGATGACAGCCGTTTTTTACACCCTAATCTATCTTTTTACATTGATATCTGTACAGATTTGCTCATAATAGGATGTTACTTCCTCTCAAAACCTAGAAAAAAATCAAAGGCAAAGGCTGTTATATATTTTAATTGTTATATTATTTCTACAGAGTGGTTCCACCAACGATCTTCTTATTTTAAACCGAACACTCTGTGTACTAATAATATCTTACTTGTAACTACCCTGTCTGACATATGATTTCCGTAAAAGCCATTTTTGAAAGTGGAAACATCCCACCATCCCACATCGCTATTTTGGCTTGGTGCGACTTTAAAAATCATATTTGACAGTTTTCTGCCCTCTAACTTAGTTATCTTTATTTTTATTATTATTTTAATGCAAAAAAATGATTTTATGTTTTTACAACCGTTTTTCTAAAAAAAAACAAGTAATATGGAAAATAGTTATAGTGAAAGAAATTTAAAAAATAGTTTTGATTATCAAACTCTTGACTGGAACCTTCGGCACTGTACTAACACACAATAACGCGTTTTACCACAAACCGAAACTTAATTTTAAGTACTCGACGCGTGTTTCGCCAACCAAGTTGGCATCTTCAGGAGAAGATTAAATAAAACAGTTTTAATCTTCTCCTGAAGATGCCAACTTGGTTGGCAAACTCGCGTCGAGTACATAAAATTGAGTTTCGGTTTGTGGTAAAACGCGTTATTGTGTTAGTTTTGATTAGTTTGGTTCATTGAAAATTTTTTTTATGAAATGGTTCAATTAATTTTCAAACCATATTATTTTCTTTCTTGTAGGTTTTGGTTCATCTGAATATTATTTTGAAAATATAAATTGTAAAAATGACAGTAAATAGTAGGTGCCATTACTGTAATGTTCGTTCTTTCCATTTGCATATTTTCAAAAATTCAAAATATAATTCCAATATCTTTTTACCGCCTTTTTGGAGTAATGCTTTTAGCTAAACATTATTTAGTGCAATTGCGTTATGGGAAATCGTACTGTTTCCACATATTCTTAGAATGTTGAAAAATATTTTTCCATAATAGTTGTATATCGTAGAACAAATTTTGGTTTGGTTACTTTTGGTGAGTTGCACAAATTTTTTTTGAATCCCCGTATTATTCTCTACATTTTTTCTCTGAGTTTTGAGGCCTTTAAACGAAATATAAGACGGTGTTCATCCATTAAAATCCAAATCACAACTTGAACACTTTTCTTTGTTATGTTGGAAAGACTAGTTTCTAAAAAAAGTAAATAAATAAATTAAGAATGTTCGAAAATATCACTTGGGAAAATTTTTGTGACTTCAAGTTTGATTTTAATCATTTCAATTTTTTTTTTCAAATTTCTAGGACGCCTACAAACACAATATTTATTGTTTAGCCAAGTGGGCATAAATGCATTTTAAAAGTACACGATTATAACATTTATATTAACAGGAAAAGGCGCCTTTATTACCTGTCATAAATTTGCCGAACCGTTCACAATACAAGAAATTGATTTTCTAACTGATTTTTCTTGAACCCAGCCTAAAGTCCATTGATTTTCTGTCCTCATTATCTGAAGAGGTATGCCACTTTCGTAAATTAACTAGACCGAATTTTAAATTATGGCTTAAGATGAAGATGTTTAAAGTGGATATCATAAATTTAAAATAGAAAAAAATGTTAGTAGTGAAATAGTCTTCCGAATTCATGTCGTTATTTTTCCAATATGGGGGATTATTCGTCTTTTCACTTTTCTTGAAGGCACCTTTTGAAGCCTTGCATGAAAGCTAAGCGAGCACTGGTTATATCTGGTACGTCGTACTACATTGTTGGTGCTATATTAACCTTTATTAATCCACGATTAAATAAAAAAGATTAAAAAAAAACTCTTCTTCTTATCTTTCTCTCTTTCATCGCTTCCAGTAAAATTGCTTTATACCGTTATGCCATTCTCAGAAAAAATTTTTTCATTTCTTACTTGGTCTCTTCTCGAGCCTGTGATTGCGATTATTGTTCCACGTATATGGACAAATTTATTCCGGTTTTATTCGATTTCGAGACCATAACTGGACGAGATGTGCCCTGCGTGATATTGAAAGCGTTTTATTTGTTCTAAAATTTTATTATCTGTGACGATTTTTGAAAGTGTTATATATATAAAGGCTATAGTTTTCTCTTCACCTTGAGAGTCAGAGCGTCTACGTATAAAATTATATTAAATGTGGTATTTTTGACTATGGGGATTCCAGATCAATATTTCAATTTCCATTTTTTAATGATATGATCAATGTCAATATGGGATTATTTTCTTACCAGTATTTATCACACTGACTATAGCTTTTACTAGGTACTGAAACGTACTTCACCATAGCTGCGCTGTATTTAAATTATCGAAAACTTTTTCAAAATGGATAAACAATCTCTGTTAAACTCTAAAAACATGTTATTGTTGACCGTCCTTTTCTACTCCCCATAGATGTTTCTATTATGTTTTCGGATATTACTTTTAATCTGTTATTTAGAATTTTAGCCTATATTTTATATGGCGAGTTCAATAAGCTGAATTTGTACATTCACCCTTGTTTTTACACCAAATATTCAAGAGATACATACCTCCATGTTTCTCATTCGCTTTTGCGTTTAGTGCACCGTCAGTTCCCTTAAATCTACTACATTTAATCCATTTAATCCAATAATCCCCACTAAAACTTTTTGGTTTCTGGGGGAATTTCATTTGACAAGATCTCTTTATCATACCAGAGTATTTTTGTAATGTTTTAAACATTTGAAGGTGACTTTTTGCTTGCTAATTTAAAGTTTTCATTAATTTTTATAGGCAAGTCTTTGTTTACCCATGAATATCGCTTGCTGTGTGGCTAATATGTAGATTTCAAGACACTTTTTTCTAATTCCTCTTTTGTTTGTTGGGTCATTCTTCTTCTAACAGTAGTGAACTTTTTTTCTTCTGGACTTTTCTTCATAAGAGGTTTAACTGCTGCCTTTACCTCCCGCAATAATTTACAATAATACCGTTTTTACTCACCGATAGTGGAGAATTATGATACTATTAAATTGTCATTAATTTCACTTTATACCGCCATAAAGGCGTAATAAGGGGAGATATCAGAAAACGAAACATATTTATGTTCCACGTTTTTACTCTACAGTTTTCAAAGAATAGCCTATAGCACATTTGTACACTTTTTAAAGGAAATAGTATATCGGTAATTTCGGCGTAACTTCTATCAGTTAGGTGCTCATCCCGGTTTCGTGCGTACGAGCACTACGTCTTTTTCAAGTATCCAAGTTTATTTACCGAGGCTAAGTGCAAGGCAATCATTCTCGCGCTTAAAATAGATAGAGCCGGCGGTTTTGAACCTGCAGGTTCAAGATCGTTGACTCTGTGAGTTTATTTAAGTGAAGAGTATAAAATTAAAACAAATTTACCGGAACCGACGACTTTAACGGCATTTTAATGGGACATGATGCAGTTTATCGATCGTCCGTTATTTGCCATTTTAATTTTCCGACCTTTTCAGTTGTAAACAGGCACTTTCCATTTCGCTTCCCGAGGCTTGGGGGGAACAATTTTTATTTATCGAATAATGGACGCACGTCCTTGTAGAAGAGAAGTTAACTTTAGTAAATCCTTTTGAGCTCTCTTGAGCGTGACGCGAAATTGATTCGGGGGATGAAGCGTAGTCTGTCGGAGCTTATCGGAGTCACTTTGGTTGTTGTTTTATGAATCGCGTCGACAATGTTAAACCCCAACAAAAAAACAAAAAAAATGTCTGACGTTGATTCCAAAAGTGCGTTAGAAATCTGGATCACATCTTATCAAAGATATAGGCGGTGGCAACTACATTACTCTCTAGAAATTTTAAGCTTAGAAGCGAGAAGAAGAACAGAGGCAATAATAACCACAAGAGAAAGTGCCAAAACGAGCTCTATTACCGCTTTGGCATTTACTAAGGATGTAACTGAGAAACCATTATGAAATCATTTTGAATGAGGTCAAGAAAAATTAAAACCAACAATCAAATCGAAAAATGATTACGACGAAAAATATGACATCTAAAAATTTTTTATGTGGAATAGTAGAAATGGTACCTGATGATTTTACCATTTTATCGATTCCCTAGAAATAAACAACTTCAAGAAATTTGGGTTCGGAGATGATGATAAGTGGATGACGGAAAATGTGTTTGTTCTCAACATTTTCAGAAGAAGATTTTGAACGCAACGCAACCTGCAGTTGAGTGGGAAGAAAAAGGAAAATAAAAAAAAAAACAAAATTCAATAAAAATGAGTCCATCAAAAAGCGTCCGTCCGTCAAACTACGTTCACTCATAAGGATTAAGTATTTCAAAGGAATCGATACTACTGAAGTGCATGAAAAATTGTTTAAAATATGAAAAAAAAACTTTAGTAACAATTGTATTACTATTAAAATAAACCAATATCTGACAATTGTAACAGAGAGAAATAATACCTACAGATTCTAGCAAGTAGAAAAATATACTTGCCTGGGAACGATATTTACTAGAAAGCCGTACAGATACAGGAATCCTTAGTATTTATACATAGTTATGTATTGGAGTGAAGTATACAGGACGTTTTATAATTGAATGTCAATAATGAAGGGGGCGATTTTTGGGTACATTTTAAAAAGAAAACTTCATATGAACATATGTCCTAAATGTCTTCACCTTTGAGATACAGGGTGGTAAAGTTTTTAAAAATAAAATATATTTCTTTAATATCTGTTATACCACTTTAGATATTTTAATGAAATTTGGCGCACATGTGCTATGTACCAAGAGGCATTACTTAGTGTAACACTAAATAATGAAATACACTAGAGGAGGACGTACGGAATTTCACCTGTCTATTTTACCAGACCTTGATGGTACGCCATTGATTTCTCTTAAAATAAAAAACATTCTTACCATCTTAATCATTTCCAAAGAAATTTAATTTCTTGATTTTTCTCAATCGGAAGTGCGGTTTTCACTTAATAAAATAAAAATCTCGTCTTTGCATGGTCATAACAATATCAACTACGTAACCTTGGAGGTGTATTGCTGAATGCTTTATAATTATTTCTTATCATTGCAGTAGGCTGTGAATGATAAATTCTGTTGTCAAGGCGGTTGTTTGACAGCTGTTAAGTTTTTAAATTCAGTTTACTAGGGACGAGTTAGCAGATCTGCACTTTATGTATTGTTCCTAATAATAATAATACCAGATAGGCGATCATTTTCAAATGTACATGGAAGGCTAACACTGAAACAGGTATTTTGAATAAATAATAAAATAAATAATCATTTAAAAGGGGCCCGGCGGACTAAGAACTCTAGAAATTGAAGAAGCACGATGGACATGATGGAAATCCTGGACTTGGTACTAGAAAAATTGGAAATAATCTGAATTTCTCGCCTGTTTTGGTTTGGAAAATATTTGCACAATTTTTTATCGTATCCATACCATATTCAATGAGTCCAAGCGTTGCTTCCCAGAGATTTGGTTTTTGGACAAAATACTATTTACAGATGAAGCTAACGTATCCAGAAATGCAATAAAAAATTTGGATAATAAACATATTTAGGCCATACAATTGTAGAATTTAAATATCAAGAACAGTTTTCCGTAAATGTTTGGGCTGGAATTGTTGGAAATTAGTTAATTAGACCCTTTTTCCTTACAGAAAAGCTAAATGGCCATAACTATCGCCGGTTTTTAGAAGAGGATTTGCCAATATTGCTCCAAGAAGTATCATATTTAATTAGGAACAAGAAACAGGAAAAGAGCTGAAGCGTGCATCCTTCAATGTCGAGAACAGTTTCAACAACTTATTTAGTTTCTATATATTTCTTTTTTCAAAAAGGTTCTTATTAATTTATTAACAGACAATTTTGTTAATAAGAATCTTTTATTATTTATCTTGTTATAAATGTTATGTTATTTCATTAAAACTGTAAAGTTTTCTTTTTTTTCTTCTGAAGCCACAAGAACAAATAGATATTTTGTTTTAGATAGATAATTTATTTTTCATAAAAAAAAAGTTCTTGATTTAAATAGTGCGGTGGCGACCTAATAAACTAAAATATTATTTGTTCGTAGACAGTCAATGGCACGCCACTGATTTCCTTAAAAATATAAATAATTTCTCTGCATGCTGTCATATTAACGACATTGTTATGACCATGCAGAGAAGGGGTTATTAATTTTTAAGTGAAAACCGAATTGAAAAAATTCAAGAAATTAAATTTCTTTAAGAACGATTGGTGATTGTAAGAATAATTTTTAATTTAAGAGAAATCAGTGGCGTACCATAAATGTCTGAAAAAGCAGAAAAGTGAAATTCCGTACGCTTACCACTGGTATATTAAACAAAAATGTGGTATATTAAATAATGACTCTTAATGTGTGCCAAATTTTTATTTTTGAAAATTTTACCAGCCTGTATCTAACAAGTTAAGACGTTTAAGATATATGTTCATATGAAGCTTTCTTTTTAAAATGGATACAAAATTCAAAATCAAAAAAATAACTAAAAATAAAAATGAATATTGGACATTCCAAGGTGATTCGACTGGGAAAAAGTACTGGCGGCTCACAATCAACCAATAAATCGTATGGGTTATACCACGAAGCTCTTTTTCTGTTATAATCAGAGTTTTACTTTGAACAACAGAATATATTAACGATTTGCGTATAAAATCTATAAAAACTTATCGAGACATTTTACGACCAGCGCCACTTCGCCATTTGGTGTCGGATATTACCGCGTCTACTAAATGAAACGCTGTGATTGATAACTTTCTGACGGTAAATAATTATCTCTAGGAACTTACCATCCTGGTTTCGATTTCGATGTCCACCCTGCTTTTAATCTTCCTCCTTTTGGCTCCTAACACGGGAGTGCAAACGAAGAACTTGGACGATCTGTGGCCGTCTCTTCTCCAGCGGTCCAACTGACGCATCACGTGAACGGGCGTCTTGGACGCCGCCTCGTACAAAGCCTTGAGGGCGTCGGTGCGGCTGGCGACGCCAAAGAGGTTGGTGTCCATCGGGTGTTTGGCGGCATAGTGCTCCTTGGTCTGGGCAAAGGAACAGATGTCGCCTTCGGCTGAAACGAAACAAAAATCGAATGAACACGGCGACGAGAGAAGAAAAATGGCGGATAACGCGGTCGTTGAAGCATTATTGGGCATAAATTATCGAAAGATGCAGAGGATCAAATTCCAAGTGGAATTTCTTGCGTACCCGCCCACGATCGATATAACCGATTTTGAGTTCTTTCGAGTCGATCGATCATACTTTATTGAAGGTTGCGATGAGCACGTCATGACGTGGGGAGTGTCGGCGTTGCCAAATTTTTCGTAGTTTCAACCGTCGGTCTATGGCACGTGTTTGTGAACGTTATAATTTTGACTCCCGATCCATTTCCAAAAATCGTCAATATGTTTTGGAGAACAAACGTTTTACCATATTCATGACAATGATCTCAGACACAGAAATTGCGGATAGCAAATCTTGGATTACGCCAATTTGAATTCAGCACAGAAGAACGCTTACAACTTAAAAAATCCAAGCAAAAGGTCGGAAAAACAAACTTTACTCAGAAATATAGGCTATGACAGAAAAAATATCAAATTGCCAATGCATTCGTGCTGGTTTGTAAAAATATATTCAAAAACTAACGGTCGTGGACAAAGTATAGTCTGCAACATGACTACTAAGTAGCAAATCCTAACTAATTCTAATTTTCTTTACCAAATATTCAATAACAAATAATAATGACACAAGGCATTCCTAAGACCGCAAAATATCGCCATAGCGGACACCGGTTAATGCTTTCGTTTTGCGAAATTTATTTCATATGCTGATGAGCAAAAGCTGTCGATGCTCCGACAGTCGCAAGTTTAAGGAGGACCTTGATGGGTTTTATGACTACTGTTTAGGAAACCGACTGTTTTTAAATATTGATAAATGTTAATTAAAAAATGATACAGCTGGAGTAAGTATTAAAGACGTAAAGCATATCAGGGATCTCGGAATAACTATAGACACAAAACTGAGTTTTGAAATTCATATTAAAAAACATAGTGAAAAAGGTTTACAGAAGCTTGGGTTTTATTACAAAGAATTTAAAGATCCCAAGCTTCTGGTCATAATCTATAACTTGATTGATGGTTTTTACTTGATGGAAATCTATTTATCAAAATAAATAAGAACTAAAAGTTCAGATTTTCACGAAATTATATATTTTTACATGACAATTGCTTCGACAACACCGTGTCTCTGTCTTGATATCTTGATAAATATATAATTTCGTGAAAATCTTAACTTTTAATTCTTATTTATTTTGATAATCTATAACGCCTATGTGATATGTGTGATATGGACTCCCCAATATCATAAAAAAGTAAACATAATTGAAAGAATTGAAAAAAAGTTTATTTGTCTCATGAACTTTAGATATAACCACAATCTAATAGATGTATCATATGAAGCAAGCCTTGACTTCTATCATACGTTGAAATTATCTGTTAGGCGAATAATATATAGAGGCATTTTTTTCACAAAATATTGTTAATAACAGAGTAGTCTGTCCAAAGCTATTGGAAAAGTTATCCTTTAATGCTAGGGTGGTAAAAAATAGAACGCTTGCTTTATTCTGTGCGCCTAAATATAGGAAGCAATTCACTAATATCTCTTTTGAAAAGAAATTATAACAGTTACTTTTTACACATAGATATTTTTGCTTTATCACTCAATTCATTTAGGAATCAAGCAATTAGAGTGTTTCGCTCGGACTAAATTACATTTATTTCTAGATTCGTTCTTGTTTCTCTTTTTTTTGGATTTGGAAATAGTTTTGCTTATATTGAATTGAGATTAAGATAAATGTAATTAGTTTTAGTGTACCTTTGTAATTTGTCACGTTAGTTCGTCATGTTAGGGTACCTTGTGATGACAGTCACAAAACTCGCTCTGCACTTTGAGGTCGCAAACAGAGCAAACAAGCAGTGCTGGAGTTACCGCGGTTCGTGTTTTGATGTGCAGTCCAGTGAAAAGCGGCAACACCGCCCGAAGAAATTTCCGTTGGGTGGCCTTGTAGCTTGTGTGGCCAAGTTTAAAAAGCATTTAATGCAGGGTATAGTCAAGTAACGAGTCTAAAAGAGTATAAGGAGCGAAAGTTGGCGGGCGAGACGAAAGAAGCTGCGGTCGCGTCAAGTCATCTCGCCGATTCACCAGAATATTAATATTAAATATGATAATTATGGTTATTATCCGAGGCAGTGTTTAGTTAAAACCGGCCACGGTGATTCCTGCGTTTTAATGTGAATTCCCTTTTGAACAAGCGAGCGTAACCGTAACTAGTAAAAAACGATTGCTTATCGTCCTGGAACCAATTAAATGGACGACTCTTGTGCAAAAAACATTTTTTTACTGCCCCCAATGTGAAGGTCGTTCTAGCGAAACCAGTTAACAGTAGTTAATTTTTTGACAATGACAATAGTGGGACGGGATGGCAAAATTGTGATCTGTCCTTCTATCATCTGTTGGTTTAGAAACTGAATGAGTCTAAGAAGAACGCGAAATACGTGCAGTTTCATTGTCAGTATAAATGTCATTCTTCCTTTCTTTGACTTGGCCCTTTCAAACTCGTGGGTCCCTTGTCGAAGAGACTACAATTTTTTATAGACCGCAACAACAAACCACAACAACACCTGTCTTTATCAAGGCACCATCAGAGAATAAAAGAAAGTGGGATCAATATTTCGCGCAGATGCAACAGGTTTTAAAAACCCAGTATGGTGCAAAAATCACAATTGCGACATAAAAATCTTTTGCTGCATTTGCGACCTATTTTTGTCACAACTGGAATCAGAAACTGTTTCATTGGGATCCTAATAAGTAATATGGTTTATTTCCACTTATTTTTCGCCATATTTGTAGCGCGATATCTCGCGTTTTAACTGTGATTGTTTATGTCTTATGTTGTTTGTTCTCACTGGGGATTAATTAATAATCTAATAGTTTTTTTTTTTAATTAATTAGAATATCATGAACATATTACATCATATTTCTTATATAACATAATTTGACTTTGGTCTTTCAAACTCGTGGGTTCCTTGTCGAAGAGATTACAATTTTTTATAGACCGCAGCAACAAACCACTACAACAACATCACCTGCCTTTATCAAGTCACTATAGAGAGAACTACATATGTTATGTAAATGTCAGTACCGTGTCATGTCCATTTCTAAAATGTATATATAAATACTCAATTGTTTTTGTCGCAATATATGATTTCAATTAATTACCTCTTAACTTTTTATTTCCGTCCTGGATTGTGCCAGATTTTTCACTATAGTTATGTTTTATCTCCGAGAAAATTTATAAGTTTAATATTTTAAAAGCAATAAAAACTATTTTATGGTAAAATGAAACATTAATAAATGAAACTATTTGTCGAAATATCTGTAATAAAGGAATTTACTAACCAAAAAAATTGGCAAGCTAATGATATCAATGTTTGTGTCCGACGGCTTGAAGTTTTTGAGAATTGTACAAAAAAGCAACTGGGGTTTAAAAATATTTAATAGTAAAGTGAGCAATTCTTTTGAACGGATTATCCAAGGGTGGTCAATGCAACAATATTATTATCCTTATTAATTAAGATAATTATTAATTAGTTAATTATTAATTAAGGTAATAATCTTGTTGCATTTTATGTTATTGACCCTTGGATGATCCGTTCAAAAGCAATTGGTCACTTTCTTATATCTATGAACAGACCATACCTCCTACGCTTTGAAGTTACATCAAAATAGTTGTCGTTATTTTTACAGTAAACCAGATGAATAATGCGATAATGAATGCATTAAAAAATTAAAAAAGTCTAGTCAGAAAGTAACAGTTACAACGAAGTCACCCACATAATAAACTATTCTTTATATTAAACTAGGAATCAGCCCGTCATGTTTTTCGCATTTTTAAAAAAAATTTGCTATGCCTCCTCGCATCTTCAAAAATGTATTTACTACTGAATACCGCTTCCTGTACCTCGCTTTGCTTACATGGTCACAGTTTATTATTCTTCATCAACATGGAACAGACTATAAACATTAAAAAAAAAACGATTTAATGAATCTCGTCAGATTCATCTTCTTTCGCGACCGACTAGGCTAATAATGGCTTGGGCTGTCACCGACGAAGAATATCATAATATCTTTAAACAGCTGCTGCTTGTAATTTCTGTTACTTTATCTCCGAGTTTGTTCCTTTTTTGGCCTCTGCGCCGCTGAGCGTAAAGCTTGGCACTAGACGCGGACTGTTTCTTTTTGGTATTCGGAAAATAGCTGCCGCTGAAAGGTTGTAAAAGTCACTTTTATATCCCCATTGCGGCACATTAATTTATGTACTGGGTAATTCATTATTTATAACGGGGTACTAATAAGTTAGAAATTGATAGTAATAAATATTTGAGTAAAATTATTACCATTATTGACAAGACAAGACAATGTTAGTAATCATAACTAGAAGTTTTTTTGGCGCAAATGCTACACAAGAATTTTAAAAATGTGCTTTTGGATTACTGAGAAGTCGTAGAAAGTTACATATGCTATTCTTTCAAATAGTTATTAAATACTCTTGTCACTATAGTAATCTTGTGAAAGGAGTTGTATAAACAATTTGATATAATAACAATTCTGATGATCTGAAACCCCGCCGAATATACAGAAATAAGTATTTTGTCCTAGAGACTAATTGCATTTGTCCGTCCTCATCTTGACTATGGATCTTTTGTTTAGACAAATTAGATAACACAAATATCCAAAAGTATAATTATAAATTTCAAGCTGAATCTGACACTAGAAATTTGTATATATAAGTATTCTGCTGGTGTAAAATTTTTATACAGGTAAAGCACGGAATCCTTTATCAATTTTCAACAAACTCTTCTTCTTGGAGCAGCCAAATTGATATGTCGACACCGTTGTAGTTCTAGCCTGTTTTGTTATGAGGAATGTGTTTCATAATCAAATCAGCTCTGTTTTTGTTGTCTGAATTTTCTTATTTATTTTTCATTTTTTATTTTTAAATTTTAACTTTGTAATAGAAATATTTTACGCGACAGTTCCTACGTATTCTCTGTGTTAAGATTTCTTGCTTCTTTCTTCTTCTTTCGATTTATATTCTTCTTCTTTTCGTTTGTTGTCTAGCTTCAGATGTCGATCATCGTCATGTTTCTGATCTTTGGAACCTTAGTAATCGCTCTTTTGCATTGCACTTTTTCATGTACTATGAGGCATAGGTACTGATATTGAGGACCTTCTTATTATACATCCGAAATATTGCACAATTTTCCTCTTTGTGCTGTTCAAGAGTTACCGTCCCGTCTCCATTATCCTGAGGCGAAGTATGCTTTTATGTCTCGCAACCATAAAGCAGGGTATCGGAAAAGGATTAATAGACTTGTATTACATGGAAGTGGTTTCCCTGGTCCATTCATCAGCGTCAGCATTCGCATTCAGTCAATTGTCTAACTAGATATTTAAAGTAGTCTACTCTCTCTATCTTCTCTGCAGACCCAAATGTGCCATTCTTTTTTGTAGTATTAATTTTGAGACCTCTTCGGTCGCTTACTTCATTATTTTGCTTTGCTTTGCAAAGGCTTTCCTGAATACAAAAATATTCAGAGAAGGCTAAGTAAAAAACTACCCTCTTTAAATGTAGAAAAAAATCTGAGTACATGCATTATCATTTAAAGGACTTTGAGTTTGGTGGTGATTGGTTGTGGTGTGAGTGGTATTTCAGTAGTTTAATTAACACCTTAAACTCTCTGGCGCAATAGCTTTTTCGACGTCAGTGATGTTTTTTTGCTTTTTTGAAGTGTAAACAAAACAAAGCCTCCAATGTTATAAAGAGCAGATCGCCTGGCCTTTTTCCTTCCTGGTATAGTTTATCAAAAAGGTAATACTTTCTTCATCGATAAATTGAAGAAGTTCAGTTTGCTGGAACTTTTGTGTCTCTATTGCAAACAGTATCCACTCTATAAAAACTGAGTTCAATTGATTGTGGTGTCATCCGAAGTTTTCTCATTTAATCACCGCCACATTCGAATCCCCGAACCGCCGCCCATGGCAATAACTCACAATTAAAAACGCTTTCAGATTTCTATGCTCTTGAGGACTCGTTTTAAGCGGCCCATTCTGCGGCCCGAGGTTAATAAAATTTAACGCTTAACCTACTCAATTACACGAACACGTACTGTGCCGCATTTTTTTTATTGGTCGGACGCGTGAGACCGCTTTAAGTTTAATGGGGTGGTAATTTGATTTAACCAAACTAGATTAGGGACACTTCGACAATGTTGACGGCAATAATTACGAGCGACAAAGGTCGCACTGTTGCACTAAACAGTATAAATTTATTAGTAATTGATTTCGGATTAAATTTGTACGGCACGCACAATGTCTTGATTGTTTGTCCATGTTTCCTACACTTATATAAACGGCTAGTATTTTTAAATTAAAACTAACGAACCAAGAATAAATGGGGCTCCCAAAGACGTGCCTCAGTTGCTGCAGTCACTTTTTTGCACAATAGAGGTTTTCATATCTCGTATGATTTTGCAAACGTTCGCAAATAGGCAGAGCTCTATCTATAACTCTCCTATATGGGACCAAACATGACGTGCCAATTACGGTTAAACTATACATGTTGTATATGTCAATATGCTGACGCTAGATAGGAATGCAAAATATCTCCAGCAATATAAACTGTTCTAGAAAGTTCCACTTTGGAGTTTAACGGAGGCTGAAGTGAATCCGAGACTTGCAAAATAAGAAAGTGAAGATAAAAAAGCGATCAGGTTCAGATTTGAAGGGGTATGGTTGCCAGAAGAAGGCTACCCCCAACCAATTACTTAGTAGTCACTTGGTTGTTCCACAGATGTTCAAGAGGGTGTCAGACTAAATATATTGTTTTGTTAGCGTAATTGGAGTATATAGCTTTATAAAAACCAACATAAATAATTCTAAAATGAATTCGAAATTGAGGGCGATATAATTTCATCCGACCGAGGAGCTAGGAGGGGGTGTAAGGTATATAGAAGAGCAATTCACAGCCTCTCGTATACAAATGCCAACCTCATCTACACGAGCTACAACTTTAGTTGTCTACTAACTAACGAGGATATGGCGACCGAATGACTACCGGGATAAGTCGTCCCCTACCTAATGGTCAACGGCTTCGGGTGGAGGAACCATTAGGTGCAAGAGCACCTCATTATCCTGAGGTTGAGTAATTGACCTCAAATCCGGAAGAATCACTGTAAAGATCAACGGCATTGAGGTGTAGAAGGCAAGGAGAAACCATTACATTAAAGGTCCACTGGATATTTCAAGAACAATCGACATGGCTATGTTCAGATCAAATCAGTTCTGAGTTTCAAGCTCTCCAATCGGATCTCCGAACAGTAGAATGAGAAATGATAGCATTAAATTAAGGCAACCTAGGAGAATATGTATTGGAACGTTAAGATAATGGCTCAATAAGGAATGGATCGGCTAAAAATAGTAATAATGGGCGTCAGTGAGATGAGATGACTTGGTGCGAGTTACTGCGATATTGACAACTATAGAATATATTACTCCGGAATAACGGATGGAATGTACGATCATGGTGTAGGAATAATCATACAGTAAAAGGATTATGCTTCTTCAAGTAAATACTTCGCCTGTCAAAATTAACATAATTCAAGTTTACGCACCGACCACAGAGCACAGTGATGAAGAATTTTATACAAAGATTCACGACTTGATAAGAAAGTTTCGGAAACATGAACTCCTAATACTAATGGGAGCCTTTAACGCTAAAGTAGGCAGAGGAAGAATGGGCGGACATATGGGGCCTTACAGACTTGGAGATAGGAATGACAGAGGAGAAACTTTCAGTACATTCGTAGCCGAACACAACCTAGTTATATTAAACACATTCTATAGACTACCACCAAGACGAATATATACGTGGAAATCACCCAGAGATAACGAAAAGGACGTCATCATAAGAAATCAGATCGATTACATCCTGGTAAATCACAGACACAGGAATAATTTTACCAGTGTGAAAACATATCCCGGCGCCGATATACAATCCGATCACAACCCAGTAATAGGAGACTTAAAGACTTAAAGACACGAACATACGAAATCAGGTAACACAAATCATTAATAGTGCACCCAGAAAAAAGAAGTTTTTAAAGACCCGAATCAGAAAATCCAGGCACTAAACAGAACGGTGGAAAATGTCAAAAAAGAACTACTCAAAAACGACAATGACAACAGAAAATCTTGGATAACAGAAGAAATCCTACAACTTATCGAAGTAAGAAGAAAACACAAGAACGATATTACAAAATACCAACTTATACAAAGAAAGATCAGAGAAGCGAAACAAAAAGAAATAGAAGGAAAATGTCAAGAAATTGAAAAGCTACAAAGTAAATTTGATGGGTTCAAAGTACACAAAAAAATTAAAGAAATAAATGGAATGTATAAGAAAAAAACCGTAGGTAAGCTATTCAACGAAATCAGAGAATTGATTTGTAACCGAAAAGACATTAAAGAAACATGGGAAAAATATATAAAAAAAATATTCCACGACAGAAGAAGAGACTCACCAACCTCCCAAGCAGAAACTGGTCCCAAAATACTAATTGATGAAACTAGGGCCGTCATTAAGTCCTTGAAAGAAGGAAAAGCTCCAGGGCCAGACGCAATACAATTAGAATTTTTCAAACTTCTTGATGACAACTCTGTAGAACTACTAATGACCATTTTTAACGACATCTAGACACAGGAAACATCCCACAATGACACCAAAAAAAAAATTGTGAGCTAAAAGATGTGGGGACTACAGATTAATCAGCTTGATGAGTCACTCGCTGAAACTATTTCTTAAGATAATTCACCGAAGAATATACAGGATATGCCAAGAAAGAGTAGCAGACACGCAGTTTGGCTTTACGAAAGGAGTTGGTACAAAAGATGCTTTGTTTAGTCTGCAAGTGCTATTCCAACGATGCCATGATGTGAACTGTGACGAATATGTTTGCTTTATCGATTATGAGAAAGCGTTTGATAAGGTACAACACGAGAGGATGATGCAAGTATTGAAGAATACTCGCATGGACGACAAGGATATTAGAATCTTAAGAAACTTATACTGGAATCAAACAGCTATCATAAAGTCTGATACAGATAAGCAAGTCAATGCCATTGCTATACAATGTGGCGTTAGGCAGGGATGCATTCTTTCTCCTTTGATATTCAACTTGTACTCGGAGGAATTATTCGCTACAGCCTTGGAAAATATCGACAATGGAATTCTACTGAACGGAGAACGCATTAACAACATTCGATACGTAGACGACACTGCTGTGTTCGCTGATAGCTTGAATGGCTTGCAAGAGTTAATGAACATGATAAACGACGTCAGTGACCATAAGCATGAACATTAGTAAAACCAAGTTCATGATAATAACTATACAAAATATCCAAAACTGTCAACTGTTCATTAGAGAAAGATGGGGACGGGTTCCTAAGTCTACTTATCTGGAAACGATAATTAATGAACAATAGGATCACTCTCAAGAGATTAAGTGCAGAATAGAGAAAGTAAGGTAAGACTTTATCAAAATGTTTTCTTAACGCTCCTCTACGGGGTAGAGTAGTGGACACTAACCGAGGCAACGCAAAAAAGGCTGGAAGCATTTGAAATGTGGCTGTACCGAAGAATTCAGAAGATTTCATGGGTGGACAGGGCATCAAATGCTGGAGAGAATGAACAAGGAAAAGGAAGTAATAAGCACTATAAAGAGAAGAAAACTAGAGTACATAGGCCATATAATGTGAAACGACAGCAAATACCATCTTTCAAAGAATTACTCCAAGGAAAAGTTGACGGTAAGAGAGGACCTGGAAGATGAAGAATATCATGGTTGAAGAATTTAAGAACATGGTTTTCCAAAACAACCACACAGCCGAGAAAAAGGTCATCATAGCCAGAGTGATCGCTGATATTCGAAACGAATAAGCACCACCTGAAGATGCAGAAGAGGAGCTCATGTATGTTTTACAAAAATAATAATCCAGAGGTAAGCAAAAACTGCTGAGCGGGCGGAGAGCCGATCAGGTTAAGACTTGAAAGTGACTTCAACCAAAAAGCTGTTTTAGAGAGTGTTAATTTGTCGATACTGAAATGAACTCTAAACTCGGAAATATTTTAATTAATTCTATTAGCTTAACTGCCCCATCAGAACAACATCCACAAAGGCATTTTCCTTAAAGAGAATGCAAAATTGAGAGTAACATAATTGAAGAGCTCACTAGCAGTCGCTGAAGTGTTTTGCAAAATCAAAACCGTAATATAAAGATAAGCGAAAAGTAATAACTGGGCGGAGAATTGATCAGGTTCAGAATTGATGGGACAGTAAGCCAACACTTTAAAAAATATTTGCTCACAGTCTCCCTAACTTAAATTTACTGGAGGAGAATGTGAGTGTTTCTCGGTTGTATTTTGTCCATTGTGTCCATTGTCACAAGATCTAGACTAATTCTTACTCCTTATGATGACCCACGCTTGGTTAGACATATTCAATGACTACTTGCCTATCAAAAGTTATATAATAAATATAATGAAATAAGAATTAACACTTTTTGGATACGACTATAAGTCCTATAAATCGGAAGCCATCATTACTATAGCAAGACGGAGGTGGTAAGACCAATGTTAGCGTACGGAGCAGTTTGGTAGACAATGAATGACAGATGGAGGCAATAATGCATTACTACAGCAATGAACACAACGCTCACTACAGGCCTTGTTAAACATTACCAGACTCAAATATCGAGAGAGAGAAAATTAAAAAAAGAAGGAGTAGGAGCTGGAATATGCGAGCCGAAGGCAAAAACAAAAGTTTCTATTCCATTGGGTAAATTACCAACAGTGCTCCAAGCTGAGATCACCGCAATAGAACAAAAGCTACACCAAGGAGCCACTATCGAAGTGCTGGAGTCTGGTCAGGGAGACGAACCTGCATAACGCTCTATAACTATGGAGAGAGTCAAAATAGATCCTCATTGACGGAGAGGCAGATTGATGGTTCACAAAATCTGAATCTAACACGGAGTTATGTTATAAGAATAAGCGGATTAATCGAGAGATTCGAACTAGAACTGATTTTGAAATTCTTGAGAAGTCAATTGTTATCATTTGGTAGTTAGTAACCTGTTTTTTAACTTTATTTTTAAGGGAAATGAATCATGGTTAACCAAAGTCCAGCAAAGCATGGGTTTTGAATACAATCATCAATTAAAAAATTATAAAAGCCTCTCCCCATAAAAAAAAAATTCACGCTCGCAAGGAAACAGAGCGGACCCAACCTAGCGTAGTCGGCCCATTCATATCCTAATAAACTTAACATAAACATGTGCACTTATGCGTGCTTGTACGAAGTGTTTGCGCCTTCAAATTCGACGTAGGCGACAGAGGCGCGCTCGGTGGGCGTCGAAACAGGAATCGAATACCAGTTGCATTCATTGTGTCAAAAGGGCACCGAACGTGAGTCTGTTGCCCCGGAGCTGAGCAGCTTTTCAAAATTACTATGCCCGTCGATTAAAGCTCGTTAACACGGTAACAATTAGCACCGTCTCGGAAGCAGAGTTGTTTCGCAATAATTTGCGTAAACAAAATTGAAATTTCATTGAGATTTCTTGATTTACATAAAATTCGTTTCACACAGCACATTTTAATAGGCGATTCTACAAATTTCACAATATTTGAAACTTATTTATTAATGTATAAATGTTAAAATTACATGGCACCATGCAATAGAAACATATACTTATTCTACTAGCCCTCACACGGATGTTTTGTATATAACCACTTTAAAAATCATTGTTTCCAGAGACCTGATATACAATGGGAGTTTATATTTTATTGGAGCAATGTGGAGGGATACATAACGACAACTTAAAAAGTCAATTTTTATGACATAACCTCTCACGGGTGTTGTAATCTCTGTAACAGATCAGATTTGTCGCTATTTTGTTTTACATAGATCAGTTTCAACAAATAGACATTCTTTATTCGTGCAGATATGATTTAAATAAAAGCTATTCTTACTATACCACAGTGATTGAAGGTTGAAGAACTATGTGTCGAAAATTTTATTTTTTCAGGACTGTTAAACTCATAAATATGACTCAGCAAAATCGATCCTGGTAAGAAGGTAACTTGTCTACGATCTAAGAGATAACCTTATAACAAGTTAGTGCTGCTGTCGCAAAGGCGCTAAGTATTTCATTAATCGACAAGTCACAATAAATGGAACCGACAAAAATTTTGCCAAATCAAAATAGCAAAACTAACCAAAACTAAATATTTTAAAAATTAAAATAATTTGCAAACTGCAAAATACATTAAATTGAAATTAATGTGCTAATGTTTTTTTCATTTTTTTAGTTTCGAATCAGTCATAGAAATAAAGTATAAAATATTTTAACAATTTTACAACATAATATTGAAAACATACAATATACATAAATCATAAAGCATAATTTAACATTTTAATTTAACATTAATTCTGAACGAAGATTATCATAGAAACTTATCACCGAAAGTGGGGAGTAGAAGGGGTGCAATCAAACTTCTTCAAGCTGTAAAAGGATTGCTTTATTAAAAAGTATTTGACTAAGTTCTTGGACCTGTTTATTGTAAGTTGTTTTGTGTCGGGCTTAACAATATTAAAGTTATTAAGTTTATTAAAACTTAGACCAATCAATCAACAGAAAGAACAAAACGAATAGTTATTTTTTTATAATTCCTTCTATGGGAAAAAAGTGACCTTGGTCAATATCGTTAATTAGGTCCGCATCTATTGCAACAACTGTTGTTTTTATTCATTCATTGATTGTTGTTGGAATCCAGGGCGCTGTACTCGGACCTCATAGGATGGCAGATAGTCCGGGAGCCCTGGACCTTTTTTGAAAATGATAAGCAACAAGCTAATTCTTTGGAAATCGTTTCATTTCATCAAGACGCCCAACCTTTTCCTCTACGAAAATTATCAGATAGCTAACTATACACGCAGGTATAAAATCATGTCAATTTAGTTACAACACCAAAATGATCAGCAACAGTTTAGTTTTTAGCTAAATCTATAGATGTTGAAATATATAATTTGAAATTAAATTTGGCCTACAAACAAATAGGTTTGGTATAGGGTGGCCACCCCCAAGTTGTATCTATTATTTAGTAGTAGTAGTAGTATTTTTCAGTCCTACACTTTATAGTTGTTGACCTCATGATAATACGTTATTCAACTGTGGGACACCAAAATTAAATGAAACTTTATGACATTTTCTATCTAAATCAATTAATGTCTTACATAAAAATAGGTAGATTTCGCTAGTCCAACAAAAAATAGGTTGCAAGTTCGACTCTTGAACATTATTCCTGCTTAACCTCTAAATTACGATCTAACCTATACATTTAGTTGAGCGATTAACTTTTTTTGTTCTTAAAATATTCCTACAGCCATTATATATGATGCTGTTTTATATAGGGTGTTTTTTTCGATGTATAGAACTTTAAGTTGCAATAAAACAACGATGGATTATTCGATTGACATGAATTTTATTTATCCGAAAGATACTCTTGTGGCATTACATTTTAAATATCATTTCTGGTACATGACCGCCACGGCTGGCGCGGATGTAGTCCAATCTGGACGTCCAATTTTCGATGACTTTTTACAACATTTGTGGCCGTATATCGGCAAAAACACGGCGAATATTGTCTTCCAAATGGTCAAGCGTTTGTGGCTTATCCGCATAGACCAATGACTTTACATAGCCCCACAGAAAGTAGTCTAGCGGTGCTAAATCACAAAATCTTGGAGGTCAATTCACAGGTCCAAAACGTGAAATTAGGCGGTCACCAAACGTGTCTTTCAATAAATTGATTGTGGCACGAGCTGTGTGACATGTTGCGCCGTCTTGTTGAAACCACATCCCCTGGATATCATGGTTATTGAATTTAGGAATGAAAGAGTTAGTAATCATAGCTCTATACCGATCACCATTGACTGTAACGTTCTGGCCATCATCGTTTTTGAAGAAGTACGGACCAATGATTCCACCAGCCCATAAAGCGCACCGAACAGTCGGTTTTTCTGGATGTAAAGGTGTTTCGACATATACTTGAGGATTAGCTTCGCTCCAAATACGGCAGTTTTGTTTGTTGACGTAGCCATTCAACCAGAAGTGCACTTCATCGCTAAACAAAATTCGCTTATGAAAATCGACTGTCTACGTCCAACATCGGAGATGGAAGGACCTCTGAAGCAGCTCGCCACTCATGCTAGCGAAACGTTAGGAAGTAATTCCAATCGACGACGGCCTTTAAACCCGAACCAAGATAATAGCTTATCAACGGGCCGCGAAAGCCTTAACCAATTTAATGTGATCATTTGTTTATAAAAATTATTAGCAAGCTACAGTAAAAAATAATAGATACAACTTTGAGGGGGTGGCCACCCTATACCAAACCTATTTGTTTGTGGGCCAAATTTAATTTCAAATTATATATTTCCATATCTGTAGATTTAGCTAAAAACTAAACTGTTGGTGATCATTTTGGTACGGTAACTAAATTGAGATGATTTTATACCTGCGTGTATAGTTAGCTACCTGACACAATAATTTTCGTAGAGGAAAAGGTCGGGCGTTTTGATGATATGAAACGCTTTCCAAAGAATTAGCTTGTTGCTTATCATTTTGAAAAAAGGTCCAGGGCTCTCGGACTAACAGTCCTGTCATGATTCGTACCAAATTGTGTCTCTAAGTGACGAGTGTCCTAACCACGACCAGAACGCGATTTCTTGCCATATACCGTCCATAGTTGCATAGTTGCGCATTCATAAATTAATATTTGTAAAATTGCACCACCATCCGATTTACTTTGCGTTTCAAGGTTCTATTATCATACAGCACACTGCAACTGTCTGCAAAACTTATACATCGACCGAATTTACTATTTGTACAAAGGGATAATCTGTCACAGGAACTTTAAACTCTGGAATATCTATGGAAAATAAAAATGCCAAAAAAAAAAAGACTTACATTAATCTCACTTAGCACTCATCTCACTACAGTGGTTTAGAACGACGAAAAAAGAATGTAGGGAATTGAAAGAATTAGGTGGAAAAGATAACTAACCAAAGAGAACAAGTTTTAATGAAAACTACGCCAGTTTGAGTGGGAACGGAATTCCAAAAAGATTCCTTCCTGCCTTTGAGGACTTCGTTTTAAAAAAACTTCGCACGTTTTCTTCTCACCTTGTCGTAAAAGTCGGGCGTAATAAAATTCCCTATCGTATTTAAATTTCATGCGAGCGGACCGTAAAAAACTTATAAAAATATGCAAACCTCCGGCCGCAGCTCCCCTTCAAACGCGGGGGGCCATATTTTCAACGGGCGGCACGCCTTGAAGATAAAAATTTGGAGGTCGTAATCGCTCGCTCTTTGTCGCGTCACGCTCGTTTGTTTTTAAACAAATGAAGACCTTTTGGCATCTTTAACGTCAAGTGGAGCGCGAGTGGTTTTTGTTGAATGCCACGGAACGGGATTATATAAATTCTTGGCGCGTCACGATTTATAAATATTACGTCTGGGCGGAGTGCGGAATAAAATTTTAGCAGTGAAAAATGTTGAAAGTATGGAGCTGAGGGCGGCTTTAACGACGAAAGTCTGAACAATATCTTGGGAAAATATGAAAAAATTGATGAATAAAATTAGTTCTATCAGCCATATGCCGAAAAAATATTATTTTGCTATGGAGATTTTTCTATACTAGCTTTAAATAATAATAACACAATTTATTCAGCAATATTCAACTATATATTGGAAAAAAGAAGAAGAAGTTTAAGAGAAACAATGCATAACAATTATTTTTAAATTATTAATACGCATGAGTAAAAAAATAACGTAATGATTCTTATTTTTTAAAATGATTGGTGACAAGACTTTTTAAGGAAGCGAAATGCTTTAAAGATAAGTAAGTAACATCTGTCCTATACGTTATTTTATTTGTCTAATAAGGTGTAAGGTGAACCATATAAAATATCACAATAATTAAAATAACGTAGTCATGTTTGTGAGAAATGATAGAATTTTAGGCCATATTTATTAAATCTGAACAAAATGCCATCAATGCTAACCGTAGAAACCGAATATTTGTCAGTGGATAGTACAATCAATCAAATCGCCAACAATGAACTTCTTAAGCGGCACAAACAAAATACTTCTTTGTTTTTGGGCACCTTGGCTTTGTTGCAGGCGTATCAAAGTGTGAAATATGATCAGTTCCCTTAATGGTCCTCCATGTGATACCCCAAGAACTCTATAAAACATAGTGTAAGATTTATCGCAAGTTCCAGCCCATGCTGTTTAAGGTTTACATGGTGTTTCGGTATTTTGCATCCTGACAACTTTAAAGTACAATATTTATTAACGAGTCTGTGATTAATGGGAACACATTTTTGACAGCAATAGATGGCTTTCGTCTGGAATAATAATCTTTTCTTGAGTATTTGAATCAAATCGAATAATAGTGTCTGTGGTAAAAGACTTCCTGTAAATTTCGGATTCAATTCTGCACTCATCATTGATTATGACAGATCCAAAAAAAAGGTGACACTCATTATTCTCTGGTTCCACTATGAATTCAATTTTAGAGCATAAAGTTTTTACACGTTTTAGCGAACTGGCACAATCTCTTATCGCAATTGTCTTTAAAATGACTGTTAAAAATTTTGTGCTATATTTTGCATGAAAACCACACTCACACACACGCAAACCTCGCTGGGTTTAGTTAGAAGGTGAGCTAATTTAACTTTCGAACATTTCTCTTAGAGGTCAAATCAAACTAGTTGCGTAGACAGGCATTAGCGTGAAGCAAATAGAACTTCCAATCATTTATCATCGGGATCGACACGTTGAAATTGTAACCTAACTGAAACCAGATTAAACACGGAACGTGGGTTATTTTTAGGCCGCCATTGTTCGTCTGTTGAGCGGTACGACCCGCGATAGACCATTAATAAAGTGACATTTAGAAATGACAGTTATTTATAGCAAGCGCCGAAACGGGCGGAATGGAATCCGAAGACCTGCATACGTCGTAATCAGATATCTCGGAAATGAGCCCACCTATGCGATACTCTCGCTGGAATTTATCTGCCGAACATCAAAATCGTGAAAGAGAAAACCACCCGGCCAAAGGCTCCACTGTCGGCCAAGAGATTTAATGATGCAAAGCCGTATCAGCGTACCTCTGAATAATACGCCATTTAAGCGTCGAATTGTTCGACGAAGATCAGCCAAAACCTTTTGGGGAACTGTAACAAGACTGCGCGGTCTCTATTCATTAATCATGCAGGTGTTGGTTCAATAAAACGACCTTGCCCGCCAGCTTTTTAAACATTCATGTCAGACCTTGCCATCGAAACAGCGTATACGTTAACTTCCGTAGTTACAGGAGAAGGAGAAACGAAAACCAACAGCGGAAAAGTCGAATGAAAGTGTACAGCTGGTGCGTGAGTTTCAGACTTTTCGATCGCTTTATGAGATAATTTTGCCGACAAACGTGACGTCAGTAGAGTGATTTTACCGTCTATTTTATTTTTTTCCGCTAACATCTTTTCCAATTGGATACTAACTGATTCCAACTAGATAGATAAAATGATAGTTTTGAACTACAAGCAGTTCTCTCAATTGGGAGATGATGAAAAATCTTGCCTGTCTTGTTCTTTTGCATTAATTTCTTGCCTTGTTTGTTGTCCCGAATTGAGTTCATGCCTTTTCCCATTTTATCAAATTGAATTTATATATAAATTTAATATAAATTTATAAACCGAGCAAGTTCAAATGGACATATGTGATTTTTTTGTTTTCTATCAGAGTTTTCTTGGTCGTAGCTTAGATTATTTTTAATAGTCCTTCAATTCCTTTGGGAATTCTAGCATCTTTAAATTTGACGATTTTTTTCTTTACAAGAGCTTTTTTCAAACTTACCGTCACTTTTTTCATATTAAAAGCACATAGGAACTCGGAGAACTGAGCTTATATAGTGTGTTTTAAAGAAAACCTTTTCAGATAACAATTTTTTGATTTCCTGGTTTAATTGACCTACAAACCCATAATATTTGTTTAAATTCATTCTCTTTTCTTATTAATTGACATGATAGTCATAGTTTTGTGGCTAAAAATTGGCCCCAAGATCTTGTGATTTAACACCGCTAGACTACTTTCTGTGGGGCTATGTAAAGTCATTGGTCTATGCGGATAAGCCACAAACGCTTGACCATTTGGAAGACAACATTCGCCGTGTTATTGCCGATATACGGCCACAAATGTTGGAAAAAGTCATCGTAAATTGGACGTCCAGATTGGACTACATCCGCGCCAGCCGTGGCGGTCATATGCCAGAAATCATATTTAAAATGTAAAGCCACAAGATTATCTTTCGGATAAATAAAATTCATGACAATCGAATAATCCATCGTTGTTTTATTCCAACTTAAAGTTCTATGCATCGAAAAAAACACCCCTTATTACAGTAGCCTATGGAAATTTCTTTGAAAAATTAACAAGGTTATATTATCATTACAAAGCAAACGCGCACATGTTAAAAACATTTTGCCATATACCATAAAATATAATTAGAATTAATGACATAAAACAATTTAAAAATTATATATATTAGGTTTCAATAAGTTTCATGTGTGGATAGAAATCCTAGAACTACCGCAAGTTTATCTTCTGCAATGATCAAATCTCAAAAATTTTTGTATTCCGTTTTCTGGGTTTCGGCACTACTCAGTGAACTTTCTTTTGATGTCCTCAAAAACTGTTCACGGTTATTTTTAAACTCTGGCAAGGTTCTTGTAATTCTTGTATAATTTTTATTTTTACGTAGAACAGAACAAACCTTTCAACTATATAAGAAATATTATGAATAAACACAGTTCCCAAACAACAAAAATAAAAACTAGAATAGTAAGAGTTCAGCTACATATAAAGTACACACATTGTTCTTTTTTTTTATTTTTTGTTGTCTGTTTCTCTATAAGATTTTTGGAAAATGATATCAGGAAAACTATAAATATGTATGATCAATATAACGCAAACGCAAAATTTGTTGTTAGTTAGCACTGTCAATTGAGAAATGTGAATTTGCTTCAGAAGAAGAAATTAAAAATAAAACTCTCTTATATCATTGAGTAGAGTGCAAAAATATATCGGTTAATTTTATGGTGCCTAAAGATAATGCAGCGTCGAGGACCCAAGTTTTATATTTGTTTTATTTTATATTCTGTCATGAGCAGATGCACCAGACAAATGGTTGAGTTGAAGCTAAAATTTTGCAAAATTGTGCCTTGGTTAATTTCGCCTTGGTGTCACGAAAACTGTCGAAATTTATGGGGGCGATAAAATCGCGTAATTTTGGCGCCCCTCAGATAACGCCAAATTAGCAATTAGCCGATCCCCCGGGGGTTACAGCCCCGCAGAATGGAAATTGTTATTTGGGGGCTAAATCGTTTTACGTGGTCTGCAAACACTAAAAGGATGCAATTAATAAGCCGATGTGCGGGAGATATTACGTGCGAATTATTGTATAATCTCCTATTATACAGGATGTTAACGATTGAAGAGGATAATTTTAATTTTTTCAATTTTCTCACACATTTTTCAGGAATCTTTTTTTATTGTAACGGGCAGGACAATTAAAGATCTGCCCTTTTAGTATTGTCAAGGCAGTATTATATTTGATTGAGATTTGATGCTGCGAGGTATTTTCGAATAAGTGAAGCGTTTATTTTAGCCTCAGGTGATATATACATGGTTTTTAAGAGTTTAACTTAAATTGCAATATGTTCGTATATATTACGGAGAGATTTGACTGCGATCCTTGAAGTAAGTGCGCATTTATCTACCTGATTCTCGAGCTTTGACCCTGCGAGTTTGTTTTCACTGGATAGTTCAAAGGGTAAGGTTAAGTACCTGTACTCTATTTATCTTACAGGTAAGTGTCTTGTGTGTCTGCCGATTAACAACATTCTTCTTGTATTTTTGTGTCTTCTACATACTTCTTCGATTTGTAAACAACAATTATATTCGCGGTAGGTAAAAATATGTCATAAGAATACAGATAAATATTTATTAGAATCTTACAATTAAACATTTTTTGAAAGTTCCTGTTTTTAACACTTTAAAATGTGGAGAGCGTGGAATGAAGCAGATGTTCCCCTGTTAGAAGAAGGCATGGAAAACAACGCAGAATTTGAAGACGCAGTGGAGATGATAGTCGAACCTAATGACAATTTTAAAGACGAAATACCTCCCAAATAAAGAAACGGATCCATCTGTCTTCGGATGCTAAACAAATTGTTTTGAATGTATACAATTTTATAAGAAATTCAGAAGGGGAGCAGCAATAAAAACAAGTCATATGACCAAAGTTCCGAAATCAATGGGATAGTGAAGAGGAAAGCGAAAGAAGATAGTGTTTTAACCCTAGAAGAACTACATAAAAAAGTAATGACAAACTTAAACATTAGTTGTGCCAAAGAGTTGCTGGGTATTTTTTTGAAGAAAATGGATTTTCAGTTCCAAATAATTAATAAACGTGCCAAGTGCTAATGGAATCTCAAAGAATTTCGCAATGAAGGGTGGATTACTTAAATGCCATTGAAAAATTTCGAGAGCAAAATAGGCCACGACACAGTAAAAAGAATATGGCGTGATAATAGTGTGTACTAGACGAGTTGCCTTCACATGAAAAACGCATAATAATTTTTCATGCGGAGTCCAAAAATGGATGGGTGGAAGATGCCTTATTTTTGTCTGCCAAAAACGTCAAAGATTGAAGTGTGCATGGATTTTGAAAACATGAAAGCGGAAATATTTGAGGACTGGTTTGAAAATAAACTGGGGTTGTGGTGGTGTGTTTGATAATGCCTCTTATCATTCAGCCCAAATTAGAAAAATTCCAAATACAGGGTGCGGCAAAATGATATATATGAATAAAAACAAAACTACATAAAGCAAACATTTTTTTAAATTATTTTTGAAATGTACGTTTTATGCCATTTAGGAACGTTATTTTTTAAAAACGATGTCTTTTAAATGACGACCATTATTGTCGATGCACTCTTGTAGGTTCTCGCGGAAGCGCATCATTACCCGATGGATAATTTCTTGGGGAATTGAGGCAATTTCTTGTCTTATGACTGCCTTTAATTTTTCTAAAGTCCGCGGACGATGTGTGAAAACTCTCGCTTTCAGGTAACCCCAAAGAAAATCAGGCGAACGTGGCGACCAGCCGAGATCACCACGTAAAGACACCACTTTGTTTAGGAACATTTCTTGAAGATTTAGTGAACGACGCGTTGTGTACGATGGAACTGCTGGAACCAAAGATGTTCTCTTTGATCGTTGTTCAACTCGTTCACTTTTGGACGCAAGAAATTGTTAAGCATATCAAAATATCGATTTCCGTTGAGTGTTACGGTTATTCCATCTTCTTCGAAAAAGTAAGGACGCCACACGCCGAACTCCGAGATTGCATACCAGACGGGACTTTTGAACTGTGAAGGGGAAGTTCCTGTGGACTATTTGCTAGAAATTTTGCTTATTTACGGTACCCAAGAGGTGAAAGTGAGCTTCATCGCTAGACATGAATGCAGCGCCTCTGGGAATGTTTTGAAGAATATCCCGGCATAAATTTGTACAGGTTTCAAAATCTCTTGCCCTTAATTCCTGCACTACCATCATTTCGTACGGATGCATTTGGAGTGAGTTATGTAAAATTCTTCGAACACTTCTATCGGGAATTGCCAAAGCAGCTGCATGCTTACGAGCTGAATGCCTTGGAGACTGTTGTACGGAAAATCTTACTGCATTTACATTTTCCGGTGTTCTTACTGTCCTTGGTCGGCCAGTAGATTTTCGGTTAAGCGCAGAACCTGTTTCGCTGAAGTGTAAAACCCACCGACGAATTGTTCTTCCAACCGGAACCGTGCCATTCCGACCAACATCAAACTGATTACGAAAGGCGCGCTGCGTCGCTATTACAGATTCCCCATTTCTAATAAACTCCTCGACAACGAAAGCACGATGCACTCCGCTCCAAGCCATGTCGATAACTGAAAATTGCATACTTTTGTCTGCCTAACGCGGGTGCGTACACAATGTTGCCGGTTTTGCAAACCGAACAACCACTATTTGAAATCCTGCCTACCTTTTTGCCGCACCCTGTACTTCTTCAAATAACAAAGAAATTAAAGAATTTCTTTAAGAAAATCATTTATATTTTGAAGGGAGCTACAAGAAAAAACAACTTCTGGAATTATTTAAAATAAAACATTTTAATAAAGACTACAAAATCGATTCGATAGCACAACAAACCGAACATGAAATCTTGAGATTACCATCGTATCATTGCATATTTAACCCGATTGAGATGATTTGGTCCGAGTTGAAAGGGCATATAAGAAAAAATAACACTGCACCTATAGTTTATATTAGAAAGGCAATCAATTTTCACCAATTAATTTCGATTTGTTCAAGGATTACAAAGTAAAATTATTAGGCAAGTACACAGCCAAAAATTTGATTTTTGGCCTCTGGTTTTGTATAAGTTGCTTAGACTCCTTACTTACTTTGTAACGAAAATTGGCTTTACTCGTGATTCGTGAACTATATAATGTTGTCAATGAGAGAAGTTCTAGGAGAATGACCAGCCACGTAGATATAGTCTCATAATCTATTCTTTGGAGTCCACTTTGAAAGCATATATTTTCGGTTGAGGGCCGCGTAACCGGCACTGGCAGCAAATATTCCGCGATATCTTTCTGTCCTTTTCTCGCTCCGCCGGGTTCCGTCAAACTACTTTTTACGTTTTAGAGGAGGTTGTGGAACACTCACAGATTTTTTTTGTGTTCTACTGGACCTATTTGTACATTTTGCAACAAAAAAATCTATATACTTCTCACAAAACTTCTGGATTCCTCCTGCGTCGGTTTTTGCTGAGTCGAACTTGCTAACGTTTTGCCAATCACCCTGTTGGCTTCATCAGAGCTTGAATGATTCCCATATTGGTGGTTTCGTGATTCTCTTGGGCAACTGCTAATGAGTTTATTTGTCTCAGTCTTAAGGCTCTTTCATGTTCTTTGAGCCTAGTTGATATTTTTCGTTAGGTCTCTCCAATGTATGCTTTGCCGCATATGCATGGATTGCTGTAAACTCCTGTCATCTCAAATGGAATTTTGTCTTTGACGAAGACGTTGAGACATATTTGGACAAGTGGTAAATCTGGTTTAGACGTTATATTTCTTTGGAACTTTTGATATGTGGTCAGTGATGTTTAGAATGTAAGGAAAGACAACAGTGGCAAGTGTAGGATTGCTTTCGGCCTCATTGCTATTTGAGGGTTGTGGAGAAGAGCAAAGGTAAGTTGTTTTAATTCTGGGTTCTGAGACTCGGGATAACATAATTTTACGTTTCTGTAAACAAGAAAAAATTTGTCTGTGTGCGAAGGTTTTCTCTAAACACAATGATTCAATGTTGGGTTTGATTTTCTATTAATAAGAATATCTAAGAATGGAATGTAATTATTAATTTTTAATTTAATGGTAAAACGTATATTAGCCTGTATTGAGTTTAAATGTCTAAGAAAATGTGTTAGGGATTCTTGATCATAACGTTGAATAACAAAAGTATCATCGATGTAGCATTTCCATAATATTGGTTCAATAAATATATTCGCAACGACTGGTCATAGTGGATTAACAACACCACTTTCTTTTTGGTGATAAAGTTCACAGAATTTTACAATAAATCCGTATTCGTTTAAACTGGATGTTCTAACTGCATCGTTATTATGTGTATCGTAAAGCCAGCCGGCCAGCCTATCGTCTGCTGTGTCTAGCTACTGACGTCACTCGGCCTAGCCTTGCGCAAAGGTTTCGTTTTCTAGCCTCGCGCCGTCCCTTGATTTTTAAATGTTTACAGAGAACGTAAATATGAATATTTTGCCCTCAATTTTTTGTTATAGTTTTTTAAGGACAAAATCTCTTCTTTTCGGTTAAAATAAAAAAAAGTTATTTCTTATTCTTTCAAACTTTCTTTCGACGCAAACTCGTCCCGATAAAAGGTTAATCAACCGCGTTAAGAGAATCGGCGAGGAATTTTCGGGGCGTCTGGTTTTACAATTTAAAAATACACGTCGATAATCGGCCGCGAACGTGCTCGTGAAACAGCTCGAGACAATAAACAATGCATGAATATTTCGTGCGTATATGCGTACACTCGTTTAAACATTATTCAGCCCAATCGGTTTGTTGATATGGACAACCGAAGGTGTAATTGTGTATTGTTTAGAATGGAGTTTTTCTTTCATGGGTATAGTTTGTTGCCGCTACTACACACACCATCTTTCTGTTAGTCAAGAGACAATAAATCGAGCACGATGATGACCTATGACTCTGATCAGCTTGATCGGATAATCTTTCAACTAATTTTGTGCTCTGTGAAATCATAGAACATAAGGGTCGTTGAATGGTGGCGTCAGTCACTAGCTTAGCAACATTCAGATCCCTACAAACCGCAAGACTCGAGAAGATGCGGAAAATGAAATGCGGAGGTGATCTTTGGAGACAAGACCATGAGTTTCTATGTAGTTTCAGTGAACAACATCCTGGGTAATGTATAAGTTGCCAAATTATTGCAAAGTATTGGCATTAAATTCCAATCTAGCTTCACGGAAAAAACAAAATACTTGATGATATTGGCAAAAGTTCAATATAAGTTTGTTTTAACAAAATGAAATGCTTCGTTTGGGTATTTCAAATGATTTATACACAAATGTAGGTAATTGCAATAAATGTAGGTAATTCACCGCTTCATTTTAAAATTTTTGGATATATATGTAGCAACTTGAATTGAGCATACGCCGATTGGTTTTAAAAATATAAAGTTACTCTATTTAAATGAGCATAATTTTATATTGAATTTGTGCTAGATTTAGCTTAGATATATACTTAAAAATATTCATATAGTTGCTTTAAATCAAGCATTATATTAATTCCATCTAACAAGTCTGTTTTGTTTGATCTTATCCCTATTTTATATCGAGAGGGTCGTAATTTTTTGAATAACTTTGCTTAGTTCATTCTATCAACTGAAAACTTTTATACTGGGAGATTGGAAAATACATGCAAAAAATATAAATAGCTTTTCGGTTTATCTTTTTACTAAAACGAGTTATTTATTGACCAATGATTTTTGATAAAATTTAACAGCAGTCAAGAAATACTCCGAAAATGAGCTCTTTCGGAGGTGTTACTAAAGAAAGGATTTTTTCCACCGTATAATTTGCATAGGCAATTTTGCATATTGTCAATTCTCTGTTAGTGTTTGGTTGTCTGCTTATCTTTATAATAAATCTTGCAACAAAAAAGAGAATGAAGTTTAACCCTTTTTCCGCTTATTCAGCTTAAGAAGTGCATGAATCTAACATAAAGAACTACAGTTAATCTAAACAAAATTATGGCACATATTCTTTCCTAGTCTTAAGTACATTAAAAGTATAAACAAAAGCAACTACTTCAACACTGTGTCATGACATTTTTTTGGAAGTATCTAGTGTTGTAAAAATAGAAGGATCCATAAATCACATACTAAATTTTGGTACTGTATCCAAAAACCCCTGTATATTACATAGAAATAATTTTAATTATTAATGGTCAGCTCCCGAGCTTATAGCCTGCAGAAGAACTTGCTACCAATTTCTCAAAATTTGGATGTGGATGTATTTTTGAAAAATTCGTACTCCCTATAACATACTTAAAAAATGTAGGTAGTAAATGTAGTAATAATAGTGTTCTTTAAATACTTTTATAACGGTCTGTCTAGCTACATTCAGATTTTTAAAAGATGTAGGTAGTATATAAGAGCGTTCTAACTACATACCTTTCACTAGTTTTACACCGGACTCTGGAAATGAGTTTTCTATGTTTATTGTTCCACAATCCTTAAAAACTGAAACTGCATTGAAAGCTCAAATGACCAATCGTCAAGCTTCGTGCAGCCACGATTTGCGATCAACTCAAACCAAACAGTACTCTATGATTATATACTATTATGAAAAGTATATTTTAAAAGCATTTTCTAATTGAGGATGACAACTTATTATTATTTTATAGACTTATATTTTCTAACATTGAATTTTTTCATTTCATTATTAGGTCGTTTAAAACAGACAGTAGAACATTTTCAAAATAGGTATATTGTTTCTCTTTCTAAAATTATATGATTTTAAGGAGGCCAAACTTTCAAAATAAAGAGATGATGCAATTTCAGAAGTAGAATTTGCAATTTAGAAATAAAACTTTAAAACATTTTAAAACAAGACTATTTACTACAATGAAAAAGATATCTTGAAAATATCATATTCATTTTTCAAGCAGATTGAAATTCTTCATTTAAACTGTGTCCTTAATTTAAAAATACTTACATTTAAATCGAGTAGAAAATATGGAAGATGTACGTAATCTATAATTAAGAATTGATTTTTTTTCTGTGTAACTGCAGTTGAAACGGGGAGCTTAAAACGGACTATTTTCATACAAACACAGTGTACAGACAGCACAGCACAGGCGCTTTCACTGACTTCAAATTAAAGGGGCGGAATTCCCGTCTGCTTCAACCACGCAATTCAGATTTTCAAGCAACTGATCTTGATGTCGATTTTCTCTATGCGGTTTTTTGGGTTCTTACAGAGGAAATTTTAGCGCATTCAGTGCTGCCTGTGTGACATTTGTTTCTTTGTTTGCGTTTTAAAAAAGTATTTTGGTTATCATGCAGTTAAATTGCTAGATGATTGTTTGGAGGACGTTTGCTGAGAGCAGCTTTTGCTAGGTTGGCTATTATTATACTATTTATCAAAATAAAAAAGGCCGAAAATAGCAAATTCTAAGTGAGAATAATATAAACTCCAACGACATGGCAATAATTAGCAATTGAAGTTATAAAAAAAGTGCTGCTTTTAGAGAGGAAGAACAAAATTTAAAACGAGTTGAAAATTGAAAGAGAAGCAAGACAACTCTCTCATATACTTTCAGTCAAGCTCTGAAAAAGCCAACAGGATGATTGGCGAAACGTCAGCAAATTTGACTCAGCAAAAACCGACGCAGGAGGAATCTAGAAGTTTTGTAAAAAGTACCTCTCTCTCTTATACTTAATATTTACTAACGGAAAATTATGCCAGAGGTTATATCTGAATAAACAGGAGGAATAAGGGTAATCGAGGCTCTATGTTCGCAATAAGGAAGTTGAGAGAGTTAGAAAGTACAAATTCCTGGGTTCCATGTTGCACGAGATTGAAGTAATTGAGTGAAATAAGAACCAGGATAAATCAAACTATATAGAGGTATATAGAAGTGCAAGTCCAATACTGGAAACTGTACACAACGGCAACACATGATACCCTTAATGATACAAGACAAAAGGAGCCTGGAAAGAAAATGCACTTGAATGAAGAACTTAAGAGAGTGGTATCATTGTACATTAATAGAATTATATAGAAATTTAAAACCACACTTTTACATTTTTTTAACTTTAAAATTGAAGCTTACTAATGCCTGCATACACTGAATGTTCCCGTGATACATAGGGCGTACTCTTACGCTTCTCTCTAGTAAAAACAAAATCACATTCTTCGACTCGCTCACTCCTTAAACCGTCACGATCCATTTAAGAATAAAATCGCCCGCCCTAACGTGAGACATTAAGCGCGAAAGGCACCGCAATTCTAAAACAAAAGTTCTTTAAGGAGGAACTTGGCATAAGATTTATGCAAGTCTGGGCTTCACGACTCCGTATCCCAGACACCGGTCGTTCCATCAAAAGCGGAAGAATTTATGTGCGTGGAACTGAATACGATATGTGTGTGTGCTTGGAAGACGGCAGACGACGTGATGTCAGACGGGCGGAAAACCTACGGGTCTCTCTTCGATGATTAACTGCCGAGTGGACGTTTGGGCATGACATATTATGCATTATTATGACTTCATTGCTCGACGGGGGTAGATAATTTTCTTTGTTTTAACCAACGACGTTGTCGTAGACATGTGGGGATCATTAGCGATCATTACATATACAGATGATTAAAGTTTGATATATATTACTTTATTTATATACATTATAGTCAAGGATAGATCCATTATGCACATTGATAATGTCGTGACAATCTACGCTGAATTGAAATGTAAACAAATGAAAGTGATTAATTAGGTCCTCCACAAATGTTCTCACTTGTTATTGAACAGACTTATCACAATATCTGTTCTAATGTCCAAAAGTCCTGTTACTTACGAAATGCAGTAGATGTGATGTTCTGAATGAGATGACCAACAGGCTGCAGCTTGCTGCACTATTTTCAGAAGATAACGATCAAGCAAAGGCCATGGCTTCCAAACTGAAGAAGGAAATTTTAAGTTTTGGTAAGCTTGGTTAGTTTAAGATTTGAGGACTGGGATTTTTAAGAGTCCTTTTTAACTAAAATAAGGCGGACTTTGCTTTCCTAGTTACAATAACGCCAACATGATTTCCATTAAAAGATCCTAAATAATTTGGTCTCATCGTCCTAAGCAGTTCAGTGAGGGTATATGGAAGAGAGCAAGTCTACAGCATATACCTAGAATAACGTCGGTGCTAGGATTAAAGTTAATAACGTTTTATAGTGCCGATAAAAACTACACCAATACGAAGAAGTTTTTCAACTTTAGATAACAAAAGTCTAGGTACCACTTTATGGAAGGTTTTGCCATTTGCCAGTCCAGTTATATATAATTACCTGGATTACTTGAATGCAATGCCAATATGCTGTGATTCAAACATTAATTGTTTCTCAACAGAGAGATTGATGGTCTTCTCATACACCTGGACAAATGTTGCCAATATTTATTTCCATTTGAGGGCATTACCGCTTTTAACAATTTTCAAATTCCTTGTTGTCTGGTACGAGGTCAGGTCCGTAAAAGCTCGATCCACCATCAGTGGTTTGAGAGAGCATTTTAAGAAAAAGGACTTTGCCATTCGTTGCCAGCGCGACTGATTTAAGGTCGGCGATACATCTTGATTTGTCATCCTTCCCAAACAATTTATGTTGCATTCTGGTAACTCAAATCTTCTTTGTTTAGTTTAATTGGTTGGGGATAATTAATTCGTTTTCATTCAAAACTAAATATCTCCTTCGCGAAAAATTTTTTGGAGCAGGCATGCAAGTTGAAATGGATTTTGTAGCATTTGAACGATTCTTATGTACCCAAAAACTTGACCGTAGAAAAAATGTGAATGACATTGGTAAACTTCTTCAGTCACTCGTTCGTGAAAAATCATACTCGTGATACTATTTTATAATTTTTTATTATATGTCAATTACTAACAAAAGCCCTCACGGCAATTTAAATTGAATACCAAAAATTATTTTTTAAAAATTTTGAATTTTTCTTTTTGGTCTTTCCTTTTCTTAGAATTTCGATCGCACTATACCGGGTGTTTTCTGATTGAAGGTCAATAATTAAGGGGGGTCCATTTTAAAAAGGAAGTCCAAACTATTTAAATCTGGGAACCTAGGGGGCCATGGTTGCAGTCTGCTGTTTAAATTTTACAACTGCATGGGGGTTTTCATTATCCCAAATATGGTTATTGCGAAAATTGTACTTCTTTGTCAAACAAAGGATCATGCGTAATTTTGTCTAAAATCGCAAGGGAAAATCTCTGGGAAGTAACGCTTGGACTCGTTGAATATGATATGGGTACAATAGAAAATCGTGCAAAATTTTTCAAACCATTTTCTCTGTTCAGGATTTTCATCAATAGAATTTAAAAATGCTTCTTCAATTATTGGAGATCTTACAGTCCGATGGGCCCCTTTTAAAAGATTATTTGCACTCAAATGACTTGTTTCAACCTTCTGTGTATATATTGAAAATGTTCGCCTATCTGGAGGGGAGAGTGGGGCAAGGCGGCTCACTTAAACTTTTTATTTTTTTTGTGGCTCTTAACGATCAAGTCGATTTTTTTTTGACTAACTTTTACTAAATTTACCCAAATTTTGGCGAAGCTTCTGGTCGTCGTGCCCCGCTCTGCCCTATTTATAATATTATATATAATTATTATAATTATTTGTTAAAAAGTATTTAATAAAAAAAAATTACTGAATAGTAACTATTTTTCTATCGATTAAAAAAATTGGTATTGCTATTTATAAGATTTTCGACAGCTCTGGCTTTAGGTTTATGCTTTCGTTTCAGAATTTTTAAGTCCAGGGGCTAAAAATGTACAAATAACCCCAGAAGTTATAATTATGTAAAAAAAATTTTTGGTTAATTTTTTAGGTGGGCCTCCTTGCCTCAGGGGGACCGCCTTACCCCACCGTCACCTATGACTCTTTGCATTTTTATTTTAAGCGAAATCAGATAAAATTCCCTACGCCCGATACTGCTGTATTTTAAAAAAATGTTCTACACTAAATAGTACACGATACATAGTACACGTGCATCAAAATATTACAGGTATTAAAAGAATCTAATTTTTCAAAACTTTATCACCCTCTATCTCAAAAGTTAAGACGTTTAAGATGTTCATATGAAGTTTTCTTTTTGAAATGGACCCGCTTAATTATTAACATTCAATTAGAAGACATTCTGTAGGAAGGAATACCACCATACCATTATAGAAAAAATCATCTTTAGCACACAGAAATTACTTTGTTTACATATGGAAAGAAGCAGTAATCAAATAATTAAAAAAAAATCTTAATACAGATGTTTTCGAGACACGCCGCTAAAGATTTTGGAAAGTTTAAATTTCATTAGCCTTCCCATATGGACATCCTCCAAGTTTTTAAATCATCACGCTCAGGTGGATATTTTTCTTTTTATGTTCTTCGTTAACTGGTCAAGGATTCTTTTAACTTTGGTTTAACAGTCCATCGAAATTCCCGGACTTAATTTCGCGTAAACTACTACGCGATCTGTCGCCGTTTTCGGTACCTTATCCGTCCGTTATTACGTAAGCGTCGATCTAGATAAAATTCCACATGACGGAAAAATTCACGACCGAGCAAAACTCGCGGGCCAGCAGCGACTCGAGATCTGCATAAAAACCGAAACGTTACGACCGTCGCGATCCGTTCATAAATGTCGTCGGATTAACGAATGGCCGTTATAAATCACGGGGACTTATCTCGGGACGGCTAATGGTACGGACGGGAGCCGGGCGCATCGCTCGGTGGAAATTTCATCGCGAAACTTACGTCCCCCGGGGTATTAAAAGTTGCCGTTTGGTCGCTTCCTATGTTATTTGGTCCCTTTCGGTACTTTATATGGAGTTTTCCAGTTATTAGATGATGGATCGTGGTAAAAGTCCCGCTCGCCGCCGTACGTAATTTAAAGCGAACGGCCTCGACAGCTCTCAGCTATTATTTATGGTTTCTATTTGGTTGCGAGCTTTCTCTGTTTATATGGTAACCTGCACGCAACACCCGAAGTGACAACGGTGATTAGAGATCTGCGAAGGGGACTTTTAAAACGAATTTGGGATGCCGGATTCTCGGCTAAAGATCGGGTTGCTCTCACGACATTGGAGATTCAATTCTCAAAACGATTGGATCTTGAATGCGGAAGAACGAGTCTAGGAACCAATAATTCCAGTTTCTGTTTCGCGGCGTTACGCAGGACTCTGCATTGGGGCCGATGCTAATCTGAGTACTTCAGAGATCAAAGTGGACAATGAATACATAATCAATGCTCGCCAAGCTTTCGGAGGGTATAAGGGTAGGATATGCCTTCAGAAAAAGGTAATCGTCCATATTAAAAGAGAAAAGAGATTAACCTTTTAGTGGTGGCACCATCAATATTTTTGGAGACTAGTGTACTACCCATTCGCGATGCGTTCCTCCGAGAATGCGGAGGAACGCATCTAGGAACCAATAATTCCAGTTCCTCGTTTCGCGTTGTAATGCAGGACTCTGTATTGGGACCGATGATAATCTGAATACTTCAGGTATTATAGACTATTTCAGAAAAATGTAGAGTAATAACAATTTGATTAATGAACAATGAACAAATAATCAGTGCTCGCCAATCTTTCATGGGATATTAAGGTACTTTCAGGAAAATGTAATCATCCATATTGGAAGAGAAAAGAGATTAAGCTTTTAGTCGTGTCACCTATGTTAGAGTAAAATATGTTCCTGCTGATTCAATAGTTTGGTTCAGTTTTAGAAAAAATAATTGATAGGCAAAAAACAATCTGAGTTTAGAAACGATTACAGTTGTGCGAATGCTTTATCCAATATTATAGGCACCGAATGAAGGCAGAATTGGCACTCTAATTCTGTTAGACTTTAGCAAGGCTTTTGACACTATCAATCATGAATTGCTTTTATCAATTTTGCACTACATTGCGTTTAGTGAAGAGAGAGAGAAGGTATAGAGATCTGCGACAATGTGCATTCCGAAGCACACTTCGTTGAGTTAGGTGTACCACAAGGTAGCATATTGGGTTCCTTGTTGTATACCAACTATACGTCTAACTTTGTAAAGGCTAATTATCACATATATGCTAACGAAACTCAAATATACATTTATTTTCAAGATCATGGAATGACACAAGCTGAGATTAAAATTAACACTGATTTAAAGAACTTTTATAAAATTGCGTCCGATCATTCCACTGCAGCTAAATCCAACTAAGTCCTCGGACTGGGTTTTTGGAAATGACACCCAGCTGCGTAATGTCAAACACAAAATGATCATAAAAATTAATGACACTCCTATACTATACTCGGATACATCTAAAAGTTTAGGATTGATCTTAGACTCTGGGCTGCGGTTCAAAGATCACATTACAAACAAATTGAGAATAGCATATATTTTCTTCCAATTGCTACAAACTAACCAAAACTACTTTGTCAATCCATCGTTCTGCCACAGTTCGATCATTGCTGTGGTGTGTACGCAACCTGTCTGGATGCTGTTAAGTTTTTTCGATTTAACAATATCAACCAAAACTTCTTAAAAACGGTATAAAAAATATCTTCTTGGAACTCGATAATTTCTGTATCGGAAAACCACTCTGCTGTTAACCATATCTCCTACTTTCTCCTTTGTCCTACCACTTCTATATTTATTGAAAACTATATTTAATGATTAAAGTGTTATAAACTCTGCGTAACATATTTAATTTTGTTTATTTGATACTTTTTTCATCTTCTTAGGACAATTTGGTTTACATCAAATTGAGGCTTGAACAGTATCTGGCTTTGCTGGATGTCTGCGTTTTACTAGGCCTTTTGTTTGCTTTAAAATTGGTACCCTATAATATTTTGTAGTGTAATAAGCAATAAATGTATTTATTATTATTATAATAATAATAATTATTATTATTATTATTAACTATAAATAACGCTAGGTATCATTCAGGGCGCATGTAGCAGAAGAACATAGTGTAACTGTGCTGGGCATACCTAGAACTTATATAGGCCCAAGTGAATGATGATATAATGTTAAGTAAAAACCAAGGACACTTAATACTACTGTTTCTGTCTGACCTTCAATCTATTTTGTATATAATTTAGGCATAGCAATTATGCAATTTGTTAATTTTCATTTAAAAATTTTCTTATTTTCTTTTATTTTAAAATGACGAGTATGGCCAAAATTTAACCGAAGGATACTCTTAATGTTTATCCCGTAAACTTATTTTCCAACTAATTTGTTTCGCTTTGTCTCAGTTTTTTCCTGGATTTTGTTCCCAAACTTTTATTGATGAATAGAAGGAATTTTGCAATCCAAAGAATGCCAAACAATGATAGTGACTTAAGTATCCGTTGGGTCACATCTAATGACATATTGTCGCTTTACACCTTTCTGAAATAAATTTTAATTTCTTGAAGCTTTGGTTGATTCAAAAGAGTAACATTTGAATAAACACTATATGCTGGTGGATTGTAAGAAGTTCTTTTAAGATAAGTCGCCAGACAACTGAGATGCAATGCAAAGATGAAATTGCGCTATTTTAACTGTCGCCATGTAGTTCGAAAATTAAATGGTTTGCTGCAACTTTGCTTCTACGAAAAAGTAGCTCTCGCAAAAATTATAATGAGATATCTAAATCGCAGTCGTAGCAGTTGTAGCGACTGAAAGACTATCTTCACTTTGTCTACTTGGAGGTATAGAAGAGGTATATGGATGCATACGGAAGTATATGTCACGCATACGGAGTAGTTCAAATGTGCCAACTTTCGTTAAACGTACAGAGCTCCAGAGCTCAGTCTGAAACTGAAATCCAACGATCGGGATCCATCTTAAATACTTGTAGGGGCGGGTCGAGTACAAGTGGGGGTTTATTGCTTCATGGACGACTGCATCCCAAATTGAAGACAGACAGAAACCTACATAATGTCCTTGACGACTTTGATAGACAGTCGAATTTTTCTGCGATAAAAGAAAGTGCGAGTATTTTGATTTTTTTTGTATAAGTGGCCCCGGCGAAAACTAAGGTTAGATGTGTTAATTCCTGGTTGAGACAATGGTATTGCCCTGAAAACTAGATAATTAACCACCGAAGATGTTTTTTCTTTATAAAGGAAGAAAATCGCAGAACTAAAGAGCCCTTTCAACATAAATGACGTTTTTATTTTATACTTCCGCGGGCGAACGAAGTCCTCCAGTTTGTTTCTTCCTATAATGACTCTAATTTAAAAATAGAGCCCGACTCCGTGCGTTTGTCGCGTTTACTCGAAAAATGTCGCGGACCGACAAAGTTCAAAGAAGTTTAAATTTACGATGCCGGAGGAAGCGAGTTTATCGTATTTTTCTTTTTCGAGATTAAATTTGTTTTGGGAAATTACGCAACCTCGTTCCCCCGTTTTCAAAACAACGGAGACAATTTACGATCGTCCTTTGATAACTCATAGATCATTTTCGTCAAGAGTCGATTTGCGATTTTCGGTCGATACGTCCTTAACGTGATATCAAATTTGATGTTTTTGCTGCAGTCAACGAAACACGATATTCACTATTGCCTGAACGGCTACCATATTTAATTGATAATACCCAACTAAACTGAACTTAGTGTGGATCAAATTTTTAGAGTAGAACTGTTTAATTAAATGCTATGAACAGGCCAAAATAAGTGTGTAATTAAAAAACCCATCTTAACCACTTTCAACGTATACAATTTTGACTATTGAATGAAAAATGACATATAGATTTTGTAAGAACAGATTTTATTGAATTACTTACTACTCACGAATCCACCGACCTTGAGTGAGTCGATAAAGTTTTAATTTGTATAAAACATAGCATTTAGCATTTAAGAATATCGATTTCATTTTCTACGTTTCCTGAAACTTACGTATTTTGATTTTGACTCTTTAAGGTCGGGTTGTACAGTCTCGGTTCAAGCTACATTCTATTAAACTACGCTTTGTGATGAACTGGGTTCAAAAATGCGTTGTTCAGCTTTACTAAACCCAGATCAAGAAACCATTTTTTATGTTGGTAATGTTTGCGCATCCGTAGTTGTTCTGTACTGCCAAAAATCAGATCGTTGATTGTTGTTTTTCTTGTTGTTGTTTGATTTTTAAGTTTTAAAGAAACTTTAAAAAAAGGGAATTAATTATACTGAATCCATAATAAAATGCGAAAAAATAAGATTAAATTTTTAGTAAATTGCTTAAGTAAAAAGGCCAGCAAATTTTACTTCCAAGAAAGAGTCAGTATTGCTTTGTCTGCTAAGGAACTATAACATACTATTAGAAAATAAAAAAACCCATACTGATAACAACAAAAATAAGCAAGAATAAATGTGACCTTAAGAAGAAAATATGAAAACCTAAAAAAGAGAACAAAGAAGAAATAGGCTGATGAAAAGTGTTAATGTTAATATATGAAGAGTATGAGCCCTATATAAGAATGTTATGTGTATGGCAATATTCTTGTGAATTTTGAAAAGTTTGGTGTGAGATTATTTGATTGATGATTTGATTATTTGATTGAATTGAAATTTTATTACCAGAAGAGCATGTTACGTTAGAGAAAAAAATATATATCAACTTAATGGTTAATATTTGTATTTTATATTATTTATTTAATGTTCACTGTTTTGTACTGCACAAATTTTCTTTCGATGCAGTTTCTGGCAAAAGCTGTTCTTTTCTTTTGTTGTCGTCTTCTTAATACTACTACTGTTTCAACAAAGTCTTCGTCATCCGTTAGTTCGAGGAGATTTTCTGGGAGCTGTTGAGCCCTTACATAGGTACTTTAATAATTTACATCAAATAATTAGATATCCAGAATTCATTTCTTAATTTAAGTAAAATCACAGGAAATCGTTACATATTAAAATAATGTCACATAGATCGTATAAATTGGTTTAAGCGCCAAAATTGGAAAGCTCAATTGATCCTCGCAAAACAGTGAATAGTGAACCAAGCTTAGCTTTGAACTGACATTGTACAACTAGACTTGCATATCTAAACTGAGTTCAACCTTGAACTGTTGAAACGAAATAAAAATTTCCTGGATATTCGTATGTTAACTTAAGGGGTGGCGTAAGGGTTTCAACCCTGAATAAAACTCTCCCAAAAACCAAAGCACTGTTCTATTGGACCAGCTATTACAACATTGCCTTTCGGCTCTTCGGTCTATGTCGTACTGCCGTTTGTTCTTGCGAAGCCGGAACCACATGCCGCTCGTCCGTCCTGACTCAGCATACGTGACTCTTGGCGGCCATAGAGAACATATCGCTAACACGACCATCCTGCTCTGAAAGCGTCCTCGCGCTATTTCTAAAATTTTAGAAACCAACAACAGAATTTTTGTAAATGTTACTATTTAAAGTTTAACTCATTACAATCAGACAACGGGGTTGCTATTGTAACATGATTTTTTTTCAATAATGGGATTGCCATTATTCCCCTACTTAATAATGGGATTGCCATTATTAATCTCACTCTTTTTTTTTAATAATGGGATTGCCATTATTAACCTCTTTTTTGTAATAATGGGATTGCCATTATTCTTCTACTTAATAATGGGATTGCCATCATTAACCTTTTTTTTAACTTTATATCGTACGTTACCGACTTTTTGTGAATCCGTAGGCGGCCATGCACGAAGTTGTTCATGAGCAGCTACAGTAGTCCGCCGTCCCTGTTCTTGTAACGCATATCGGTCATTAGGTGGTACTGCACGTACAGTAAATGTTTCGGTTTCAATTTTCCTCCGCCGCTGAGCAACTTCAACAGCCACAAGGCCCTAGAGTGTTTGCAACCGCTTTGTCTGGATCAACAAAGTTATTGCTCGGTGACGCGTCTTATAGGAGCTGCTGATTAACCAGCAACCTCGGATTTCTTCTATGGCAGGGAGTACGACAGTCCATTTTTTTTCCTCCGTATTCAAAGTTGTTTTCATAGTTCAAAGCAAACTCATTAGTGGCTAGCGAGTGCATAAACTACATCTTCCAGGTTCTGCATTGCCTCCTCAATGCTTATTGAAGCGCCAGTTTTTATTCTGATGTACCAACTGTGATGTGTTTTGATCCTTCTTCAACTTGCATTTAACAGAAGGCGGATTTCATATCTAGTGTAGTGAAGTATTTTGCATGGCAGAGAGCATTGACCTGATCTTGAATATGCGGCAGCGGGTATCTTTCTCTGACGACTCTCTTGTTGATATCACGTAGGTCCAGGCACATTAAAACTTCACCATTCTTTTTTGATACTAGAACTATCGGGCTTGCATATTCTGAGCGACTTTCACAAATTATACCAGCCCTTAGAAGGTCATTAACTTGAAGTCTTTCTTGATATGCTAACCTACGAGGTCGATACGCTACTGCATTAGTGTCCTTTAAGTTTATTGTCATTTCTCCAGTCATAATCTGGTCGGGAGTTTTATTTTTGTAAAACAATAAAAGACTTGCTATTCGTAAAGTCAGGTTGATTAATCACAACCCTATCCACACTTTTTAATGTCATTACGTTCGAAATATTGAACAGGTTACGGTGCAATTCGAGCCCAAAATTGTTTTTTTTTTCGATTTGTAAATAAGGTCCACTGATGACATCCCATCCAATAATTAGGTGGGTGTTCCCTGACGTAATAATATCTGGTACGACCGCATAAGTAATATCCAAACTCAACATCGGCATAACAGTGATTAAATTAGAAACACCAATAGCATAAACAATTTGGGCCCCAAATCCTGAGAAAGCACGGATCCTATCGTCTGTTTTGATTATCGCATCGAGAGCGCACCATTTTCGAACAATAACGCGCTGTTGGTCTTGGGTTGAAATGGCGTTATTTTTTTTTAATAAAAATGTCATTCACTTGCACAATTATTACAAGTTGGAACTTTGGATGAACCTGGAGCCTCTTCTCGAACTACGTTTGGTGCCTCGTATTTATTGTGACAAGTATCACTATGGTGTCCTTGGCGGCCACATTTAAAACATGATCCTTTTAAAATCTTCTTGGATTTTTCATGGCTTACATCTCGTTTTTCCCCGAAACGGAATTTTCTTTGAGGTATGTCATCGATTTCACGTTTTAATATTTCAAATCCTGCCTGCTTTAGCGATCATTAAATTTTCGCTGACGTTTAATTCATCGTTTCATTTCGTAGCGTTTTAACTACTCACGTTAAGTTGAATGTTGATGTTGACGCTTGCGTACTTGAGCCAACTGCTACGGGAAGGTTGGGCGTTGGGCAGCGATTAAATTAATTAAAGTTTTTGCCACTGCACTGTCCCTTTCGAAAGTTCAGAAATAGACTCGACACTAGGTGACACATTATCTCCGTTCGAATCTGTTGTAATATTTCACATTGATTCGTATTGCTTTTGCAACACTGGACACGGAACTATCCCACTTCTGATGTTAACTTAAGGGGTGGCGTAAGGGTTTCAACCCTGAATAAAACTCTCCCAAAAACCAAAGCACTGTTCTATGTCGTACTGTCGTTCGTTCTTGCGTAGCCGGAACCACATGCCGCTCGTCCGTCCTGACTCTTCGCGGCCATAGAAAACATATCGCTAACAAGTATATAAATAAACTCGAAAAATAAAATTGCAATAAGAGAATAACTTCCCTTTCCTTTCTGCTTCATGTAGACAATACCAAACACCAAAAATTATGACTTTGGAAAAACAAAAATAATATAGTATGAATTATTAATTTATAGCAAATACGAGGCTTTGGAAATAGTAGACATAGGTTTGTCCCTCCAAGATGTTAAAGATGTTAAAAATGTATTATGGGGAAAGGTGTCGTCAGCAGAGTCTCCGTTAACGTTTTTGTTCAAATTACAAATGAGAGGCAGGAGACATTCACTCAGTGGTGAACGTGTTCATCCCTTGGGACTAAAAAAATATAGCTAGCTTACACTTCCACTCCAAATTGAAAACACGTTGACCAATTCTGCACGTATTAACTAATCTGTTAGATATCAAATTTGTGCTTTTGAGTCGCTGAACTGTAAAACATTTAATGGTCAATGTTCGTATTATACCTCGACCCCGTTCCAAAACATATTAATAAAAGAACGTAGCTCGGAATATATACGTACTGACCACTGTTCGATTCAATGCAAAAAGGGGTGTGAACAAAAGGATATTGTTGTCTTAGTAACATCGTAGGGGATGACCGGTTATGTAAATTGCCAGCGATACGATGACCGAAAACTATGGTCCATTGTTCAAGGCATTTTGCATTTTACTATATAGAGTGGACCAATTAAACGGACATACTTTCTAATCCGTAGACTATATCTCTCGAATCAAGTTTAAAATCTATACCTACTTAATATTTTCATTTCATTCCATTATTAAATCTTTGGACAGTCTCGTAGTCTTGATATTTTGGTTCCTCTGTTACAGGCATAAGAACATGGAATTGCAATAATATAATACAATTAAAACAAAAATCAATTGTTTTGAAAAATAAAAAAAAAACTTGCGACTGAAGTATCTTTGACATACTGATATTGAGCCTAGAAATTTTACGATGTTAAAAAACTGACTACATCGAAAACTAGTAATTCCATGTAAATTTAATGACTGTAGAAGAAATCTGTAACATAGGGGATGCAATATTTACTGTTCAAAAGGCAATAACTAAAGTTATCAAGTTATCAAGTAAGTCAAATTTAAAGCAAAATCTAGAATTAACAGCAAAGAGAGTGAAGTTTAGAATCACTTTGACTAACAAAGTTATAAGGAAGTAGTAAAAAAATAACCAATTTAAAAGGCCAGTGGAATAACGCTAGTACTTTTAAACAAAAAAATCCAAATGAGGGTGGGTTACTCTGCTTAAAACACGTTTGGTGAAGATGTAGCAAAGAAAATAAAGTTCACGCCAATGGTACTTTAGTCACTAGTTATTTTTTAATTTGTATTATATTATTGTAATTCCATCTTCTTCTCTCTGTAATAGAGGAACCAATATATGAAGCCTACGAGAATGGTTCCATTTCTCCCTCCAAAGGTTTAATAATGCAAGCATGACGTTTATTTTTGAGACCTGAGCACTTACTCCAGCAAACGGACCACCTATATAGAAATAAAACCATAATTAATTAATCGACGACCATAGGCCACATGACTACAGTGTCCAGGTCAAGCCAGATCAATACCAGATAATGGAATGGAAACCAAAACTAATGTGGGTGACTACGTTCTTTACGTTGACCTAATCTTTGGAGGAGAAACAAAATTAGTTGGTCTAAAAATCTTCTTGGGTACAGGAAGATGGAGAGTAGTACTAATAGTAGTTCTGAATAGACGTACGACAGGCAATATAAAGGAAAATAAGAAAAATAATTTATCATTGATAAGATTATAGAGAAGTCAGTTCTCTGGAGTCACTTTCACAATGAGTTGGACGAACAGCAACTTCTCTAGGATATAATTCACATTTAATATTTGTTCCTACAATATCATGCACGTCGTAATAAAAAAAAAAAGTTTCTGTAAATTCACTATATCTAATAGTTTTGGTTAGTTAGTCTTTATCGTGTTTTCAATAATCTCTTCTTTTCTCTAAGTGTTCTTTAACTAAATCGTGATTATCCATAACCACTATTGAGTGAGTCGGAAAGTATTTTAATACCCATCGATCAGTGTTCAAGTGTTACCATTTAGAATCAAGCTTCCTTTGTCCAACTAGGCAAATAAGACAAAATTGCAATAGACAAGTTTTCATTCTACAACTAGCTGAAGCACGAAATGTCAAAGATGAAAGTATTACCCGAATTTATATTAAAAATGGATCTAGAATTATGGTTTGTGCGTCTATCGGATACAACAAGTCACTTTGTAACGTTGGTCCACCTGTACGGCCGTCGTTGCGTGTAATGGGTATTATGTTAATATTAAATAATATAATCGGATCGCAAACTGACAGCTACAAGACGAAAATACGTGTCTTACGATAATAAATCGTATACAGGTTATTAATAATTTATGTGTCTCCGATAAGAGAAGCCATTAATATTTTATTAAGTATTCTCTCGCGCCCATCGAAAGAGGAAGGAGCCAGTTGTAAGAGGGAATACGCGTACACGTTCTCCACCGATACGATCTCATCGTACACCTTGAACGCTGTTGGCCCGTAAATCTTTTAAACCCGGGAATTTGCACCCGTATCCGGGAACAACGTAATCACCACGTCGAACTAGCTTTTAGTTTATTTTACAGGCCGTCACCTAAGTTAACAGCTTAGAGAATCAGTTGAAACCTTGAAAAATTGCAGTTGCTACGCAAGCCGCGTAAAATCAAAAGACGGACAAGTCAAATGAGTTTCATAAATTATTAATATTTATATTATATATTATTTATTTTATTTTATTTATTATTTTACACAACAAGCACAGCGTAAAAATATTATATAAAACATAATAAAAATATAGTAAAAAGTAAATAAAAGACAAATAACATACTAATAAACATTTTACAAACAAAATACTAATTTTCCCCTCTTTTCTATCCCCAGTCTGTTTTTTATATCTGAGTGTACAAAACCAAAAGTGCTGATAGATTATTATTGGTAGCTGTTTCGCAATTTCTAGCTCATCTTTTTGTGATGTCCACCACTGTCCACAAGGAAAGATCTTATATATGACTTCAAAAGTTAACAAAAGCGGCACATAAATTTGTATCACATTTTCAACTAAATCCAAAACAGTAAAAAAAAAATATTTTGGATTTGTGTTGCCATTTTTGCGCATGTAGAATAAACATCCAACATCCAACAATCAGCGTGTCCTTTAGTATTAGTTTGTGCCTTGTGCAGTGAAAGTTACAGTCCGTGAAATATGGCATTTCCGAGGTATTTGACTCAAAAGCAATTAGAGGCGGCTATGGAGGAGATCGTGATGGATGAGGACAATAACAATCAAAGTCGTAAGTATTATTTCGATTTACGTATCCTTATGTATTGTAGCATTCCATTCCTTGTAAATTTATGCTAAAAATAACGTGAAAAAATATTTACAGAACATATTGACTTGATCTATATTCCACCCGACGTGTATACCTTGACTGACGAAGAAAATATGAACGATAACATAAATCTGCAAGAGTTTGGGGAACCAACCAAGTTGGAACTTTCGAGGGGGACTCATCAGATGATGAAACCCTGGAAAACGAAAGAAGACGTATGCTTTCTGTAAAAGACAGGCTTGCTTCTACTGTCAAATGGAAGAAAGATCCGTTTCAGAACACTCACACACCTATATCCGATGAATTTAGATCATGTGAGGAACTAAAAAATAAACTTTCTGGAAAACCTCCACTTGAATATCACCAAAAAGGAAACCGGGTGTTACCAGTGGTACGCTCACTCACATAAAATGTTATGCGCTTTTTTGTATCAAATCAAGTTCTATTTGGAAAACAATCTACTTTTAGTTGTTTACTGTTGAATTTGAACTTTCTTTTGTATATTTATGTATAAATTATATGTTACATCTTATGTGCCCCAAAATATTATTTAATGTTTTTTCCCAATAGATCGTTTACGCACCAGTATTTTTTTTTATGTTTCGAGTTTTTTTTTGACACATGCAATGTATTCTTAAGTGCAACAAAAGAAATAATTTCAGAGCAAAAAAGTATTTTTTTTATGCTTGGGATAATATGTGCTAATTAATCACCAGTGAGAATAAACAATAGAAGACATATAAAATCACGTTCAAAACAGAATCACCCACGGACCGATCCAAAGTTAAACTAAGATTTCTCTTTATCTAACTCCCGGTTCGGGAGTTGATTTAAATTTTTCGGTAATTTTCTTTTTTATCGATAATTTACAAAAACACAATTTTGTAATTATTAAACACCAAATTTCGGTATGTTGGCATCATGTTGGAAATGTGTCAAAATTTCTTTATCGAGGGGAGTGTAAGTGTGAATAGCATATTAGTGTTAGTGCATTAGAAACATGTGTTAGTATAATTATTAATTACTATATTTTTTAAGTAACCCTATGAAGTATATTTATCATTTCAAGGTGAGTCTTTACATCATTCTTTAACAGCTTATTTATCAAACTCTTCGGTCGCAAGGTGTATACAAAATATAATAATTGTCATCCAGACTCTGTATTACGAGATACTTCAAATCTGGAAGTCTGGACTATAGACCGCATTTTTTCGATGTAAAATACGGTTTCCTGAAGTCTTCTTCCAGTAGAATCATTCCAATTTCCTCGTAAAAAATCGCTTAGAATTTCATGTATTTCCTTATCGACGACTTTTTTAATGGACTTCCCTGCAAGATCCCAGGAAACATCTGGTAGAAAGCGCGTTTTTTATTACCCGACAGCTGTGTATAACAATGCCATTAAGCTAATGATATCAAAGGATTCCGTCGCTTCTTCCGTGAGTATCGCGTTTCGGGGTTTCGGCGACTTTCAAGCGAAGTGAAAAAAAAACTCGACACTTCCACCAAATCCAAATTGACGTTGACGTTACTCCGTCGGCGATGATACAAATTAGGCGCCCACGAGGTAAAGAGTGAGGATCGAAGAGTTCGCTAGGTCGCCCAATATTTGCAGTTATTTAAAGATACATTTCAGTGCATTCATTAGGTACGCGAAGGAACTACAGAGTGAGCCAACGAATTGTGCGTTTTGTAAATTCTTATCCATTCACCCATTTTGAAAATGGCGTGCACAGGTGCATCGTAAGGCATTAGGTGCATAGTAATAAGTACCTCTATTTTTTCTTAAGTATTATTCAAAAAAATTCATATAATTCATTTTGAATATCGCGATGTGTCCAGCTAGATTATAGATCGCAATAATATGGCAGTATGTATAGCACTGCAACACTATGTTTTGCTATATGTAATAGTGTATTTTTCATGGAATTATCTTAAAACTTAATATTTTTGATGGATAACCAGTTTCCAAAATAAAATTGGAATTATCCTTAGACCTTGTACTACTGAATCGACCAGAAGATTTTATCATTTCACCAAAATATTGCAATCTAACTATTGTACGACTGCGAAACGGTGGCCAGAATGACCGATATTTTCTTAACATTACGGGAGTCAACATGTTAATATCTACAGATAAGAACATTATAGTCCTGGCAAAGGTAAATGCAAATTCACGTTGGCCACAAATGTACTAAAATTTTTCGCAATTTGTATTGGGTGGGTACTCAGGTCTTATCAGAAGGGCTACCAAAATTTGATTTTACTTAATGTACCAATTTCATTTTTTCAAGTTTTAAGCATTTTATATTTGGGACTAGTTGCCCATTTCTCTTCCGAATAGAAGTATATGAAATAAACAATGGATATTGCACCGTGGTTGTTTCCCATTTGATAATGTGTGTCTTATTTTATGGCTGCGAAACAATTTTTTCTATTATCTAAATCTTCCCAACTTTGTTTAAACATTGCATTGAGAGAATAAGCGTTCTTTAACCTCGCAGAGCAGTTCTGTTGCTTAATGTTTGCGTTAAACAGGTTGACTCTTTAATCTTGTTAATCTATACAAGGTTTCTCATAACTTATCCGCCGTACAACAGATGTTACAAGAAATCAAAGTGAAAGGTTACAATAATTTTAACTTCAAAATTAGTGTTTTCGTAGGTGAGAAATCGGAATTGACTATTAATTTGAAACCTGTATATATACGAATACATAATGGTAAATAAGAGAAAAAAATGAGTTTTCTTTATCCATGTTAAAATTACTGCAATTTTTGCAAAAAAATTGTTCGACCGGACAGCTGCAATAAGGTTTGTTAACCTTCCTTAATATATAATAATAATACATAACAAAAACAAAAATTTTAGATCTGTGAGTAATTAAATAACGAGAAACTAATTGAAAATTCTAATACTTCCATCACTAAACGGAGTGGGGCAAATGGAGAAGTGACTTTATAATATCTGTAATAAATAAATAAGTAAATGTTTGGTCATCAAAATCTATTACAAAATATTATTCATTTTGTATGCATGTTATTGAAATATCTAGTAAATAAACATTTATCATCAATATCTATCAAAAAACTAGCTGTCATTTTATTGTCATGTTATTGAAATTGTCCAACGAATAATTAAGTATTTGGCCATCAAAACCGATTAAAATATTACAGTAATTTTCTTCTTCTTCTACTCTTCACGGTTTAGACTTATAGTCTGTTCCGGCTTCATACATCCCTCCAGCGTCGGCGGGGTCGACCTACACTTCTTCTGCCTATTGGCTGGTAGTTTGTTATTATTTTCGGGATTCTGTCATCAGGCATTCTATCTACATGTTGTTTCCAGTTGCGTCTATATTCTTTTATTTTATCTGTCATTGCAAATATTTGTAATTCGTTTCTGATATCTTCATTTCTAAATCTATCTAGTCGTGTGCAACCTTTCACCCCTCTTAAAAATTTCATTTCGGCCGCTTGTATTCTGCTATATTCTGCTTTTGTTGGTACCCAGCTTTCGCAACCGTATAGGAGTACTGGAGTTGCCATAGTTTTGTAGAACTTTATTCTGGTGTCTTTCCTTGTTTTATTCTTTAATGTTCTTTGGATTGTTCCACATATATATTCAAATTTACGTAGTTTTTGAGAGATATCATTATCTCTGTCATATCCTACTTCGCAACCAAGGTACTGGAACTGAGACACCTGTTCCAATGGTTGATTGTCTAGAACAATCTTTGTTCTTACAGAGTACATACCTTCAAAGGCCATAACTTTCGTCTTTTCCTTCGAAATTGTCATATTGTATTCCTTACACAGTAGGTTCAGTTTATGTATAGAGCTTTGGAGATCATTTTCATTGTTTTGTATCAGTATGAGGTCGTCTGCGAATAGAAGGGAATTCATATAGTCGTTCTGGTCGATCTTAATTCCCTTCTTTGTTTGTCTTTTCCATTCTCTCAAGATATGGTCAATGTAGATATTAAAAAGAGAAGGTGACAGACTGCATCCTTGTTTTAAGCCTTGGTTTGTCTTTATGGGTTTGGATTCGCCACTGTTTAATTTTAGAGTTATTTGGGTGTTTTCGTACAAGGTTTTTATTGTTCGCACCAGATGTATGGGGTATCCTCGGACGCGCATAATTTTCCACAAAAGATTCCTGTCCACCCTGTCAAATGCCTTTTCAAAATCTATGAAGGCGATGTGTGTTTGAATATTGTATTCGCGGTGTTTTTCTATGATTTGTCTCACAGTAAAGACATTGTCAGTGCAAGATCTTCCTTTCCTAAACCCATTTTGAGCTTCTAATAGAATGGCGTCTGAGATTGCTTTTATTCTGTTGTTGATAATTTTAGAGTATATTTTATATATAGAGTTCATGAGACTTATACCTCGGTAGTTGTTGCAATCGTTTCTCTTCCCTTTTTTGAATATTGATATGACTTGGGTGTCTTGCCATTCTTTAGGTATTTGGCACTCTCGCCAGCATTCATTAAACAGGTGCAATAATCTTAGATTTAATATCGGTCCTCCATATTTCAAGAGTTCCATGTTGATGTTGTCTGGACCCGCCGCCTTTCTATTTTTCATCTTTTTCATTACCTCATGAAGTTCTTCGATGTCTATTCTATTAGTAATTTGTAGGCATGTTATTAAAACATCCAGTAAATAAACATTTATCATCAATACCTATCAACATATAAGAGTAATTTTATTGACGCGTTATTGCAATTATCTAATGAATAATTAAGGAAGCATTTGGCTATCAAAATCTATTAAAATATTGCAGTCATTTTGTAAGCATGTTATTGAAATATTTCGTAAACAAGGATTTATCATTAACACCTACAACAATAGTACAGCTAATTTATTGGCATGCTATTGAAATTTTCAAATGATTAAGCAAGGTGAATATTTGACCATCAAAATCTATTAAAACATTACAGTCATTTAGTAGACATGTTATTGAAACATCTAGTAAATAATCATTTAACATTAAAATTACAGTAATTTTATTGACATGTTATTGAAATTATCTAACGAATAATTAAGTAAGTAATTGGTTATCAAAAGCTATTAAAATATTACGGTCATTTTGTAAGCTGGTTATTGAAATATTTGGTAAACAAATATTTATCATTAACATCTATCACAATAGTGCAGTTAATTTATTGGCATGCTATTGAAATTATTTAATGATTAAATAAGGTAAATATTTGACCGTCAAAATCTATTAAAACATTACAGTCTTTTTGTAGACATGTGATTGAAACATCTAGTAAATAAACATTTAACATCAATATCTATCAACATATTACAGTAATTTTATTGACATGTTATTGACATTATCTAACGAAGAATAAAGTAAGTATTTGGCCATCAAAATCTATTAAAATATTACAGTGGATGAGTCAATAAGTAAATATTTAGCCATCAGAATGTATTAAAATATTACAATAATTTGTGGGCATGATTGAAATATCTAGTAAAAAAACATTTGCTTCTAAAATCTATTAACGTGGGTTGATTTTAGTGCCCGGGATTGCTTAGATGGCGTTTAAATGTTACTGAGATGTCGTGCGTTCGCTTCATCGAGATCTATTCTGTCGATACCGGCGCAGTTTTCTCGCCAATAAAAAGCGAAGAGTGTCTCGATAAATTCCCGGGTCGAAAGATGTGGTTATCGATTATCACAATGACGTTAGGCGCTATCATAGCGTGAAACAATGCAATCGGATATTCGTGCCAAACGAAAAAGAAGCAAACGAACCGGTTTACCAACTTTTTAATTAATCGGCGGTGCATGCGAATTAATCGAACGGACTTAAATCTGGCTTTACGACAGGCGGCAGCCACCGTTTTCTCGGTATTAATTTCATCATTGTTTACATTCCGTCCGAGAAATCCGTCGCAAGAAGTGGTACCTCCTTATCGGGCGAAGTACCATCCACCTTGTCCGCGACGTTTCGACGCGCCACATTAGAGATGGCATAAATGCAACTGATTCAATTCTTCGGCGAATCGGGATGTCCCGCTGCGATGTGACCAACAGAAATTGTATATAATCGTTCTCTACCACCACATTGACATTAATCGGCCATTTCTTATAGAAATTTTGTGGGAATTATAATCATACATCTAATCTTCATTCTTGAACACAATCACAAAGTTCGAAAGCTGACTAAACTAGTAACAACCTCGCTTAGTGTTGCCGAATTGTACAACGATTCTGTTCTTCCGCAATCAACATCATCGTCATCAAATGTTAAAATAGAGGCTCTTACTTCACTGCCTCTAGAGGTTTTGCCCACCTATATAGGTTCAACGGGGATTTGTTAGTAATGGGTGTTTTTTTTTCGATGTATAAAACTTTAAGTTGGCATTACTATTCAAGATGGCGACCGATTTAACAGCAGTCAAGTTATTTATTCTCAGTTGGGTTTGGCAATTCATCATGAATAGACTCACGCCTGAACAACGCTTGCAAATAGTGCAATTTTATTTCGAAACTAATGGTTCTGTGCGGAATACGTATCGCGCACTACATCCATTTTATCGTCGACAAAATCGTCCATCGGAGCAGTTAATTCGATTAACCGTGGAACGTTTTCGCACCACGTTTACTCTTATTGATAACTCGCATGCCCAGAGACGCCGTACGGTGCGTACAGAAGAAGCTATTGCTGCTGTTGAAGACCCGAATGAATCCATCCGCCATCGAGCACAGGAATTGGATCTGTGTCCATCCACTTTATGGAAGATTTTGCGGAAGGATCTTGGTTTACGTGCTTACAAAATCCAACTCGTGCAAGAATTGAAGCCAAACGATCATCAAGCAAGGCGTAGTTCCGTCGAATGGGCCCAAAACGAAATTGCCGTTGTTCCCGATTTTCATAAGCGAATTTTGTTTAGCGATAAAGCGCACTTCTGGTTGAATGGCTACGTCAACAAAAAAAACTACCGCATTTGGAGCGAAGCTAATCCTCAAGTGTATGTCGAAACACCGTTACATCCAGAAAAACTGACTGTTTGGTGCACTTTATGGGCTGGTGGAATCATTGGTTCGTGCTTCTTCAAAAACGATGTTGGCCAGATCGTTACAGTTACAGTTATCGGTATAGAGCTATGATTACCAACTCTTTCATTCCTGAATTGAATAACCATGATGTTTACTAGATGTGGTTTCAACAAGACGGCGCAACATGTCACACAGCTCGTGCCACAATCGATTTATTGAAAGACACGTTTGGTGACCGCCTAATTTCACGTTTTGGACCTGTCAATTGGCCTCCAAGATCTTGTGATTTAACACCGCTAGACTACTTTCTGTGCATGGCGGTCATATGCCAGAAATCATATTTAAAATGTAATGCCACAAGATTATCTTTCGGATAAATAAAATGTATGTCAATTGAATAATCCATCGTTGTTTTATTGCAACTTACAGTTCGATACATCGAAAAAAAACACCCTATATTTATCTACTGCGATCGGTTGGTGTATTCGGCATCATCATTAATATCTTACTCACCACATATCCAAATATCTCAGCGTAACTTTATTAACTTTTCTAAAATGGGTAGGTTCTCTTGATTGATGGGCATAGTTTTAGAGGAGGTCTGAAGCGATTTCGGTGCCTTCAGTGCTGCCTGACTGTCCGAAAATATGTTAATTCATTTTCGCACATCTCTCGCAGCTTTCAGACTTTCTAAGCCTTCATGGCTAATATCAATATCATCAATATACAGGTCCTATTAGTTCAATCTCTTTTGAACTGATTCGTGTCAACTTGTCGGATTCATTTTATAGAGAAGGCCCTGCATGAATTTGTATTCTAATATGAACACGTCTGGAGGATGTTCCAAAAGAGGATTTAATACTGACAGAACCAGTTTGATTTCTCCATTGATTTCTAAAAGACTGAGGTCTAAAGCTAAAGAGACTAGCAATAATCACAGAGCATTCAAGAAAATCGCATTAGAAATAAAACTAAAATTCGGGAGACAACCAGGAGACTGGACCTGTCGCTCGTCATCAAACCATTACAAGAAGAACTCTCAAAACCATGCGCAGAATGAACTGGATAACATCTGGAATAATAATAATAATAATAATAATAATAATAATAATAATTTATTGTATAACAGATACGCAAATGAAATTAAATTTAAGAATTAAAAAAAAACACAAAAAAAATATAAACATAGAAATGTATAGCGATATCGAAGATAATGCGTAGCGTACTACTAGTAACATATATACATAACAGTATAATTATTGGATAAATTTTGATATCAGTAGCTTATATAGCTCATTAAATAAAAAGTTAAATATACCAATGTATTCACGATGGTTATTAAAAATATATACGCCGTGATATAAGAGAGTTTGTTTCAAGAAATTGGTAGACGGTGTAGGCAGATGAAACACCGGCTTGTTGCATGTAGTTCTTCGAGGAACATGTAATGGCATAAGAGCTCCGAACAATCATTTTTGGATTTTATTTTTTGAACTACTGTTAAATAAAAAGATGCTAAGGTCCTTGAAAGATGTACATCGGGTAATAAGTGTCCCCTCTACATCGTAATTAAAAAGTGCGAAACGTGTTTTATTCGAGTAAGTCATGGCAAAGCATTTATCTCGGTTCAAAGGAAAGTTGATAACCGTACACACAGTCACAGGTCTCTTTGAAGCTAGATACAGTCTCTCACGTCCTCACACCTTTATATCATCAGCAAACAACAGACCAGAGCTTAATATGTTTTCAACTATGTCGCTCACAAACAATAGGAAGACAAGGGGTGCAAGGTTACTTGGGGTGCTCTAAAGCCTTGATTTTCATAAAGCAGATACCATAATCCACTCTATCAAATGCCTTTGGGAAGTCGGTATAAACTATATACTGAGTAATATATGCGAAATTGGTGGCCGTACTGGTTTTTAGGAGTAACAATAATAATAGCAATGTGTTTTACTTGCCTAAAGATACCATTTAGGAATGAAAGAGGCGACTTATTAATCGAGTGTTGTCAGGAAAGAGAACTTGTTGTATCCAGCTCCCTTCTCGACGGTTATACACTTGGAGAGCACTTGGAGACAACCCAAGTTGAATAATTAGAGATCAGATTGACGTTGTTCTCATAAACAAACGATTTCGCAACTGTATAAAAAGGATCGCTGCTTATCCGGGTGATCATATTCCGCTCATAGCTAACGTAAAACTTAAATTAGCAAAGATTCAACATAAGAGAGCTTATGAGAGATACCAACAGAAGAATGGATTGGGACGCACCTTTGCCAAAACGATGGGGTAAGTGACAATATAAATATCATTGAAAACATTATGCATGGTATTAAATCAACAATTGTAAACGTCAACAACCATATTGCACCAAAGAAGAGAAAGTATAAGAAGTAGGAGTGGATAACTAGCGAGATTTTGGATTTTATGAAAATCTGGAGGCAATATAAGATCCAATCGGATCAACCTATGTATACCCAAATTCAACGAAAGATCTGGGTTAAGATTAGAAGAGCAAAAGAACCGTGGATGGAAGAACGCTGTGATGAAGATGAAACTTTACAGAACAACGGGGACTCGTTAGGCTTACATAAGAATGTCAAAGAAATGTCACACGTAAATTGGAAACAGCATAAATCTAGAATACGAAAGCAGCAAAACGACTACATAATATCCGAATAAGAGCTGTCGAGAATATGGAAGCTCGCCACCAAGGGCCTACCTGACCCATCTATATTGAAAAATGGGGTCGTCTGTACATTAAAAACTGCAAAAATACATAAAACGCCGGGTTCAGATGACATTAACATTGAGGCCTTAAAGTTATTAGATGATAAAAATGTGAACATCTTGGTGGAGTTATTTAATCGTATTTATAACACAGGTCACATCTCTTCAGAAGCGTTTCGGTCAACACCGCCTAATTAGTTTGATTAGTTATCTTCTGAAACTTCTATTACTACTACAAAAAGTTGGAGTTAGAAGATGTGAGTGGGGAAACGCAGATTAGCTTTAAAAGTGACCTTGGTACAAGAGATACAAGAGGGGCAGTATTCTGTATGAATACCTTAGTGCAGAATTGCCTAGATCAACGTGAGGAACGTACGAAATTGATACGTAACGCTACCACTGATGATAAAGATATTCGGATAATCCAAAATCTGTAATGGAATCAAACAGCTCGAATCAGACTGGGGAGGAGTTTGAAATACTCAAGGATGCATCCTGTCAGCCATATTCTTTAACTTGTATACCATCGATGCTTTGGATAAAATTGACTGTGAAATTAAAGTTATAATAGCTGATAACAGCGAAGATAAACAAATGATGCTGAATGAAATAGACAGTGTTTGAAAAAGTAGAGGCTTGAATAGAAATATATCGAAAACTAAACACATCATCATTAGCGGATAGCCAGCAAAGAAATCAACTATATACATTAATAACGAATCCAACAGGCAACAGCAAACCCTTCCTCTGTAACCAGTCTCTTTCGTTTAAGATCCGTTATAAAATGGTGCAGTGTTATAAAATGGTTCATGGTCAATATTATTTCATGGCATGGAAACCTGGACCGTAAAAAATTCATTCGAAATGTGGTCACTAAGGAAAATGCTCCGAATTTCATGGGTGGATCGTGTTCCCAACGAGGGCGTTCTTAGAAAAGCTGGCGTAGAGAGACGAGGGCCAAAGTACAAAATCCTGCAGTTAATCCTACAAGGAAAGATCGAGGGCAGGAGAGGTGTCGGTGGTAAGCAGGTTTCCTGGTTGCCGAATATAAAACACTTGTTAGCTTTATCACGCTGCTATCATTAGAACCTTGTCTTTGAGATAGTAGATAACCCACTACGTGAATGGCATGTTAAGAAGAAGAAGCTGCGGAATCTTGAATAGACGTCTGAAAAATCCTTGCGAATACCGATAAGATAGAAATAGGTTTATATTTAGTGATGTTTGGCTTCACTGCCAGCTGGTAATCGAAGTCTAATTACTAAGTACTGAGTACGAAGTACTAAGTACGAAGTCTGGGAAACTTGTGGCCACGTCAGTTTTAATAACAACAGTACCCCTTTTAAATACGGGGATTACCCTTGCATTTCTTCGTACTCTAGGAAAGGTGTACGACTTGAGAGAGAGGTTAAAAATATAAGACAGTGATTCAAGCTTGTCGATGAAACATAGTCTCTAGGTAGCGTTAATTTTCAGTCTTTTTGCGGCGGCTAAGATGGTTTGATTTGAGAAACTGGTTAACTTCATGAGTCAATGTAAACACCTTGAAAAAATTCAGCGAAGGCATTGGACGGAGCACGGATCTTTAATAAATCCTTAGCGAATAAAATTTGGAGAAAGTATATGAAGCGCTCGCCATAACTGAATGGGGTACCATTCCATTACCACGTGGTAATATTTCTGCGCCAGAGACCCTGACGCCTGACATTGTTGTCAACTCATCTAAAATCAATAAATAGACAGTTTTAATAAGATGACAAGGATGAAAGAAGTTTTGGTGGACTTGGACTTTCCCCTTAGCAATTATTGACATACTTCAGCAGTCGTTTAATAAGATGATCGATTCGCTCACCCCAGGCTTAGTGTCGCGGGTGAAAGACCTCAGACGGAGAAAACACTTAATATTATTGTATAACTTTATATTCCTTCTACGTAAACACATCGGTACCGGTTAGTTTCCTTTGCGATTGTATTATACCGTTTTTAATGGCGTCTCGATTCCATTTATAGGGATGCTGATAGTGTCGGGAAACGGAGCGGCTGGCTCGCAATAGCATTTTTCGATCTTCGTATACGTCTTGTCATCTACAGACCGAACTAAATGCTATCTAAAAAGGCGATATTACCAGCTTTGTTTTTGGTTTTTAAGCATGCGCTTTCGGAATGCATCACTCACTTACAAGCTTGTCGTTTTCCTTCGTAATGATTTAATGTATTAGCTCTAGTTGAAGGACGCTTATTTTTTACTTTGCTGATGAGGATGAAGTAAAGCTTTCAGCAAACTACAGGTCAACGAGCAGATTTTCATAAACAAATTCATATTTTTATTTAGACTGGTACACTACAAAGAATAAAAAAAAACGTAGTCATAAAAAGTAGTGTTTGAAACCTATATTGATTTGAGGATCTGATACGCCAAAAACTATATTCCAGAAAACTCTTCCAGGTTTGCTGGTACACGGAAAAAAATACTTGTTTCAAATAAGTTAAGCTCAATTTAAGCATAAGTAAGCTTTGCATTGCAATTGGAAATTCTCAATATCTTAGGTTTCTTTTAACAAAATGAGATGTTTCTTTCGAGTATTTCAAATTTAAATAAATATTCAAGCCAAATATAAACAATATAAAAATTCGTTTTAAAAATATAAAGTTACTCTATTTAAAAGAGCATTATATTAGAGCATTATATTATATTATATTAGATTTGTTAAAGACCAGTGATAAATAACACATTTTATTAAGAATGTAATCCGAAGCAATTATTTACATTATGTGAATTAATTTTATCTATCCAAATCTAGTATTTCTATTAACATATACAGACAATTTTAATTAATTTAATCTCACATGTAAACACCAGATAGCTACATGTATTTCCAAAGAATCCATACTCTCTATAACATACTTAAAAGATGTACGTAGTAAATAATAGTGTTCTAACTACATACTTTTTCAATACTTTTATAACGGACTCTGGAAGTCTCCAACTTTTCAACGAGTCTTCTCTATTTATTGTTACACAACCCTAACACCTTACGTCGGAAAAAACTGAAACATTGAGAATACGGTACCACAATATTCTCAAATCGAAAGTATTTACCTTTTGTCCTTTTAAAAAATTACATATCATCATTTTAATGATGCAACACTTTTCAAATAAGGGGATGATGGAATCTTAAAAGTAGTTTGCAATTTAGAAAAAAAATGAAGCCTTTTAAAGCAAGACCATTTACTTCAATGAAAAATATATCTTAAATATATCATATTTATTTTTCAAACATATTGAAATTAGTTTTTTTCTGCGTGTAAACATGCTCCCATTTGGGACTTATGAACTCCGGAAGTCCCCAACTTTTCAATGATTCTTCTTTATAATTACTTTATAGTATGGTATGTTTTGTCGTTTTCATTTGATTAGGTCGTTTAAAACCGAAAATTTTCAAAATAGATATATTGTTTCTTCTTCTAAAATTACACATAATCGTTTTCAGGAGGCAAATTTCCAAATAAAGAGATGAAGCAATCTCAGAAGTAGAATTTGCAATTTAGAAATCAAAATTTGGAACATTTTAAAACAGGACCATTTACTATAATGAAAAATATATCATGAAAACATCACAATTATTTTTGAAGCATATTAAAATTCTCAATTTAAAATTGGCGTCCTCAATTCAAAAATACTCAAATTTAAATCGATATTTAATTTTTTATTTTAATATCTAGAATTAACAATTTGTTTTTTTTTGTGCATGCTTAATCTTAATTGTTTAGTTAATTTAAATTTTAGTAGGTTTATAATTTGCTAAATTAATTTTGACTGTTTCGACACATACAGGTAATATTAAAATATTTTCGTATCGGCAAAGCAAAGACGCCTGACTAACCCAACAATGCATTCTCTGGTTAAGCACTTGTTTCCCGCTACACTGCGCGTATAATCCCAGTGCAAGCGAAAGGGGGAGGCCATTGACTGACAATGTCACTCCGAGACAATCGACATCGGCATGTTTGTCCGTCCAGGTGGACGCAGGATTTTTAAATTTTATCTGCGCGGTCGGCTGGTGTCCCTTGACCCGACCGAGCTTCGTTCACTCGTGAATGAAACACCGCCATTTTTTGTCGTCGTTTTGTTTTTTGTTCGTCTGCGTCCGCCGAATATGGAACGCGGCCCATCTGTCAGCGTCCCGTTATGTTTAGACGAACGCATAAACGGACATGAGTTTTTGATTTGGTTAGGTAAGGTCGCATCGACCTTTTCGGCTGACAAATTACAAAGATAAATGGGACACTAAATACATTTTTTCTACTGCCCAATGGAATAGAAAATTTATTCTTATTTTGTTGTTTATTTTAATTTCATACCATGTAACCTGATGTACAGGGCGATCCATTATTAATGTCCACTCCCCTTAACTTTTCTCATTTAGATGCAGATGTTGCTGCAGATTGCAGGTTTCAAAAACTAAAATTTCACTTAGGTCATTATTTGTTTTGACACCATTATGTTAAAAACACATCTGTTAAACAGTACTACATTATTTATTTTTCCCTATCTCGATTAATCCATTTTGTTTCAGTCCCAATTCCTTCATTTATAATATTAATGTTTTCTTGCTAGTAAAATAAATTTTATTTTATACATGACTCCTTTAAAAATGTCTAGAACCGGACTATTATTAGCTGGCCATATCGTTGTTCATCCTCTATATTTATGGTTGAGTCTGTTACTCGAGCAACATTATCTTGTTGCCAAATAATTTCGGCTTCACCTTCATAAAACATAGGGCCTACAATTTTGTTCATTTTAATTCCACGTCAAGCATTAACAGAACGTTTGAGTCTTCTGAATTTTCTGTAGACCAATAGCGTATTTTTTTGATGTTAGGTACGCCTGTTGTTGAAGATAGAGGGTCGATTTCTAAGGTTTCTAATATAAGCCTGCAAAATATTAGTCTTTGCGCTTTATTTTGCACATCCAGAGTATTCCAATGATGGTATATAATTTAATGAGTTCCCTGAAAAATATACTATAATTATAATAAATAGAAATTGGAATTAAAATTAGAAATAATAATTAGAAAAAATCGAGCAAGGGCGTAAAATCTGAAAAATATTATTCAGCATTCAATTCAATCCTTCATCCTGGTTTGAAATGATTTACCCTGTTCTCCTTTTTAAGTATTTATTCCTCTATGATAAATAATGACGTTTAAATGCCTTCCTTGTTAGTTGGCATTCCATATATCCGCAACTGTAATTTTGTAATTTTTATATATAGATCGAGAAATTAAAATTTGTGATTTTCTAAAAACATCATAATTAAAGACTTTTTAAAGTAATAATTAAACAATGGACGACGAATGAAAAAATGGCGGCCCATGACCTACTAAGTGAAATTTAGGTTTTTGGAATTTTCTGTCTTAAATATCAAAAATAACCATAATATCTTCTATATTTTTGAAGTCAGCGTTTAAAAGGGGTGGCCTTTTGTAATGGATTGCATTGTACATAAACAAATGATAATTGTACCCAGAAAAACTACTATAGATGGAAAACATCTGAAAAAGGCATGTGTTTATTCTCCACGTAATTAGATATGATTAGTTAAACTCGATAGAATGTTTCCCTAACCCACCCACTAATTAGACATTTCTCAAAAGGTTCATATTTAAAACGAAATAAAATTTCAGTTTGGGTACTTTAACGAATCTGACGTATCATTTCTGGAGTCTTCAAGCTTTCAGTACACCTGTTGACAAGCTATGAATTAAATTGTCTCTCTGATGTTCCGAATTATGCCTAATAGTAATGATGTTGCTTCGTGATAATTTTATTCCCAATTGCTTAAGAATGAGCGACGAATCCCGGCAGATTATCTGTTCATCTATAATATTTTGAATATTAGAATTGGAGTTCTGCCGCAAATATTACTTTGATGCCGATGAACCTTGTCATGCTGAACTTAATCCTATAATTCTTAAATCCAGATAATTATCTAAAGTAACAAAAAGTTGCTCTGTAGTGAACGACATTAATCATATGCATTGTATAATATTATTCTTTTAGTAGTGAAATTAATAAAACTAAATTATTATTGTAAATCAACTGAAACTCTCAATCCTGATTTTTATTGAACGAATTAACTGATAAGGGCGTATTAATATTAAAAAAACTTTTTACTTCTATGCCCATAGTGCGCTGGTTTCGTTCGGAAACAGCGAGGTTAAATTGCGATGACACCATTGGTTGTACTAAAACGTGGATGGCGGTTGTTAAATTAAAAATTTACGAGCTTGAATTGTAGAGAAAATTTAAATAAAAGCGTTTTTCAATATCTGTCGCAAATGTTCCATCGAATTTTCTCTGAAACCAATGCAAATATTTCCTGGACACGATTTAATCCTACAGATATTAGCAACGTTTAAAAAGAAAGGTACTGTGTGACAACCCAGTTATCCGAGAGATTTTTCAAGGCTTCCCTTTGAGGTCAGTTTTCTCCTATCTTAATTTAATAACTAATTAATGAAGTTCCGACTCGTAGGTAGTTAACAAAGGCCATATACTGAAGCTCAATCATTTGCTCCGCAAGATCGGGTATATATTTTTCAATTCCTTTTGACGTTGAGTTTGGTAAGTTTGTGTTTGTTTTAAGTAAATTTGAAAAATATAATAAGGTAAATTAAAAAAAAAACTCTTACCTTATTAAAACGTAGAATAACAAAAATATAAATTTCAAATTCAAATTCATATTCAAAATTCAAAAAATTGCGCGCAGCTTTCAAAAATCTAAAGATTCAGCTAATCCCAAAGTTATAGTCAGAAGAATAAACAATTAATAAATATAATTATTGCCGTAAAAGCTCGTATCCAACAAGGGTTAATAAAATAACCGCGAAAACTCCAGCTTCAACATGGGCATTTTATAATAATAAATTTAAAAAACTTTAATTAAATACACTAATATTATACTAATGGTCTCAGAAATTGTGAGAGTTGCTGTTAAAGTGAGTAAACAAACTCGCTAGAGTAATTTTACGATAAAAAAATTATCCCAAGCGTTAGCGTTCACGGAAAAATGCGTCACTCTGACGAATACCACACCATCGAAACCCCGTCGTTGTAGAACACGAATTCGGTAATCGGATACGCCCGTGGAATAAAGTAACTTTTTTACAGTGTCGGGTCAGATTACGAGTCACGTACCAACCAGTGAGACCCAGAAAGTTAACACCAGATATACACGCCTAGTTTTTCTAATTAACGCGAAACTCAGGCAATACCACCGAAAATGTAATTAGAATGAGAAACCGTATAACGGGAGTATTACATTTCAGCCGTTAGAGGGCGTAAGGAGGATTAAGTAACGCCCAGCGATGGGAGTCGCGCGTGATAGACAATTAAATATCGAAGATATTACTATCGTTGCTGAAGTCGCCTAGACGCGATTAGACTACTCGTCATGTGTGACTTTAAATCAGTGAATACCAAAATGCCAAAACAAACAAATAAAATCGAAAATGTCAAATAATCGGGAAAGAGGCATTTTTGACTTCCCTTTACTTAAAAATCCTTTATTGCTAAGTTAATGAAGTTTATGTGAATTAGTGAATTTATAATTCATCATTTGGACCATAAAAAACCTATTTGCGATTATTAATTAAATAATAATAATAATAATAATAATAATAATAATAGTAATAATAATGATAATAATAACTACTTTAATAATAAATAATAAAACTTTATTAACCATTCAGATAAGTCACAAGAACAACAAATGGTACGTCAAGAGTATGGCAATCACAATATATAAAATAAACAATAATAAAGTACACACAAATTGCACTAAATAACAGATAAGATGTAAATAATACATAAAGTGGAAAGTAAACATATAGATAACAAAGTCACAAATTATTAAATATTCGCATGCTTAAGCAGCTCAAAATATTCATCGGTGCCATAAAAGGGATTCTCAATAAAGAAAATTATTTTCATTTTCTGCTTAAATTGTCTGGTTGGTAGATTTTTAAGGCTGCTCGGCAGAACATTGTATAATTTAACATTGATTTTATTAGTTTGCGACGACGTCAGTCTGGAGTACGGTAGAGCGATCGAATCACCTTGCCTGGTGTTATACTCATATCTACTAGTTAGTGTGCGATAAGAATCAGCATGTTCATGAATGTATAAAACAGATCTGTAGATGTAGGTAGAGGGCAGTGTCATAATCTCCATATCCGCGAAGATGGGTCTGCAGTGTTCACGCGGACCAGCGCCGCTAAGTGTATAAGTATTTTACCCCCACCCCACAACACCGTAAGACAACACACTGTGCAGCAGACCGAAGTAGGCCGTTCTTAGGGCCAACCTTGTTAAACAGTGGCTGAGATGTCGTAACAGGAACAAACGCTGGGACAGTGTGGCGCAGACTTCGTCGATTTGACCGGTCCATGACAAAGTTCTGTCAATAACAAATCCCAGTAGAATAGTATTGCCTTGATGAAGAAAGTATACGTTGCTACAAGAGAAAGTAAGTTCTTGAGTTTTTTGTTGGTTAAGGACCAAGTTGTTTGCAGAGAACCACTGCTGAAGGACCCTCACAGTCTCATCAACGTTTTCAGTAAGCATTTTATGATTCCTAGCCTTTGAGAGAACGGCAGTGTCATCTGCGAACAGGGTCACGTTTGCATTGGGTATGGACAGCGGCAGATCATTTATGTAAATAACGAAGAGCAGAGGCCCTAGTACCGAGGCCTGAGGAACGCCGGAGACTACTCGGAGAACGCTATCACTTGACACTCTCAACGTACTGAAACCTGGTGTCTAGATATGACTCTATTAATTGTAGAGGAATACCCCTGACGCCGTAAAACTCTAATTTATTAAATAGTACGATGTGGTCAACAGATTCAAAAGCCTTTGTAAGATCATACAACAGGACCACCTGGACCACTCTGCTTACAAAGTCTATGAGCGCATGGGTTGTGGATTTCTTTTCACGAAACCCGAACTGAGAGTCGCTCAGAAGTTTGTGGTTTTAAAAAAATCGTGAAAGGCGGGTTTTTAAGGCTTTTTCGATCACTTTGCCAAAGATAGGGATGATTTCAATGGGCCTAAAGTTATTCGGAATGTGATTGTGTCCTTTTTTATAAACATGAATTATTTTAGATAGTTTCAGCTGAGATGGGAATTCGCCACTTGAGAACACTGCATTAGTTGAAGCCGTCAGAGGGCCCACAATGTGCTCTACGGTGTGTTCCAGTATTTTGAATTTATGCCGAAGCAATCAGTGGAATTTGAATTGCTCAGACTCATGACTCATATTTACTGGTAGAGAATTTCTTTAAATACGCATAGGGATCATTGGATTTTCTAATAGTGGCGATTAGATCCACGACCACATTGGAGAAGAAGAGGTTGAACTCATTGGGCGTGACTCTGGATGATCGATTAGTTTCATGATTGATTAAGGCCCAACAGCTTTTGCTCATGTTGGTAGATTTGGATATAAAGCTGGAATAGACCTTTGATTTAGTTTCTTTAATTAGTTTTTTATAGTTAGCATTCGCCTGTCTGTATTTTGTCCATGTGTCGGGTGTGGAGTATATTCGATATTTAGTTTTTAGGAACAGCACATGATTCCTCTTATTTCTGAGATTACGGTCGAACCAAGATACCGGGTGGCGAAAGGAATTGTTTCGCTAGACAACTTTAAAATGCTCTTCAATATTCGCGGTGTAGACAAGGAGCAGATTGTTTGTTAAGATTGACGGCTCCTTCGTTCATGTCCAACAAAGGTTCCCAATTGGTAGCTTCAAAGCTCGTGGATAGATCATTTAAACCGGTCCGTGTAATTGGTCTAAATCGAGTGGGATTTTCAACCGCGGGACAAGAGTCTGAATGTAGTTTAAAAAACACTGCTGAATGGTCAGAGATTGCTGGACCCACACTGCCAGCAGTAAACAAAGTTGGAGATATATTGACAAGGAAATTGTCAATGCAGTTTGACGTGCTGTCAGTTACTCGGGTGTGGTCACTGATTGTAGGAGAGATACCAAAGGTAACTAGTAGGTTGCAAAAATCCACCGTTAAAACGTTAGTAGTCAAGTTGAATTTGATATTAAAATCACCTGTGATGATGAGTTTTCTTTTTAGAGAGTACAAATCCCTTAGGAGAAGCTCAAGTCTAGACATAAAGTCAAGTCTAGATATAAACGCCGTGGCTCCCCGATCTGTATACGTTTTTCTTTCTGCGTGAATATCTAACGAGTATTTGTCTAAGTCTAGAGATTTGCAATTAACTTTTTTTGTACTATAAAAAAAAAACGCTCTGCCTCACAGACAAACTGTTCAGAAAGACATAAAATAACAATATTTTTATCGAACAAATTACAATTAAGTAAGTCAATAAGTATCAATTAAATGATAATAATAATAATAATAATAATAATAATAATAATAATAATAATAATAATAATATTATTATTATTATTATTATTATTATTAATAAATTTTCGTTATTCTGACAAAAAATAGCGTACATTAAGTCACATAAATGTAGCAATTAGTAACTGAAGTAGTCTGAATTGGCCAAGTTCTTCTCCAACTTTAAATATAAAAAAGAGATGGTTTTTAACTTAACGAGGTAAGGAACAACGCATATCACGCAACAAATCTACATGCATTTAGGTAAATATGAAGTACAATATAGAGAAATAACCAAAAAAAATGAAGAATATTTGAGAAACTCGGGCAGGTCTTTAAGTAATATTAATCTTGGCAGGTGGAACACTCTGAACATACTGATACTGCTTTCTGACACTTGCTATGGAATATTTTTTAATGCGGATTCTACTATTTATTTTGATTTAAACCCGCAACTATAACCTCAATAATATCAGAAAATCTTCATTACCTTCACCATGCTGGAAAGATTGAGTTTGGTTCAAGACTACGTCTTTTTTCACGTCATTGATTCTCATTTTCAGATGTCTTCAAGATGAATATGTCCGTATGGTTTCTTGATGGTATTGTGGTCTATGATTTGCACTCCATATTGCGAAACCATATGAAAATCAGGCCAATAATTGAGTAGAAATTAAAAATTTAAAAAGAATTCTTCGGTGTTTGAGGAAAATCTAAAATAATAAATTAGTTCGGGTTAAGTACAGAGTAGTCCATTTTCGATTTATCTTCCATTATTAACGAACATACTATGACGCCAATTACATATTACCGCTCTATATTTTTGAGGCTTGAAAAATTTTAAATGGCATCTGTAGTTTCTGAGCTCATACGAATAATTAATTGGCTATTTAAATAACTTGCAATATTGTCGATAATATGAACGACATTTTCATTTTTTTTTAAATTTTTTAGATGTATTTTTTTTACAGAAATAAAATGGCTCCTTTGAAATTTGAATTGAAAGTTTCGAATGTTCTAGAATTTATATACTTCCAACATGGTCGCATTAAACTAAATCACAAAACATGGCATTTTGACATATTATATGAAAATTTTGACACTTTAATCAAAATGCTAATGAATCGAAAGGGGGTAATAAAATGATATTGCTATGTGGGTTGGGCTGGTGTCTATGTCCAAATGAAAATTTTCTGTAGAATTCTCTTCTTCAAATTGAAGGATAACGGTTTTGATGCACAGATCAAATAATTTTGAAATAGGATAGGATACCTAAAAAATTATTTGCAATGGATTCGAAATACGGGCGTTTAATCGTTTTTTTTTTGTTCAAAGTAAGCCTTAGCTGAATACCTCAAACAAGATCTGAAATTGTCGACAAAGCTGTACTTTACCACTAAACCAAAGCCAAAGGTTATATCGACCCAAGTAGTACTATTCGTTACATTCAAACTGAAAATATTTGTCTCAAAAGCATTTGTATATTTCTGTTAAGATTTGGCACAAGCTAAGATGAGTAACAACATGATGAACATTTAAAAAGAATCAAAATTGCAATTCTTAGACCAAGATTACCTTCATATCAAATAAGTAAACTAATCAAAATAATTAGTAACAATTTCTCGTATCTAAGGTTGTGTTTCAGACGGGTGGCGCGGGAGATACTTGGAACAAATCAAATTCTCTATTTCTGGACTTACAAGAGTTTAAAAATCACAATTATCTAAAAATAAGATTGGGTTGGTCGTCGAAAAAAACGTTCAAAGAAAGCGACCTTTGTTACCACCTTGCCGTATACAAAAGGGATCTAATCATTGCCAGCGGAACTGGTTTTTAGTTGGTTTTGTGTAATGGCTTCAGTGCCGAGAACTCGGCCATAAACCGCAAGAATGTCTATAATTTACTTTAAAACAATTTTCACGGCCGTAAAAGTTAATTATTAAAAATTGCCGAGAAAAAGCCGCGTTCTTAAGATGCGTCGGTTATGGCCGATTGAACGTAAACCGTCCAGTTCACGACGGACTTTGAAGAAATGATCATTTAGAAAATATTTACAATTCTACTAATCTACTACACTCATTCGTTCAGCAAAATCGTTAATCTTCTAAATTAGGTCATCGGATGATGATTTATAAAGCAATTCTTCCTTACCCTGGCACTCCATATTGCAAAACCATATGAAAATCAGGCCAATAATTGAGTAGAAATTAAAAATTTAAAAAGAATTCTTCGGTGTTTGAGGAAAATCTAAAATAATAAATTAGTTCGGGTTAAGTACAGAGTAGTCCATTTTCGATTTATCTTCCATTATTAACGAACATACTATGACGCCAATTACATATTACCGCTCTATATTTTTGAGGCTTGAAAAATTTTAAATGGCATCTGTAGTTTCTGAGCTCATACGAATAATTAATTGGCTATTTAAATAACTTGCAATATTGTCGATAATATGAACGACATTTTCATTTTTTTTTTAATTTTTTAGATGTATTTTTTTTACAGAAATAAAATGGCTCCTTTGACCATCTTTAAATATTATATACAGATTTGTCAGAGCTCCTGGGAGCTTTGAAATTTACAGAGGTAGATGATACGATTTACCAATACTCATAATAGAGGGTAGAAAACAATTTGCCGAAGTAGTAGCCATATATGGCCGTGACCATCGGAATGAGCTGCAGTGAACTATGACATTTTTATACCAAGAGACTTAGTACCTTTAGCGACCGTTTCAGCATAACCAGAGCAATTGGACTTGAGTGAAGGGTAGCGCTACTAATTGACAGATATCCATGACATCGATTTATCGAGAAATTAAAGCTTATTAGGGTCGGGCCGACCACTTCCCAAAATAATAATTAAATTTATTTACATTCACTGGGTGTCGCGATCTTTATCACATCGCTTATTTATATAGCTTTTTATGTTATATATCAGAAATAAACCAGTTGTAAGTGTACTCAATGCTACGCTGACTCTAGGGTACGTAGATAATCCAGTCTAAAGAAAAACATACGAAGACACAACAAAGAAAATCGTTATATCAGGGGTATTTGAATAAGAGGATTTATTTCCAGACTGCGCGTTGTAGTTGCTTGGTGACGTTTGTGTTTACATGGAAACATGTCTAAAGACCACCTTAAGATATGTTTTAATTTACTCCAAGTTGTCTGAACGTTAAACGTAAATGTACGGAGTACGGAAATTTTCATTCAGGCCGAAGTTTTCAAAATTTATTTGGTAGGGGAAATGTTTCTGCATAAAATCAACCCCTCGTAGCAATAAAATAAGGACGGCCATTCGTCGACACCCGTTCGTTTTCAGCGGGCATTATCTTCCGCGTTATAATAATGGCCAATTTCCTCCATTTGCGGAAACGATGGAAAGTGGTCGTGTTGTGTTTTGCTTTCGATTAGATTAGAATTTAGTGCATGCTTAGTATTCGAGTTGTTTTATAGACGAATGTCTGAAAAGGTTTGTAAACATGTAGTTTTGTTTTTGCAAAACAGCACTACTACATTCACTGAGTGACGTGTGACGTGATCTTCAGATCTTACAAATGTCAAAATACAATTAGTGGATAAAACTTACCGAAAACCACGGAGGGCATTTTAATATTTGCCAGTTCGGAGGGTTGCCTCACTTGTCACTGAATGTATTCGTACTGTTTGCCAAAATGGTGTACAAAAATGAAGGGTCATAGAAAAAGTATAGTATGTATAACTGCTTCAGTCGTTAGTGACTAAACTTGTTTTATAAAGTATTATTTGCTAACACCAAGATTGATACGTACAGGTCCTTTGGCTTTGTGACTAAGTGACAAATCATGGAAAAGATGAGGGTCATGATGATGAGTTTCAAAGGTTACTTACCATCGCTGCAAAATGAGAAAGATACACAAAGTTACAACAACACTGTTACTAGATGGAACTACTTTATAGTTGTAGGTTAAATCATGTCTATCTAAAGAGTGCCGTTAATCTATTTCTGGACCATATTGGGTCGACTCAAGTATAATTTGTTTTCACTTGCTTTCTTCTCTTTCTCCAATTATTGTGAACGTACTTGGATTCTGTTATCTGTGTCTCAAAGTGCACTGAAACGTCAAAAAAAAATATCATCCTAAATTTCAACAGTGTTGGAAAATATGCACTATTGGTCACTATTGTCACTGATGTCATTTTGTGTTCTGTGGCTTGACACATTACTGCGAAATGATAAAGTAGAGATACACAAAGTTGCTTAACAACAGCGTTAATAGATGGCACCACCTTAAGGTTATAAATTAAATAATTTTTTCTAATCCCGTCTGTAAAATACCTAATTACACACCGACGGGAAGCGTCACTTTACCACGTCAGTTTTATTTCCCACGGATCCGAGTCACTTCGAACATTTCTGGGATATTACCGCACGGGTTTAGGAGCAACCGCATGATTTCGGAGATATTTCCCACGCCTTGAATTTGACGTTTGTCAATTCTGACGGCCATGACAGTGAGTGTTTAAAAAGTATAGTATGCAACACGTTTGGTAAACTTTTTAACTCACTCGTTCATTAAACTCTCACTCTGCTGCGCTCCGCTCGTGTCAAATAAACTCGTGAATCAAATGTCGTTTACCGCACTTGTTGCATAATATACATATATATGCATTATATAAACATTTACTTTTTCTCCCGTCTTTTCTATCTTGTTCAAATTAATGAACTCAAATTTACTGTGTTAACTTAAATATTTATATATGTAATTTCAAAGGACGAAACAGGACAAATTTTGTCCTGGTAATTAATTTGGAAACAGAATCGACGCAACGATGTAATTAAACCGCTAGAATTTCCGAGGCATATGTGAACGGTTAATATTCGTTGGTAATGACTATAATTCTTTCCTCTCCTGCGACAATAAAGATTGAGAGCAATAAGTAATTGCCGGCTGTATACCAAACCACGCTGCAAAGTAATTCCAGCGGCGGACTAATTTCCTTAGCCGGGAGCACAGCGTGGTTTACATAGGACGACTTATCCGATTTGGGAAATGGTAAGATCTACTAAAAAGAGTTTAATACAGAAGTTTCTTCTTAAGTATATGGTTTTTATGTATATATGGTGTTTAGTTTTTCCAGCCCAAGGGCAAATTTTCTAATTTAAAATTTTTACATAAGCCAAAGCTGTCACGGCGAGAACATTTTTAATATCTTCCGATTCCGATAGATTTATACCAGCTAAGAAATCATTTTTTTAAATGAACGCAAAAATATTTTGAATCGTCACCCAGAAATACAGCACAGTATATGGTAGAGGTTTGCTATGGGCCAAACCCGCCCCTGGGTCCAATTATTTATTTTTAAAGACCTACTTTCCCACTTTGGAAGCGCCATTAGGAAGTAATAAAAATAAACGCATTAAAAAGTTTAACACTTCGAGACGGGCTCCGATAACAATAACCCACTGTATTAGTCTGCATAATATTAACTGTACTGCAGCGCTGTAGATACAACGTACCGGCCGGTATCGAAAGAAAATTGAACTGCTTTTTTAGGTACGAAGTTCTCAATGGGGTGAAGGGACAGCCAAAAGGCTACTTGATGAGGTTTTGGTGCGTAACCGCATAGGGGCTATATTTCTCTAGTGACGTTATAGGACAGTAAATAAATATAAAATGTCAATCGATTAACTACGTTGGATTAGAGTTATTCTTGCAGAATTATTAATTTTAATGCCATTAAACATTTTAATCAGTATTCATTACTGAGACAACTTTTTTTATGAATGGAAAGGTTTACTTTTTGAGGTCTGGCTCTTTATCTTTTAAGCATTTCCTCAGTTCAAAAATCCGAAAACTTCAAGAGTATTTCGGAATTTCTATAACGATAAACTGATGTTCTTACATAATGAATGTTTCCTGTACAATGTTTTGCAGCAACTGCCGACAATATACTTTCAAAGCAATAACAATTGAGTTAAATATAGAATAGTAGTTCGGTCATAATAGCTTTCCTCACTCATTGCGAACAATTCTGAAAAAGCAGAAGATTTCTATCTAGGATTAAGCAATAAAATATGCTGACAGTATGTAGTATATATAGTATATAGTATGTAGACATATTATAATGATAGCCGTTATTTTAAAATCAATAAAAAAAATATTTTAAGCGTTAAATTATAAATTCCTTTTTTTACAAATATTTACAGAAAACATTGTTTGATCATCAAAGAATAATAAATAAACTATTTTAATTAAGAAGTAATAAATTAGTTTATATAAATGATCAAGTATATATATATATATATATATATATATATATATATATATATATATATATATATATATATATATATATATATATATATATATATATATATATATATATATATATATATATATAGGGTTTTTTACAGCTGTCGCTGTCTCCCTTCTCTCAACCTACGCCTCCATCCATCTCTGTCCTGCCATTCATCTCCGATACCTCTTTTTTCCATAGATTCATCTACTTCATCCCTCCAAGATCTTCTGGGTCTACCTCTTTTCCTTCTACCTATGGGGCTCCATTCTGTTATCTTGTGTATCCACCTATTTCTGTCCGTTCTTCTTACATGCCCATACCATACCAATCTCTTTTCTTCAATCAATGTTAAGGTATCTTTCTTGACACCCATTCGCTGCCTGATCTCCTCGTTTCTTACTTTGTCTATTCTCGAAATTCTACAACTTCTCCTCCAGTATTCCAATGATCAAGTAATAGACATAAATCCCCATTTCCGGCAGGCTTTTGTTTTGTAAAATTAGATTTACTTTTCTAATACACCGTTATCATTCTAGTTTAGACCGAGATGAGCAAATAAAAAACGCTAGAGAACACGCTCACGTTAAATACGCAGTAAACCATAACGAATATTAATCCTGAACATCTAACCGTACAAAGTGTTTAATCCCCAAAACCACCGTGCGGAATTAAATACAATGGGACACTAAATTAAATCCTGTGTGTTCCGTATCCGAGGGTAAAACCGTTTTTTTTTTCGATAGGCTCATTATAATGCCCAGTTCTGTCAAATCATTCATCCAAAATTTAGGGAAGTATTGTAGCGGCTCCGTTTCATCAGCCATTGTAGAAAAATTGGGACACATATGGGCGCAGTCAATTGTTATTGGGGCAACGCATTTTGGTTTGTTTACGCACTGCGCGAGAGGGTCCAGTAAATACAAAAAAAAAACTGGAAGAAGGAACTGGCATTACAAAATCGTAGAAGATCGAAGTGTTACAGCAATATGGAAGAAAGGCGTCTAAAGTCACGAGACAATTTGTTCCTCTGTTACCTCTCCTTTTCAAATTAAAATAATCAACTTAGTTCTTTATCGACAACAAGAATTACAAATAGCATTATTAATAATACAGGTTGATACTGCATTGCCAAGGCAGAGTTATTCAATCTGATGAACATGATGTTTAATGAAAAACAGCCTTCGACTCATTTGAAGATTTGTTCACTAAAATGCTAGCCCGATATGGGTTTCAGCATAATTAATTCTAGCAACGAAGACAAACTCTTCATTCTTTATTTGGTCACGTGCCACTGAAGAGAGTCAATAAACCAGAAATGCGGCTAGCACTACCACCGACAGCTAAAACATTGTCGTCATTGTGCTATCATTCACAATTTAGCTCTGTTGACTCATATTTTTAAATAAAAATTTAATACGCGTTAATACGGTTTCATTGAGTCGTCTTGTATGTGAAGTCTGCGGTTCTCAAACAATCCATGTTAATAAAAGAATTTCCAAATTTGCAAAATTCGATTTTCTGCAAGAATTAGTCTGTCCAGTTCCCCTTCAGTCTTTTTAAAGTGTTCTATGAAACATCGCAAGCAGTACAGATCTATTATTATATTTCTCTAATAATACAATTATAGAAGCACAGCCTAATAATTATCGCAATGTACTATAAATATATAATAAATTCAAGAAAAGAATCCCTAAGACTTCCTCCACATCTCAAACAACGCAATTGTTCATTCGGTATTTAATTAAAAAAACCTTTTTTTTTTAGAAGTTGTGGTTTCACCAAACTATTATAGTGATACAAACTATTATAGTGATACTTTTTCGAAGAAATTTCCACGGGCTACTGTAATACTATTTACAAATTTTCTGTCAATCATCCTGCTGGCTTCTTCAAAACTTAACTGCCTGCCTCAAAATCTGGGTTTAGGCATAGGCACAGTACGACCACAGCACTGCTTAATGTCACTAATGACCTTTTTAGGGCTCAAGATGTGTCAAGAAAAACTTGTTGGATTTTGTTGCTTTATAGCAAGTCCTTCGATACTTTAAATCATAATATTCTTATTTTAAGGTTTAACCGACACTGCCATGACTGTTATGAAAAGTTACTTGGCAGCATTTTAGGACTTCTATTGTTCTCAATTCTTCTCTACGCACCTAAATAAATGTTATTCGCATCAGTATGATGGTGATATGCAAATACACTTCATTCTAGGTCAGGATTTTGTCTTTCAATGGCATAAATGAGGATCTTGAAGTGATTTCCCAAGCATGGTATGCGTTTCAGAGCTCTTTCACATATTAAAATTATTAAAACTTACAATTCACTTCTACTGGATGTTATTGCTTGTTCATCCACTTCTACATTGAAAAAGAAATTATAAGAGCTGGTGAGATCAAGAAGAGACGGAACTGCTTAATTTCTTTAATTATTTTTCTTATTGTTTCTCTTTCCATTTTTTGTTCTTTCTTTTTTTGGTAATATAAAATGTTTACATTTATCGCCCTTTGACTGGTTTAAAATTGTCATATTGTGAATTTAAGTGAACTTAAGGGCAGACATTTGTTTTTGTTAGTTTTTCCTTGTCAAATTCTCAATATTTTACTACATTGTATCACTGGTAAGGTGGAGTAGTACCGTTAAACTTCGCCACCTGTGCAACTCTATTGTGGTATGTTCTTTCTGTTGTATTTTTTTATTTTTTTTTACTCTGGTTACAGGTTATCAGGACTTCGTCAGCTGCGGAGCAGCAAGACTATGTTCTCAAGCGTTCCCTTCCAGAACCGATCGAACTATGTTCGCTGCATCCAAAAGTGCTGACTTCTGTTAATTAAGTTTGTTTTCAGGTCGGTCGGTCCAAAACCCATGCTGGATATGATCAATGGGACGACCTCCACTCTCTCCATGTGCCACGGTTCTTTAATTTCTCATTTCAGATCGTCATATTTTTGGATCTTCTCAGCCTTCTTAGAGTCGATATTGTGTGTGTTGGGATGGATATATCAACTAAATATGCGGTCTCCTTATCATGTCAAGTCTGGTCGCTTAAGCCTGATTTCCTCGGTCCTTAGACAAGATGGCTGAACTTCAGCAACCATATTCGATTTCAGGTATCTCCAAGAACTCTGCACACTATTCTACATGTGTCCAGAAGCACTGCCTTTTGCATAGGGATATAAAGTCTTTGGTTTCCAAAACTCAGGGTTTGAAGTCCTTCGTGTAAGCTTTTTGGGATCTCGCCCGTCACCCCGACAACAATGGGTATTATTCGCACTAACTGTAGTCTCCACATTTTTTTTATTTCATCCGCTAGTGGCAAGTGTTTATTGATTTTCTCAGTATACTTCCTGGATATGTTGCTAGGCAATGGTATAGCCACGTCTATGATGAAAGCTTGTTTTTTATCTTTTGATTCCAAGACTATATCTGGGATGTTGTTTGGTATATGGCGATCCGTGGGAATGGGTTTATTCCAGTATACTTTTACGCTCTCGTTTTCGCAAAGGGTTGGGGGCTCATACAGGTAGTACGGTACCGTATCTTTTAGTCCCATATACTGCACTCTGATCTTTTGGTGGATTATTTTAGCGACTTGGTCGTGTCTGTCGAGGTAAGCCTTATGAGCTAATACTTCACATCCTGCCATTAGATGGTCTAAACTTTCCTCTACCTTTCTGCAAATAAGGCACATCACACTCTCCACATTTTGTTTAATTTTTCGGCTTCTGTATGATCTTGTAGCCATGACCTGATCCTGGATAGCCAAGATAAATCCATCAGTCTCGGGGAACAAACCGTCCGAACGCAGAAAAGCCGTAGACGCAACGGTATCCAACCGGTCACCCTCAATCATCGCTAGGTACCGACCGTGTGGCGCTTTCCCCCTCCAGTGTGCCTTAGACTGGGCTACGGTTGTCATTGTCGAGGACGGGTCGAATACACTATCCGCTAAATTAAGCGGGGTCAAACGTCGATCAGCACGAACAATCCCACGGTGAATCATGCTGCTACCGGCCCTCCCGATAAAATATTTTCTCTTTATTATACCTCTCCCTCCCTGCGACCGAGGTAGGTGAAATCTCTCCAAACATGGTCCTCCACCTCGTCATTGACCAAGCCAGAAAGTCGGTAATGTGCTTATCGATTTTATAGAGTTCAAGTACCTCGGCAAGCCACGAGTGAGGCACACTATCGAAAGCTTTTTGGTAGTCTATATATGCGGTGTATAGAGGCTTTTTTGATTTTACAGCACATCCCACCAGCACCGAATCAATAAGGAGCTGTTCCTTACATCCACGAGACCCCCTCCGACACCCCTTCTGCTCTTCATGGAGTAAGTTATTCCTTTCTAGATGTCCATAGATTTTAGTAGATAATATTGAGATAAATATCTTGTACATTGAGGGCAAGCATGTAATGGGTCTATACGAGGCTGGGTCCTGTGGGTAGTCGGATGTTTTGTGGATCAGGTAAGTCACGCTGTTAACCATGAGGTCAGGCATTTCCTGAGGATGTTCCAGAAGCAAAGTGTAGCAATTTGCCAGTTGCCGGTGTGTTGACTTAAATTGCTTGAACCAGAAGTTCTGCAATTTGTCCCTATCGGGTGCTTTCCAGTTGAGGGTGTTTGACACTGCCTCAGTGACGTCTTTAGCTCTTATTTTCCAATCAAGCATTGTACGTAGGTCATCCGTTGTTCGTCTCTCGTCGTAATACCATTTGGCCTGTCTGTGCTCCGTAGCGTTTTCCCAGATTTCTCTCCAAAAGTCTCGCACTGCACCGGCAGTTGGAAGCTTCCTGTTTTCTTCTCCCCTGTCAGTCCTATTACTCATCTGTGCAATTAAATTTGAATAAAATCTTTTTTGATTTGTCTCAAACTGGTGGTTTTGCTTTCGTCGCTCGTTACTAACTCGCTGTCTCCTCAGCCTTGTAGAAAATGCGGTCAATCTGAGTTTTAGAAAGTCTAAAATTTCAGTAATTGTGGGATTTTCTGGGGACTGGTTGTCTTTAACAATTTGATCCGCGTCCTTTTTAACTTTATGACTATGATTCGGCTTCAGATATTGTGTAAGCATACCTATATCTTTTCTCAGTTTTTCGATTTTTGACTTTAGGCGTCTTTCCCAGGGTGGGGTAGTTGGAGTTTTGGTTTTCCATGTTTTCTGGGTCAGAGGTTGTTTGTTCAGAGTTAAAGTCGTGCAGGCACCAGCATACACTAGACTATGTAATTCATAGATGTTAGTGTCATTCGTGATTTTATTCTCAATTACTTCATCAATCTGAGAGATAATGTTTAGTGTGTTCTTCCTGAAGATTAACTTGGGCAGTGCAGGCCTTGTTCTCGGGTCCATTCCGTTATAAAGTATGAACTGAGTTTCGAACTCCTGTCTTTCAGGGCTCAAATTAGGCTCCTCCTCAGCTGCTCTCTCCCTAACAGGTTCAGTCGCATCAGTCTCCTCCAGCATGCCAAGCTCGAGCGCAACTTCTCTTTTGATTCTTGAGATGGTCTCTGCAGTTACTGGGTTGTTAATAAACACAGATCTTCGTTGGTCTAGCACCTTTTGCATTGTTTTGTTTCTTAGTGCTGGGAATCTTTCAGTAACCAATCGATGTAATAGTGCGCCATATGGTTCACACCTGGTTTCTAAACGCGTAATATTGAAGTAGCAACGGACTATGTATTCATTCATTTCTTTGGTCCATCTAGTCCTTTGCTTCGATTTGCCTTGTGATGCAGTGGGCTGCGGCAAAGCCCCAGCAACATCTGCTTCATCCTGCGACTGTAGTTGTTGGTTACTTTCGTGTCCGTTTCGTTGCCTATGGTCGGTTGCAGGTGCATCTTCATGACGGTTCCGATCTGGGTCCTGCTGCCACAGCCCGCCAGAGTATCTTTTGTTTCTTTTGTTAACCATAACTCCAAAATTTTTGGGTTTGTAGGATAAGCTCCTATGGGCAGGGCTCCGACACCCTTGTTTCAGCCGCCTCTAACATGAGGATCTGCCGCTGTTGGTTAGCCGCCTCACTGAGGTCAGACTCTTCCTTGTTGGTTGGTATCGCATCATCCGCCAGGAATGCCATTGGTAATGTCTTACTCTTTTGCCATCCGTTTATTATTATTATTATTATTATTATTATTATTATTCCAGAAGTTATGGCGCTCATTGTATCATAATATTGGTTAGATTCTTGATGCTGAGTAGATATCACTGAAGAAATCAGGCTGGTTCTGTCAGGATTAAATCCTGTTTTGGACATCCTCCGGATGTGTTCATATAAGAATAAAAATTCAAGCTGGGGCTTCTCTGTAAAATGAATACGACAAGTTGACACGAATCAGTTCAAAAAAGACCGACTTAATAGGGCCTGAGAATTACAGATTTTTGGGCAAGAAATATGATTGTTTTATAGACCGCTTGCTTCAACCAATTTGAGGAGCTGCTTGTCAATTACGCCATTCGCGGAGAAAACTATATTTTTTATTTCCTGGGCTAACTCCTGATACTTACCTAATTAATCATTTCTCGCTCTATTGATGTTATCAACGAGCGGTATGGTCGGATCTATTGTGGCGCGTCCCTTTATCCGTTCCCATTTCCCTGTCCCAATAGATTTTTTAGATTTTTATATTTTAGTTTTCCATTATAGTTTCAGGTAAGTATGTATTTTTTTGCAGATTTCTTGGTGAACTATTCCTGCAACTCTGTTGTGCCGCTCCGTGTAGTCCCTTGGCGCGAGGGTTGGGCATCCAGACGACAGATGCTGAATATATTCCTGTGTTGTTCCACACATCCACAATGGTGATCGGATAGGTCCTTTGTCTGGATATACTTAATGTAATTTTTTGTCGCCACTGCTATGCAAAGCCGCTACATATCTCCAGTGTAGTTGTTTATTTCTCCACTCCTCTTCTAGCATTTGAATATTCTTTTTTATTTCAGGAGTTGCAGAAGTCAGGTTCAGTGGAGGGTAGTTTTTGTCAGCTGCCACTATTATTATTATTATTATTATTATTATTATTACACATACGTGTTTGAATTGTGTCATGTTCGACTTGTAGCTTTGAGTTCTTCGAAAGGTCATAAACCTATCGTCGACAATAAAACCGAACTCAATGACACAGATTTAATTCGCATATTCCACGGCGCTTATCAATTATCGATTCATAACGTATTCAATCAACCGAGCATAGAACTGTCGCTCCCTCGGTCGTTAAATATACGCAACGGCAATAAAATGGAACAACAAAGATAATATTATTGTAATTCCGTTCCTCTAGAACGGCGTTAGTTCATTAAGGCGAAATTGGAAACGACACAACAATCGGAAACTGACTTCCATATAATTATTTCAACAATGCCATTTTTGTGATCGTTTCTTATAACGCTCGATGTGAAACTGAACGCAGTGGTGTTCCGAGGTATTTTTAACCTGAAGTAAGAGGTTGTGGGACGTACGAAGCGACATGATGGATGAATATGACGACCCACGAGAGCGGCATGTGGTTGTGGTTGAACTTCAATTAGTGTCCTTATTGTGAAAAATTTTTTGTTGAGCTCACCTTTCATTCGCTTCATTTTAAAAAGGTCCCCAATGTACATTTTGAAAAAATATCACTGAACTTTGAGAGCTACATGGTCTATAAATTTATGAATACGTCTATATTATCCTTCAAAGTACACTGTCGAATTCCTTCATTCGAAGCGTTGAATCCTACAAAGTATATTTAAGGATACTCCACAGAATCACTCTGAATACAGCCAAAAAATAAGCAATTAAACTTAGTTAATAAAAATCGTATCAGCTGTGGGTGTTAAGTCAAAATTGCACTTCATAAGAGTTGTTTTCAGGCTGGATTTGTACTTACATCATAAGAGACATCAACTTCGTTGGTTACACTTGTGTTTTACCGAATTTATTTTTGTATGGTAAAAAAAAGATTCTTTGGATGATATAAAAAGTTCTGACTGGCATTGGATAGTTAGTCTCAGAAAATATGGTTTTATCCAGTTTTTGCTATTCGCTTCGCTTTCCAAAAACAATACCTCCAAAGTAATTCTAAAAAGCCTTTGCAGTTGTAGATTTTAGACGGACTGAAGAAGAAGACAACCTGGTTCGTTCCGCCTCTGGTCGCAGCGGACAATAATAATGATTGTATGAATCATATCATTATCATGACTATTACGTGAGCAGGAATGAAGCTTATTTTGCATTCGTACTACGGTGTTGGATGTGAGTGTGCCTAAAAGGATTACTGGTCGAACGCGTAAAAATCTTGAAATTAGTACTGGGTTTGAAAATCGATGACAGCTTATGCCCATTTAGAACCTGCATAAATTAACAATTAGTTCGGAGAAAATTATTTCGTCAAATTAGAAGCAATTATTTCACTTCAAAAAGCGTAAGATTAAAGTCAAATTTTGACGGCGACAAATCTGTATTACTTCCAATTAAATTTTAGAACGTCGGTGCCATGATGCCGTTTTAATTTGATTATTCGGGATAAAGGAACTGCTTCCCTCCTTATATTTTGATAGTGTCTTCGCCTCTAAGCATCGCTTTGTGTCTATGTTGGACATTCCTGTTTTCACAGAGAAGGTTAGTGCCTAAATTAGAGTGCCACTCCAAAAACCCCCAACGCGATGATCTTTTTATGTTCAGGTATAATATTGGGCTAGGAGCTTCCAAAAAAAACTTTCGCTATGTATTCTTCTTCTTATATACCAACATTAGCGATACATTAGTATTTACTTCAAGTATCACAGGGGGTTGTTTGTGGAGTTTTTTTTTGTCACCGACCATCCGCAACCGATCAAATGGACATTCTTCCTTTTTTTGCATTTTCTGACACATTTACGTCAATGCACATGAACGGCATAATAAAACAGGTCCAGCTTCTATTAGCATCATCACCGACAAACACTTGTACATTGTATTATAACGGGTGGCCCATTAATAAATGACGCCTACCATATATCAGGAACAAATATTTTCAGGTTTAAAAAATGGTTTTCCTCAAAAATATTCCATATTAACCTATATCAAAATTAGTTTTAACGTAATCTACTCTAGATAAGGAAATTGTTTTGTTTGAACTAGAAGGATCAAATATTGGTTTAGAAAAAGTTGAATAACTTTTTTTGGCTAATCCGATTACGAGTCGGTAGGAGGCGCTTCAAGAGTTTTTTTTAATGATTTGCATAAAAAACAGAGCATAAAAGACTTTGGAATGTCGTTTTTCCACTCTGTTACATTTAAAATTTTAGAGAAAATCATAAAAATAGCTGTTTTTGAAATGAAGCGCCTTCTACGGACTCGTAAAAGAATTGATATTTATATTGATACGCCAGTCGAAGCTCCTATAAATACTCTTTAAAACTAAACTAAGTTCGTCGAAATCCGATTAGTCAAAAAAAGTTATTCAACTTTTTCTAAACCAATATTTGACCCTTCCTTTGACCTTTCATGGGAAAAAAATAGTTCAAACAAGGTTACGTTAAAACTAATTTTGATATAGGTTAATTTGGAATATTGTTGGGAAAACCCGTTTTTTTTCTATTTTAAAGTAGAGATTACGCCCCCTAACGGCCATTTTATCAACCTGAACATATCTTCCAGCTTTTTCTCTAGGCCGATTTACCTATAAATACATTTATTTCTAAGTTGTAGGACTAACGGTTTCTGAGATACGGCGGCGTCTTTTATTAATGGTACAGGTTTTAAAAAAAAAATAGGCATCCCAAATAGTGGAGCCTCCGTTTTGAAATAATTCGGTTGGATCTCGTTTCGAGCCACTCAGTAGTCTAGCATGAAATATTTTTGAAGCGTCCTGACCCCGGCAAGTGGCAAATGGTGTGAACTGGACTACGAAATGGTAAGATGAATGTTGACATCACGCCCTGTGAACCTTTCAAAATAAAGGAAATTTCATCTGTATTGAATGATTTGTAAATATAAGAAACTATAACCAAAACTAAATTTACTGAATCAATGAATGAATGAATTAATGAATCACCTTCGTATATTGCTGGGTGGGAACGACGGTGTACTTAGACTCTCTTTCCATGTAATTTTTGCGACCGATATTGCGCGTCTGTACGTTTAACCCATCAACCGAGAACGCTAAACAAACCGTAAGCGGCAATTTCAGTTGTTTTCGGTGGAATTCCTATTCTTTGTTTAACGGAATTTCGTACACGAAAGCAGCTGACGGATCCGGGAAGCACACAATTACTACGGGCAGCGGTGCTTATAATTTTTATGTGGCTACGATCGCCACATGCTTGTAATTCCTCCCCAGATGCATATGCTAATAAAATAACCACCTGTATTATTACTTAGCCGCGGCTTTATTTGCATTGAACTATTTACCTTCACGTATCATAGTTTGTCCCTATGGAATGACTGCCAAGGCCAAGGGGACTCGCCCTGGCTGCTTGGTATAGCTCTTTGCATGTTTGGTTATGTCCAGCAAATAGAAACGCATTTTCTATTTGCTGGACTTAGCCCAAGTTCTGGAACTTCCTCAAAATGCTACTATATAACGAACGAAATGACGCAAAAGCATTCAACATCAATTTCTTAAATTTTATTTTGTAAATTGCTAGATACCGTCTCTTGCAAAATTCCTCAGAACATTTTATTACCATATGTTTTGATATTAAGGGTTAGCAATCAATTTTCGATAGAATTTACCTAGGATGCTCATCTCAAACTGCCATTTTTCACCTTCTACTCTAAATTACCCAATTATGCACTGATCAGGCGTGCGCAAAGTGTCACTCTAAAACACCGGTTTCATTGAACACTACCTCGAAAAATTTCGAGCATTTTTGGTACTTTAGTTACTGACTGTGAGCGATTGCTTGTAGTAGTTATTTAAAAAGTTGATGTTATTTTGACGTTTGTTAGTTCTGACTTGGTTAGGATACACATCACTATTTTGAAAAAACGAGTATAGTATGCAATATGTGTTCAACCTAATTGCTTGATATATTTTTAAGATGGCTTTAAATAATTGATAAAATATGAGATATTTTTTAAAAAATATTTCCTCTTTTTGATTGGGGAAGGTTAAACGTAGTAATATCAATTATTCTTGTAACGTGGGTTTTCTTCGTAAATAAAAAACTTAGAAACAAATTATCCAGTCAAGTAGAAACAGTCTCATAGATCAGTTTCATTAAACACTTCTTAGTCTACTCTTTACAACAAAACAAAAGCAATATATGTACTTTAGTAATCCATGTTAGGCAAATAATCAATGTGATACATTATTAATAAATCTGTAGACTTCTTTCTACCTGCTTCTCACAACTTTGACCTGACGATCGTATAATGTCGCCAATCTCTAAAATTGGGATTTTCCAAATGCACATGCCGAAAGATAGAGCGAAATTGATACCAGACGGCCAGAGCGACTTTTCTTATCTTGTTTATGTTTAATATTACCTTTGATTTAATTTTTCAAAGAAACTTCCACAAGCTACTGTAATACTTTTTACAAAGCTTCTGGATTCCTCCTGCGTCGGTCATTGCCGAGTCGAAATTGCTGACGTTTCGCCAACTGGCAGTTTCAGTCAAGCTCTGAAGAAGCCAACAGGATGATTGGCGAAACGTCAGCAATTTCGACTCAGCAAAGACCGACGCAGGAGGAATCCAGAAGCTTTGTAAAAAGTACCTTTGATTTAAGTCGTAACAATAATACTGTTCCCTTAAGAAGTAAAAGGGATATAAAAATGGAAAATAAGTAACTACTTCTACTGATAGCATCCTATTGGATGTGATTATTGTTGTGTTGTATTGATAGCAAAGACAATTTATGAAAAGAAAACTATTCCAACAGGCACAATCGATACTATTCTTGGCTTTAATTTTCCAATCACCCTGTTTAAATGGGAACTGGGTTCGATTTCGTTGCGTAAACTCAATCGAGCAGTCATCTCCACACAGATATAAAGTTACGCGGTCAGATCCACCCAGTTCTTTACTGCTTAGCGGGGGCTTAATATCGAGATCGAGTTACGTCGATAAGCCCCATATTAAACAGGAAGCGCGGTCTCTCCGATTTATACCGGAAGAAATGAGTGGTACAACACATACACGCCCTTCAGTGTTTCCTGTGTGTACGCACGGATTTAAATACACAATCATTCGGATCGTATTCGTAGGTTGCGGTTAACGATGTTAATGATCCGTATTGTTTGACGGAGTGGGACACGATTGATATCCATTGTTCTAAACTTACCTAAGTATCCGATTGGATTAATTTCGACGGGATAGAAACTCGTTTTGTGATTACGATACGCCACGAGACGCAATGAGCTTTCGAAATTTGTGTGCCACAGAAATTACAACGCGAAGGAAATGGATAGATTATGTTTTACCTTTTCATTGCCTAGAATGAAGTGTAATACCAGACGATATCATTTTTGTCCCAATCCAATTACAAATAACAATTAAAAAAAAGTTTTATTAATTTTTCTCAGAATTCATGGAATTATTTAGATTTTTTTTTGCCTTTGTTTATCGAAAACTCGTTTAGCAAAGTCTCCTGCAAGAAGACGTGCATCAATTAAGCGAACTGGAACGAGGTAGGATATATAGTAGGACTTCGAGAGGCTTGACGAAAACTGGAAACAGGATTCTACCAAATTCTACAAAAGCGATTGCGAATAAAGGTTTCAAAAATCTTAGCGCCCTTAGAGAGAGTTCCAATACAACCAGCAAAATCGTAAATAAGTGGAGGGAAGCTGAGGGTCGATAGAGATTCATAAAATCGAAACTGCGATTACTAGAATCCAACACAGTCCTATGTGAAACGTTTAGGAGAATGAGGGAAGATGTGCTGAGAAGAGGAATGAATATAAGAGTTACCAACACTTACACCTTTTATAAAGGGTGTTTTTTTTTTCGATGTATAGAACTTTAAGTTGGAATTACTGTTCAAGATGGCCACCGATTTAACAGCTGCCAAGTGATTTATTCTCAGTTTGGTTTTGCAATTCATTATGACTAAACTCACGCCTGAACAACGCTTACAAATAGTGCAATTTTATTTCGAAAATAATGGTTCTGTGCGGAATACGTATCGCGCACTACGTCCATTTTATCGTCGACAAAATCGTCCATCAGAGCAGTTAATTCGATTAACCATGGAACGTTTTCGCACCACGTTTACTCCTATTGACAACTCGCATCCCCAGAGACGCCGTACGGTGCGTACAGAAGAAGCTATTGCTGCTGTAGAGCGTAGCATTGAGGAAGACCCGATTGAGTTCATCCGCCATCGAGCACAGGAATTGGATCTGTGTCGATCCACTTTATGGAAGATTTTGCGGAAGGATCTTGGCTTACGTGCTTACAAAATCCAACTCGTGCAAGAATTGAAGCCAAACGATTATCAAGTAGGCGTATATTCGTCGAATGGGCCCAAAACGAGATTGCCGTTGTTCCCGATTTTCATAAGCGAATTTTGTTTAGCGATGACGCGCACTTCGGGTTGAACGGCTACGTCAACAAACAAAACTGCCGCATTTGGAGCGAAGCTAATCCTCAAGTGTATGTCGAAACACCGTTACATCCAGAAAAACTGACTGTTTGGTGCGCTTTATGGAATCATTGGTCCGTACTTGGTGATCGGTATAGAGCTATGATTACTAACTCTTTCATTCCTGAATTGAATAACCATGATGTCCAGGCGATGTGGTTTCAACAAGACGGCGCAACATGTCACACAGCTCGTGCCACTATATATATATATATATATATATATATATATATATATATATATATATATATATATATATATAGTATATTATGCAACAAGTGTAGTCACGAGCTTCTTTGGCACGAGCGGAGCGAGTATTTAATGAACGAGTGATTTAAAAAGTTTAACATACATGTTGCATACTAAACTTTTTCTACGACCATCAGTTTTTGGGTACTTTTTTGCAAAACAGCACGTGTATAATTAGGTATTTTACAGAAGGGAGTAAAAAAAATCTTTTTTGAACCCTCTCGATATGATCAATATGTATGCCCTCCATATCTACAAAGAATACTCAAGATGAGATCTTATTAGAGCATTATAAAGTCTGACTATAGTAGAGATCGTAATTTTTTTTGCATCTTTCATTAAAAAAAACTCTACCTCATTTTAACGATTTAATGTGAGATTTGGAAAATTTTATACATATTTGGAATTAGGTTTGGTTTTCTAGTTTGGTTATTAGTTATCTGAAAACGATTTATTTTATTGATATCCGAGCTCGAGTAAATCACGATCATTGTGTGTTTTAGTTTAATGAAAAATTAATATTACTTATCATAACAGACCAATATAACTGTAATCCCAAAATGTCTGATGAGCGTAGCATGTCCAGGCATCAATAAAACGCATCATATCTCACAATCTCTTACAGACACTTTCTCTGCTTCTCGGTTAGATTAAGTTAAGATCTCGTATTCCAATCACGTTGAAAGCAGAAGAGATCGAGGATTTAGATTGTTTTCGCACACGTCACCGGGCTTCGCGCACTTCCGTTTTATCTCTATAGTTATGGCTATGGTCATATAAACTCTTCGGATAATATAAAAACGGCGAGGCAGCGGAGAAAGTTACGACTTGTTTTGGTGTTATCGTGTTTTTCGTTTTGCACAGAACAAATTTCGTACATCTAATTTTAATTTAAAAGAAATGGTGTCGGTCGCAATTAACGATAATCAGGAGTGTATTTATTTCCTTCTCCGATCTCAATCCGATGCGCATACGTTTAACCCTAATCCAAAAATAAATAGGCCGTTAAGTCAGATCTTGGGGTAGATTATTAACTGAAAATCTAGTCCCTACGTTAAACGAGGGGTGCCGTAACATAAGACAGCTGTTCGCCCGAGATCATCCCCGGTGTTAAAAAAAACGCACACCTTTGTTCGCTTATTTTTAGATGCACGTTAGATAAGCCCCGAAATAATGTAATCATTATTAATATTTCGTATATTTCGTGACATGGTTCTGCGCACTTGTACCAGAAACGGCTATTTTGTGGCTCAAGGGTAGGTCAGCCCTTGATGATGCATACAAATTGGGAAAATTAAATTTAAAATTTAGATTCTGTTACACTAATTAGATTAAGATTAAGTAAATAATTTCCATTACTTATGCTTATCAAAACAAAAGGATTGTCTACATTTTAATTGAAATGAGAACCATTTAAATTACAAAGTTACTAGTGTTGGGACTGGTCAATTGCCTATCAATTGACCACTTCTTAACTCATTGTAGAAAAGAGTGGACTTATTACAAGGTGATTTGTTAAAATGCATTATTTTTCTGGGTGTAATTACAAATATTTAGGGTTAAAATAAAATTAATTATAATAACATAGGAGATAAGTCTGGTGAACTTGCAGGCCACGCAAGTAGGATTAAATTAGCTTCACGGAGGGGAAGTTTGGCATTCGAAAGATTGGATCTTAGTAACGGTAAAATAAGTAAAGTAACGCACTTTTACTGAAAAGCAATAAAATTGTTAGCTAACAACGAGAAATGCTGTAACAGAAGAAGATCTTTTATCTTCACGAGGCGTGAATTAATGAAGGTTAATATTTACCAAAAATGTGGAAAGCGGAATAAAATCAATCGTTCATATTGGAAGCGAAGAGAGATTTTTGAAACCTTTCAGTCGAGAGATTACCGCGAGGAGTTATGGATAGGGAGAGGTATCATTCGCGACGCATGGGGAAAACTCCAACTTCACCGTGGAAAGGAAAACAGGCAACTATCGACTGGTTAACCAGCAAAAATATTGAATTTGAAGATAATTTGTTAAAGAAGGGGAAAAAGGGCAGGTGAAATTGCCTGGGTTGTAAAGCGATATGAATAGTGGAATAAAATAATAGCAAAATGTGTGCGTGCGTGGGCGTGAATGTAGACAGTGAGTGACCGACATTTTGGCATTTTCGATCCGTTCGGATACGTTCATTAACATTTTTGATTGATATAATTTACATATATATATATATATATATATATATATATATATATATATATATATATATATATATATATATATATATATATATATATATATATATATATCCTCACGTATTGATTCACGGATGGAAAAATGTGATGACACTATATTCCGGGATATCATCCGTTCGCTCGTTGAACTCCGACTGGAATCCTGCATCCGACTGGAATCCTGCAAATCTTGCATCCGACTGGAATCCTGCAGACGTTTCGCCAAAATCTCACTTGGCATCTTCAATGCTCGCGCTCCGAAAACACTATATATATATATATATATATATATATATATATATATATATATATATATATATATATATATATATATATATATATATATATATATATATATATATATATATATATATATATATATATATATATTCTCACGTATTGATTCACGGATGGAAAAATGTGATGACACTATATTCCGGGATATCATCCGTTCGCTCGTTGAACTCCGACTGGAATCCTGCATCCGACTGGAATCCTGCAAATCTTGCATCCGACTGGAATCCTGCAGACGTTTCGCCAAAATCTCACTTGGCATCTTCAATGCTCGCGCTCCGAAAACACTATATATATATATATATATATATATATATATATATATATATATATATATATATATATATATATATATATATATATATATATATATATATATATATATATATTCTCACGTATTGATTCACGGATGGAAAAATGTGATGACACTATATTCCGGGATATCATCCGTTCGCTCGTTGAACTCCGACTGGAATCCTGCATCCGACTGGAATCCTGCAAATCTTGCATCCGACTGGAATCCTGCAGACGTTTCGCCAAAATCTCACTTGGCATCTTCAATGCTCGCGCTCCGAAAACACTTCGAACACAGTGTTCGAAGTGTTTTCGGAGCGCGAGCATTGAAGATGCCAAGTGAGATTTTGGCGAAACGTCTGCAGGATTCCAGTCGGATGCAAGATTTGCAGGATTCCAGTCGGAGTTCAACGAGCGAACGGATGATATCCCGGAATATAGTGTCATCATATATATATATATATATATATATATATATATATATATATATATATATATATATATATATATATATATATATATATATATATATATATATTTGTGTGTGTGTGTGTGTTTTTCTCAAAACAATGCGAAATTAAATATTTCTATAATATCAAAATCCATTGCAAATTATTTTACCCCACATCCAGTAAATAACGCATTTAACTTGTCAATGTCCGCAATGAAAAACCTAATAAAAGTGGTACAAGATTAGTTAAGTGTTGTAAACCGATTAGTTGGAGAAAGTTTATGGTCTTATAGCTATAAAAAAGCTAAAATACAAAGTCATTATGTAAACGAAAGCAAATGTAAAAATACATGAGTTTTAAGCATTTTATATCTTCATATTATTTTTGGACACCCACTCGATACAGTGATGCCACGTGTAGATTCATTTCTTTAAAGTCTCTTACGGCGTTGCCAAGCTAGCGAGTTTACGATTGGTTTTAATGACTTGACGGGTCAATCGCGCACTAACGTTCGCACGTCATCAACGTGGCCGATGGGCAAATCTCGTTAAGTCAAGGGCAGTGCCCGATTATCGTAATCATCACAACTGCCATCGCCGGCCATTCCGTTCTCTTGCAATTTTGCGGCGTCGCGTTAGAAGTGGTCGCGAAAAAAAATCATCCGACAATTACGCAAAGCAAAAGAACAATGGCGGCCTTAACGAACCGCGCGCAACTATCGAAGAAAATTAATGGTACTGCTCGATAAATAATGGTAGTCGACTCGAACAAAACGATTGCTGCGTACGGTAGTACTTCCTATCGGAGTTTTTTTTTCAACTCGACGTATCCACCAACGGACTATTTGCGAGTTAGTTTAACGATCTATTTCTATGGTAATGCCTGGTCGTTCTTGGGCAAATCGGGACGTTGTTACAGAGATTCGCATTACGCGTAAATGATTAGTCTGTGGAACTGTGGCGTGTTGCGGCTCAATTAACGAGCCCGCGAATTTTAATGGCTCGTTGGAAGTCCGTGTGCACTCGACGAGCTTTTAATTCGATTGCAAAAACTACTATTTTCGGAGGCCGAATAAGATAAAAGACGCCCTCGAAAACATCAATGACATTGAATTGTAACAGATTGTTTTTAAATAAAATAAATGATTTTTTTTGCATTGTAGCCTGGTAGACTAGGTGTAATATACATGTTATGTGTTTTTCCGGAAATTTGTATCATCTTCTGAAACCGAAACATATAGCTGTTGGCATTTGAAGGTGTAGCTCCATCTTTCGCCAACATTTTCTTTTTTGGTTTACTTCAATATCTCTGGTATTCACGGGGATACACCAGTTTATTATTCAGCACATTCATTGTTAAATGTTGTTAAATGACGACCGATCCAAGAGATGAGCGATGGCAATATATCAAGTTATGTTCTAATGTCAACTGGTAAATGTGTGGTTTGCTAGTATAATCCACAGGGATATACGAATTTTCGGAAGACATACAAAACCTTTTTATTTATTTTTGTTATATCCGGTATATATCCAAAATGAACTTTTACCATTATCAGCGAAACTATGACAATGTACAACGCAAAAAAAATGCAAATCGGATCATAAAACTATAGCTTGTGATGAAGACGATCCAGATTACATGCTGAGAAAACTGAAAGAACACTATGAGAATTGGGGATTGAATATGAATATGCAGAAGACTGAATATACGAAAGTAGGAGGAAAACACGAACTGAACTACATATTAGAAAAATAAAAAGAGCTACAAATTATAAGTACTTGGGAAGAGTCATAACGGAAGAAGGTAATTAAAAAACAGACATTCAAAACAGAGCTCAACAGGGAAGAAGAGCAACTCAAGCGCTTAATTCCTTGTTGTGGTCCAACGATATTAAAACATGTGGGAAAATTAGAATATATGAAGCAGTTGTGGAACCCATCTTAACGTACGGCGCAGAATGCTGGCAAATGTCGAAGAACGACAAGAAAGTTATTGACACAGTAGAAATGGATTTCTTCAGAAGAGCATGCCAAGTGTCGAGAGTAGAACACGTCAGGAATGAAGAAATACGAAGAAAAGAATACATACCAGCATTGACCGAATAGAAACTAGACAACTTATATGGTATGGGAACGTACAGAGAATGAACGATGAGAGATGGCCAAAAAGAGCACTAAAATATATCCCCAAAAACAGAAGGAAAAAAGGAAGACCTATGACCTCATGGAACGATGGCATAAGAAATATAATGAAGGACAGAGCAATTAAAGAAGATAAGTGGAGGAATAAAGATAAATGGCGGTCGAAATGTGGGATGCGGCAGAAGCTGTAGGAACCCCACTGTATATATATAAAATAAGAAACATGTTACTTGTCCATCAAAATATAAACACTATATAGATAAGAATGATTCCTTTTTTGTTTAAGTTCTTTTTGATATTTTTCACAGGTTCAAGAATAAAGTGTCGCATATCGGCTTTATCAATAAAGTATTTATACAGACTGTCCTTCAAACGACCCTTATAAAATTGATTTTTGCTTCCTGCCTAGCTGCGGTGCCGGGAAATCGACAAGTAATGAATGCGCGAACTTTTAAGCGTTCCGCCCGATTATGACGGTAAATTAAATCAGCGCGTCCTGTAGAGACGCGAAGTATATTATAGCATCTGGTAATAAACATCGCGTCAGGATTTGCATAAACAAACCGACCACGTTGCGACTGTTATTTATTAGACCAGATAAATAATGCGAATAAATCATTCATTAGGGGCCGCATTCCGGTTTAATTGGCGAAACTGGATTCGAACCGACGCCCAGGTCAAACGATACTTCCCATTCTTCGTCGCACTTCCGCAAAACGCTAAAGATATGCCAAGTCTACATTCTGTCGGATTCAAATCTTTTAGATAATGAAGCCAATATTTATTTATTTATTTTCCTTCATTGCTCAAAAAGATGATACAATCATAGAGACTACTTTCAAAAATTTAATTCCTAATTAGTTAGTAGGTTTAATTCATTAATATTATAACATATGGATAATTAATTAAAAACATCAATAATAATTAAAATCTAAGTTTAAACGTAAATGCAGGCATACATGCAGACAGACATGCAGTTAAAAAATTAAAATTAAAAACACTAAAAATCGAAATTAAAGCCACAAAAGCATTTGAGTTTCAAGTATATCAGTTGATCGTCAATTGACCACTTCTTAATTGACTAGTCAAAAAATATATTCCTCATTCATTCTTTAACAATAATAGGTATATTATAATGAATTATTATGCGTTTGTGATGTCCGATTTACCCATAACCCTCTTAAAGGAATACCCCAATACGATGCTTAGCAATTGGGGGAATCCCAATAATAATATCGACTAGATTTGATTCCCAAAACGATGACGTAGCTCACAACACAAATAAATATAAATTAATAAATATGAATTTCATGGTATTTTAAAAATTATTTCGATCAAATGACAAATTGGGCCCGTTATTTCCAGAACTCTACTGATAGATTTCTAGGTGGTAGTGGTGAACAAGGTTAATCCTCCGAATTTTTTAAAAATTTTAAAAACATTTTGTTTCAGTCTCTCTTGCAATATACAGGGTCGGTCTGGGTAGCGTTGTGGAATTCAAATGACTGGTCAATCGACACAAAAAAAATTGACCGATCAAATCCACAACGCCAGTTTCAAGTATTGGGGTCACATTTTATTTAAAGTGAGACGGGTAATAATGGGATTTGTTTCCCTCGTCATACATGTTGATAGTGATGGCAAATAAGTAACTGCAAGTTAATTATAGCTCCACTACCAAATCAAATCAAATTACATTTACATATTGTAGACCTCTCGTGTCCCAAAACTTAACAATAATTTCCTTGTGGGTAATTTGGCGCGTAGCCAGGCCACTCTAAATCTTAACTATAGCTTTCACATCACAGTTCTTCTTCTTGTTACTTAAATATCTAATGGACAAGACAATAGACGCACCACAGTTAGAATATAGTAATGGTAATAATAATAAAATTAATAATAATAATAATAATATTTTTTTATTGTCTAATAGATTAAGCGTCATCCACAAACTATAAATATTTAACTATATTCTCTCCAGCAAAATATTGTATCAAAATGTGATGTTTAATTAATGTGATCTCCATCACTACATAAAAGTCCTTACATAAATTCACCAACTGATGGAAAGAACCTTTGATAAAAAAAATGTTTTTTTGGGGTAATAGTTTATGTAAAAAGTGAAATGATTAAACAATGGGAAAACCTTAGACAGTCTCCTAGCCGATTAGAAACCAATTTTAGAAACTTATGGTGTTTTCAATTTGGTTTTTCTACTTCCGTCTGTAAAATACCTAATTACCCTCCGATCTAGCGTGCGGAAAGCGTCACTTTAGTTTCGTTACTTATAAATCCAAGCCACTTCGGATATTTCCGGGATTTTACCGCACGGATTTGGGAGCAATCGGATGTTTTCGGAGATATTTCCCACGCTTTGAATTTTGACGTTTGTCAATTCTGACGGTCATGTCAGTGAATGTATTCGTGTTTTGCGAAAATGGACCCAAAAACTAATGGTCATAGAAAAAGTATAGTATGCAACACGTTCGGTAACCTTTTTAACTCACTCGTTTATTAAAAACTCGTGAGTCAAATGTCGTTGACCGCACTTGTTGCATAATATATTATTATGTACATACTAACTTAATATGTTAAATATGTTTGGTTTGGAATCTCTAGAATTTGTCAAGATGAACATTTTTTGGTGGTTCTTCATAGGTTTGATCAATATGGTTTCCAAAGGACAGTATCATGACACAGATGATAATTAGTAAAGTATCAGTTAAATGTCATAACTACATTGCGAAGCAATTATCTGTATCCAGGAGTAGATTGTTGGAAGCACACTAAAAACTAATCCGAATCATTTTGCAGAGATACAGTGACATCATCATCAGAGAGCAAAATTTGACTACATAATCAACTATATCATTGATACAAAGCAAAGAAATCAATGACGCTAAATTAGTAACCTCACAGCTTTACATACTATATTCTGTTAAAACAGATTTGATTTTATAACTAACACAAGGTAATCGCAGAATCCAAGCATCTTCAGTTTAGAGAGCCATATTTTCTTATCGATCCAGTTATAGACATTAGAGAAGTGGTGCTTCAACTTTTAAAGAGACGATGTTGTTTGTGGATTATCCAGTGTTTCACTTCGCTCACACAGAGGTCTATAATGGGAGATATAAGATAAGATATTTTTCACTCCCTTAAGGCAAGGTACTTCTGGCCTTCTTTTAAATATCTGATAAAGTGTTTGTCGCTAGGGTTTATTTAAAAATAAAGGCCCATGTCCTTTTTTAACCAAAGCACGCGCATAATGAAACAATGAACACAATTTAGCTGTTTTTTAAACCTTTATTGCATACCCACATTAAAAATTTATAAAAAGCGCAAAATTAAAGATTTTATTGATAAATAATGTAATAAATGGATAAGAGCACCCCGTCCTCCCATTGATATAAGAAAGGAAGAGAAAAACAACAATCCTCATTACTTGTCGTGCCTTTCTATTGCAAAATTAACGTTAATTTTCTATTACGCCCTTGCCATTCCAATTTGGATCGAGTTCGCCGTATTAAAGTAATGAATTGGGACGTAATATAAATAAAACGCCCGTTCTACTGATTTCGTCACTGACCAGCTCTCGCATTAATTGAGCGTTTCCGATCAAGCGTGGATTAGACTGGTAATGGGGGAACGTTACCATCTCGTGGCGCCTTGTATCTCTGGTTAAGATAATGCTTACGTCGTCTCTTGGTCGTATTCATCAATCAGATGCGGGCGTTATCTTGTACATCTCTCTTGGTGTTTAAAGTAAAGATGGCTTACGACTGCCGACTAAATAGTTTCGTTTTTCGTGAAAATGGAGAGTGTACCGTTGCTGTATATTTGATGCCACAGGGCCCGGGAAAATATTTAGAATTTTCGATAGTTAACGAACATAATTCTCTACTCTTTATCAAATGTTTTGCGCACGCGGGGGCCACCACCAGCACGGTCAAGTGATATACGATTAGAATATATACTATATAAATATATTATTTTAATTATTATTTTTATACAACAAACGAGTGCTGTCAAGGCACTTTCCCTAACAACGGGGCCGTAATCTGTAACTACACCCAAGAAATGCAAAGATTATTTTTCTCAGTTCGTAGAATTTATGGGTGATTATTTTAATAATTAATAATAATTGTTTTTTTTTCGATGTACAGAACTTTAAGTTGGCATTACTGTTCAAGATGGCGACCGATTTAACAGCTGTCAAGTGATTTATTCTCAGTTTGGTTTGGCAATTCATCATGAATAGACTCAGGCCTGAACAACGCTTGCAAATGGTGCAATTTTAGTTCGAAAATAATGGTTCTATGCGGAATACGTATCGCGCACTATGTCTATTTAATCGTCGACAAAATCGTGCATCAGAGCAGTTAATTCGATTAACCGCGGAACGTTTTTGCACCACGTTTACTCTTATTGATAACTCGCATCCCCAGAGACGCCGTACGGTGCGTGTAGAAGAAGCTATTGCTGCTGTAGAGCGTAGCATTGAGGAAGACCCGATTGAGTCCATCCGCCATCGAGCACAGGAATTGGATCTGTGTCGATCCACTTTATGGAAGATTTTGCGGAAGGATCTTGGCTTACGTGCTTACAAAATCCAACTCGTGCAAGAATTGAAGCCAAACGATTATCAAGTAAGGCGTATATTCGTCGAATGGGCTCAAAACGAGATTGCCGTTGTTCCCGATTTTCATAAGCAAATTTTGTTTAGCGATGACGCGCACTTCTGGTTGAACGGCTACGTCAACAAACAAAACTGCCGCATTTGGAGCGAAGCTAATCCTCAAGTGTATGTCGAAACACCGTTACATCCATAAAAACTGACTGTTTGGTGCGCTTTATGGGCTGGTGGAATCATTGGTCCGTACTTCTTCAAAAACGATGATGGCCAGAACGTTACAGTCAATGGTGATAAATATAGAGCTATGATTACTAACTCTTTCATTTCTGAATTGAATAAACATGATGTCCAGATGTGGTTTCAACAAGACGGCGCAACATGTCACACAGCTCGTGCCACAATCGATTTATTGAAAGACACGTTTGATGACCGCCTACCGACGTTTTGGACCTGTGAATTGACTTCCAAGATCTTGTGATTTAACACCGCTAGACTACTTTTTGTGGGGCTATGTAAAGTCATTGGTCTATGCGGATAAGCCACAAACGCTTGACGATTTGGAAGACAACATTCGCCGTGTTATTGCCGATATACGGCTACAAATGTTAGAAAAAGTCATCGAAAATTGGACGTCCAGATTGGACTACATCCGCGCCAGCCGCGGCGGTCATATGCAAGAAATCATATTTAAAATGTAATGCCACAAGATTATCTTTCGGATAAATAAAATTCATGTCAATCGAATAATCCATCGTTGTTTTATTGCAACTTAAAGTTCTATACATCGAAAAAAAAAACACCCTATATTTGTTACCTTCTTGGATTTCTTTTTCCAAAATTAAATTCTAGTCTGTGAAAATCTCTAACTATTTAATATGAATTACAATTTCTTCACCAGTCTTCTCAGCGTTTTGAATTGTAACCCAAGTATCCCCAATTATAATTAAGGCAGCATCATCTGCGACACAAAATGTACAATTCTCTTCACCAATAGAAAACATTTCATTTATATAAATAGTGGATCTAACCAACCAAGTCATATATTGTACTGTACAATAGTGTCCGACGTCTTCTTCAGATACAAAAACACACCCTAAACTTTTTCGCTGATCCAATCTAATTACTCTAACACGTAGTCCAAACAGTTATAAGCTCTGCGGATGGAGCAAAAAAGCAGTCAACAATCTCACGAATTGTATCCTCATTAATATCACTGAAAGAATATTGAAGTTACCACACATAAATAAAATTGGCGACTGATATAAAACATTTGTTCTAGGTGTAGGAGATGAATTGTAGGCCTAAATCTGGCTTCAATTCCAAGGACAGAAAATTTTACTTTGCTTAAAAGAATTAATGTCCCTCCTAACCTCTAGAAAAGTAGAATAGTACCTGATGGTCAAATCCTCTATGACGATATATATTATCTTCCTTAAAAATTAAGTATATAAGGAAGCGTCTCTGGACCAACTCCAAGCTATCAATACGACATCGATATATTGCACGCCACACCAATGGCCCATATTTTAATTTAGATCTCACATAAGAATAGTAGAGAGTTCCAATAGTTGAGGTATTGTTGAAGTGTCGGCAACTTCTTAATACAAAAACCAAACGCTCTTGATGGCGATAATACTAATTGGTCAATATGAGGTACAAAAGTAAGTCTTTAACTTCACTTAATCAATTCATTTATTATGTAATTAGATAAATTTTTGTTCAGCTTTCTAGTGTTATTAAGCACGTTACAATCAGAAATATTTAAACCTAATCGATTAACCAGACACCATTCTGATATGACATTAATGTTATCCTGAAGCAACAATCTTCGTTAGAAGATGATAAAAAGAGGAGGTCCTATAAGGAATCCATTTAATATGCCGCACCAAACATTGATACTAAAAATTCGTTGGTTACCTCTTTCTGTAATCCAACGAGGATGGTTTTCGGACCAAAAACGACAGTTGTGTCTATTAACGATTCCATTATTTTGAAATCGACTTTCGTCGCTCCCTAAAATTTTCGAGAGAAAATTTGCATCTTGGCTATACAAATCGGACAATGTCGCTAAGAAATACATTCTTCTAGCATAATCGCCTGGTTCTAGTTTATGAACTAGTTTACTTTTGTACGGGTGAAAAGAGTTTCTATGTAGAATTCTCCACGAAGAACTTATGGTAACACCGGTATATTCTTTTATCTCTGATAGGGATATCTTGGGGTTATTATCAACCTGCTGAATTACAGCAGCAGTATTTTCATCATTTGTAGCCGTCCTGTTCCTATCTCTTTTAGGTTTTATGAAGCTGCCATATTCTCTTAAGTTTTTACATAAACTTGAAAAGGTTTTTGCATAGGGGACTCTTCTATGCGGATAACGCCGTGCGTAAACTCTTTTTACTTCTCTACAATTGCATCTGCATTCTCCAAACACCAGTAATATGTCTACTTTTTCCTCATTGCTAAATTGCACCATTTTCACATAATAATTCTTAGTTTTTTTTTAACCGAACAAATTTGGATATTTCTTGTGACAAAATGTGACAATTTTTTGATACAGCAATAACAACTTACGTTTGTAATTGCACTTAAAACAACTGCAATAACAATGGTTGCCATAGTAACTAACATTCATGGCATACTTGTAAAAATAAGCGTTAATCACATTTTTTATTAATCAAGAAATGTTTACTTTAAATCGGTATAACTTAGAAACGGGTAAAGTAAATAAGTTTGAGTAAATAACAAAAAAGTTTTTAAATAATATGCACTTTTGTATGCGCGTATTTCCAAAGTCTCTGCAATCGAATAATTTTTCGACGCGTCGCGACGCCCAGCTCTTTGCAGGCATCGAATTTTTTAAACTTTAGGAAATATCTACTTGACCCAACACTTTGTCTACTTTTTACATAAATTAAATATTTTTTTCGTTTTGGACTTATTGGCGTGCGGAGTTTTAAGTGAAAAACCCTGTATATATATATATATATATATATATATATATATATATATATATATATATATATATATATATATATATATATATATATATATATATATATATATATATATATATATATATATATTTATATCGGCTTCTAGACTCTGAGAACATCGCCATTCACTAGAAGTCTATGGGTAATCCCCGATATCTCCCGCTGGCATAAACGACTTCAACCCATTACAATAGTTTATTGAGCTGCTAAATACTTACTCTCACTCTAGTAAGAAGGAGGACAATATCATTTAACAATGCACCTCTACATCACGAATATTTTCGATGACAGGAGGAAGATGAGAGTACTAGAAAAACTATTTATCCCTTAGTTTCTCAAAAGTACAGGGGCTCTAAATGAGCAAGGGAGATGTGTCGGACGTAATGCATTACGTAATGGTAAGAATTTGTAAATAACTTTTAAGTGTAGTGCTCATATATGCAAAGATTTTTTTTTTGGTTCGTTAACATCGAGCATTGGTATAGCCCGCAAGAAAACTAGTTCACAACAAAATTTCTTAAAACAATTTCTTATAATAATTTATTGTGAGTTCAATATTAATAAATATTCAGAGAGAGCCATTAGCTACAATTTGTGGACAATGTTGTGAAATTAACAGTCCAATTTGCACCGAATTTGGAGTAAAGTTATTTTCCATCACTGAGTCCGAGGGCATGCCGGTGTAATTAAACAAGCATTAAATATGATCGAGATCTTAATTAGAGTTGGAGCAGTAAAATAAGTGTTTATGTATATCGTACTATTAGAATGCGATTCTCAGCAGTGGCGTACGTAGCCATAGATAGATACAAAACCTAAAGTACTTAAACTAAATAATTATTAAATATTAACATTATTAATATTAATAATTACTAAATATTAATATAATAATATAATATTAAAGACCATTTAAAAAGAAAAAAGCTATGCTAATAGTCTCAGGAGCAGCACGAATAGTTTCTGCGGCATACATAATTGTAGCTACTTCTGAATAAACTTTTATATATATAAAGTTTTCAGTCTTCCTCATGAGAAGTAATCTAAGAGATTAAGATCAGGTGACCGACTGGCCAACAAACTGTTGAACCTCTTCCAACCCACCGGATTGTACAATTTTAAATAAAAAATTCTCTTACTTGTCGACTAAAGTGCTGAATTCACATTTGTCGTCTTAGGAATATTGGAATGTGGTGTGATGTGAATGATGTGAATTCTTGGTGTTATTTATACTGTTTCACTACTAAATAATATTATGCGACAAATCATTTGATTTCCCAATATGCAGCGATCAAATTCAAGTCTTGACGCGGCAGGTTTTCAAATTTGTACAGGTGAGATAGGTAAGATGTGGTACGAATACAAACCGAAATTGTGTAAAGTTCACCATACTACCTTCAGTCTATTACCTATTCTTCGGACACTAGTAGAAGGTTGAGCAGCAGCAAATGGGGCGTTCAGAAGAAGCTGTAGGAAACTTGCCTGTTTCTCTCAAACATCGATCGACATTGCTAAAAACAGTTCTACAAGGCACTCTACGAGTGGAAAATGAAATCGTCGACGATATTCATCAACTATTACTTGACCATTTCTATATGTAAATGTAAACATTGCACCTTGAAGAGAACTTAAAAGCAATTTTTCAAAGAAACTTCCACGGCTACTGTAATACTTTTTATAAAACTTCTGGATTCCTCCTGCGTCGGTTTTTGTTGACTCGAACTAGCTAACGTTTTGCCAATCATCCTGAAGCTCTGAAAAAGCCAACAGGATGATTGGCGAAACGTTAGCTAATACACACGAAAATAAAGACGCAAATTAATTTATTGACGATACATACATATATAAGATGCAGAGAGGCCTGGACTTTTTAAATATAATATTAATTATTATATTTAATAGAAATATTTAAAGCGATTATTTGGTTATCGTTATATGCTAAATTATGGATGAATTCTTCCAATCTAGATCCGACGGACGAAGTTGAACGTTTCTTAACAAGAAATGCGAAATTGTAGATGTTGCAACAATAACCATAACAATGCATGGATTGCTATATATTTCGCCGCCAATGACTTTGGATGGGGCGGGGTCGTTATCTGAAGGTACGACCAGGAACGGCGTTTAAGATTCCGCAGCTGTTTTCTTTTTGGGTTCGCCGCGTTGCGAAAATCCATCAAATTAAATCAAAATCGGACGGCCATGTGCGTGCATGTGCAGTACACGCACAACAATCTCTCCATTAAAAAAACATCTGCCGATCGGTGTCTCGCGGCGCACGCACCCTATATAGTGACTTTTTAATTCTTTTTAAGCGAAGTGGGCCGCATTTATGGGGGGCTCGGGCTTTTCCCGCCTATTAATAGTCGATTGGAAAGTGGCTGGAGGCGGGTAATTCAAAGTGCCGAGATTATTCGACTACTAAGTCAACCGCATTTTGAATAGAGTGTTGGATTGTTTCTCTTATGTGTAGTGTCGCAAGTATGGTATTTTGTTGGGTTGTCATGAAAACAAACATTTAAAATTCAGCCACAGAGCTTATAACACGAATAACGGCAAGAGCGACAAATATTTTTTGTATCCTAAGTATTCTCTAAAAGACATAAACTATAAAAAGTTACAAATATGGCTCACTAAATAGCGCGGAGGTCCATAAAATCGGAGTAATGGCCACAAATATTAAAATAATAAGAAGAATTGATAATATAAATCTGATTACAAATCATAAATAGATATATGCACATGATATTAACAAAACAAGCATACGAGGTGTGTTTAAAAAGAAGGTTTAAAAAGGGAGGACTACGTACATTCGATTTTCGATATATATTTTTCGTTATGTTGGTACACATGTCCCAACACACGTTCACAGATTCAGCGAGTTTACTTTTTGGGTTTTGTGTTCTCGGCGATTTTCTGCTGCCCAAAAAAAAGGAAGAAACAATTTGTACAAAATTTCGTATAAAAAATGGAATACAATGCTGCAAAACACAAGCTGTTCCAAGATGGTCGAGAAGACGTCAATGACGAAGCTTGGTCTGGACGCCCCAGCGCGTTAATAACCGATGAAAGCGTTGAAGAAATGATGCAATATTTTCTGGTAGTGCTAAATCCTCAAAGAATGTTCGAAGCTCTTACCTTGAGCGTTCAAACCCATGCTCGAAGCGTTCAAAACAGCTCGAATACATTCACTCACTGACCTGTGACGCGATTGTCAAAACAACCGCCAAATGTCAGAATACCATAAATACCATAAAATTTATCGAAAACATCCGGTGGTGCCCAAACTCGGAGCAAAAGTACCGAAAGCGGTGCCCTTAACGAAGATAACGTCTTAAAGTGAGACTACAAAAAACAATACAATACAAAATAACTAATAGAAAATAGTAACAAACCCAAATATAAGTAATATACAAATCTTAGTAGTCACTCTGAAGTGCCACTTAGTGAATAATAAAGTTCAGTTAAGTTAAGTTTAAAGGTCAGAGTTAGTTAGGTTCAAAGTTCAAAATTAACAGTGAAAGTGCTCATTCTAGTTAGTCATGAGACAAAGTATGGACCAATAGTAAACGTTGCAAAATAAAGAAGAAATAATCAAAAGAAAAAAAAGGAGTAAAATTAAAATGGTGATTTTTTATTGAAAATAATACAAGTAGACCGAGACACTAGAGTTGGAAATATGTCCAGGTTATGTGTTTAGCAGAGGAGACTAAACAGGCTGAAACCATCTTTGCAATCGGTCGAGATGGGAAAAATAATAAATAATTTCTGTTCAACATTTTTCGTCATAAAGCAACGAAAGAGCTCATCTGCCGAGCGATGAGACTAATTTTAAACGGCAGTTAACCCGAATTTAAGCAAATTGCCGGTTCAGCCGTAGCTAATCAGGCAATTTTCATCGCTCGACGGAGAGGTCATAAAAATTAAACAAATATAATCGCTTGAAAGATGCTGCTTACGTAGGAGTTGTGTTTATAGACCTAATAGTGTCCCTTTGTTCAGTGAAAACAAATTTGTGTCACATATACTGCCGAATGTAGTTCGCCTGTCACGTAGAAGTCTATTTATTTTTGATAGCTATCGATGGATATCAACGGACAGTCTTAGGATCTTGATTACCTGTTGATTCCAGTTCACTAATGACCATAAACTTTGCTTTGGTCTTGTTGATAGCGAGCCCATAATTATTCTGGCACTCTGTGCTGACGATGTAACGTAGTTATTAGAGATCTTGGATACGAAAAATATTGTACAACCTTCATTTGCTTAAGAGAGTATGGTCGTACATAGCCTGAAAATTTCATTGATACACCCTTGGAAAACGATTATCAATGACTTTTAGATTTACCATAATCAAAAATGTCCGTTTATTTGCCCCTGTAATAGATAATGTATTACATTTTCCCAATAAATTAATGAGAAACTTTATTTGCCTTGATATGTGGCTTAATATGTGCATCAAGATCTTTTGATCTCCCTGACCATTCATGTGCGACAGAAACTGACTTGCGAGACGACGTATGTAGATGCTTGTCGCGCGAAAGCTGCGTCTGAATAAATCTGCGTACCACCCGGAATAAAAAAATTAATCAGTTTTGGTTTTTGTCGAGCAACCGAGGTGCTGGGTTTTTCGTCTTTTTTCTTCTGCCACCGCGACAGCATGAATCGATCTGAACCGTAATTGGTTTGAGTTTTTATGTCGCGTTTTACGTTTAAGTCGTTAATAATTATTATTTGACACGACACGTTTTATAAGGTATAGGGTGTAACGTGCTTTGAAGGATCAAGTTTCCTCACAGTGACGGATCCACATAGGGGAAGAATTAACCTGTAAAAGTAAATGATATTTCTCTTAATTAAAATATTTTATTAATTTTATATTTAATTCAGCAATTAATTAATTAAAGCAAGTAGGCTTAATGAACTAAAATCAATTAAAGTTTTTGGGTTACATTTTAAATATGATTTCTGGCATATGACCGCCACGGCTGGCCCGTATGTAGTAAAATTTGGACGTACAATTTTCGATGACTCTTTCCAACATTTGTCAAGCGTTTGTGGCTGATGCGCATAGACCAATGACTTTACCTAGCCCCACAGAAAGTAGTCTAGCGGTATTAAACCACAAGATCTTGGAGGCTAATTCACAGGTCCAAAACGTGAAATTAGGCGGTCATCAAACCTGTCTTTCAATAAATCGATTGTGGCACGAGCTGTGTGACATGTTGCGCCGTCTTGTTGAAACCACATCTCCTGGACATCATAGTTATTCAATTCAGGAATGAAAGAGTTAGTAATCATAGCTCTATACCGGATCACCATTGACTGTAACGTTCTGACCACCATCCTTTTGAAGAAGTACGGACCAATGATTCCACCAGCCCATAAAGCACTGTTAAGAACCTATTAGTTTTCGTTGCTATATGTGAAACCCCGCTATGTGTGAACACGCCAGAGTCACGTGACTATCATGCATCAATCACGGTCCAAGTGCGTGCCAGACCGTTTGTGCAGCCAAAGGGATGCCGCCCAGCGCGCCAGTACCGAACTGACCATCACAAGGGAAAGTGCGTTTGATGGTACGAGAGCAAGATACAGTCCACACACGAAGGTGTATAGAGGTTCTATACATTTTTTGGTCCATTCGATCGGATTTTTGGACAGAAACAAGAATTTCTTGGCTATTCATTCGGATTCACGGTTCATTGAACGGATTCGGTTAGTCAATTGGTTTTTTCAAGAGTCTTCACATCCAGCAGCGTATCCTGGACAAGCATTTGAAGTTGTATTCAGTCGGGTGAGAGATTGTTGTCGCAACGATAAAAACAAACTCGCCGTCGGACAGCAAAATCAAGGTAACCTCGTTGCATGCAGAAAACTGTCGCCGTCGGAACTGTTTCATCGCGTTGTGCGTTCGCGTTACGGACAATCGGAAAAAGTTCCAAAGTTTTCCGTTTTCTAAGACAAACTTACGATTGACTGCGTATAGTTATTTGCGTCCATTCATTCATTGTTCATCAACGTTTTCCAAACAAAATTGTACATTTCATCCAAAGATCGTTGAATTTTTTTGTAAAAAGGAGTTCCAATCTTAAAGAAATTTGCCAATTTATATTTGGAAAAACTGCAATTGCAATTTTGGTGTAAATTTAATTCAAAGAGTCATTTACGTTGCATTAGGATCGAGATTTCAGTGCATCTCAGTGATATCGAGTTCGCAAAATTCTGAAAATAATTCATTGTTGATTTGATTTTAAAAATTTCAAAAAATGCCAGCAAAAAGAAAATCAAAAAACCCAAATATGCAAAGCGACTTCCCAGATACCGAAGATGGTGAAGTAAATGCTCGAATTGAAATTTTGGCAAGAAAACGGGCTAGCATAAAAAACAGGTTAACGCGTTTTTCAAATTATTTTCATGCCGCGAAAACTGAAAATCCTAATCGAGCGACACTACTCGAAATTGAATTACGCTTGAAAGAAATTGAATCGAATTTACTTTCGGAATTTTCTGAAATTCAGTTTGAACTTAAGGGCTTAAATTCGAATGATTTCACGGAATCTGAGTTGGAAAAGTTTGAGTTTTCGTATTTTGCTTTAATTTCGGAAGCAAAACAGTTCATTTCATCGCACAATGATTTCAACAGAAATTCAACGGAAGATGAAACTCATTCGAGCACATCCATCATTGCCAATGTTCCTCACAATTCAAATTTTCACCGGAAACCACATGCGAAATTTCCTACCATTGAACTGCCAAAGTTTTCGGGTCAATATGAGCGATGGCAAGAATTTCGAGATATTTTCGTCTCACTTGTACACAAAAGTGAATATCTTGATTCTATCGAAAAATTCCATTAACTGAAAGCTTCACTAGAAGGGCCAGCAGTTCAGTGTATCCAATCCATTGATATTTCCTCCGAAAATTATGATGTAGCGTGGGACATTTTATGTCAGCGTTTCGAGAACAAGCCTTTGTTGGTTCACAATCACATTAAGTCTCTTTTCAACATTCATGATATTAAATCTGATTCGTCAAATTCTTTTAGAAATTTAGTCGATATCATTTCAAAAAACATGCGTTCACTTGAAAATTTAGGAATAAAAACTCAGTTTTGGGATCCTTTGATCATATTTTTGATAACAAGCAAATTAGATGTCGATACAATAAGAGAATGGGAACAGCTAGAGTTCAATGAGGAACTGCCCACCTTACCAGAATTAAAATCATTTCTTTCAAATCGCGCTGATTTTCTTGACAAAGTTTCAATGCACAAAGGAAAACCAAAGAAAACATTTTATTCCTCTCATGAAAAGAAGACATTTGTATGTTATCATTGCAAAGAACAGCATTCCATTTTTCAATGTCCGAAGTTTCTAGCACTGTCCATTGACCAACGGTATAAAACAGTTCAATCTTTAAAATTGTGCCCCAATTGCTTACACAGTGGGCATCCTGTTGAAAAGTGTCGTTCAGGTCACTGCAGGCAGTGTAATCAAAAACACAACTCGCTATTGCATCAAGCTGAATCGGAAAAGGAATCGATTACTTCTTCTGATTCAAAACCCGAATCATCGAAAACTCCTATTCAAGGTAAAGTAACATTACACAATTCCTACCCCGAAAGCCAAGTTTTGCTTGCCACCGCGGTAGTTGAAGTATTTGATTCTGATGGTGAAAAACATTTATGCAGAGCACTTCTTGACAGTGCTTCAATGTCCAACTTTATTACTTCAGAATTTGTTAACAAATTAGGTGTCGAAAAACACAAATTCAATTCCTCAATTTTAGGCATTGGTCAAAGCAATTCCAGCATAAAACACTCATGCTTTGTCAAATTCAAATCTTGTTATTCCAAGTTTTCAAGACAACTAACTTGTTTAGTTATCCCACAAATTACGGGTGAATTACCGAATTGCTATTTCGATCCCATCCAGTTAGAAATACCATCCCACTGTCAGTTAGCCGATCCTAAATTCCATGAACCAGGTCAAGTGGATCTTCTAATTGGCGCAGATACATTTTGGGATTTACTTGATAATGAAAAGATATCTCTCGGGTCACACAAGCCTATTCTACAAAACAGTAGATTAGGATGGTTCATTTCTGGTCCGTTAGGCATTTCCACCCCAAATCATTCTTTCTGTCATCTCTCCACTTTAGATGTTCAAAAGCAGTTAGCCCAGTTTTGGGAAATCGAAGAGTTGTCAAGTGAGCCGATCCTGTCGGATGAGGAATTTCAAGCCGAAAAACACTTCTCTGATAATTTTAAGCGCGGTTCAAATGGTAGATTCACTGTAGCCATTCCACTTAAGAAATCATCAGAAGTTTTAGGGGATTCCAAGTTACAGGCAACAAACCAATTCTTGCAGCTGGAACGCAAACTTTCGAAAAATCCCAAATTAAAGGCGATGTACACAGATTTTATGACCGAATACCACGATCTAGGCCACATGTCAATTTTTGCTTCATCCAATTCCAAACCTAGATACTATTCACCACACCATGGCGTTCTAAAGGAGGATAGCTCTACTACGAAACTTAGAGTAGTCTTTAACAGCTCAGCTCCCTCTTCATCAGATGTATCCTACAATTCTATCCAGATGGTTGGGCCTGTGGTACAAGATGATCTGGTTTCCATCATACTAAGATTTCGGCAACACCAGTATGTCATTTCTGCAGACATCTGTAAAATGTACCGACAAATATTAGTCCAAGAGGAGTATCATCCTTTGCAGCTTATTCTATGGAGAGCAGATCCCATGGATGAACTTCAAACTTTCTCTCTTAATACTGTGACTTATGGTACGGCAAGTGCTCCTTTTCTAGCTTAGCTAGCTGCTTAAAACAGTTAGCTATCGAATACGAATCATTGAATCCTCATGCATCTCGAGTCATCAGTAAGAATTTCTACGTCGATGATCTGCTATCTGGAGCTGACAGTTTTGAAGAGGCAGTACGTTTGTGTCAGGACGTTTCATCAATCTTAAAATTATGCAAAATAAATTCTTCCAAGGGACATCACAAACCTTTAACAATCTTCGAACTCCGTCATGCAAGGGAAGTTTTACCCAAGTTTTCTCAACGCGAAAGCTTTTTAAGGGAAATACATGAACTTTCAAAGTCAAATCAGGTTTCCTCAAAAAGCAGACTTCTTAGTTTGACCCCTTTTCTTGACGATGGTCTAATTCGTGTAGGAGGTAGACTTAAACATTCATTATACCCATTTCATAAAAGGCACCCAGCACTTTTATGTTCAAAACATCATTTTACCTACTTGTTATTTAGGTACGAACACAAAGTCCTTCTGCATTGCGGCCCACAATTACTTCTCTCCCATATCAGGGAAACTTTCTGGCCAGTCGCAGGTAGAAATCTTGCCAAGCGCATTGTAAGAGAATGCATTGTGTGCTTTCGATTTAATCCCACTATTCCGACTCCAATAATGGGTAATCTTCCAGAGGCGCGAATTTCACCAAGGCCACCTTTTTCAGACACAGGCATTGATTACGCCGGCCCTTTCCAAATAAAAGATCGCAAGGGACGCGGATGTAAAATACAAAAATGCTATCTCGCACTTTTTATTTGTTTGACTAGCAAGGCAGTTCATCTCGAACTTGTCACTGAATTGTCAACACAAGCCTTTCTAGAGACATTTCAACGGTTCATAGCTCGCAGGGGTAGACCAACCAACGTATATACTGACAATGGTACCAACTTTAAGGGGGCTAGTAATCAGTTGAAAGAATTGGGCGATTTTTTAAGAAACAACTCAGATTCTGTAAAAAATCAGTGCGGATTGGACTTAAATATACAGTGGCATTTTATAGCAGCCTACTCGCCTCACCACGGAGGTCTCTGGGAGGCAGGAGTGAAATCAGCGAAGCATCACATCAAAAGAATACTATCTAATGTCCTTTTAACATTTGAAAGTTTTTACACAGTTCTCACGCAGATAGAGGCCGTAATGAATTCTCGACCTCTAACGCCACTCTCTTCTGACCCAAACGACCTAGGGGTGTTAACTCCAGCTCATCTATTAATTGGTCGTTCACTTCAATCAATTTCCTATCCAAATGTACAGGATATTCCTTTGAATCGTCTTTCTCACTTTGAACAATTGGAAGTCCTTAAACAACACTTTTGGAAAAGATGGACGAAGGAATATATTGGTCAATTACAAGAAAGAGTTAAATGGAAAAAGAATCAGCATAATCTTGTAGTTGGTACAATGGTTTTAGTTCGCGATGACAATTTACCCCCGTTCGAATGGCGGCTAGGGCGTATAGTTGAACTTCATCCAGGTAGTGACAATGTTGTGCGCGTCGTTTCAGTCAAGACCACATCGGGAGTGATAAAACGCGCTGTCCTAAAGTTGTGTCCGCTTCCAATTACTGACCTTTAAATTACATTTTTCATTTTTCTACCTGACACTTTGTCATCATGTTTAAGTTTCATTTGACCATTGTAATAAGTGTTTAGTTTGAACTTTCTCATTTTGAAACAACTTACATTCTTTCAAGGCGGGGGGCATGTTAAGAACCTATTAGTTTTCGTTGCTATATGTGAAACCCCGCTATGTGTGAACACGCCGGAGTCACGTGACTATCATGCATTCTCACGGTCCAAGTGCGTGCCAGACCGTTTGTGCAGCCAAAGGGATGCCGCCCAGCGCGCCAGTACCGAACTGACCATCACAAGGGAAAGTGCGTTTGACGGTACGAGAGCAAGATACAGTCCACACACGAAGGTGTATAGAGGTTCTATACAAGCACACCAAACAGTCAGTTTTTCTGGATGTAACGGTATTTCGACATACACTTGCGGATTAGCTTCGCTCCAAATGCAGCAATTTTGTTTGTTTACGTAGCCATTCAACCAGAAGTGGGCTTCATCGCTAAACAAAATTCGCTTATGAAAATCGGGAATAACGGCAATCTCGTTTTGGGCCCATTTGGAAGCGTTGTTCAGGCGTGAGTCTATTCATGATGAATTGCCCGACCAAACTGAGAATAAATCACTTAACAGCTGTTAAATCGGTCGCCATCTTGAACAGTAATACCAACTTAAAGCTCTATACATCGAAAAAAAAACACCCTATAATATACCTGATGCCAACGAAAGCAAATACTCTAGGTACTACATACCAATACAATAGATGCAAAATATCAATCAATCAAAAATATTTGAAAAAGTAATGGAGATATGTACATAAAAATAATTGAAAATTCAAAAAGGAAGGAAACAATTTTGCGCCTTTTTTATTTAAATTATTTTTTACATTTCTAAATTAAATTACTCTTACTATTTACAAAACTTCTGGATTCCTCCTGCAAGTTGGACCCAACAACAAGCTTAATGCTTAGCTTAATGAGTCATTTATTAGAACTGCTTCTTCGAATCATGCAGGTTCAGTCAGTTTGGCTTTAAGAGAGGGTTTGGAAGGCCATCTTCAGCCTGCAGACATTGGTGCAAAATTGCCTTGACCAAAAAAAGAACGCCTTCATATGTTTCATTGACTACGAAAAGGATTTTGATAGTGTAACTCCTTGTCACATATCTTCAAGAACTTGGATTGGACGACAAAGATGTAAGACTGATTGCTGATCTATATTGGCACCAGGCGGCTGAAATACGTCTTCAAAACTCAGCAACAACGAAGGAATTTGAAATAAGGAAGGGAGTCAGGCAGGACTAGATTCTATCCCCAATGCTTTTCAATCTCTATGTGGAGAGATCTTTTACTAATATAATATTTGAAAGAGCCATGGGTATTATAGTTAATGGTATCCCAATTAATAATATACGCTCCGCTGACCACAACGCAATAATAGCCGATAATGCCAACGATCTGCAAACCCTATTAAATACAGTTATATCTAGAGATGTCTTGCCCAACCTATCTCTTCACCTCAATGGAGAGCATGGTCAATAAGTTTAAATATTTGGGGAGTATCGTGGACGACCAGTGGAACCCAGAACTTGAAATTACATGCAGGATAGAACCAGCAAGAACAACTTTCCTAAAATTTAAAAAAATCCTCACCAACCGGAATCTAAATTTCAAACTCAGGTACAGAATGGTTAAGTATTATGTCTTCTCCTGTACGGAGCGGAAGCGTGGACGCTTGAAGCTGTTTCTATCAACCGCATTGAAGCGTTCGAAATGGGGACTTTGAAACGGATGCTAAAGATACCGTGGATGGAAAGGGTCAGAAATGAACGAAAGATCTCTTACCTGGAGCACATTATACGGGGAGAGCGATATAACTTTCGGCAATTAATACTACAGGGAAAGATTGAAGGTGGAAGGCATCGGAAGGAAAAAGTTTTCTTGGCTAAGAAATATCCGCCAGTGGACAGGTATAAGCGACTTTCAGTCGCTTCAGGATGATGCAGTAAATAGACTCATATGATAGGGAAAACGGAGGACGCCTAAGTATGAATCTGCATGGCACCTAAAGTAGAATAAAGTAATGAGAACTGATTTAATTGTCTCAAACATTTTTTTGTCTAAGCCTTGATAAATATGCATGCATGCATGAGGTTTTTCAATTCAAATTCACTAACATGTTCCAATTTTGCCAAATGGTTCTTAATTATAGAAGAAAGAATTTCATCGGTTCAACAGTCGAAGAATGCGTTTGACTTTATTGGTTTTCCCATCGCCTTCGACTGATTCGAGGAATAGCAATCTGTTTAGTCTCGTTGGGTCGTTCGCCCTATCCTAAGCACATAACCTGAAAATTTTTATAAACGTTAATCCGATCTCCGGAGACAAGGCCCCATAAATATGTCCCGGCGCTCTCAAGTATCAACAAGGTCCGATATTATTACATGTACGTACGTATGTTGTGTTATTTTCTCCCGACACAATAATATTTATATTTGTAAATATGGAATGGTGTTTGTTTTCGCGACGTGGGACGCGATAAGTGTCTCGCGCACCTTGTTTGTTTGTTTGTTTATTTTACGCGACAAAGTCATATACCGAGACCCGTAGCAATTGTTCTCTGGCATGTGATCGGTAATCGAAATGAAAGATTCGTTCCAGTGGAGCATAGAATTCAGTTTACTTTACGATATTTTGGAAATTGCCTCTAGCTGGGTGTTTTCTATAGTGTTGTTATGTTATTTCCTTGAATTCTTAGAAGCCTATTATGACCCATAAATTTCATCCGATTTTTAAGAAAAAAAATTTTTTTTTGTTCTCCGATGCTGTAGCTTTGTAGACATGATTTCTACATGTAAATACTGCAAAAAAATTACCAACTATTTCTTCCCGAATTTGTGCATGTCAATCGGGCCAAAGCGTTTGTTTTCATAATCTAAAACGTAAATAAAGTTGAAATCACGAAAGATGATTCTATCTAAATGCAGATAAATATTTCACCTCCTAAATATATGACTATAGACAAATTGTTTAAAAAACTGGAAAATATAACTAAGAAAATTAAAAACTATTACTAAACAAGTCAATTAAATTAAATTAGTCCTAAATATGTAAGAAAGCAGAGGACTTAGTTTTAGAAAATTAATAAAATAATGCAATTAGTATATATTATGCTTTATTCAGCACGTTAAACAAACATCCTCACTGCTCTTGTATCTAATATTGGGATTATGGATTTACTTATCACCAACAAAGGCTAAAAAATGACGTTTATTGTATCAACATTTAAAAAACATAAATTAAAAACAAAATTCCACCAAAACAATCAAGCCTACCTTGCTCGAAAAGATTGCATTGTGTCTACCATAAAAAGATTGCCATGCATGCATTTTTAATAGCCATATTTATCAGTTGTTTTACACTTTCCTTTATTCCACAACGACTCTTTTATCATAGCCTCTTTTCATAAGTGTAATTTGTACAGAAAGTATAGGGGAATGAATGAAACTGGCATAACACTAAAGTCTCGACATGTGCATATCTTGTTATGAATTCTTTGTTGGAACAAACCCCTTAGTTTCACATTTTTCAGATCATTCCATTTGAGTCGAGTGCGCATAACAAAAACACTCTTGAGGTATTATATTCTTCATTTAAAGCATTTTTTTAAATACGTTTCTTTAATACGTTCTAGTTGTAACTTTTCAACATGACTTCATATTTATTTTCATGGTAAGATTTAGTTGTTGACGTAACCAAGACAATAAATAAGACGGATACCATAATACATTGTCACTCACCATCCGGCCCAAAAATCATCTGTTAACAACTCTCTAGTTTACAGAGCCATAAAACTATCTCAATCCGAGTCACTGAATCCAAAATTAAAACACTAATAATTTCCACATTAGATATATTAAGCGTTCCATCACAAAATACACTTCACCACAACCTTCCAAAGACAATGAGTCCGAAAGCAACCTCACACTTGCCACCGTTGTCCTTCCTTACATTCAAACATCATTGACCGCATATCAAAAGTTCTTAAGAAATATAACGTCAAAACCAAATTTACCACTTGTCCCAAAATCTCTGAACATTTTCGATGCGTCCAAAACAAAATTCCATTTCAGATTCCATGCAAATGCGGCAAAGAATACATTGGAGATACCGGACGAAAAATATCAACTAGGCTCATAGACACAACAAATAAACTCATCAGCAGTTGCCGAACGCAATCATAAAACATGACATCATATCTTATTCGATAAAACAAAAATTTTCGAATGTAACCAGTTTTTTATCTTTCATCAATATGAGAATCAGTAAACTGAGACAATGCCCATACCCCTGCTTTAGCTCCCCGCTACCCCGTAAAATAAAAAAATCCTTCTTATCAGATTTAGCTTTGATTTTCCGTAAATTATTTAAATTCAAGTCTATCAGCCTAATGAACGAGGTAGTAAAAATAGTTTCACTATAGGATTTTCAAATCTCGGAGTTACGAGTTTTCAAAGAAACTTCTACAGGGTACTGTTTACAATTGTTTAAACAAACAGTTTCAATTAAGCACTAAAGCGCCATTCATCAACACCGACGTAGGAGGAATCCAAAAGAATTGTAAATAGTATCGAAGTTGGAATAATAAAATTTACCAATAATTGATGTTCATCTGCCATATTTTACATTCTATTCATTGGTTGGTACAAAACAGTTAAACAGGCCTGACAATTACTAAATTATGAGTACAATACCGCGACATGGATTGAAACAAAACTTTGAGCCCACAGTATCCCAAACAGAATGGCATCGGAAGCATAAAATATATGGTAATTCAAATCCGTTGGAATATACGTCACAATTATCCACCGTTTCGTTGATTCAAAAACATTTATCATCCCCGCCAAACATTCGAATGCAAAAGCAGCGCTATTGTTGTCTCGTGCGGACCGCCACATTACCTATGAAGAACTCTATTAGTTTTGACAGTAGGTGGCCGGTGGACTGTTTTTTTTATTCAAACTGTCGCGTCCTCCATACGGGAATTAATGACGACTTTGCAATGCAGAAAATTCAGCGGGTCGGAATCCCAAGGCTGAACCGACACAGAAATATTTTTATTTATTTTTAGATGGGGCAAACATGTCGTCTAACAAAGCCGATACGGACAACGAGCTCTTTCTGGCAAATTTTACTTATTGTCCGTATATTATATCGAGTGAAATGTTGCAAGAACCGAAAAGTTTTTTTTATTTATTTGCATTTTTAGATTCACGGCTTTATTTATTACTTTTTGCTTAATACTTAATAAATAATTCATTCTAATGTAATATTCAAAAATAACCAAAACCATATTTTCTAATGGGTCACCCTGAATATTATTTCAAATTACTGTTGACATGTAGTTAAAAATTTAATTTTCTTTTAGAATTTTAAATAATATACAATTTGTGTGTTACGTCATTAATTTTATATATATTAATTAATTAATTTTATATATATTGATTTTGTATATAGTGTGAAATAAATATAATAATAAATATTAGTGCCTATGGGTCTATTGATTTTATATATATTAATTAATTAATTTTATATATATTGATTTTGTATATAGTGTGAAATAAATATAATAATAAATATTAGTGCCTATGGGTCTATTGAAGCTAACGAAAATGGAAATGTGAGTCTTCTTCTAAGTTGGAGCTCCAAAAGGTAGGCCCAGCGTGAAAATAATGAATACGTGAAAATATAAATAAACAAAGTCAATTATCAAAAGCACAAAGCTCAAGAGACTTAGACAACAATACCATGTTGTACTGGTTGTAAAATTTTTTCGTTAAATTGTTTGACTATAGAATGAAAAACATTTCTCATCTCTCGGATTACTTATGATGTTTACATTATGTGTATATCACCTGTAAAGTATACGTAAATAAATAAATAAATGATGTCATTTTTCTTAAGCAACGGATTATTGACGTGATATATGTTCAGTTTTAAACGTTAGTAAATTCAAATTTATTACTCGCTGTTTTGAAAGTCGACGTACACTTTTAACCCTCATCCCTGTAGAAAAGTGTGTATTATAACGTGATAAAAAATTACCAGTAACAAGTAGAAGTAGAGGTTAATGAGACAAAGAATACCGTCAATCCTATAAGTAAGAAAAAATTCAAGACTGCATGAAAAATAGTATTTCCTACCTGTAAATGTTATTTAGACTTGATTCAAGAAAATGCTGAATGCTGAACCACTACCAACTGTATAATCTTTTTGCAATGTGATCATCCACAAGACAACAATACAATTTTTTTAACGCATCTATGCACGCAATATTTACACGATTAGAAAATCGAAGAAAATGACTATGAAATATATGAAAGTTACGTATTTCGAAAAAGTAAACATCGCTTATAAACTTGCTTTGATTGACATTGACAAGGAACAAATAAGCAGTATCTTACAGCTGACTAATCATAGAAATATTAAGGCGATTTTCGATATGATTAGGTAGGTTAGTAATTTGTGTTATATGATAAAAAGATTTAAATCAGTATAGGAATTTCGTACTTCTGTTAGTGGGGAGATTGCAAATGAAAATGAGTGCTTAGGAACCATAATTGTATCTTTGTGTCTAATAAAGTCTACTATGCTGCATGGAGCGCCAACCAATTTCCTTAATTTTGAAACTTTCCTCAGTATGAAACAGGAATTTTGTATTTTTTGAATGCGTTCTAAAAAGTGATACAGAGGAAATTTTGAAGATTTTTTAAGAAAATGTCTATTTTCAAATATAATATTTCAGTCGATGTAAGGTTTTTGTGGACATTTTTTTTAAATAACAGACCTATCAATCCTATTATTAATATTTAAACAGTGTTCTTATGAAAATTGGACAATGTGACACAAATCATCGTTTATTGCTGCTACTACGTGTGTAGTCAGACTCCCAGAATCTTCCTGTTTAAACGATATATAAGGTGCGTAAGATACCGCGTATTTTAATTAATTATAGGAATTAAGAAAAGTTTTACGCACCATTTTACGAAAAACATTTTAACAACTATTTACACTAACAAAATATTCGGTGATTAAAATAAAAATTGCACACAGAAAAGTACATCCAATTATTATATTAAGTGTTCGAAATGTCCACCACTGCATTCTAAACACTGTAAAATCCGTTGATGGTAGTAGCCTTATAACGGGTGATTCAATAAGAGTTTCCACATTACAATCTGAAATATTTTTGAAACGCCACTGTTAATTTGTTTATTATCATATAAGATTTCTAACCTTAAAACATAAACAAAATTAGTCATGGAGCAATATACGACTGAACAACGTGTAAAAATTGTGCAAGCCTATTATGAAAATGGCCGATCAAGTAAAAATGCATTTCGGGTTCTACGTGAATTTTTCGGCATGCAAAATCGATCTTCTGAGAGGACAATTTGGAATGTGGTTCAAAAATTTGAGCAAACTGGATCTGTAACTAACCTCAAAGTCCCTCAACGTGCTCGTGCAGGTCGGTCAGATTAAAATATTGCCATTGTTCGCGAAAGTGTAGCCGAAGATCCAAACACATCGATTCGTCATCGATCGCAGCAAGTGGGCCTTACGTATTCAACCACACTGCGAATTTTAACAAAAGACTTGCATCTACACCGATATAACGTCCAAATAACCTGAAACCTGAAGATCATCAACAGCGCCGCGTATTTGCAGAATGGATACGAGAACAAGGGGTTCATTTTTCAACGAAAATCATCTTTAGCGATAAGGCACATTTTCACGTAGGTGGCTTTGTAAACAAACACAATGCTCGTACTTGGGGATTAGAAAATCCAAGAGAGATTGTTCAAAAAGCAATGCATCCTCAAAAAGTGACTGTTTGGTGCGCATTTTAGTGCGGAGGAATAATTGGCCCTTTTTTTTCGAGGATAATGCGGAGAAGGCTGTTACGGTTAATGGTGTTCGCAATCGAAACATGATATCTGATTTTTTCTGGAAGCAGTTGGAAGTTATGGACATTGAAGATTTGTGGTTCCAACAGGATGGAGCCACTTGTCACACATCCAGAGAAACGATGCAATTGCTGTGGAGCAAGTTTCCTGGTCGGATTATCTCACGTAACGGCGATATTAATTGACCGCCGCGATCATGTGATCTTACTCCACTAGATTTTTTTTTGGGGTATCTAAAAAGAGTGTATAGAAATAAACCAAACACTATTCCAGAACTGAAACAGGAGATTAGACGCAAAATAGCCGCATAGAACCTGAATTGTGTCAAAGAGTGATAGGAAATTTCAATAAACGAATTATGTCATGCCACATGGGTCGTGGGGGTCATTTGAATGACATCATCTTTCATACCTAATTGTAATACACTAATCTAAAATGGCAAATAAAAATGTTTGTACATTTTTATATTCTTCCGAGTTTTTTTTCGTATTTTATTCAATCACCTTTTATATATCCGATGGATCTATTTGTTGAAATTATCGTACAATCCGATGACGTACCTCTTTCTTGCTCTGCAGCGGTATCAAATACATGAGTGACTGTAACGCACCCCATACGCAAAAATGTGGCTATTTTGCTGGCCAATCCCACTGCCTCATCAGTTGGTAATAAGAGGTCCAAAGTTCCTGAAGGCTAAAAAAAAAACATGCACCACTGTTCTTATTATTGGAAGGTATTTTGCGGCATTCAATGGTTCATCGTACTTTATTATCATTTAACAAGTAAAACACATTTAAACTAAATTTCCTTTGAAATGACATTTCTTCAAGGATGCATTCCTTCGATTGAAAATACCCTCTTCTGAAAAATTTTGCTTCGTCGATCACGTAATAAATGAGATGCGCACCTTTCCAGAGAAAGTTGCTTTTATTTCGGAGAAACCAGACCGAACGTGATGTATCATTCGGTAGGGAATTTAATTTGCTCTTAGAATATGGGATCATGTACACAGGGTGCTCGAATAAAAAAATGCACTTTTCGCCATTTTTTTATCTTAATTTTGATTAACTCTGAATAACGCAGAACGAATTTAGATATTAAGAAATTCTGCTCGATATCTCCCTAAGCTATGTGCAACATTTTAAGTTTCTACTGACTTCAATGTCGTAGCAATAAAAATTAAATTGAATCTAAGCTTAGAAAATATTTTTTTTCTCGAAAACCGCTGAAAATAGGTATAGAAACATATTATTCAAAAACAATTACAAAGCATCGGCGGGTCCCATTTAAAATTTCAAGGTTGATGCAAATTTTTCGAAGAAGTGTCAAGCGTTAAAATCGCCTCTTATGGAACTAACCAAATTTTAAACGGCTAAGGTACCATCAACTGTATATAAGAATATTACAAAAAGGACAACTTGAAGAAAATAGAAAATAGTTTCGCCCATAGCACAGAGCCTTGTGGAACTTCAAATACAAAAGTTCAGAGGTTCTAACTTGACAGCGTGTTAGAGACTCATTTTATAAACCGATATAGTTAAAGCAAGTAAAATAATAAAAGAATTTAATATAAACAAGTTTGTATTAACTAAGAAGTACTGTGTTGCAGCTATGATATGATTCCTGTGGCCAGACTGTTCTCACTCAATATTTTATTTTTCTTCAAATGCTTTTCAATTTTCAGCTTCAAATACTCGTCTGAAAAAGTCAGCGACGTGTTGTCCGACACAGGAAATACATGAGGCATATGATGCGTATTCACGACCTTATTCCTTATTAGTATATCATATTTTTTTTATAAGAAAAGGGTAATCGTCTCGAATTACCTTCGAATAACAAAAGGGACGAGACAAAATATTCTCCGCGTTCGACATCTACATAAAACCGTAAATAAGGAAAGATAGGTTTCCCGCTCGAAGCAAAATAGAGTACGAGAACCCCGAGAGAAATCGGAGAGGCAAAAGTGAACAAAACTCGAACGAGATAAATTCCTTCACGATGGTAAAGCCTCCAGATGATTCTTGAACTGTACTACGGATATAAAGAGAATCAGGAGACAGGGTGATAACTATATAAATTTGTATAGATCAGTGGCGGTTCCTCCATAAGTGCACATGTGCACGTGCACCCCCAAATTTAATGCCCGCTCGGAAAAAAAATTATTTATGTAATTATATCCTACAATTCTCTTAATCCTATTTATAAAAAAAAACGATTCATCAAAATTCATAAAATTGAAATTAATACATAAAAAACTAGGAATTTCTTATCGGCCGTCACCGCGACCGCCGCGCCGGTATAAATCATTGTATAAACAAAACTCCAAACCCCCTTTGCCAGCAGCCGATTCCGCCGATCGTAAAATGCTTCGTTCACTGCTCATGGAACTAATAGATCTGATTGGTCAATCATCCGCCGCCCGCACTCTTTGTTTCCCGCGGCGGTCTACCGATCTAAGCTGGCCCGTGTGCACACGTAATGAGTGCACTTGTAGTTCGCGTTTGCAAATATAATAGCCGATGACGCGTGCGTGTTGAAAATTAGTATTCGAAAAATAGTTTTAAAACTCTGTTAAAATGACGGACAATTATAACGTGCAATATTTAAAGACAATTAAATTTTCTTCTCTTCCATTGGAAGAAAAAATTAAAATTAAAAGTGTTGGACGTCCCAAACCGAATGTGTTAATTATTAATACAACTAAATGCAAAAATCGAGAATATAAACGTACTTTTAAAATAGAAATGTATGAAAAAACTGACTGGTTGTGCGGGTGTGATGTGAGTAATAGTCTCTACTGTTTTCCATGCTTATTATTTTCAAGCGATCAGGCATCAGATCCATCAGAATGGACAAAATCCGGAGTAAAAGATTTAGTTCATTTATCCGAAAAAATTAAAAAACATCAGAATTCTAAATCACACTTATCTGCCAAATTAGGATTTAATTTATTGGGAAAACAAGATATTAGACAGCAATTAAATAGTGTCTATCGTTTAAGCATAGAAAAACATAATGTCCAAGTAAAAAATAATAGATATGTTTTATCAAAAATTATAAACTGTGTAAAATTTTGTGGTGCGTTTGAACTTGCCCTCCGCGGACATCGCGAAAAAGAAGATTCTGTAAACCCTGGTATATTTAGGGGACTCATTAATTTTTCTGCTGAACTGGATATAGCACTGAGGGATCATTTGCAGCAAGCCACCATATTTAAAGGAACATCAAAAGACATTCAGAACGATTTATTGGAATGTATGCTCTCTGTTTGTCAGGCACATATCAAAAAAGAAATTGCGGCATCAAAATTTGTATCTATTATGAGTGACGAAACCAGTGATATTTCAAATATTTTTCAAATGGTTATAGTTTTCCGTTATACATTACCGAGTGGCAGCCCCGTTGAGAGATTTTGGACATTTGTAAAACCAAATGAACATGATGCTGTTGCCTTAGCTGGCTGCATAGAAGAAGCGTTAAATTATGTTTTAAAAAATCCGGATCAATTAATTTCCCAAAGTTATGATGGAGCAAGCGTCATGAGTGGCGCTCAAGGTGGTGTTCAAAAACTTATTAAAAATAAATTTAAATACGCTCATTACATCCACTGCTATGCACACCAGTTAAATTTAATAATGTCTCAGGCAACAAGCATAAATACAAATGCACGCATTTTTTTTGCCGAACTTAGTGACATTACTAATTTTTTTTCAAATTCACCACAAAGAGTTGCGATACTGGATGAAGTGGTTGGAAATAGAGTTCCAAGTGCATCTGCTACCAGGTGGAACTTCAAAATTAGAACTGTGAATACCGTATATGAAAACCGGAAGGCACTTATAGAGTGTATGGAAAAAATACAATCCACATCCAGACAATCCGATACAATCACGAAGGCAGGCGCACTTTTAAGATTATTGTATGATCCTAAGTTTATTTTTTGGTTATCCGTTTTTCATCGAATAATGCCTCACGTCAATATTTTATATTCACAACTGCAAAAAAGATCAACTGATTCGGTAACCGTAAAAAGATGTATTAATGAATTTGAAAAAAATATACAGAAAGAACGGGAGACAATTCACACCATAAAGGAAATTGAATTAGCAAACATGGATGAAAGTCAAACTAGAAAAAGAAGAAAGACAGAAGAGAGGCATTCTTATGTTTCTACGATTGTGCAAGCCAAGGAAGTATGTGATACTATACTTGCAGAAATCAAAAGAAGATATTCATTCACTGGCCATTTGGAAGTAGCGCACTTATTTTCAGTTGAAAATTTCGAGATATTTTCAACTAATTTTCCCACCAAACACTTAAATTCAGCAATTATGAATTTTTCTTTTCTGAACAAAGATAAATTGAAGACGGAACTGGAAATAATCTACAAAAGATCAGATTTTAGAGAAGTTTCAGGAGCAGTCCACCTACTTAAATTTTTAGTTGAAAATAATTTGCAAACAGATTTCTCAGAGACTTTTTCAGTACTACAAGCAATTGTTACGATGCCAATGACAACTGCAGAAGCGGAACGTTGTTTCTCCACATTAAAAAGAATTAAAACTTTTCTTAGAAGTACAATGGGTGAAAATAGGTTGACTGCCCTCGCAATGTTATCCATTGAGAAACAAATGATTCAAGAAATTCCAAATTTTAATGAATTAGTGATTGAAGAATTTATCTCGAAGAAGGACAGACGTATTGATTTTCAATTTAAAACGTGTTTGTGAAATACAAAATCTTTGATAAAAACTATTACTTATGTACATAAAAACATTTTTTTTTGCGAGGCCAAAGTTAGTACTCATCGGTGACAGCAGGGTAAGTTATTTATTATTATTTTTTTAATTGAGATATAGTTTTCTATTATTGATTGGCCTTTGAATAACGCAAAAAAATTTTTCGGCGTCGTCGCGTGGCCGCCAATTTTTTGATTTTACGTTGTGCACCCCCTAAATATGGAACCACGCGCCGCCGCTGGTATAGATATCGAATTGAACCAAAACAAATAAACGATAGATATTTTTATTTTTGTAATATTATTCGACTGTCGAAACTCAGAAGTGTCAGAAAATACTCTCCAGGTTAAATTGTACCTCTGGCACAGAGAAATTTTAAATCATGTTTTCTATATTTATATATTAGATACCTTATTTTCGGTGTTCTTTAGTGTGATGTCATCAACTATCCAAAGAATAATTGTAGCCAAATGTTCCTATAATTGACTTAAATTACTTTTACTCACCACATGGACCCGTGTTTACTTGTGTAAGGATTTAAAACGCGTTTTTGTTGATATAATTTCCAGCGGAATCCAAAAATCGATGGCTGGTAAGGTATTTACCCTAGATTAACGGTAAATAGAAAACTGCAGTCTCTGGAACAGAGCACAGATTTTGTTAAAAAACTGCTTTCCCATTTAGATATAGAAACATCACATATCATATAGATCGCAGAAATAATTATTCTTCAAAGAACTAGTGCCAAGGGTACTGGAAAATGGCAGCCAAAATTTCGACTTTCTAATTATTCAACTAACCCAGGGAATCAAAATTTAAATCGTGATATACTTTATTCGAAAAATATGGATTATAATTAATATCTCAAAAACCTATGTATCGTCCAATATTTCATCATCCGTGAAACATTACGTATGTCAAAAATTATTATTTTCAATTTTAGGCAGTCGAATCCCAATTTAGGTGTTCAAACGACAATTTTCCATAAGGAAATAAATAATCGAGTTGGTATTTAAAATTCTGATTACGGTTCCGGAAAAACAATTCTAAATATATCATTTTATTTCTTTCAAAAAGTTTCGACAACGAACAGAAAAGAATTTACAAAATCAAAATATCTTTATTTTTTTCTCGCAGCTCAGAAACTACAGGGTCAATTCAAAATCTGATTGTACCATTTTTCAAGTCTCAATTTAATAAAAAAAATAGGGCAGTAATGGGCAAGTATATTTGTATTTTTAATAATAACGGAGAAAATGACGGAAGAAGCAGTATTGCATATTAAATAATTATTATAATTCTATTTCTAGCGTTGCCTACACCGAATAATGATTGAAGTCGCTCCATCAAAACCCAGTGCTTTATACACAACTTTACAGTGCGTTCCCCTCTACAATACAATATTACAATGTGCCGCAGCATACACGACGTTGTCGATACAATTTGTACAACCCGGTGAAACTATCCTCATCGAAGCACTTCAAGTAAAAGCTTTGTGTTATTCAAAAAACTACTTCAGCTAAACGTAATTTTATGGTCCTCAGCTGAAGTGCTTCCGGCATATATATCCGAAAGGGCGCGAACCCATCGGATCAACCCCTTTGTCACCGAATCCCGCTCCTTTATCGTTATTGCCTTACTAATTGAGGAAGTCGACAGTAACTGAAATTGCGATGAGTATGAAATGGAAAAAAATCATGTTCCTTTTATGTATTTTTTTTACCAGAATAAGTTTTAAAAATGAAGATCTGTGGATTTTGGTTTAAAAAAAGAGGTAAAAATAGTATATTATGCAAGAAGTATGGTTCTATAAAGGAATGACTTAAAGAGTTTATCAAACGTGTTGCATACTATATTTATTCTACCACCGTTAGATTTGGGTATTTTTTGCAAAACAACAGGAATACGTTCACTGACATGACCGTCAGAACTAATAAACGTCAAAATTCCGAAAACATCCGATTGCTGCCGAAGGGGCTCGGATCCGTGGGACAAGAAACAAACATGGCTAGTTTGCTGGTAAAGTGACACATTCCGCACGCTAGATCGGTGTCTAATTAGGTATTTTACAGGAGTAGAAAAATGTTATTTATGATAACACCTAGATTTTTTCACTTTTCTTGAATTTTGAAAAAAATGTAACGTAGTAATAATGTTCTGCAGTACCATGTTGTCAACATGGAACGACACTTCCTAAACTTCTTTTTTTTAGCCATAAAGCGGTATAATTTTCGGTTCTTTCATCTAAAAAAAGATCTTAGATATCTTTGCGCATCAAGAACCATTTTCTTAGATGCCGCAGATTCAAAGAATTGGTTTGTTGAGCAGGTGAACCATTCTCGTAAGTTTCGCAACTCTGAAAGTCTTCGTGTTCTCTGAACACTATTGATGAAGAAAATTGGAGGTCCATTACCGTCTTGCCTATTGTTGATTTTTCAAGGATTCCTTTAGATGGCTTTCATTTCTTTACGTCTTTTGAATGTATGGTCTCTTTGCATTGTTTTATATTGTTATTGATTTTTCGTTGCAGTTCCGCTTTCGCGTCTGAATTTTTCAAAAGACCAACATTAAGTTTATTCGAGTTGACTAGTTTGTTTTTCCCAGAATGATGCTACTTCTGTATCTTTCTGGATAAAAAAAGTGCACACAGATACTACTTAAGAAATTTCATACGAATGGTTCAATTTATCAATTTCTACTAACAAAAATTGTTGGAAATGACCTCTTTCGAATATTTCAAGCGAATTCATTTCGTATTACGACTAAACTAGACTTTTAGGGTGACCCTGTAAAAATGGGCCAAACCCATTGATTTCGAGAGATCTTGCCAGCCATTATTAAGGTCCTCGTGATCTATTGGCCGATTAGAAAAACGATACCTTCAAATAATCCTTGTAATTCCATTTGGAGAAAACGTAAGAGTGTCCGTTAATGTGTCCTCGTAGAAAAAATTGACCTATTATATGATTACATAAAATATTTCACAAAACTCAAACCATTAACGAAACACCGAAAATGAAATAAATATTAAGTTGGTTTTGAAAATTAACAAGTTATGTCAACGCAGTATTTGTCCAAGGAACAATTAAAGACACCAAGACATGACGAAACAATCACAGAAAAACAATTCATCAAACTTACTGTCGGCTTCTTCAGTTTCAGGCAGCACTCTGAAAAACTTCTACAATTTCCACAGCCTGCGACAGTTTTTCATTAATTTATTTTGAGAAGAAAACGGGCAGCTACAACTTTTCTAATTTAACCAAAATCATTTTAATATATCCCAATACCCGGTTAAACCACTGACCTACGATATTTCTAAATAATGACGATTTGATTAGATGTGGTTCGCCAAGGAACATTAAAACTTGGTTTAATCAATCGGCGTTTTGGTAAATCGCCAGCGGCCTTCAACTTGTTCAAATGTGCGTTGAACTTGGAGATTGCGTCCATGAGCGTTTACTAAATATGCGTCTCCAAACTACCGGTATGCGTTTCGTAATAAAAAGCGTGTGGGCACAATGTAAATATACACACGGTTGACATCTATACAACTTTCTAAGCTAGTCGTCGCTTGAAAATCGATTTTGTTAAGCGTCTAACGGACACTTTGACCGTTTAAAACGTTCCAACTAACCAAAACAATTTAATTTATTTAATTAACAGTCAATTCAGGACAGACGGTACTACAGTGAACCTAAAAAGTAATGTGATATAATGAAATATCTACTTCAAATGTAAAACTCCAGTGTAATAAAATTTATACAACAAAGAACAAAACACTTCGACCCAATCGTATATTGTTCTTTCTTTTCATTAAACTTCGATTTGATTATTCACCGAGAGCCTTCTTGCTGCTATCATTTTGTGGTTATAGATTGCTGATTTTCATGAACATTGTCCTTAGTTTTTTGCAGTAGGTAATTGAAATGAGCAATTTTGTTTGGACACAAGGCTTTAGAGCAGTGTTTCTCAACCTTTTTTGTGCCATGCCTGTAACATGGCTGGTAAGTTTTAGGAGGATATCACTATAAAATTTGCAATCAAAAAATAGTAAATAATATGTCAAAACATATAATAAAAAATTAAAATTGTAATTCAAAATAATTTTGCGCTTGATGCTTGCTGCATATAGATTTTATATTAGGTTCCAATATAGTTAGCTTTCATCTCAAGTCTTCACGTTGTGTTATATCCAGTCGATTTCTTTTTTTTTATCAGTAAATTATTTACAGCACTAAATCCACACTCGGCTAAATATGACGATGAAAACGGTAGTAAAAGTTGTCTTGCATTTTTGGTTGCATTTGGGTATTTAGTAAAAGTTCCTTGACAAAGCCATGCCATCGCTCCTTTTATATTTAATAAAATTTTTACGGACTCACCATTTTGCAATTCTGCGAGTTCTTCCTGATAATGCATATTTGATATATCAGACAAATCCATTAGTATGGGCTTCCTTATCCATGTTGGAAAATCAATTTGTTTTAAATCAGAAAATCTTATTTTTATATCAGCGGAAAGAATATTTAAACGATTGAAAATACCAAGCAAAGCGGCATCAGTTACTTCACATTTTTTGAGCCAATGAAGCAGTTCACAGTTTTTGTTGTTAATATATTTCTGATATAACCCTATATTGGTAATTGAACCAATTATGTATGACTCATTTAGTTTTACAAAGATATCGGCTAAATAACTTCCCTTCTTTACCATATATTGTTAACAGATACTTCATTTCAGGTTTGTCGCTTAAAAAATCACTAAGAGAATCAAGCAATTTCATAAATCTTTTCAAGCAGTTTTCTTTAGATAGCCATCTTACTTCAGGATGAATTAAAAGTCTCACATGGTCTTCATTTTGCTCTTCACGAAATAACTTAAAAAGACGCTCAGATTTGGCACTAGCTTAATGGCATTAACACACTTTATTACTGCATTTAGAACAGGCGAGATGTTTTTGGCTACCAAGTTTTCCCTATGAATAACAAAATACACAATAAACATTTCTGGATTCAGCCATTTTTCATACCCATCATATTAGGGGCACCTTCTGCAGCACAAAATGTTATATTTTTCATTGACATATCATTGACATCTAAGTAGTTTTTATTTATTATATATAGCTTTCGAGATAGTTGTGCTTTCGAATATTTTACAACATTGCTTCAGCAAAATTTCCTTCAACAATATATCAATACTGCCTCACTGTCTCTCAAAATAGATTGCTTTTCAATAACAGTTTTAAGAAATGTAAATATTGGCGGTTTTATCAAATTCTCTTCTATAGTGCGATTTTTTCCAGTTTTAACAATTAAAGAGAAGAAATTTGATAACTAGCCTCAATAAGTTGAAGTACGAGCAGTAAATAGAGTCTTTAATGTTGTTCTTTTTTCAAAATTTTTCTTTAAAGTTTCAAGGTAACTCAAATCTGAATTAATATGAGCTTTAGCCTTCCAATGCGCCTCAAGACGATCTCTCATTTCATTCAAGCATTGCTGGCATAAAAGACAAACAGGCATCCGGTCAACGTGAACAGCGGGTATGAAATCAAATTTTAAATATTCCTCCGAATATTGAAGAATTTTTTTCTTGCTTGCTTATTTCACTATGGGTAAAAAAACTAACTAACCATTTATTTAAATATATATAAAACATAAGCGATATTTTTCCACTTAATTAATTTTCTGAAAATTTAAATGCTTCTAAAATTAAAATAAATATAAATAAAATCAAATACTAATTATAACCATACAATACATATGAATGTATTTATTAAGTCAACGATCAACTAATGAACACTCATTCAAATTAACACCAGAAGTTGAGTTGTGCCGATTAGGTGCTGATAACAGCGTTGTTTAGCGAGTTTTAAATCATCCGGGGTTTCCCACAGCAAGCGATACACTCCGCGGTGAATCCCCTGCGAAATCTACTTGACAACTCTAATCACACAGTTAATATGATAGTAACGTCAAACGAAATTATAACTAGTAATTATTTACAGCATTTTTCCGTGATTTTGTTTTTTTGTTGTCACCGATATCTAGCATTGCATTTAAATGGCCCGGAGCGAAAATAATAAAGTTATGTCGAGTGTATTCGGAAGTTGACCCCCCTAATTATCCAATTGCCCCCTTGTCGGACGGGGGCCCCATGTTGCGAAATACCGCTGTAGAGTAAAAATAAAAAATAATGTAATAATAATGAATAACTCGAATACATGGTAAAAAAATGAAATTACCAGGAAGATTTCTTAATTATTAAAATATGAAGTCGTAGATTCTGGCTATATCTCGCGTCTAGATCATTTCTGCCCCTATTTGAGGGCCTAAGGCTAATAAGATTCTTACAAAACAAAGAGAGGAAGAGAGGACACAGGAGACTTTTGTTTCCTCCTTACCGGCGTTGAGTCACTGCTTTTTGCAGCATATTTTCAAAGATATTTGTAAACATTTAACAAGGAATATTGAAGGATACTCAAGTAACATAACTATTCGTTTTGATTAATAATTATTCCCGCTTCAAAACAGATATTTGCTGCTCGCATTTGTTTACACATTAAATTCCGAAGAAAAAAACACTGAAAATACTGAATCGTTGGAAATTTGATACCCCGTTTTCAACGTATTTAGAATTTGCATCGTGCCTCCATATATGGATTTCCACTTAATCAGACAACACCTATATAAAGCTTTTTCGCTGGCAATAACGTCGATTGAAAATTACCGTCTTACCGTAGTCAGCATTTTCTAGCACTTTATGATTCGCCGTTTAATTCATTTGTTGGCGTTGTTTAACGAAGCCGATGACTCATCCAATCCAAGGAAAATTCATGGACGGAATGCATTCGGTCAACATAAACAAAAAAATTATGTCATATGTGAATCTTGTGATGGACTTGGGGTGTTTTATTCGTTTTTTTCTAAAATTATTTTAATTTTGGTGAGTTAGGCTAGATTTATTATTGTTCATATAAAACCTTAAGGTCTCGCACTAGTGGTTTGCTATTCAGTGGCCATCGTTGCCTATTATTTAGAAGCATAAATTTTAATATTTTCAAAGTAAATCTATCTATCTACATTTCCCACATGAATCTAACAATCACGTCATATGGGTTTGGTTAGTAAAGATGAGAAGCACAGGAAACAAATATTCGCGACGATTGATTAAGGAGAACTTTTTGAAATGTCAGTTGTAGTGAATTAGCCACTAAGTAAAACGATATATCTAGAATAACATCGCTTAAGGAAGATCTTATCGCTCTTCATTTATCCCTACATTTACGAGATGAATAGAGACTCTAATTTGCTTCCTATGCTTCTCTGGGCAGTCAGGGAACATCTGGTTCCATTACATAGGAAACGTAAACATTCCTTAATTCATAGTAAAATACACTATTTGCCTCCAAATTACTTATTGCGGTAAATTGTAAGCGCGTGCTTAGTCTATGGTAAAACACTGATCCTGAGTATTATTAAATAAATTATTATTCTATTTAAAGTCCTCACGGGGTTCATTTAATCCATTATACAAATGTTTAAAGTAATTTGTGTGCAAATTAATTTAATTAAGACATGGATAGAAGGACAACAACAACAAAAAATGTCTTATTTTCAAATTTTGCAAACTTAAAAACCAAAAACACCACTTATTAATTATAGGTAATACAAAATATAAAAGTAATTTTTCTGTTTATACAGAAAAAATAATGATTTTATGTTTTGGGTATAGACATATCTATAGCCTTATTTCATAACCATTATGAATGAAACTGAATAGCGAATTTAAGTATCCATATTGCTATAGTTTAAGGTTTTAACAATATTGTTATCCAACTAACAAGGTAGTTTTTGAATATCTGGTTTTCTAAGTGAGAAAAATTTTTGTTTGCTGAATATATAATCATTTCTCCTTAGTACCTCAAGCGATCAATTTTTTCGTTTCTGCAAAGAAAGTAGCGCTAAATCCGTACTTTTTTTAATGAAAGTTGACTAAAGTCAGCGAACCCTCATTATTTCTATCCGTCCCTGTTAAAGTAAGCAAAATTTTCTCAACTCAGGACTAGTAACTGACTGTCTGACCAAATAAATACAATATCCCAAATCAACAGTCTTTTTGTTGAAAACCGAGTGCTTATCCCAGCACATAGGGACCGTAGGGCACGTATCGGCAACACATTGCGGTCCCTTTTAAAATTAAAAACACCCCGGTAATCAAAATGACTATTGTTAATCGCTCGTAACCGAACAAATGTCGATTTTCGCATGCTCTCCGATACCTTTAAATACATTAAAATATGATGTATCTGTTACGAAGACCGAAAGGTACTCAAACATAGGGGTCTCGAATCAACGCAGATGTTCCAGTTCCAATTCACTTTGTGTGTAGTATCTCTTTCAAGTGTGGACCTTTTTTTATTGCCGTTCAGACTATTTCTATTAAGCGTTTGTGCTCACACTGGCCCTCCATATGCTCGAGTAGGTGCGTAGTTGTCATAGCTTTTTGCACAGCCTGCTGGTGGCACGTTTACCGAAGAAAAGATTGCAATTTTTAATAGATGAAAAATAAATAATACTAATCATTCAGTAAATAAATAAACCCGAGTTGAAATACTCCAAAGTTATATTTAACACCGAACATTATAGTAACAATAAAATATTGGCGTGAAAAATAAAATATCCAACAAAAATGCGACGAGAATTAGGAAATCACTTTTACATTGATCACCCTATATACCGTAATTTTTTTTAAGGACTTGGAAAATGTTGAATACAAAAAATATGCTATCAAATTAGCTAATAGAGTAGTAAATATTTATATACCAATCTAAATACAATAAACACATTTCAAATTACATTTAAAAGTAAGCATTAAGTTATAGCAATAAAAAATAAACATTTTACTTATTTTGTTTAGTAAGAAGTAAATGCATTTTTAAAAGGAAGCTAAAAGTGTGCACGAACCAAGCAAGTTTGATTTGAGATCCTGATCTAAGGAGTTGAACACAATTACAGCATTAGATGCAAAAGAAATTGTTATTCAAATATTTAGGAATGCTTAAATTTACTACGCATTTCAAACAACATAGGAAGTTGTGCTTGAATTTTTTTTTTTTTTAACAGTTTTAATTTCATGACTGCAACAGATCAAATCAAGTATTTTGAATTTTCTGTAGCCGATAAGAGGTCACAGTGTCTAAACAGGGCTAATAATACACAAAACAGATAATAATCATGATAATACATAATATACCAAAACTAAAAAACAATAAATGCCTAGGTATAGATGAAATTACAGCTGAAATGTTCAGTATGGAGGAAATAGACGAGAAGAGAAAATAGAAAAACTGGTCAAGGAATTACCACGTATTTGAGTGACTCAACAAAGCAGAACAAGACATATTAGCAGTTTGGAAGAGAAAAGTACTCTATAAGATTTACAACGAAATGAAGGAGGGTGAAATATGGATGAAAAGAAAAGACAAGGAAATCTAAGATTTATAACGAACCCGATATTATAGATTATATGGTACATGACCAGAGAATGCATAGAGATAGAAACCCTAAACTAATTCATACCCAATCAATAGGTGTCAGATGGAAGGCAGAAGCCGAAATGGCAATAATGGGGATCAGCAAATAAATGCAACCGACAAGAAAATATGAGGAAACTGACCACACAAGCCATGGACCTCCTTGGTCTTCTCCTAAAACCAAATTGGTGAATTGTAAGCACCTCATTCACAGCTACTTTTTTGAGAACATTCAAGCTCATTCAAGCTAGACTTGAAACAGTCAAAAATTTCATTTTACGAAACTGACAACAAAAATAACGAGCATGCGAAGAAAATATTATTCAAATTTAATTCTGTACAATACTATGGTTCAAGCATGAATGAACGTATCCAAAAAAATGGAAACCAATTTTCTTCATCTCCAAATCCCCTAGCAATAGATAAAAATCTTTTTTAAAATATATCTAGAATAAACATAAATACCAGTAATTGTATCCCTGCAGTAACAATCTTCGCGTTGGAAGTACTGCTTAAAAAACTATTTTTCAAAAGTTCAAAACTGTTGCTACCAAAAGGAGCGAGAAGAAACAAAATCCAAAAAAAAGGACCTACCTAACAAGCTCTACCTAACAAGCTCTCCTGAGGCAACCCATTTAAAATCGCCCTTGATTCTATTTGTTCCACCCTAGAGCATCTCTGGCATGTCAGACATCAATATCATACGCAGGGTGTGTTTTCAAAACCATCTAATAAATTACGTTGTATTAGTCTCTGTAGGTAATTAATTAGTTTTACTCCGCACTCAATAAAACCAAATATAGATATTTAATAATCTATATTATGGAAGCCAAAATGTAACTTAAGTTTCGATTGCGACATCGACGAACTAAATTCAACAACAGCGAATGAGGTGTTTTATGAGGTCAAGTGCCTCGCTAGCCCTTTGATCCTCCGACGCCGGAGAAAAGCGTTTGTAATCCATTGTTGCTTAAACGTTCGATTGGGTGGCATCTTAAACGGACCACTAAAAGAATTGTGTGTGTGTGTGCGTCTGTGCGAAAGTCCCTTTGTTCCCAACTTTTTGCCCCCGGCCTCCTTTTTGACGGAATATTTTCGTGAATGGACCGACGCATTTTTCATACGCATTGTGCCCGACAAAAGACCCACACAAAGACATTGTTTTCGATGGAGGGAAATACCAGAGCACGTTTGACTGGGCAGTCGTAACCTCCGTTTGCATTCGCACCGCTTATTATTGTTTCCGAAATATTTAAATTAAGAGCGGCGTAATTTCAAAAACTGATATTTTTTATTACGTAGAGGTAAAAGTATCAACTGATATTTTGTTGTATTAGTACTATTTAGCTCCCTAAATGATATAAGCTGTTTAGACAAATAAGTCGATTGCTCGATTGAGAGGGGTGGTGATTCTTAAAGTGAAATTAAAGACCCAGATATAATTTAAGTTTGGAACTCATTATTTCACGAATTGGGTAAAGTTTTATAAGCAATACATAGGACTACGAAAAATGGTAGGTTAGTATAAATCCGCAGCCCGAGATTTTTTTCAGTTTTAAACTATATATCAACCAATGTTGGGCGAACTTTGATTTTTATCAAAAGAATTAAAAAATTTTTTTTTTATAAATTTTTGATTTTTTTGTCTTTTTGTTAATTTTATAAGAATATATATTTCCCGGTTTTTCTTGTAGTAATTACAAAATATTTTAAAGCCATTATAAACAATATAGTGGAATATACGCACTAAGTATCCGCCAGAAGGTGCTTTTTGTAAGAAAAGTTCTCTCGCGACCTGTTTCTTTCCCGATCTATAATTTGTCGTTGTCGATGCGTCTCGCGTATATGGTTAGGGGTTTGTCAAAGGAGTGAAACTAGTGGAACTTTAAATGACTGGAAGGGAAGAAAATAGCATATGCCAGTTTTACATTAAAACAACGGATCCAAATAAATCTGGATGTAGAGCGATTTGTAAAATCTGCAAGATAGAAATTCAACATCATGATGTTTGTGATAATAAGCAGCAAGGAACGAATACAGGCAGGTAAATAATATTCTGTTTTATTATTACTTATTGCAGAAAAAGAAAAAAACTGAAAATTAGCCTAATTTGAGTAGTTTTGTGATGAGAACATCAACAGCTGAAAAAGAAATAGCAAAGGCAATTTTTGCTACTAATTCGAGCTAACGCTGCATTGAAAACTCTGAAGTAAAAAAAGGTATTCACTCATTAAGATATGGTTATAAGCTGTCATCAACAAAAACCAAAGAGTATAAGATAGAGGGAAAGGCTCCCATTAGTGGTAATGTTAAAAAGCGTACACGAGTTTTAACGCCTCTAGTGATTGCGTCCCGTCATGAAAACGTAAAACGCGCCGGGACGTACGGTTCGATTCAATTTAAAGTTTGAAAGGTAAAATGTGAAAAAAAAAATTGTGTTGAAATAGTTTAATTTTTTTTTTATTAAAATATGTTATCCGTTACAAGCTACTCTAGTATTTTCAGTGTGACGCATTACTTTAAACCGCAATGACAGTATTTTAGTACTTGGACACAAATATTAGATGGCATTCGTAACTGTATACTTTATCTTATACTCTTTGAGAAAAACGTTATGAGAAAAACTTTAGAGGAAAAGACGGACTCAAAAGTTATAACTTATAACTTATGGCTGCTCTGCACGTGTATTTGTAAAGAACATATAGTCTAAATTGTTAAGTATTTTCGCGATAACCATCTAGCTAGAGCGAAATTCAGTTTTTCTTCTCTGTCAGGACAATGCCTAAATATTTGACGGGTGGTCAAACGCCCACAATGAGCCAGTTACATGTGCAACAATAACAATTGAAAATCGACGAGCACTTCTTTACGAAACTATTGATACTTCCGGAAAACATCATACTTATATTTGACTGAAGTAGTAAATCACAATATGACTGCGAGGTAAAATCTTTAGTGACAGAAAAAGCAGCAAATATGACGCTAATAAAAAAATGTTTCCAGGAACAGACGGACTCAAAAGTTATAACTTATGGCTGCTCTGCACATATTTTAAATTTACTGTGCAAAGAAAAATACCAGACATGTAGTCCAAATTGTTAACTATCTAGCAAGAGCGAAATTCAGTCAAGCAGGAGGCAAAGCTTTGGTCCTTCCAAGTGATGTGCGATGGAATAGAGTTGCTAATTGTGTTAAGGTGTACGTCACTTAATGGGATTTATTAAAAATCTGTGAAGAAAACAAAAACCAAATTGGTTCGACCATTTCAAAAAGTGTCAAATACTGAGCTTAAACATGCAGAACAATTATATTTGAGCATTTTAAAACCAAAAATCACTTGTTCTTGACATTTCGGAGAAAAAAAATATGCTGCACAGCAGTGGAAACATTTACAATATATCTTCGAGAATGTTGTAGAATTACCAAAAATTCAAAAAAAAAGCAGGCACTCACGCCATCATAATTTTATAGCTTATATGTTGAACCCTAAAAAGTAAGAATATGAGTTAACGCCCGAAGAAAAGAATCTGACTTTAGAAACAATTAATAATTTATATGGACACACTGGATTTTTGCCATTAATAATAAATATGAATGCCCGCAGTTGCACATTTAAAACAAAAGAAAGCTCTTTCACATGTTGGACATTAAATATGCAGAATGAAATGTTATACTAAATTACAAGAGGTTGCAACTGGCGTCGCTTATTTCTCATAAATATTAACGCCCTGTCTCATACACAATCTGCACCAATTGACGTAAAGTCAACTAACAAGCTAACAATTCGTCAGGAAGCGATACAAGGATTTGATCAATTCAAATATTGCTATCAGGAGAATTGCAAACCAGCACCTTTTTCTAGGAAGATTCGTTGCTACGCATGAAAGTTGGATTCATCACTGAAGGATGAACATTGAGGCATCACACACGTAAATCTCAGTACCAGTGTTTCTATTACTTGCACAGACTAGCCCCTCTTATTATCTTAATAAAAGGCCCTCGTAGATGTCTGTTTTGATTAGTTTCTGTGAAGGAGCACATCGATTTTTAAAGTAATTTTCAGGAAGAAGAATCGACCTAAGAGGAACAGGAAATCATCGGACCGGTTCCACAAATTCATGGCAATTTACACCACCCGGAGCTTTCCCATGAAAGGACGCCCCTTTGGGCATCTACCTGTAAATCACACACCCCATGCAAGGTTTCGTTAGTTACACAGTCCGCTTTCACGGATATCGAGAATATTATTTAAACAAAGTTTAAATAAATACACAGCGAAAGGGTAAACGCCGATAATAAGATGGTTCAATGTTTGTTTGGGAAATATTCGTATGGGATGTTTACCCGAAGCCCGCGGGGATTCGAGTTTTTTTACAGAGACGAAAAAAAAAACGGTAAACAAAGAGAAAATCTATTAATTTCAGAAGAAGGTGAAAGAGGGGACACCCAACGCAAATAATCGTGTTTCGAAAGTAAATATTTCGGAAAGAGTCGCTGGGGTCGGCGAGGGATTCATGCGACACGTGCGAGATATAAGAAGTGGCCCGACGAAGAAAAGTTTTCCAATGTATTCCGCAATACCAAAAGGCACTCATTGTTTTATTAAAATCTAATTAAAATTGGTATGAATGAAATTAAAGTTCTGAAGAATTGTTTAAAGCTTCTGAACAATCAGCACGCCTTTTGCAGCTTTTAAACATTTAAGCATCTATGCAATATGAGTTATCATTGATACTTTACCAAGAGTAACAGCAACAACGATAACTGCAAACTCAATAATACTGGTATACCTTTTATGAATATTAAAGGAAGGAATTGAAGATCTCAGGCGCTTCTGTAACAACTGTTATTTATTCCTAAGTAATGATAGCTGGTCAAGATAAAAGGTTTTTCTATATTTGGGTATCCCTTATGGAAGCTACAATCTTGGGCGGGATCTTGAAGTAATTAAGAATAAATGACAGTTGTTACAGCAGCATCTGAGATATATTATTGCTTCCTCTATCCGTCAATAGCATCCACTGTTATCGATCTCGCATATCAAGCACTACATACTTTTCAATTCCATTGGCTATATCACTTTTAAGCGGAAGGTTCAATGTTTTTCCCGATTGCCGGTAGCCCAGGTTAATATTAACGGTCTCTTATTATAGCTAAAGTACTACTTTGTTCATTTAGCCTGCGCTCATGTGATGCACTTTGGCTGTGTAAAGTTTTAGCTAAAAAACGTGTGATGTCTTTTGAATATGTGAAGTTTGAACTCGACCTCTATTATTGACGCCTTCTGGTTGTCAACAATGTGGTAATTTCGCTAGGAAAGTATGACAAAATCATTCACTCTTCATCTATCATAACTACAAAATTTCACTTCAATTGAGCGATGTTACTTTTGACACTATTAGTGAAAAAAAAAATAACAATTTTTGTGATTTTTACAGATACCTTGTAGTATTTAGAAGTAGTTTATACAGACAAAGTGCGCTAAACGCAAAATTTTTCTTATAAAACTCTTTTATTGGAGAATGAATTACAAAATCGGTCAACCAGAAAGGGGTGAAAAAAGAATTGCAGCACTGGTGGGTAGAAATCAGTACAAAGGCAAGAATTCCTTAGAAATTAACAGCAGCCCTGCTGTCAGCTAAAAGATGCCTGAGAGAAAACGCAAGAGTAAGTTTTCACCTTCTGATGGGTGCAATCAAGGAACCACTATTAAGGTTCTAGAGTCTAATCAGATATACGAATTTAAATAAAGCTCGATATCCATGAAGGTATTTGGAATCTGTTCATAACCGGTAAACAACTTACTGAAATGCAGCGACATCTTTTTTGGTTAGTGTTAATGAAGTTTTCTTCTCCAGGACCAAGCGTTGCGTCTACAGAATATTCAATGTGAAATGGTCAACCACTAATGCGGCTGTAAATTTTGTAAAAAGCTCTATGATTATGAAACGACTTTCCATTTGCTTTAAGCAACTCGAGACGGTATCCGAATTTTAAAGCAAGAGTTTTAGAAAATTTAGCGGTATTAGTTTGACGAACAAAATTGAGTTTCCGCTTAATTTACAGTGGTTTAAGTTTTAATTAATTTAATTTAAGAGAACCTACATGCATTAAACATTATGGTTGAAACAAACATTTCTTGGAGCATTTCAAGCCTAAGACGAATTGCATATTTTCAAACCAGCATGGTTTGAAAGTGTGAGGCATAATCTTAGTTGATTCACTGCAGTAGAGGTCGACTTTATAATTTGCCCAAAAGACCCACAGATTTGACAATGTGTAAAGCGCACATCAGAATATGAACCAGTCGAAAACTCAATTAAAATTTAAAAAGGCGCCGACAATTTACTCAAGCGCAATTTAAATAAGCACCGCATAAACGACCGGTACTACCACTCCTTTCATATAGCGAGTACTACACGGTTCGTCCGTATTTGGGCAACGCCATATTCGACCAAAGCGTTACGTCCGCGTAAAACGCGACCATATGTTGATGAAAGTTGCTTAGTTCGACCGACAATTGATCGACCTTTAGTTTGCTTAAAGAGCAACAGTTGAATCTATCGACATTGCCATAGAAGAAATTGAGTCAAGTTTTATCTAATGTATTTTATATGAATAAGAAGCGGTCACCGCACGCTCAAAATTTTTTACACATGATGGCATGTCAAAAAGAATAGCTATTGTGTGAGACATGCAAAAGTAAGAAAAATGTCATATCTGGGATATGTGATGCGCAATGAAGAACACCGGCTGATTCAGTTAATCATGCAAGACAAAATAGACGGCAGACTAACCCAGGGGTGCCGATAAATGACAACTGTGCACTATGTGTGCAAATGTAAAGTAAATTATTGTCAAATCTAATATGACAATTATGATTAACGAAATGTTTGACAATATATGGTCCCGATTGTTATGTTGATCCAATCTAAAGCAGCAATAGCAAAATGCATAATACCAATCCTAGCAATAGTTCTTATCGCTTCTTTCTGCAGGCGAAAAATGATGCAAGACAAAAAATTTACCGCACAGTACTGCTTTGTAACTTAACTGGGAATGGTATATTATCAATTAATACCCTTCTTATTCTTCACCACAGAAATAAGCTTTGATTTCAATTTTTGAATGTTCAAATACTACACTAAAACCTTACTTTCGTTCTAATTTTGAAAAATTAATGTCATACATTGATATATACATATAAGAAAAAGCGAGGGACCTAAAAGGGATCCATGTCGCACTCCAAACCGAATGCTTTTTACAGTTGATATATATTGGTATTGGTAAAATTCTAACATAAAAAAAATCGTAAAATTAACTTATTTAAATGAAGTTGCAGCAATTTCTTGTTAGCACACCACTGGGCTAGCAACCCACTGCGTCGTATCCCGTGAGAACCACCTCATAACCTGTTTCCTTTATGAAATTTTACAGAAGCTCTCGCGTATTCATAGTCGATCGCAGATAGGCACGCACCCCATGTGTTTAAGGGCTCTGTCGCCCTTGCTGGGTAGCGTCTCTGTGGGATTTTTCGAAACCCTTAGAGATTTCTTTACATAACAATGTCTGGGTGGCGTTGCGGGATATATGTCAGGGTCGCATAACCCTTTTCGTTTCTTTTACCACCATTTATAGGCAGATAATAAACATTTTTGCCTACAAAAGAGAATTTGTTACGAAAATCAAACCAAACCTACGCACAGTCAATTTTTTTAATATATTAATTATTATTATTTAATATTTTAATAAATAAGGATATCTATCTAGGTAACGTTCTAAAGCTCTTCTAACAGATTATCTGTACTAAGTAGATATTTACACAAAAAAAATAGGAAATATACAAACCAACAATAAGGTGACAAATCCAATTACCCTAAGGTAACCTAAAAACCCAATTAAAAGACAGAAACTTAAACAAAAAAACTTAAAAGCGGTTAATAATTTTACCTACAGTTTTTGTGCTTTATCAAATAAGCGTTTGTTTAATTCCAGTTTTGATTAGATCAAGAGCAGTCAGATTTTCACTGAACTTTCAGAAAATCACCACTGCTATATCCAATCCAATCTAATCAAAACCAGTGTCGTTTTTATCAATGCTCAAATAACAGATGGGGGAATAATATCTAATATACTTTATTTTCGTTAAAATTTTTTGGTTAACATTTACATTTTCATGTCTTGCTAGATGGATGACATTATGGAGAAGCTTTATTGAATGCATTGGCCAGATGGTTTCAAAATGTTCAACTCATCTTAAAGAAAATAACATTTTATCCAAAAGGTAGAGGGATGGAAATTCAACCAAGCATAGTTTTGGTTAGTTATTACAAACCAAGACATACAAAAAAATCTAGTCTACCAATTTTTTTTCCACTTTGAATTTAAAAAAAATACAATATTGCTAAGTCTTAGTACGAAAAGAAAATCCAAATGTTCCAAAATTGGACTATTTACCTTGAAGAATAACCTATAATACTGAGATTGTCATAGGTAAGATATCCGGCGACAGTTAACAATATAAAGCGTGATTGGCTAGAACCATTTAAAAAAAACCCAATCATCATTATGATCAGTTAATGATCAGTTGATGCTGTCGCCTTTAGGTTCTGCGAAATGACCAGTTATCATCACTAATCTTGTCCAACTTAGTGCGTTATTTCAGTGTTAAAGATCGTCAATGACAGTCGTCACAGGACTATTTGCCATTTATTAATTATTATTTTTTATTTGGCTGCAGGTGCCTACTGCTTCCGTGAATGATTTTCCACGTCTCTGTCAAATAATCAGTTTATGAAAGACCCTATATAGAGAATATCAAGTGTCAAAATTTTATGGACATGGTTTTCATATCATCATGAAAGTGTATTCGCATATTTTGTTTTAATTTGCTTAACATTAAAACGGAAAATGAATCGTGCATATGTTTATGAGAAAAGGAAAATATAATTGTAACGTAAAAACTGTGTCCCTAGAATCCTGATTTACTTTACACATCAAATATTCTAATCAAAACGGATATCAATGCATACAAAAAATATTTCCCTTAAAATTTTTTGGTTTTAACGGGATTAAAAGAAAAGCTCGCTGTTCAAGTTAACATTGTGGACGGCCATTAAATGGGAAAGGTCCTCTCACAATGTAAGCGTGCGAAAATGTCATCGTTTAACAAGCAGTGCGGACGGGAATGTCATTCCAAATTTCCAGGTAAATCGAAAATGAAGTGAAAATAATACGTTTTAAGCGCCGTAACTATACATAAGTATTTATCTAGAGACGAAAGTGATTGTGCGTGTGTTTGTTGGTATGTATTTATCTTTAATGACGTTATCTAAATTGCACTTAATTATATCCGAGCACCGATATCTGATCACGCCCCTTTCTAAGTAATCTTTTCACACCTTCGTTGATTTAAGACGTGGAAATAGGTGCTTTACAAACAATGCAGATTTTCAGTGCCGAAAGATTTAGCGAGGGTTTTTTGGTAATGAAAAACTTTAATTAAAAATAAAGCTGCGGATAGAGAATAAATGTTTAATCCATGTGGGAAACGAAAGATATAGAATAGAGATTAGCAGAAAACTATTTTAGTCTTAAAGGTGAATACTGAAAATAGGGGTTCACAAGCACCATAAAAGGATTAACAATGAGTTCAACTACCTCGAAAAATGGTAGCTTTTGCATATAAACTAAGAAGGACTAAAAGGAAGGACAAAAATAACAATTACGCCCAGACTTCTCACCAGAGTCTGCAATATACAGGGTGTCCCACCGAGAACTTCGGGGATATGATAAATTATATCGAAATTTGCTTATTTTCAATGTAAGGTATTTTATGTATAATAATAAATATATAGTCAAGTTTTATCGCAAATGATTTTTGCAAATCGAAGAATATCTGTTATTTTATAGTTTTATAGTTATATTCTGTTTTCTTTGCGTGTTTGAACAAGTTTACCAAACAATTTTGATAATTATTTAAACAGACTGATAGATTGATTGAAAAAACGTGTTTTTTTTTTTAATGGAAATAACTCAGTTGTTGATAAATCGAACTTGCTGACGTTTCGCCAATCACCCTATTGGCTTGTTCAGAGTTTAACTGAAATTGGGAAGAAATGTGAAGATGATTGGCGAAACGTCAGCAAATTCGATTCAATTCGCAAATAGAATTCCTGTCGAAAAAACAGAAATAACTCATTTCCATTAGCTTTATGTTAAATGTTTAATTACGTATATTTATATATATTATTTTCCTTATTTTCCTAATTTTATATGGTGTTCAAAGATTTCAATGAACGAAAGTATTTTCAGTGGTACGTGGTAACGAAAAGGCACTGGAAATATTTTGCAAGTTTCAACTGATAACCTCCCTCTTCGTACCTCAGCCATCTTTCAACTAATCGATTAAAGACAAGAGGAAACTGACAAATTTAATTTAAAAATAATATATAAAATTATGTATATCCACCAACTAAACACATGAAAATTCTCCCTAAATTATGCGGGATCACATATTATAAATTTACCTTTCCGCATATTGCAGAAAGTGACATTAACTAATGTTTAAAGGAATTGCAACATAATTTATATAAGATGCAAAATCTGACCTACATAATATAAAAATTTTAAACACAAATAACAACAAACAAAAACAAGCAAAATTAGTCTTTTTATTTTAGACATTTTCCCTTTTTGTTGTTATTTATTCTTATATATATATATATATATATATATATATATATATATATATATATATATATATATATATATATATATATATATATATATACATATATATTTAATATCTAAAACCGTTGTTTTAAAAAATAACTGTTTTACAATTTCTAGTTTTTTGAAAAACTATTTTTAGGAAATATTGCATAATTTACAGCTTTTTAAGATGTACATCCAATACTCCTCCCCATAAAAAACACCATATTATAAACGCGACTGCACTAATGCATAATAAAGTGTTATTTCGTTTTGTGGTGTTTATTCCAAATGTTTCTATTTTCTATTATATTTGAATTTGTAAATAACCAGAATTAGGTTGTTTAGTACTGCTTCTAAATATTTATTCCATTTTAATTGTGTATCCAATGTTATTCCTAAATACTTCATTTTTTCTATCGACTTTATTGAATAGTTTTCATTATTTATTGTTTGTATATCTAAAGTGTTAATATAGTTGTATACTTCAGAAATATATCAACGGTTTTAATCTTTGGAATGCTAAGCCATAATTTGCAATATCTAATAGTTTACCTATGATTTTCGAAACGTTAGCTAGTTCGACTCAACAAAAACCGACGCAGGAGTAATGCAGAAGTTTCATAAAAAGTAATTCGGGTTATCATTATTTTTTTTACAAACAGAAAATTTTTGAAAATTTTACTATGGTTAAATAAAAAAATTTGAAAAAAAACATATATCAATAAATAGTAAAGTTACTAAACACCGCTCTGACCTGCCTTTTTTACTATTTCATAAGAGTTCGGCAATCTGGGTAAAACGCCCTGAACGTTCATAATTAAATATGCCTAGGGAGATGAGTCATCGGAAATCGCTTTATCAACGTTCGTATGTAGTGCATATGTGTCTACGTCGTTTCAATTTAACCGGTAACGAGGAAATTTAGTTAGTTACAGTTTACGCACGAAGGACAAAACTTGTACTGTGTTAATTACAACTGCGCCACGGAAACCATTTTAAATGATGCCATTCATAAGGCCCATGCGGTCTCCTTGTTTGTACGATGTCGTCGGGCTATGATATACGCTGCATTTTGCTTCAGCTTCGATTTTCTCTCGATCCTAATAAAATAATTGTTCTAGATACCTGTCCAAGTTGAAGTACCTAAAGTCTGTTTCCAAATTCCCTATTTGGTTAAGTGTTGCTGTAAAAAAAGACATTTTTAAGCCAAACAATAGTCGTTTGCAGTCAGTGGGTTTTGAACCTACGCTGCGATAACGAATATGATTTCTAGTCAGGCGCCTTAACCGACAGGCCAAGACGAAATCCATTTGAAATTTGAATTTCAGATGTAGGCATCATAATGCTAGTTTCACGATTCAAGAAACTGTAATAGGAATTTAAATCATTGCGAGTTAAGTGAAACTTCACAAACAAGTTGAGAAAGACCAGCAAAAATTCTTGATAATATTGCGTGTTGAAAGGGAAATGCGTAAAAAAATATAATAAGTAAAATAAAAAAAAGCTTTCATGAAAGACTGATCGATAAGTATAATAGTGCCATCGGGACAAGAAGGAAGAATAATAGTTATGCACATTGTAGACTAAGATGGATTCTAAAAAGGGAATGTATTCAGGATGCATATCAGAAAGAATGACTTGGAGAAAAGAACATTTTCTACTGGATTTCCGGAAAAGATATTCTGTTATATTTATATACAGCACAATTATCACTGTGAACTCATATGGACCCAAATGAAAGTGATTCATTAAGAAAGTGACTTTCTAGAACTGATTAAAAAAAGCTATCATCACAAAAGGAGAAAAAATGTGTTATCCTAATAAAGTGAATGATCGCAGTGTTTAACCACCATTTTAATGACTATTCTTACTGAAAAATTGATATGTCTTCCAAATTTTCAAGATATCTGATGGAAACAAATTAGCTCTGAAGCACTAAACTATTGCGATCTTTTTTTTTATTGCAAAGAAAAGGCATTCAAAACCAAATCAAAATCGTATTGACGCATGCAGATAGCAAAAAATACACACTAGTCTAGGTTAGTTTAATAAAAACAAGGTTTCAGCTGCGCCTGCTTTAGATGCATCAGTTCGCTTGCGGTAAAATCTCTCGTGAAAACATAGGACGGAAGTCGCTGTGGCGTAAATAATTGTTGGTGCGGACCGACTGAGTCCCGACGCGTAAAACAACGACCACCATTTGTCCGTTACATAAACACGGATAACCCGAAGTTATGAGCTTTGCGACAGCTACCGGCTACGGGTGGTTGAACGTCCCTTCATGTTATTATGAGATGACGGTGTGTACGCGGGCTGTGAGAAGACCTAAATCGTTAATCGATTTTGTTGAGTACAATTTAATAACGGTAGTAATAGTAATTTTAAAAGATAAGAATAAAGTTGAATAAAAAGGAAGGAAAATTGGAGGTAAGACTATTGGTAAGCAAACGCAGTATTACTAAGACTAGACGAAAAAGAAAAATTAATGAAATTAGTTTCGATCAAAGTTAGATGAGTAGAAAAGCCCAAGTGCAGACAAGTTTAAAATCGAAGTAGAAGCGCGATTTTTTACAGGCATCAGAAAACTTCAAATTCGAGTGAGCAATTTTTAGTAAAACTTGAGAAGGATAATGAGATGGGACTTAGGGACACACCTTTTTTTTATTGAGACCAACACAAAAAGCACAACGTAAAAATTATATCATAAATAAAAAGTAAAACACCACTCTTTAAAAAACTAGACAAATAACAAAATAATATACACTTTATGCTTCTGCATTTTTGTTGAATAGTTTGAACAAAAATACTAATTTTCCCCATTTTTCTATCCCTATTCTGTTCCTTATATCTGAGTCTACAAAACCAAAAGTGCTGAAAGTTCGTTCTACTGACTCTGACGAAGCACCCTTTTTGTGAGACAGCATACATTTATGACTTATGTTTTGAAATGTGTATCTCTTCATAATTTCGATGACGATGTCAATTATTTGGACTACAAAAACAGACTATGTTAAAAATGTGATTTCAATAAAGATTAAAATCATAATTTAAATCTATTTTTTAAAATATTTTTTTGTTGAGACCAACACAAAAAGCACAACGCAAAATATTATCACAAATAAAAAGTAAAACATAACTTTAAAAAAAATTAAGACAAATAACAATAATATACACTTCATGCTTTTGCATTTTCGTTGTTTAGTTTGAACAAAAATACTAATTCTACCCCTTTTTCTATCCTTATTCTGTTCCTTATATCTGAGTCGACAAAACCACATGGGCTGAAAGTTCGTTCTACTGACGCTGAGAGAGCAGTTGCACACAGGAACTGTTTTATTATTGGTAGCTGGTTGGCAATTTTTGGCTCATCTTGTGTAATGTCCACCTTTTACGTTTGTTATTATTTCATCCGAAAACACAATTGTTTTAAACTGAGGGCATTCAACTTTATTACGTTTCCATTTAAATTATTAATTGTTTCTAAAGCCAGATTCTTTTCTTCGGGTGTTAACTCATATTTTTGCTCTTGAGGGATCAACATATAAGCTATAAAATAATATTGCGTATGCCTGCTTACATCGATCCTTTTTTTTTGTATTTTAGATCAAGGTAATTCTACTACATTTTCGAAGATTTATTGTAAATATTTCCACTGCTCTACAACATCTGAGATAGAAGCGTTTGTTCAAAATATCAAGAGCAACTGATATTGGTTGTTTAAGCCCACTATGTGACACCTTGTGCTAAGTTGTCGAATCAACTTGGTGTTTGTTTTGTTCACAGATTTTTAATAATATATCTCACTGAGCAACGCTATTCCATCGCACTTGGAAGCACTAAAGCGTTGCCTGCTACTTGACTTGACATGACTACTTAATATTATACGAGATAAAGTATCCAAAAATTATAAACATTAACATAAATAAAATATGCATGAATTCAAATTTTGGCAACAAAAGACAAAGAGGACATATTCTTTTGAAAACGTTTTTCTAAATACCGTACTTCTATCCTTTAAAGTTACAATAAAACAAAATATTATTTACCTGCCTGTATTCGGTTCTTGCAGCTCATTATCACAAACATCATGGTGTGTTTTAGTGAATTGAATTTCTTTCTTGCTGATTTTAAAAATCGCTCTACGTCCAGATTTATTTGGATCTGTTATTTTAATGTAAAACTGCCTTATGCTATTTCCTTTTTGTTCCAGTCATTTCAATGTTTTCACCTAATGCTCTATTTTCCACTAATTCCACTCCCTTGACAAACCACCAACTAAATACACGAGACATATTCGACGACAATTTGTAGATCTGGAAAGAACAGGTGCCGACGGAAATTGTCTTGCAAAAAGCGCGTTCTGACGAATATTTAGTGCGTATTTTGTACTATATTGTTTATAGTGGCTTTAAAATATTTTGTAATTGCTACAAAAAAAAATTATAAACAAAATTATAAAATTATCAAAAAAATCGAAACCTCAATGATTTTTTTAATAAAAATCAAAATTTGCCCTCTGTCGTATCATCATCAGTTTTACTTTAACCAAACGTTCATATACAGGTTGCGAATGAGCCGAAGATTGTTTGTGATAGATTTTTGAAAAATGCAATCGATTATCGCTTTATTTCATCGGTCACGTTTTAATGCGACAAATTCGCCTTCCTCCGGTCCAAATAAAATCATCAATTCCGGGAACAAATTCGAGAACAATTTTTAATTAAACAAAACAACACTATGGCGGGGCTATTGGGGCCAAAGTTTCCGCTTGTTTTTCCGCTCCGAAATAAATCTCAATAAAAAATTGCGTTTCTGGAAAAAGTCGCAATCTGCGGGCCGCTTTCCCGTATGTAAAAAACGTGTCCCGGCCCGTCAGCCGTTCCACAATTTACGACCGTTGGATTCGCGTTGTAAAGTTGGGCATTTATCTTGTATTTCTACACGGTGTACGCCCGAGAATGCGCCCAACGTCTTTGTTCGACGCTCTCCGTAGAGATATACAGCGTCCCAAAAGCCGTAACTATACTCTATTTCCAAATGGGGCGGAGTAATATGGTCTGCTTTATAGGTGCAAAGGCCGGGAGTTGAAATTTCTCCCATTTCATAAGTACAGGGTGAGTCAACGATAGAGAAAAGTTCATTATCTCATATTTTTCACACTGGCAAAGAAATTTGATATTAGCGTTATTCAAAGATGACGCAAAAGACATATGGAACGGAATTTGAATTGACTGATACAGGGTGTTCAAAATAATCTCAATAAATCATTTTAAATTGAAAAATTTCGATTTTCATAAGAAAATAAATAAAGATTGTAGGTTTTTGTAAGATATCTCAGAAAAAATAATAACATATATGGTGAGCCATTTAAGAAAATAAAGATTTCAATTTAAAATTACACACACACACTTCGAGTGTTCGAAGTGTTTTCGGAGCGCGAGCATTGAAGATGCCAAGTGAGATTTTGGCGAAACGTCTGCAGGATTCCAGTCGGATGCAAGATTTGCAGGATTCCAGTCGGAGTTCAACGAGCGAACGGATGATATCCCGGAATATAGTGTCATCACATTTTTCCATCCGTGAATCAATACGTGAGAATATATATATATATATATATATATATATATATATATATATATATATATATATATATATATATATATATATATATATATATATATATATGTCAAAGCACACATCAAGCGAAGAAGAAGCGAAAAAAGGATTCAAAACCTTGGGGTTATGTTCAAGGAGAGATACGGCGAATCTGGTGGTTTTTAATAAGTTTTGTAATCCTGCAATGTTTCAATTTTTAATTAAATATATAAAATACCAAATTGCATTTTTAATGATAATCATTATTAAATTCAAACACTATAATATAAGAATGATTCCTGGAATTAGGAAAAATATAGATACAGGATTCCCTATATGTTACCCCATATGCATAGGGTCAGCCGCAATGATTGAAAAAGGTACAAAGAAATAAATTTCATGTTTGACATAGAACTCGCAAATTTTCAATCAAAATTGCCAAAAAAACGCAGCTAGTCCCTTACGCACTTAATTGCCTACAATAAAGTAACATTGGTGGCATCTGACGGAGTGAACGCGTCTACGACGTCGGCTATAGTTTTCCCTTAACACATCGGCGAAGTTGACCGCGACCCACCCTGTATAAACGGCGTCGTATCGTGCACAGACCACGTATTGCTTTTGCTTTACGTTAATGGCTTTTAGGAATATTAATTGCGACGGAATTAGTTAGCGTCGTATTCGATAATTGAATACTCATGATCCTATGGCGTGCGGCGGTGGGTGGGAGGGGGGAGTACCGCGCGATGTCAACGGTACAGGTGAACATGGTTAAAACGATCCAAACCAATAGTCTAACTTACGTCCTAGCTGCTAGCAGAAGTCGTGCCTTTAAATGGGTTAGCACACGTGCAAAATACACGCTGATACCACACAACTTCAATCTATTAATCCATATCTTGAACTTATTAAGTCTATTTCGGAAGAACAAGCGCTAAATCTAAATTGTAAAAAAACTAAACTTGGGAAAAAGAAAACAAAGAAACATTAGAAGGTAGTTATAATATCAAGATTTCTGACCAACCCCTTCAGTTCTGTGATTCTGCGCGCAACAATGGCTTCCTATTTGATTCTGAGTTAGAAGTTTATTGGTGATGCTAAAAATCTGGTGCAAGTCACAAGTCTTGTATTTCTCTTAAACAAATTTACTCTAATAGGCATATATTAAATTGCTATGGACCCTAAATTAAACAGTCATCTCATGAAACTATTAAACATGTCAAATAGAAGGATCCTTCATCTTCAAAATAAATTTAAATTACATACAATCTCTAAATAGCCGAAATAAAAATAAATTATCTGCTTATAAAGTTGCTTATGTAAAAAAAGTTATATTTACGATGCATTAATTTATATAATTCACTGCCTGAACTATTGTTATGCTATAACCGTTTAAAGTTAGCCTGATTTGAAAAACACGCCAATTCGTTTAACTTTTTCTTTTTGCTCTCGCTATTTCCCGTAGCGTAGAACCTTATTTATAGTTGCAATTTCTTAATTGCTTCCTACTTTTTTAATAATTGTATCTTGATGTATTTCTTTTTGTTATTTCAAACAAAAATCGATTCACTATTATTATTATTATCATTATTAATATTGTTATTATTATTTGGACCAATGATATTGTCCGGCTGCAAATTTTTAAAGTACACTTCCTTCATTTTTGTTCTAATTCAAGTCGACTTCTTCTGAATTCCTCCCGCGGCTTCCTGTTGGCTTCTTCAGAGCTTAACTGAAGCTGAGCTCTTAGTTTTCTAAATAGTGCACATATCTCCTACATATAAAAGTGGACAAAAAAAATAGAGACGCTTAACCGAACTAACTAATATACTCAACCATAAAACTGTCTCCCAATTACAAATTGACAATTATATTTGAAGATCTCTTAAACCCTCTTGCGTAATATTATATTCCAATCCTGCTAGGTATAAACATTTAAATTTAAATCTTATGATTATAGTTTAGTAGTAAAAAATGTTTTTAAATTATATTTGAAGTTATTTTATTGTTATTACTATATAATTTTATAGCGTTAAATACGAAAGTTCTCAATAACAAGGCAGATGTCTTGTATTGGTGCAAAGTAATTAGGACTTGCCTATAAATTTTAATTGAGGTGTGTGATTAATATTAGAAAAGTGAAAATGTACAAAGAAAACTCAGAAAACATCACACATTATTATCAAGAAAACCGCCAAATAAATTCGAAATAAGAAATTAGAAATTTATTGAGTTTTAAATTTAGGAAAGGTTCCAAGCAGAATTAATCAGTCAGGTGAATGTTATCGACATTTAAGTACAGCCTAGCTTTGAAGAGACTTATTTTTACTGCCAAAAAGCTTACCATTAGCGTTGGAAGAGGCCAATTTGCAATTGTGGATTTACAATTGTTGATTTTAAAACTAAAATTGCTTTTCTGGTATTGTTATAATTGGCACCATATTTGTCTGACAAATTTCCGTATCACCTGTTGTTCTATAGCGCATAAGTAACGCGGAAACCACCACGTCTATATCTTTCGCGGTTGGTAATGGACGAAAAAAATTGGAAGCGGAAAATAAAAATAGCGCTCGCTTTTTGTTCCACACAGCGGGGCTATTTTTACGGTGCCGGCTCGTATTTTTATACCTTTTGAAAACCGTTTCCGGCATGGGCCTATCAGCTGCCGCAATTTTTGCGGAACTAGAGGAAGCCCGGGTTCAGGCTACGTCAAACAAACCGCCCGCACCAACGCCGCATTTGCTTACTAAAACTTTTCACAAAATTAGTAAATATGTCAAATGCCCAAGATCACCAATGATTTGAATCAACTTAGAGACTACCAAGATTTTTTCTATTTACCAAAAAAGGTAGAACCACATTGAAAACAGAGTCTTAGATAAAAAAAGATTTCAAATCCCGTTTGCCTGAATATTTGTACGGAATATCGTTCGTACCAGCATGATTATCGCAACAAAATGTTTTTCCTTCAATAATCTCTTTTGGATTGTCACCACTCCTGTGTGTCTGGTGGTAATACGACCGGGCGAAACGTTGTACCATCCAGATAGAGAACTACATTACATTTTGAGGGGGAAAAAAAGGAAGTCTGGTTACTCTTTCGACTAGTAACGTCCATTAATAAATATTTTTTCTACTCCCGTCTGTAAAATACCTAATGATACACCGATCTAGCGTGCGGGAAACGTCACTTTACCACGTCAGTTTCATTTCCCACGAATCCGAGCCACTTGCTCCCCACCGCACGGGTTTGGGAGCAATCGGATGTTTTCGGGGATATTTCCCACGCTTTGAATTTTGACGTTTATCAATTCTGATGGTCATGTCTGTGAATGTATTCTTGTTGTTTTGCGAAAATGTACCCAAAAACTAAGAACGGTTGTAGAAAAAATATAGTGTGCTACAAGTTTTAACTCACTCGCTCCGCTGCGCTCGTGTCAAATAAACTCGTGAGTCAAATGCCGTTTACCGCACTTGTTGCATAATATACTATTACTGCATTACAAAACATTGCAATATATTACAAATATTTACATACATTGCAAAGTACTACCACATCACCAAATATCTCTTAATTAATCTATTTTTTTAATGGAAATATTACGAAAAAAGGCAGCCAAAATTACGCAAGTTTGCTCCAAATTGTAAAAAAAATTAATATATTTCAAAACGTTACAACATATTCATATCCCTTTTTAATTAATATAATTTAAAAAATGTAAACGTTATACAAAGCAAGCTGCATTACAAACGTATGAGTAATGCAATTTTTCTCAATATCTTTTTAATTACTTAACTTAATTAAGTACATAGAGAAAAGTTTAAAATTAGAACTTCAGTTAAGTTGGTGAAGACGATTCAGAAAAACGTCTCAATTTTGCGCCGAACTTTCAGAAAGCTATAACTCTTAATTCAAACTATTTTTTTTTAATAGTGATAGACGCCGCGACGACTTTTAAAATTTGCAAAAATTGTAAAAAACAAATTTTCTGACTTTTCCACATCCTGATATAAAACAGACATTTCATAACCACAAAAGAAAAACTACTTACAATTTTGTAATGTAAGTCGGTTTAATTTTTGTTTTGAGATTAAATATTTTCCTTATAATTTGTAAATTCCAATGAGCCATATTGTGTTTAAAAAAAGGAGTAGCAAGATAAAACTTTGCATTAAAAAAACTTCAATAAAATCCAAAACCTAAAAACGCATAACAAAGCGAATATGACTACTTCTATCTACTATCAAGAGTAGCAATAAGTATACACATAAAACTTTGTGTAATAACAAAATTGCAAGAATTCCACAAAATTATAACACATTTCAATACATTTGAGTAATGTGCCACCGTCCCAAACCACCGTGTATATAAACTGACACGATGCGAAAACGTCGGAGCGGAACGTTTACCTTGGGCGGGCGTACGTAATAATTATTTTTCGTTATCGATTTAACCTTTCCTGATATACTCGCGCAAAATAAATTACTCTCGTGTAAATAATTAGAGCCATAAAATCCGACTTAGATAATCAAGCAGCCTTTGCTTTTATACGATCGTATACTATACCCCAATTGAAAAACAATTTCAAATTACTCGACGTTATTTTTTTTAAAGTTTGTCCACATTAGTAGTTCCTGAGCAAATGCTCAAACAGACGAAACTCCGAATGTTAGAATATATATTAGTATATTATGCAGGGGAAATAAAATATACGATTCCGAAACACAGTAAAATATATGAGAGACATACGTTTCGACTAGTGGAAAGAGGACCATGAACTATTTTGAAAATTCCTACTCAGATTACAAACCCAGGTCATGAAGTGCAAGTTCATGAACATAGAAGGAAAACCGATAGATCAAATTGTTAGAAAAGAAAACTCCATAGAGTTAAGGAAAAAAATTGACGGCCTTAGATTCAGTCACTCTAGAATAGGTAGTTATTAAAGCAACAACCTTGGATACCTGGGAGATCAACCTGAACCTGGGACCCACCCACATCTAGTAGAGTAAGCAACATTTTATTAAATTTTTCAAATGCCCGGTCAGAGATAAATCGTAAAATGAATGTTATTTAACAGCAGCATTTTATAGGATAGACATAAAAAATCAAACTTAAATGTTTACAAACAAAATCTAAATAAGTTTTTGAACGATTGGAAATGAAAACACATACATGCAGTTGATGAAAATTCAACTTCTGAAGACTTAATTGATTATTTATTTCATATCGACCAAAACGGCTATATATCTTGTCTATTTAGTGGGGTTGGGTGGGTCTCAAAACAAGAGAAGGAGCCTCACATAACATTCATGGTAAATAACAGTAAATAATAAAACCGAGGTAGTTCTATGTGGCACAACAATTTACTAGCGAAAAATACTTCCAAAATTTTTGGCTATTTTCAAAATAGGAATTTCAACAACATCTCAAAATATCCCAAATTTAAGGACGAAGTTATTGAAAGCAATCTGTCAACCATATCGCAGAAAATTAAGTAAATATTAAACTGATTTAATTACTAAACGCTGATATCATAGAAGTCTACGGAGCTTCCAAATCGGTTTCACAAATTGTTCAAGTCTAAAAATGTAATGATATCTGTAGAAACGAGAGCTGCAAATAAAGATAATTAGACACACAAAATGCCTTCCATCAAGAGAGATATCGAGAAAAAACAAAACGGTTTCTTGTCCTAGAGGGACGCATTGTTTTTCTATCGTGCTCCTGCGGATCACTGTGGAACTTTTGCAAAATCGATGTAATTTTATAAAGTATAAAGTGCCTGTCACGTATCGCTAAACTTTAAAGTCACAGAGGACATTGGTAAATGCAAAAATTTGTACAAATAATAGCGATTTCCAATTATATTTTTCCGAGTATTTAACGCACCTTATATGATAGATGAAACTAGAAACCCTCTCGATGCAGATTGCGATACTGTGTAAACCAAATTATCGCATATTCAATGGTTTTTCAATAACGGCTAATAATTTACCCTCGAAGACGGCAATTTTCAGGGTCTTTTCGATTATTTGCCCATAATCGCCACACCTTGTACATAATTGAAAAAATGCCGGAAATAAAGGTTATAGCCCTTCATCTCCTACAGTTATTGTTAAAGACAATTTCCAATACAGTAACTGATTTTGCAGTTTTTTAAATGATGTCATCGCGTCTATTGAGTGCGACATATAGCGACGGTCGGATGGACTTACAAGAATACAAAAATTGTAGCTCTTGACTGTTAAAAAGGCGCAAAATATGAAAAGTCTAGCTCAAACTGTTCGGAAGTTATCGTCGAAAAATCCTGGAACGGAGACGTACAGACAAAAAAAATTCTTTTCAACACTAATTCGTCCTATCGAGATGCCTAAAAATCTAATCAACAAAACAAACAACTGCGCAAAAAACTGAAACTATCTTTTCAGGCTCTGTATTTTGCAGTTCAGTTCAAAACGATTAAACCTATACTCACCCCATGTACCCTTTCTCTCTCACTACTCTCCCTAAGCTTCTTAGCAAATAGTTTTATTGTAGATAACATTAAAAAAGTCGTCGTTCTGCATACACATACTTTCCTGCCTACATAATTAGTTCTGACTAAACATACAGTTAATTATTTGGTTAATGTGCTCGTAGTCCGCGATAGTTGCAGCATACCAATTAATTGGCGTTATTAATATTTACGTCGATAATCCAACGGTATATTTACTTGCGCTAGACGTGTTTTCGAAAAATTCGTATTAATGTATTACTGCATATCGATCAATCGATAATGCGTGATAACCTCAATTGCGAAATTGTAGAGGTACTTATGCGCCCGCTCCCTTTCTATCTCTCTCTCTCTTCTCGTATAAGCGAAACACGAATAAACAGCGATTGCCGGTTAATTGCTTTAATGGGATCGTTTTAAATTTATTACGTAATATGTTGGCTGGGTCGAGTCGCTTCAATTCAAATTGCCGCTAAAAGTGTGTTTCTCTTTTGTTGTTGAGTCTTGATTATGCAAGCCCACCCGCCATTGTCGTGGGAGTTTCGTTTTCATTTGCAATTCATAACTTTCCCAACGATTTTGGTATAATATATTTTGTATGTAATCTCCAAAAAGTAAGCGTTAATTTGAGTGGAATTTAAATTACAAAATTTTGCGCAATAAAATAAATTAAATATTTCTGAAAATGAGAAGGTTCTTGGGATTGTGGTGAAACAGCAGCTGCAAAGTGATGTGACGTAAACAGTGTTTTAGCTCCCAACCAGTCGGGCTTTTGCTCCAAACATCCCCGTGGATACTGACTGATGATGCTGTCTGTGATGATTTCTTGTGTTATATGTTTTTTTGGATTTTAAGCGTTCTTTTGAAACAATAAACTAGACGCTTAAGAAAAATGTAAAAAATGAGTATTATATGCCGATTACATAATGAATACATTTTCTAAAAATATAAATTTTATATCTAAAATAGAGAAAAATTTGTCAATTAACACCAAAATCTTATTGTATAACAGCCCAGCTGCTCCGCATTTAGAATTTTGTTCCACACTTTTGTGCAATTTGCCTAATTATAAATTAGAGCAATTGCAGATTGTTCAAAATAGGGCCATGGGAAATATACTACCATGTAACAGATATACGAAAATTCAAAGCATCTTGAGTGTACTTAATTTGTTGTCTGTAAAACAAAAAGTAATGTTTTATGTCTATGTATTTATTTTTAAAATTTATACAGCAGCCTGTTCCCAATTATGTTTGTGAAAAAGTTACCTATTTCAGAGATATTCCTACTTCCAATACAACAAATTGTGGTAAGTTGATGCTGAGAGAATGTTATTCTAATCATATACAAAACTGCATTACATAAGGGCCTAAACCATTTTAACAACTTACCGCATGATATTAAGAACTGTGATACTTTAAATTTAAAAGGCTTTTAGGACGTCATATATTGTCGAAATTTTGATTTGTGTGCTTTGCTCTTATGTTTACCTGTTTATATTTAAAATTTCTATTTTGAATATTTATGTTTGATAATGTTAAATAGAGATACATTATTGTATCACGCGAAACATGGCAACATTGCAACACGTTGCACATAAAAAATTTGGTTTACTACCACTAAGGTATTACAAACTTTAACCTTCTAGCTGACATATATATGAAATTTATTCCGCATCATGTTCCATTTTAAAATAAAAATGTTGCCACGTCACCAGACAAAACTAAATACATAAAAGGCCAAGGTTAAGAAACCTTCGTGTAAAATTTCTTTTTTCTATCTCTTACCTGAGCTCGGATGTGGATTTTATTTTCACCGGTAAAACCAGCATACAGCGATTTAGGCCAAAAAAATTAAATGATTACAACTAAAGGTGTAAGTGAACCTTATATCCTTAAGTTCATGGTTGCTTCAACTGATTCGTCCTGTCGAGATGCCCAAAAATCTAATCAACAAAACAAAAAACTGCGCAAAAAACTGAAATTATCTTTTCTGTTCACCCATTTCATTTTATTTCAGGCTCTGTATTTTGCAGTTCAGTTCAAAACCATTAAACCTATACTCGCCCAATGTACCCTCCCTTTCTCTCTCACTACTCTCCCTAAGCTTCTAAGCAAATAGTTTTATTGTAGATAACATTAAAAACGTCGTCGTTCTGCATACAGATACTTTCCTGCCTACATACTTATGTCTGACTAAATATACAGTTAATTATTTGGTTAATGTGCTCGTAGTCCGCAATAGTTGCAGCATACCAATTAATTCTGTTTACCTTTTTATATTTAAAATTTCTGTTTTGAATATTTATGTTGGATAATGCTAAATAGAGATACATTATTGTTATTATTATTATTATTATTATTATTATTATTATTAAATAAGTAATGAGTATTGTGTTCAATGATTCCCTACATTCCTATTGTTATATGTCGTTGAAATTATTTTTTAATGCTTCTAACGGTTCTATTTAATAAAAGCCAGCAAAGTTGTAACACGCGAAACATGGCAACATTGCAACACGTTGCACATAAAAAATTTGGTTTACTACCACTAGGGTATTACAAACTTTAACCTTCTAGCTGACATATATATGAAATTTATTCCGCATCATGTTTCATTTTAAAATAAAAATGTTGCCACGTCACCAGACAAAACTAAATACATAAAAGGTCAAGGTTAAGAAACCTTCGTGTAAAATTTCTTTTTTCTATCTCTTACCTCAGCTCGGATGTGGATTTTATTTTCACCGGTAAAACCAGCAAACAGCGATTTAGGCCAAAAAAATTTAAATGATTACAACTAAAGGGGTAAGTGAACCTTATATTCTTATATAGGGAAATGTCTTATGACAATTGAAAAGAAATGAAAATATTCAAAAATTATTGGAGACGTTATTGGCATTCTAAGAATGTAATTAACTTTGTTACTCCAAATAAAACAATCAACTTTAATTAATTTGTCAAAAACAAAAGTGTTTTCTAAAGTCACAGGCAGAATTGTTGTTTTAATACTTTAGGTTGCAAAATAAAAAGTTCGTTAAACAAGTCGTTAATTATAATTATACTTGGGTGAATAATTTTTCATTCTGAGAGTTATCGAATTTTCTAAATCTTTCTAAATAATAAATAAATAACTTTATAGGTGTTAATGCCCTGTATAATGCATCTTTAATAAAGATTAAATATAAGGTTGATAAGGTGAACAATTCGGTCTATTCGATTAATGTTCGATTGCAATCCAGATCCGATATTTTATTTTCAACCCTATTTTCCAAGATATTTAGAAGTTTAATATAGTTTTGACTACCATTAGTCGTTTCATGTGTACCAATAAACGAACAAATCAAATTCAGAATGTTGTGCAAAACTTTTTTTGATGATTTTTTGTTGATGGAGCACTACGAAATCTCTATTAAGACATAATTTGTCTCTTTGATCTGCAAAACCCATATACTGGATGTTTGCAGGTTGATCACGATCTTTGCTTTTTCTTTTGTTTAATATTATAAAATTTATCAATAAAAGTTTGACAAATAGCTAGATATCTAGATCTGATTACTGATTCTAGATTATGTTTTTCAAAAATAGTTCGTTAATTTAATGAAAAATATTTTTTCTGCCCTGATTGAAGGTGTATTTTTATTATTACGTTATCTTTCCAATATTATCAAGTTCCGACATAAAAGAGCTATTGCAACTTACAGTACTAGATAGGCTTTTGTAGTCACCCCTTCTAGACATCGTCATAAGTCGTATAAACAATTCCGCGGTTCGGACTAGAAACTAATGTGGCGACCGCAGTTGGAAAACTTAATAGTTTAATTAAAAAAATGGAAAAAATGTAGGTCGATATTCTCAGGGTCAGCGAATTACGTTGGCCAGAGTGCGTGATAATTCGATGGCAAGGTGTTGCTCTCGTACTAGCGTGGCAGACAGAAACTATTCGGAAATTAGTGAAAAACTGTGCGCCAATCTTTGAAAGTTGTTCTTCTACAACTGCTGGGGACAGATAATGAATGGAAGACAAGGGAATAGGAAGGAAAAGATTGTCTTAGCTTCGCAATATTCGTCATTGGATGGCAGTCCATGACTTTCAGTCTCCTCAGCGAGTTCCAATTGATCGAGTAGTCCGATGAAGGAAATGGAGAAGAAGAAGAAAGAAGAATCATAAATAATTCAAGCAGTCCATTAAGTGTCCAGAATTAATAGGATTTTTGTGTGCGCGCCTCTGTAATGTTGTTATTTCTGGTTACCTTGACTATGGGCGTATTATGACCACGCTTTTTACCGGCGCGTATAAACCCGCAGCCATCGGCACCATTCGGCGTTTTGTGTGTTTCGATTCCAAGGACGGAGGTGAAATCGAAGCCACGGATGCATACAATAATCTCGTTTTTTTTTCCAGTCTCTGTCGGGCTCGCTTGACCGCCGGTAATCCTTTTGTTGGCGCGTTGAATGGGGGCCTTTTTCAAAAGGAGATCTGACAGATTCGGCCTTGGGAAATTAAACGCAAATTACAAGAGCGACGCTTTCAGGTTTTTTAAATGGAAAAACGCATGGATATTTTTTTGCCGTTGGTATTTCGAGCACTTGGTGTCACGTTTTTCATTTTAAAATTCTTAAAAGGGGTATTGCCTTGATTTAAATTGCCCCAAATACTTCGAGTGGTCCAGGTGCATTACAGTCCTATAGCCAACATGAATCTACAAAAAATATATAAGACCTCCAAATTTGCAGTTGAAATTAAGAATCAATGCTGGTTTTGACACGAACAATAATATTATAATTAACAAATCAACAGACAAGATTTATACAAATAATAACTAACAGGAATGCATTAGAAAAGGCATACAGACTAAAATTACATGATTGAAATAGCAAATACAATAATAAAAGGTTTCTACTGACTAAAGGGTATCAATATTGTGCAGTCACTCTTCCTAAAATCGAGAATAACTTAAGCTAAATACTGCAACATGTTTTATTTCCGTGATCCTTGTGATAGAGTAAGTTGATGAATAGCTTTTACAAATAGAAGGATATCCCCATAGTGGCCTAGTAGAAGATGGCTACGAGAGAACCCTAAGCTAAACCGAAAGAGAAATTTAGTTTAAGTAATGACGACCTATAACGAAGCAACGTAGAAAAGGTCTCTGGACGTTGTCAATAGATGATGATTAGGGTCCAAGGGCAAATTATGCATTATTCGGTATAGTTGATGTCACAAACCATCCACCAGGGAACAAAAGGGGATTTCGATGGGAATCTAGACGTTTTCAACAAACAATTTGCGGGATAGGTTTTAGTGGGAAATTCAAATTCTTACCTAAGTTTAACCTAGCTGATGAAGAGCCCTAATGAAGCTTGTTGTCATTTTTTAACTATGAAAATATGGCATTAACGTAGTTTCATTTAGTACTCTCTCTAAGCTACGTTAAAATCTCTGTTAAAACTAAGTAAAAATTAGGATTTTTCATGCAAAATAACCCCCGATATTAATTTAAGTAAAAAATTACACAAATTTAATCCTATTTTTACAAATCTTCTGGATACCTCCTATTAATTCTTGATGACTTTTCGCCAATCATTCAAGCTTATTCAAAGCTTAACTTAAACACAATGATTGGCGAAACGCCGAAGAAATCCAGAAGATTTGTAAATAGTATTGCAGTAGTCAAAAAAAGCCAACACTAGAATAATACTTCAAGGTATTTTTTTTCAGTAAAAAAAGAATGAGGTTTTAAACTATATTTCTTCGTTTTTTTTTTTGGATTATTTGTGATTTTTTATTGAAGGTATTTTTTACAGTAAAAAACGAAAGAGATTTTAAAACATGTTTCTTTGTTTTCTTTGGATTATTTGTGCTGGTCATTGAAACTATTTTTTACACCAAAAACCAAAAAGATTTTAAAATATATTTCTTGGATTTTCGGTAGTCATTCAAAATTATCTTCGATGCTGGATAGTTCCCGATATGTGCCGCTTCTCTTCCAAGTGTGCATGCAATAGGGTCCTTGTAAGTATTATTTTTATTGAATGAAAATATTTAATATGACTTAAAAAGTATTCCCGCTAAACATTTTCACCATAAGTGAAACATTAATTTTGTGACAAAATTTTCCGCTAAAACGTCATGAGGTATGTTTTCGTGTTGACAGTTATTGGGGAAACGTTTTTTCGAGAGTTTTCAGTAATTTTTGAAAATGGTTTATCGCTGATGTATCACTAAAACTCCAACCATTTTCCCGCCAGGAAAAAACCTTAATTAAATTACCGAATCAAGAAAAATATGACTAAAATCCATTAGACGCGAAACTTAAAAACCCACATTAAATCTTTGAAGAGCATTTTAACATAAGTACTTGAAACAATTACTTTCCAATTCATTAAGAGAAAAATAATTAGTAGCCTAACCTCACTTTTATTTGTTATTGTGTTTATATTTATATCTAATTTTCAGTTGGAGCAGGATATGGAAAACCAAATGGAATGGAAAATGATGGAGCCACGTTCTTGGCGAAAAAATCAGCGACTACTAAGAAGTCAACCAAAGTCAGATTATTATATTGATATGGAAATATTACAAATAACAATCACACAAAGGCACGAATTATATTTAAACTTCGATGAATAAAATCAATAAAATCAAATGGAAACCATAGACCCAACATTATAAAATCTTTGGCTACAATGCGTTTCTTGTCACTACCTACCTTGTGACGTCACAACCCATGGAGTAGCGTTTAGGTATGGCGTCAAAATTAAAGGGCGCGGACGAGCTTTCTAGGATTAGTTACAAAGTAAATATATTTTTGTTTTAAGAAAAAAAAATCGGGGGTGTAACTTATTGTTAAGTTAATTAAAAAGTTTTCATGTAAATCTAAAATTACGTTCAAGAGGCCTATTGGTTTAAACTTATTTAACGATTATTAATAAGTAAGGATAACAAAATTATCTTGTAAATAACGTGACAAGAAATTTCTCTAAAAACGACGGAATTTTCTCAGACAAACCAAGCAAAACGGTTCACGCCAAGCCACCCAAAGCAACTATTTTCGATACTAATTCGGACAAGACGTTCACACATCATGGACGGGCGCCACCGACATCTTTGGGATACATTTTTACGGCACCGTCTTTGTGTGCAGTTCCGAGAAGAAAAAAACCGATGGCAGGTAGTTTTTGAAGTATGTCCCAACCCAAACTAGGTCCACAACATTCTCATCGGTACGAGAAGATTTAACCACGTATGTTAAGTCTGTTGCTGAAAAAACGTTTCGTAGGCACAATTATATTATTATTAATTAGCTATTGCTATTGAATTACCGGAATCACTGTCGGAAGTACCTAGCAGAACTATGACATCAACTGGAATTACTATGCCATTCCTGCCGAATCTCTTGCTGGGTTCGCTGTCGTTTGATTAATTGATTAAGTTTTTTCTAGCTTACATTAGTTGCGAATTATTGGAAATGCGTAGCAGTACGAAGGTTTACTCGTATTTAAAATATGTGGGAGTATATGTGCAGTCAAAATGGTTTCGAAGTGCAGAATTTTTCTCTCCGCCCTCAGATATGGGAACTGAGCAATGAACAGCAATACGGACACAATATGGACTTCACCTTATAATACTTCTTTTCCAGATTACACAGATTAAATATACAATTTCAGTTTTGTGCACAATTAGACATAATAATAATAATAATAATAATAATAATAATAATAGTAATAATAATGGTCTTTCCTGAGATATTTTAAAATATTACACAACTCAAACGGCTAAGTCTAGCTTAAGATCTTAATCTCAGCTACTCAATATTAACCAAATATTACAATGAAATGAAACAACAAGCTATAATAAAAAGAGTCTAAAAATTGACTAGTGGTAAAACATTTATTTTTCTGGGACAGAGACTTTTGTAATTTCAATAAATGGATTTTTTTTTCTAAATACTAGAGCAGCGTTAAAATTTACAAGAATTATGCTGGAGCATATCCAGAAACTTTTTAGTCCTTAAAGGAGAATTGTGAATTTCATACCGAAACATTTGTCACTCGTTTATTGAGCACTCGGTCCGCTCGTGCCAAGTAAGCTCCTGACTTAAAAAGTTTACCAAACGTGTTGCATACTATACCTTTTCTAGGACCGCTTTGGGGAACATTATTGCAAAATAACACGAATACAATACGGCATTTGAGTGACGAGTTTACTTCGCACGAGCGGAGTGAGTGTTTAATAAACGAGTGACTTAAAAAATTTACCGGACGTGTTGCATACTATACTTTTTCTACGACCGTTAGTTTTTGGGTACATTTTCGCCAAACCATAAGAATACATTCGCTGACACGACCGTCAGAATTGACGTCAAATTCAAGGCGTGGGAAATATTTCCGAAATCATCCGATTGCTCCCAAACCCGTGCGGTAAAATCCCGGAAATGTTCGAAGTGACTCGGATCCGTGAGAATAAAACTGACGTGGTAAAGTGACGCTTCCCGCACGCTAGATAGGTACGTATTTTTAGCTATTTTACGGACGGGAGTAGAAAAAGAATATTTCATAACCTTGTGAGTAAAAAATGAATCAAGTATTTAGTTTTGAGCCATTTCAACGCAAATATTCTTTCCGATATACGATCAAACTTCACACAAATGATTCACAAGTATTTTTGAAATTACACCGAAAATTTAAACATTTAATGTATATAAAGCTTAAGATGACATTTTATTTTACCTATAGTATGCATGTAATGCAGTAATCAAAGTAGCGTTTACACCAAATTTTATTATTAAATTCATTAACAACAATAAAAAAATTCCAAAGTGTATTTATTCCACAATTTCCTCGCAAACTATGGATGGTATGGTATGGATGTCGTTATTCTTTGAATTTTTTTATATAAATAAGCAAAAATAAAATACAAAAAAAATAAAACAAGAGATGTTTTTAACAAAACGTGGTAAATATTTAATTTTTTTAACATTTAATAAAGTTTTTAAATTTGTACCATGTCTCGTCTGGCAATCTGAAAATTAACCAAATCAATGGAACCATAAAATTTTAAAGAAGAACCTTGGGCACGTCTTCTAATTTGGGCAAATTATTTTGAAAAAAAATTTCGGAAAAATACATAAACATAATTTATCAATTTTAGCAAAAATATCAAGAGTAATTGTGTAAAAACATCAGTTACAGAGAGCCCCCACATAACTAAAGCATAAAAAAAACAAAAATAGTTTTATTTATTTAAGTAGTACATTTTTTTAATAAATGATTTAACGCTTGGTACGTTCTTTAATTTAGCTGGCAGAGCGTTATGCCAGTTGTCTAGAGGCGCGGGTTTATTATTAACATAAGATAAATTTTGGAGAATATAAAGCAAGCCTGACAAATTAATCAAGAGCAAGGGCCAAACTAAATTACAAAGAAAAAACTGTTTATTTGACCCTCTTCCTATAATTGTTTTGGTATTAAGAGTTTCAATATACAATTAACTTTATATCACTGAAGTTCTTTTATGGTTTCTCTTTTGTACGACAGTAATCATCATTTAGTGAGCTTCCCCTAGTCAAAAGTAAAATAGGAATTAATAGAGACAGTTCTGCTTGATCATTGGATGTGGCTTGCGAGTTAAGTATATTCTTAACCTAAACGAATTAATTTCCTCTTCTATCCACTCAAAACACATTGTGCGTCGATGTAGTTTATTTTGAAAAACTGCTTACCTAATGGGTATAATAACTTTTGAATAAAGCTTCGTTGAAAATTTTGCATTTTGCATGGGCCGCGCTTATGTATTTTATGCGGATCATCCAGGATCATCCCAGGTTTAATGAAAAATTCCTAGAATTATCGGGACCTCAATAATTTTCGCCCGCATTGCGTCTCATCTCGCAAACATGCGCGAAAACTTATGAGCACATTAATGCGAAATTTGCCAATTTGTTAATACGACACTATAGGTAAAGAATTTATTTTTTCCATATTTTGCCACGTGCTGTTTTTTCTCACGTGCAAAAAAGCCAAAAGGCTAAAGACTCAAATATAGCATATATATACTTCAATTGCTACAAAGTCATACCGAAATTTTAAGGGAAAGATGCTGATCCTTTACTTTTTGTTGAAATGGAATGTTTAACGAAATAGGTAGAATAGTATATTATACAACAAGTGCGGTAAACGGCATTTGACTCACGAGTTTATTTGACACGAGCGAAGCGAGTGTTTAGTAAACGAGTGAGTTAAAAAGTTTACCGAATGTGTTGCATACTATACTTTTTCTACGACCGTTAGTTTTCGGGAACATTTTGGCAAAAGGACACGAATACATTCCGGTCAAAATTGACAAACGTCAAAATTCAAAGCGTGGGAAATATCTCCGAAAACGTCCGATTGCTTCCAAACTCGGAAATGTCCGAAGTGGCTCGGATTCGTAGGAAATGAAACTGACGTGGTAAAGTGACACTTCCCACACCTTGGATAGGTGCGTAATTAGGTATTTTACAGACGGGAGTAGAAAAAATCATTTGTGCTGTTTAAATTTATCTTTGTTTGCAACCCTAATTAAGCCGCTAGGCAAAGACCACCTGGTAATATGGACCTCTTTCAAAAAAAGTTCAATTGTTCACAGGGATACCAAATCCGGTCCTGTTCCTGGTGATGGTCGTCATTGACCGGGCTTAAAAGTTACAATTTTTGTTGAAGAGACTAATATAGAGGTCAAGTCAGGTGTCAAAATACGGGGTGCAGGAAATTCTGGGATGCAAGGCGATGATGCATGTTTTGAAGGACCCCAGGACAGCATTCCATATGAAATACTGGAGACTGGAGACATGCACGATAACTCACGATTTCTCAAAAACAATATTTCGAAGCCACTATAAACATGCTCCGTGGAGTTTATTCATCATCTACGACCGCTATTGTTTTCGGACAATATTTAAAGAAAAAAAACACACAAATACTTACGAACTGGAACCTTCTTGGGATCGTATTTGTTGACTTTCCCTTCGACCGTCGCGATCTTGGTCCTCACATTCTCGGACCGCTGATAAATGATCTTCAGCTGACCACCCAGCTCTTTGAAAATATCGTCGGCGACGAGAGCCAAAGAGGCCAACTGCCTGAGGGCGTTACACAAAGTACTATTCGTGACCGCCTGTAATTCTTCGTCCGCGACCTTGGGCGTACCATCGTCGTTGAAAAGTGCGAGCCTGGACACGAATTTCGGTTCTACGATCCGCTGGACGAACGGCATGTCGGCGGATACGATCCCGGTTGATTTTCAGACACTATTTGCATCACTGAACACTAACCGACCACCAGTAGCATTTTCGGCACTTTTTCCATACAAAAAGGAAACAATTAAAACCGACTTAATGTCGTTCAAAAATATATATATCACGAAGGGGGGTAAAACATGTCTTGGGGACACGGATTTTACGCGCGACTTTCCGTCTACCGGGCGTTTAATCGCGGACGTACGTTCAACACGCAGCGACGCCGAACAAGTGAACAGCGCGGGTTTTGCCGGCTTATTAGAGTTGAAGTTCGCGTCGTTGCCAGATTTTGTGGGCGCAAATCCCGAAACGTTGCTACTGGTTAGCTAAATTCGGAAAATAAAGTACTTTTTCTACGGCCATTTTGTTTAATATATGGACTGTTTGATGAAGCTTAAACCACACTTAGTTGACCTATGGACAGACTCATTTCGAACATAGGGAAACATTTTAATATTATGAACATATTTGCTTCTGTAAAACGGTCTTTGGTCATTTTAAAAAGAATTATTTTCATTTAGGTTAATATTTTTTAATGTTAAAGAAATTTCACATAAAACCTGGAAATAAGTATGTAAATTTTAATAATTACACGAGTCTCTCTCCCAGACAAATTAATATTTTACTAATAACCAATTTTTAGACTCATTATTATTGTAATATTCGGATAATGTTGAGTACCTGAGATCAAGATCGTAAGGTAGACTTCGCAGTTTGAGTTGATATTTTAAAATATATCAGTAAAGACTAATATTATTATTATATGCATTCTATGTCGATTCGTGCCAAAACTGCGAAATTATATATTTAATCTGTGTAATCTGGAAAAGCTTATGTATTATAAGGTGAAGTCCATATTGTGTCCGTATTGCGTATTGCACCTCGAAGCCATTTTTACTGCACATGTCCACATTGCTGTTTCCTCTCTGGGATTACTTTATTAGAAAAAGATTCATTTTTCAGTTTCCATATCTTGAGAATAAACGATTGTGTAGCGATACTCTAGAATAGAATAAAATAATATAATAGAATAATAGAATAGAATAAATAAAATAGAATAGATACTCTAGAATCTAAGACGGCCTTGTAGGCAAAGAATCCACCAACTTTGGTAGAGTTTTTGTAGGAAATTGCAACACTCTGATTCAATGATACTAAAGAGTTCCTGTTGATTGTTAACATTGTTAGTATTTGAATACGCCAATTAAAAACATTTCAAACGTCTTCGGAGGGGTTCAGATCTGGCGATACGTTTTTCTCTCTAAACTAGTGTTCCCGAAGTGGTCCAGGCGGACCTTTAAAGGTCCACCGGAGACTTGATGGGGACCTACGATGGTGTGCAAATTTTTTATAGAATTTATATAGAATATTAAAGAAATGTAGCTGCAGAAGGTACATCAGTCTGGGAACTACTGCTCTAAACTCGTCTTTCACTTGGATGCGTGTTTCGTATTATTGCCCTATCGAAATCACCCACTTTCCATTGTACAAACCATTATGTTCCCTCCTCCATGTTTGCCTTGAATCGTACACCAACATATCGGATCCAAACGGGATTTCGTTTCATCACTTCAAAAACCGTATTTCATTTTTTTTCTTGATAGGCAAACTCCATCTGGGGGTTTCTGTTTTTCCTGCAGACAAACTTCTTTTTACCAGCAGCTCTTCCATGAATACCTCAGTTGATTATGCGATTTTTGGATACTGTTCGGTGGTAAATTTTCGATATTTTTAAAATGGGTGTTATCAATCCCGGAAGTAGCTTTTTACAGCACTTTTAGAAGTATTTAGAGACTTTGCAACTATGGACTTTTTTCCTCATTTTAAATAATCCTAAAATTTTTTGGCTGGAATTCAAAAAACTTAAAAACTAAAATACATAAAAAAATAAAGTTTTGCTCGAGTATTATTATTATAAAAACACACTGCCTTTTTTTTATTTATAATTAAACCTGTGTAGGGAATTTTTCATATCATTTTTCTTGACTAAATTTAAAGATGGAAACAATAAATTTCGATGAACGAGTTTTTTAGAAATTTTTAAATTTCCTGTACTTTTTTCATAAAACTTACAGTTGCCATATATAAATAAGTAACAGCGGTCCAACAGATTTTTTTATCTCATTATGCATTGCTCAAGATTTTATTTTTTTATTGGAAATTCCGAAACATAAAAAAAATTGTTTTGTCATTGCATAAGTTTTTACTTAACTTTAGTTCAAAAAAGCAATTTTTTATTTTATTTCATTTTTTTTGACGAAAAATAGAAATTAGTTGAAAAAAAAACATTTATTTTTAATTCACGATGTGTTTACTTCATGAATTACCTATGTATTGCTAATTGAATATTGTTCTTTTTTTCAATTATATTCTTTTTAATAATAATTTGCGATTTCGTATTTTTTGTTTATTTTATTACAGTCCTTTGAAATGGAAACTTTAGCGTTTAGATTCGATAATAACAAAATAAGGGCTAACTAACTGATTTTTTCTTAATTAATCTGCGATTAGTGCCAATAACCCCGCTAGTTAAGACTAAACGTAGAAAACGTGTTCTCAAACATTTCGAAACGTCTGGCAACGTCGCGTAACGATATAGTGAAAGCCGTTTAAAATGCTGCTTTACCTGTGGCGAACATCCTCTAGTGGTCGGATTTTAAATAAAAATTCAGGGTTTCCTATTCAACCGAAAAAATTATCCCCGTCGCATCGTAGGGATGTTTTCTTAATTAATATTGCATTAACAGTGTGGGGTAATTAAATGTTTATTAATTTATTTATTTACATAACTCGAACACAATTTAAGATAAAAGTTATGAATAAAAATTCATAAAAAAAGTTTTTACAAACTTATATAAATTCATATATTGAAGCGGGTCTACTACTAACCAACACTGTTAGAAGTGTAATGCAAATTTTCAATTTAGCAGTACGCCACCTTAAAATTCACTTTCACTGCTGTCCTATTGCCAAACCACTGAACCATCTCAAAGTGTTTCATAAAATGTAGTTTAATAATTACAAATGTTTTCGGGAAGAAATGATACAAAACGATTACTTAATAATATATATTAAACAATTACATAAAATTATAATTATTATATATCACAAGGAAGTTGAGAAATACCTATTAAGACAACTGTGAAGATCATAAATGGAAACGCGATTTGGGAATGTTGCTACTGCTGTAAACATTTTTCACAGCATAAATGTTATAATTTCTATTTTAATTTGTCTTATAATTGAAATAATTCGTGTTTAAATTTCATGTATTATTAATACCAATTATCTCAAATAAATTCAAGGTTTAGTCACTCTCTCGCCACCACAAAAATGATTGAAGATTTAAGAAATTTGTAACTAATAGGTACAAATATTTTACAATTTATTTCCTGTTTTTTACTGACCATCTATATTTTGATTTCTAAATAGCTTAATTTTTTTACTAAAATAAAAAATGATTTTCATTCAAATTTGCATCTAATATTCGTTCTATTTATATATTTAGAGAACGACAGTTGTATTCAGGAACATATGCTCGAGGAATGTTGAACTATCCTACTATTCTTTATCCAACACCCATTCACACCTATTTCACAAATATTTTGAATCGACTGGCCTAACTATTGATCATTTTATTTTTAAATGGACCCAACTTGTCAATTCACTTGGGGATCTTATTTTTGATAAGATTATTCTTCTTTTCAACGTAATAATGTAGTTTAATGGGTTACTTAAAAAATTAATTGATCACAATTAACAAATATTCAGGTAACCTAAAAGTCAAAATCTCGTTCCCAAAGGCTGCAAAAATCATTTTTAAATTTAATTTTTAGGGATCGAGAAACATAACTCGTGCGGCGGTCATCAACGTTAGACCGAAGCGATTTAAAATCTGGTGTCGTCCGGCATTTTTTCGAAAAATGCGATTTCATTTTCCTCAATCTCGTAGTCGTGGATCCAGCGGCTGCCTTTCCTTAGACTTTGGTCGATTCCATCTTTCCATACACCTTTAACAACAACCCAAAGTGTACAGGAACAAAAATGCACAAGAAATTGGGACGGGCAACTCAATACGAATACACTGTCTGGTATTTTTTTTATGACTGAATAGAGGAAAATAGATTCACGTGTCACAGAGTTGATTGTTGAGAAATACATGATAGTAAAAAACCCTGAACAGAACACTTTTTTGAGTCAAATCTTATAGACTATTCAGAATTTTCTTACTAATCTCCGTTCTTTTACAGTGTTACGACACTGCGATTATATTCATAATGCGTAACATATTCGAAAAAAAACAACTCTTTCGCTTGCCAACGAAACTTATATCTCGGCAACGGGAGGTCCTAAGAGACCCTCATTGGTACAGAAATGATCGGCGTCGAATTTTTTTTTATTATGTCTGTTCTCCGTTCTCTGTTCTCTGCCGACGCCCCATAAAAACGCGAATAACTTCGGAACCGTCGGAGCCCGGATGCTGAAATTATTATGTTTTTAAAAAGACCTTGGCCTATAACAAATGGCCGCGATCGGAAATTGGCGTCTATCTTTGTTTCGCGATTTTCTTCAGTTTTTCGGAAGTCGCAATGATTGACGAAGAGGAACTATTTTTAAAAATTAAAACGCCAATTTTTTTCAAAAATTAAGAAACATCTTTTTCCATTTTCTATTTTCTATTCTTGATAATTTTTAAAAAATATACCAGTATTTGCAAAAAAATGAAAATTGATGTGCCCTTGGAAGGAAAAAAAAAGGTTAAACACTATAATCCAGTCGACGGTTTTGTTTACATGGAGTTTTAAGCGGCAGGTGGTAGGAGTCCACACCCGCATGCAATATGTGAAAGCTAGGTGCAATCGAGCAGAAAACTGCTGAACCAAAAGACGGAAGAGATCCGGGACTACAACTTTTATTTCGGGTATTTTTTCGATTATGTACAGAGTTTTTTAATTATAGACAAAAATACAATGGACCCTAAAAATTGTTCTTTTTCAGAGCTATTTGCCGCAAATCAAAAATAGCAAAAAATATTTTTTTCGAAACCATTTACTCAATTGGAAAAATTCGTGGTCCAGCACACCAATTTTTGAATTATATTGAAAAATTCCATTTTTTTGGGAAAATTATTGATGGCAAAAGAAGAACGGCAAAATATGAGATAATTTGGTTTAAACAGTTTCGTGTCGAGAGCTACAATTTTCTTTTTACAGTTTTTGTCTATCATACATAGTGCCCGCTATATTTGAATGATAATGTCATGGTAAATCGCCACTACTGCTACAAATTTTTGTATTTACCAAATTTTGCCATGATTTCAAACTTCGGCGAGAGGTGAAAGACACTTTATACAGGGTGCATGCACAATAAAATTAAATCGATAGTGGTCCGCAAGAGCACGATAGAAAAGCAATGCGTTCTTCTAGTGGCATTTTGAGACACAATGCCGTGCAGCGCAGTGGCTTTGTAGACTGCGTAGCGCGTTATTATAAGCTTAATGTCAGGTAGATTAGGTTTACACATATTGCGAAAAACAACAAGGCCGTTAAAGTTTCGAGTTAAATAGTTGATGAAGTTGAATTTTTACTGTATTGAAAAAAAATTACCAGCCGGCAAGTAAACCTCGCGCTGCCTTGCGCCCGGCTTTAAAATTGGGGCGACTATGATGTCGTCGCCTATCGAGAATTCGTCCATGACCACGTGACAGGCAGGATCATTGGCGTCCAACATCCACAATGGCCTAATGATCGGCAGCCCCAAATTTAATGAAACTCTGGCGAATTTTTTTAGCACCGGCTTCACCTGAAACCCGGGGAATTGATTTAATGAGTCGGCAACGACTTTTCATGATGGCGGCTCCACCTAGTTGTCGACAAAAATTTTCTTTTAATTAATTAAAGGTAACTTTACCTTTAGTGTTAAAACTATATTCTCTATATGAAATCAGACATATCTGAATTTCTCAAAAACTATTTTTGAATATAAAAATACATTGCTTAAAATTTGTATGTTTTTAGTTTTATGATAACCTTACTTTAGAGAGTTTAATAAGTTTTTTTTATCGAAAAATTTTTAATACGAAAGTTGGTTTGAATGTGCTGCATACGATGAAAATGTGTAGTTGTTATATATATATATATATATATATATATATATATATATATATATATATATATATATATATATAACAGTGTTCGAAGTGTTTTCGGAGCGCGAGCATTGAAGATGCCAAGTGAGATTTTGGCGAAACGTCTGCAGGATTCCAGTCGGCGTTCAACAAGCGAACGAATGATATCCCGGAATATAGTGTCATCACATTTTTCCATCCGTGAATCAATACGTGAATATATATATATATATATATATATATATATATATATATATATATATATATATATATATATATATATATATATATATATATATATATATATATATATATATATATATATATATATATATATATATATATATATATATATATATATATATATATATATATATATATATATATATATATATATATATATATATATATATATATATATATATATATATATATATATATATATATATCTTATAAGTACTTGACGCCACCTAACTTCCTTGCTTTAAATGCAACACCTCGTATATTTATGTTATTTTATATTTAAATTATTATTATTAAAATTCACAGTAAGTTCCTTAAGGTTTCCCCATACTTAACCAAAATAGTTTCTTAGGTGTCTTGACTAATGCAACATTTTTGACTTCGAAATTGATATCGAGAATTGATTTGTTGATTATATGGTGTCCAAAAAATAGGAAACTTCATCCACATATCTTCACATCTTTGTTGTCATTTCATATTTTCTATCAAGATTCAATTAAAACCAAAAGAATCTGGCTAGTTAGCATTGATTCTTACACTGTTTTGGTTTTATTTGCGTCAGAGGAGTTCCAACACTTCCACTGACCACTTAGATGATCTGATTTGAGTCCTTTGCGTGTTCACCTCTGGAGCGAATACAGGGTGTCCAAATAGTGTGTCAAAGTAATATATCCCATATGAATATAAAAAAGTTGAGGCCTAAAGAAACAATTTCAAATTATTTTCAAATACGAAGGATGATTCTTAAATATGTGGGAAATCAAATTTATCTGTCTTTTTAAATGGAACATGGTGTATATTATGGCATTAATAGTTACTCCAATGGGTTGTTGTTGTCTATACCGACTGTTTTCGCAAAAATGGCCGCGTGTTCAATACCCTATATTTCGTTGTCAGCTGTAATTTTATGATGCCAACAATTTTATAAAGTGCTACAGTCATTTGTCCTGTCTTGAAGTTAGTTCGAATCGTTTATACAGGGTGAGTCTAAATGAAAAATATTAATTTTCCTGAAAAAAAAGGAACATCCTGTATATTAATTTCAATTTATTAAGCATTTCCTAAAAATTTTGTTAGTTTTTGGTTAGTTTATTAATCCAGGTTTTTTATATTAGTGCGATGGTTGACAATCACTGAAAGATATGTCCTTTAAAGAAATGAAAGGAAAAAAAAATGACTTTATGAAAGACAAGAAAAACTTAGAACACAAGAAATACAAAATTAAGATAAATAACAACAATTGTTTCTATATCGCAACATGTTCAAATATTTAGTAAACTTTAGCATTCTTCGCCGAAAGAATGAATGTTTGTCTGCATGTAAAGTAGTAAAGGCCTCCTCATTGCAATTCAATAAGTGCTCTGTAGTTTGTGCAAGCCTAAAACAAGTACCCTAAGCCGCGGAGTGGAAAATCCAAAATTGGGTGAACTGGATAGTTTAACTCCTTTGAAGTAAATAAAACCAAAAACATGTCTAACTTGGTCAAAATCAATGCTAACTAGAAAGAACTTTGGAGTTTGATTGACTCTTGGAAGACAAAACGAAATATTAGTAAAATGCATAGAGTGTCGTATTTCAAGAAACCATCGATCAAAATTTTTAAATTAATTAACAGGCAGAATCATTGGCGTCCAACATCCACAAGGGCCTAATGATCGGATGACCTTAATAGGTTCATTCAAACATTTTTTGGTTTGAAATTTTTTCGTTGAAGTTAAATCGTATGAAAATATAAAAGAATATCATTGAAATTATTAATGTCTTCACGGTGCGGATGATTAAGACAACATTAACATTAGGTATTTCAATACTTTAGTACAAGAAATATTTTTAAGTGAATGAAATCAGACATTATTTGAGCCCTTCATTTTGAAAGTGGTATAAGTATAAGTTCAGATAGCGGTTCAGGCATGATTAGCTAATCCTATTAATGTAAAAATGGACTATTTAGAGTTAATTGTAGACATTATACGGCGAAGTTATGCTTCCAAGAAATGAAAACGAATGAGGTTAACATCTTCTTCCGATGAATCAGTTCATACTTTAAAAGTGACATCGGAAACCTTACAAACGGAAGAAAGTAACACGAAATCAAGAAACAGGATATGAAACAAATCAACGTAATTATGCACAAAATATAAACAAATAAAGAGAAATAGTGGAGAAGAATATGAAACAAAAGGGCCTAAGCATCTGAGTAGTAAAGTTTTTGAAAATAAAGATTCCCTTTGTTCCAAAAAATGTATGAATGAATTTGAATATAAACACAGGAAAGCCACTATTGATTCATTTTGGAAATTAGCAAATTTCGAAAAACAGAATTTGTTTGTGTATGAATTGGTTCGGAATCAATCAATAAAACAAATGTAGTTTGAAGTTTAATCTTATTTAATCTAATCTATGTACGGAATTCAGAAGTTTCTTTTTTCCAATTTTTTTTTATGCTTTAAAAATATCTAACGGAAAATTAAGCAGTGTCTTAACTGCTAAAACACCTGAAACAGATGGTAGTGGCAAAAAGGCTGGTCCATCTAGAAAAACAGATGAAGATAAGATTAAAGTTGTACGAGAACATATTCTCAGTTTTCCAGCAGAAAAATTGAAGCATCCAGTAATGAAAACGAGAAGTTGTATCTCATGGAAATTCATGATTCACATCTTAACAGTGCCTAACAGGGTAGTTTAAAGTTTAGCAGACGACATACAAAAAGCAAAAGATAACCCGAGGGATGCCTGCTCGGGACAAAATCGTAACATTAATATAGTTTTAATATGGTTGAATCATCTTATAATAATGTTGAAACAGTAGATTTATGGTATCCAGCCATTCTTTTTTCGTTTGAGCATTATTATAATTTAAAAGAATGATGTAAAAAGAAAATATCATTTTTGGTAGAACGAATGGCTTAGAAAGATTTCATTTTGACGAAACAACTGGAAGAATCAACGACTAATAGAAAGAGAAACATCGATGAAGAAGCTGTGTTTTAGCTAAAAATATAATGAAGCAAATTTCTAAAAATGCTCCATGTATGATGTTTTATGAAACCTCTTCGAATAATAATTTGGAATTCACCAATTTTCGACAAACACTTTATTTCCCTAAATACTTAACAATAAATTACTTAGTTACAATGTGATGAGGTGAATAAAATGTTAATTTCTAATAAAAAATTTCCTTGATGGTATAAGTCATTTATGCAGTTGGTTTTGAAAATGGTCATTTCAACCTTTCAAAACCACATTTCTTTTTAAAAATGGTTTTCACAATAATAATAAATCCTTATTTGTTGGCACTATTTAATTGTCAAAATATTTTATTCCATAATACAAAAATATGTTTTAATTCTTTAAAATGCAAACCTCATAACATCTAAAAACTAGAAATATATTACTTATATCACTTTCATAATCAATGGCTCATTTACTGACGTATTATTTAAAGTTTATTAATTATTTATTATTAATTATTACTTAAAGTTAATACCTTGTTCTGCCTCAAAATGGCCAAACTAATAGCAGCGTCCAAAACTTTCTTGTCCCCGTAACTATTCGGTAATTTATTGAAGCGAACAACTGGCAAAAACGCTGTCAGCTGGAGCCACCTGATGAACAGCTCTTGGTCCGTTAGATTTTCAGAGCCATTCGTTTGCGCCAGATTCGTTTCCGGGGAGTTGTAATCGCCGCCCACTGCTCCGGGTATTAAAAAGGGATACCTGGAAATACACATAAAATAAATGAACATTTACATTTTAGTACATGTTCTGGAGGTTGAGTTTTTTTTTTCATGTTAAAAAATTGAAATCGTCGGTAGCCATAACCCCATTGAAAAAATCGCGAGTTTTTTATTTTATCTGCAATGTGACGTACACTTTGCGATAAACAATTGTTTCGAGGTTCATGACTAACTTGAAATTTATAAGTAATGCTTTGTATCGTTGAAAAGTTGAAAAAATCTTTTTAAAAAGCCTACAGAAATACAACGCAGTGGCAGCGAAAATAAATAGTAGGCTAGAGCAGAGCTTCAAAACTTCAAAGAAACCATGGCAGGGCTGTTCGACATGCCCTCTTTAAAATATATTTGGAGATGACCCCAAAGACCCTGGAGGAGCAAGTGCGAATACTAATTCAAAATAAGTACCTCTATAAGTTTCGCTGACGATCAGATGGTGTTGGGGCAAGATGGAAATGAACAGGATCCGTGAACTTACTGACGAATAATCAAGAAACGGCGTAGAAATCAACCTCTCTAGAACTTACATAACAAACAAATTGGGGCAAACTAGGCCATATATTAGACAAATACTCTGGGACCCACATTTTACGAAAAAAACAAAAAAGATTTTTCAACAAAATTGAAAGAAAAGTCTTGGCCAAGAACTGGATAATAAACAAACCAAAAAAGAACAAAGCACAACAACCACAGAAATGGCGAAAACACCGAGTTTATGACATCGAATGTTAGTGGAGGAATATGTTATAGGATACATCGAGAAAAAACTCATATTGCCACGACGAGTGAAACTAAATGGCGACACTTGAGAGTAGAACAAAATTTAAATTGTGTACACATTATGCGTCATGTGAAGTGAATTTGGTCATGTAGTCAGTACACACACACAGTATGAACGGCAACATCCAACGTAAGACACGGAACATGTTTCGAACTATAGAGAAGGATAGAGGAATTGCTCCGGGGAAGAGCGATAGCGACACCCGATTTATATACAAAGAAAGTCAAAAAACCTCAGTCATTTAATCAACATGTTGCATACTATAGTTTTTTCTATGATCCTTAGTTTTTGGGTACCTTTCCGCAAGATGGTCGACTACATTCACTAAGTGACGAATGACATGACCATCAGAACTCACAAAGTCAAAGTACCATCCGTGGCTAGAATCTAGAAAACCCTTCGAGTAACTTGCGACCATTACTAACAACCCTGACGTCTTAAAGTAATTTATAGGATGGAGCAAAAAACTTTATTATTGCAAAAGAAGTTCGCTATTAAACCATTAAGCTGACGTAGGGAACCTAACCTAGAACTGAAACCCCTTAAGTGAAGAAGAGGAACTAACGTGAATCTCTCACCCGTTAATACCGTAAGACAGGATGGTGGGTATAACACGTCGAAGTCCATCCCACGAGGACTCAAACCGAGGCAGTGCCACGAAACTGGGCGACCTCGGCCTCTCGATGGCGCTGCTCACCCCGAAAATACTAACTGGACTTTGTATACTGTTCACGAACAAACTCTTGTACTGATCCGGGTTCACCAGCGGTCGCTCGCACTGATAGTAGTGCGGCATGTTGTACGCTATCCCCAGATCGAGGTAATAGGCGTTGAACTTGTAACGCCCCATCACGGTCTTCAACTTTTCCAACAACCAAGGTACGGTTCGGTTGTTGGTCACGTCCAATACTCCCGCCGCTTCAAGGGTTTTGTATCGCGTCAACGCCGGTATGCGCCTGTCGCTGAACCTCTCGGCGATCAGCAACCGCTTTCTGACAGCTTCGGCAAAGTTGAAGCTTTCGGTCGATATGAACGGCTGTATTGAGAAAACTACCCGGAAGCCTCGCCGTCTGAGCATGTCGATCGTTTTGTTCAGGGTCGGGAATCGGTCCTGGTCGACCTCGAAATCGCCCACTTGGTTCTGCCAAAACTCGTTGATGAGCACGTGGCCTTGTTTGAGGGTGCCCAGCGCGATCACGTCGTTGGTAAAATTCGAAACGGCCTCTGAAACGCAAATATAGAAAAAACTCTAACCAGATATACCTCTCTCCAAAGTGGATGATTTGAAAATTATTTAAGAAAAAATCAAACAAATCAAACCAAATCATCCACTTTGGGACCTAGAGGGCTAGAACGTCAAGCTTATTAGTATAGAGAGAAGCGTAGGGGTTTAAGGCAACCTCCAAAGAAACTAATATTGGCATAGAAGATATGTTTGAAGACGAAACAGCGGAAAACTACCCCCAGATTGAGAAGGAAAAAAACCTTAGTAGTAACCAATGTTCAATATAGGCCCGTTCGCAGCTTTTCAAACGCCTTATTGAGCAGACGCCTTTATGCGATTCATTTTCAACCGCATCTATAACAGGCATAAAGAACATCTAAACCGATCGCAATATGGATCCAGGAAGCGAGGTACAAGACAAGACAGGCAATGCAGGGATGTGTGTGATAGCAGAAAGGTATTTGGAAGTACAAAGGAAGATTTTTGGCCTGTATTCTGTTGATTATAGAAACCCAAAAACTCTTATTCTTCCTATTCAATGCATATGCGTTTAATATTATCAGACACCGTACGAATGTTTCAAGGGTGTCAAAATAAATGATAATCGTAATCAACAACAATGCAGATGACGTAGAGAGATGAGATCAAAAGTACTAGTTTTCAGTCGAAGTCAAGAAGACCAGAACATTAAATGGCGGTAAACAACTGAAAATAGTAACTTCCCATAAGCGTTGCGTTCAATAAGTAGGGATGTGTGACGTACTAGGTCTCTCATTCGAGATGTGGTTAACTAAATTGGCTGAAATAAGTCGCCTAGGAAGCACATAATAGAAGACATCCAAATGTCTATCTATCTATCTATAGGTAGTGATCAACAGTGAACAGTGAATAAAGGTATCGCGTAGAGCTTATGATAATGAATATTTATAAAAAGGTTGAATCTCAGAGAGTTTTCTTAGGAATTCAAATTCGTTAAAGCGCAAACAAAGCTTCATGTAGAATAGTTAGGGTAATCAATTTATGATTCATTTGCGTCATTCACAAAATATGGATTTAAAAGCCGCGCGAGATTTTTTTTATGAACACCTATCTACCTTCGGTCAAATCCTCCTTGTTGTCTGAAGTGATTTCCCAGAGCGGTTCGGTTAACAAACTTTCGATAATGTCGGCGTCTTCTTTTTTCAGACCGTCCCACAGTGTGTGCTCGCTGAAATCAAAAAGGGTAAGTTTTTAGAACTTATTTCTTATTCTTTACGACAAAATCCAAGAGTAGAACCATTGGTGATTTAGAGATTTATAAATTCGTTAATTAACTGAATACATGATGTCCTGTCCTCCTTTTTTTATTTTAAGTGGATAAAACAAAAGAAAGTGTGGTACTTAAGAAAATCGTTACTGAGGCAATTAATAAACAAGTAAATAAATTAGGATATTTGTGAGGTTGGCTTATCCATAAGTCATTTATTCATCCACCAGTGATCTCACAAGACTCATACCATAATAATTACGTTTTATTAACTAACCATTTTATACCAATCAATTAGCTTTTTGATATCCCAAATTAAGATTTTTTCTTTGTTTTTTGTCACTAGATTGACAGGTTTACTGCGAAGGGATGACATTAATATCAATTTAACTCCTAATAACAATAACTATGCTGTTTATTTGAAACAAGGGTTCAGAATTTTAACTAATTTAATTATTTTGTTATTTATTTGGCTGAAACAACATTTATCCCATCCACATGTAGAACACATTCTATCGTAGAGTGGGAATGGTTTCTGATCCGTAATTAGCATGTAGGCCCTTAGGTATCTTTTGGATCATACTATAAAGTCAATATAATACAAACGCGATGCTAAAGATAAAAGCAAGAACGTAGTTTGGGCAAACGAAGGATCGTAGAAATCAGGATAAATGAAATAACAAGTAAATCGACCAATAAAGAATTCATATCATTTTTGATTAATGCAGTTTGTTCTACCTCTGCAATATTTTTATCTAAAATTTTTATCTAAAATATGAATGAATATGAATCTTGCGTACAGGGGCGTTTTTATTTTTTTTCTATTGTAACTTTGCTTGTGAATTTTTACTGAAAGTAAAGATCCTACCCCCTCCGTTTAGCCCGAATTATTATTATTTATTTTTTGAGTCTCTCACCAAAATCATTAAAAATGGCGAACGGTACAACATATAATCGACTATTCCATACTGTCCGATAGAGAATAGATCAAAGTATGTAACGTATTAACTTCTCTTTATCCATTGATTACTCTACTGTAAATAAGCGAGATATAAAACATGAAAGGTTAACCATCGAATTTCGGCCTAAAATGGTATTTTGAGGTAATTTTTCAGTAAATTTTCAGGAATTCGAATCTAGTGTAATTTTCTAAAAATGTGGATAAATTATCGATAAAATCCATTTTTTGCAAATATTTGGACTGGGCGGGTTATATTTTCTTCTTAAACTTCTATATATCTATCTTTAAGGGTTTATCTGCAGATACATCAAAATCCCCCTACCCCCTCGGTATAATTTGTATATACTTATATATAACATTTAAAAAGAGTACCTTTTCCCGTACTGACCTTTTCAGGAATTTAAAGATAGTTACTGTGACTTCATTATATGTTTTTTACGGAACTTTATAACATATGCTAAAATTGATATTATTAGTTCATCTAATAACTTGCGAGTTCCACTGTATGAGTTGAGTCGTACCATAAGAAGCAGCTATGTAAGGGGTGTTTTTTTTTCGATGTATAGAACGAACAACATGGATTATTCGATTGACATGAATTTTATTTATCCGAAAGATAATCTTGTGGCATTACATTTTAAATATCATTTCTGGCATATGACCGCCACGGCTGGCGAGGATGTAGTCCAATCTGGACGTCCAATTTTGGGTGACTTTTTCCAACATTTGTGGCCGTATATCGGCAATAACATGGCGAATGTTGTCTTCCAAATGGTCAAGCGTTTGTGGCTTATCCGCATAGACCAATGACACAGAAAGTAGTCTAGCGGTGTTAAATCACAAGATCTTGGAGGTCAGTTCAAACCGTGAAATTAAACGTGTCTTTCAATAAATCGATTGTGGCACGAGCTGAGTGACATGTTGCGCCGTCTTGTTGAAACCACATCTCCTGGACATCATGGTTATTCAATTCAGGAATGAAAGAGTTAGTAATCATAGCTCTATACCGATCACCATTGACTGTAACGTTCTGGCCATCATCGTTTTTGAAGAAGTACGGACCAATGATTCCACCAGCCCATAAAGCGCACCAAACAGTCAGTTTTTCTGGATGTAACGGTGTTTCGACAAACACTTGAGGATTAGCTTCGCTCCAAATGCGGCAGTTTTGTTTGTTGACGTAGCCATTCAACCAGAAGTGCGAATCTACGCCTTACTTGATGATCGTTTGGCTTCAATTCTTGCACGAGTTGGATTTTGTAAACACGTAAACCAAGATCCTTCCGCAAAATCTTCCATAAAGTGGATGGACACAGACCCAATTCCTGTGCTCGATGGCGGATGGACTCATTCGGGTTTTCCTCAATGCTACGCTCTACAGCAGTAATAGCTTCTTCTGTAATCACCGTACGGCGTCTCTGGGGATGCGAATTATCAATAAGAGTAAACGTGGTGCGAAAACGTTCCATGGTTAATCGAATTAACTGCTCTGATGGACGTAGTGTGCGATACGTATTCCGCACAGAACCATTATTTTCGAAATAAAATTGCACTATTTGCAAGCGTTGTTCAGGCGTGAGTCTATTCATGATAAATTGCCAAACCAAACTGAGAATAAATCACTTGACAGCTGTTAAATCGGTCGCCATCTTGAACAGTAATGGCAATTTAAAATTATATACATCGAAAAAAAACACCCATTATAATTTTGATCACTTGCCAGATTAGATTTATTGCTCCTTGGAGGAGTTTTGTGAATTGTGAATTTCATCAAATGAATAAATAGATAAATAAAATAAATTTGTGTGTATCTGTGATCTAGTGTTCATTTCTTCCCGCCATGCCCACCTCAATTGCGAATGCAAATCGGACATATTTTCCCCCGTGCAGATGCTATAGTTCAGCTGGGCCGTCGGCGTCGGCCTGTTGACGTAAGCGAAGTCGTCGTACTGCGCCCTTATGCAGAACTCTTTCTTGCCGTCTTCCACAATCGCCGTGTACAGGGGCGTTTTTTCGTCCACTACGATCGCGGCCCCTTTGGAGTTGATGAAGTAGCGTTTGAGCACGTTGCCCCACTCGTGTCGGTCCACTTGGCCGGTAATAAAGGGCTGGAAATCGTGAGCGCCCTTTTCCAGCGGCCACGCCGACTCCGCCGTCTGACCGCCCCCGTACCTACGGAATTATTCAGCAATTAACGCTCTTGCAAGCGCTGGTCAGTACAAATCTCGCGAAAATCTATTATTAATATTGTGTTTGTGTTGTTTTTATTTTTTCTATTCCATTGGAAATTAGGTGTCGATTTATATATTATATATATATATATATATATATATATATATATATATATATATATATATATATATATATATATATATATATATATATATATATATATATATATATATATATATAATTTATATAATTCTGTTGCGTTATCTTTTTATTGGGAAAGGTGGTTAAAGGGTGGGGAAAAATATATTACTTAGTGTTTGCTTGAAGATGGTAGACACTGATTCAATTCAAAAACTAATAGATAGAGAAATACGATCACAAAATCGAGAAGACACTTGCTAAAAACAAATACTTTCTAAATACCCTACTAAGACGATTGAGGGAAGAAACCATCGAGCACTGCATAAATCCGGACACCATATTTCGGATAAATATTAGAACTTCGATAACTCCACATCAGTATAAATGACCACATCTTTATGGATTACCAAAAATCCACGAAGATAATGTACCACTCAGACCTATCACCAGTTCGAGTTAAGTCACTTGTGGGAAAAACTCCTTCATTTGTAAAGAACTCCCAATAGCATTTGGAGAATTTATACACGAACCCATTGGAGGAGTCGTTAAATATTGTCGAGGCCAAATTGAGACGTCCAGGGAGAACTCCACTACCACTGGAAGGAGTGCTGGAGCTCCTTAGGTGCTCTCTATTTAATTCTATATACATTGCCAAAACATTATCAAATTGTTGACGGAAAGCAACAGACGATCCCATACGTGAAGGGAATCTTAGAAAAGATCAGTGGAATAGCGAAACTATACAAAGGTAAAACTGAATTCAAGTTCAGGAGGACATTAAGAAGCATACTGATAAGAACAAAGTCATAAACATCGATCCAAGAGCAAGGAATGAGTCAACAAAATACCCTGCGAATGTGGAATGCCATATATCGGAAACAAAAATACCTTTAAATATTAGTGGTGAAATTCAAGGATCAGAAGTCTCTTTATTTTAAAAGTTAGCAAATTCTCATTGGAACTTTTTAGGCTTCATCTTATGGAACGGTCAAAAATCAGTTACGATATTTCGTTTTTCTCAAACCATCGTCAACTTTATTTTTTCTTGTGGTCATCATATCGGATTTTTGCAGTGTGCAGTAAAGTCTATTTTTAACGACACAATAATGCGCTAGATATTAAAATGTCATCGACACATTTGAAAATTCATAGCTTACTATGGTATAAAAGTTTTTGTTCAATATTTAGAATTTGAGGGAATACAAATACAACTTGTGACACATCAACAACAAGGTAATAATATGGGCTATTGAACATTGCAAAAATCCAATATGGCGACCATAAGAAAAAATAGAGTTGATGATGGTTTGCGAAGAACGAACCGTCGTAAGATAATTTTGACCCGGCCATAAGATAAAGGCTAAAAATGAGAATGTATTTGCAGATTTTTGCTAAGTTATAAAATGAAGACATAAGAAAATAAAAACGAAAACGCGAAGTTTCAGATTTTCTACGATATTTCCGGAAGTAACTTCAGTTTCAAAACGGAACATTATTGAAGTCACCGATGCGCAATTTTGCAGTAATTTAAGTCGACCTGTATCTCTTACAGTTGCCAAGATCCTAACGGTGAAAGTCGAAATGGATACACCCGGTATATTTTTATTTTATATTTTTAAATAATTTTATTGATAATATTATCATTATTATTTTTATTTTTTCCATTTTTTTTAATTATTTATGATTTTTGTTATTAGTTTTTTAACAATATTAATATTGAAATTTTTTTTCTTCAAAGATCTACTTAAAATTATTACACAATCTCTATTGTCCGAACATATTTAACCTAACTGAGTAAAATCTAGTCCGGAAACGTCTGTTAATACTTTCAACATTCCTTGTGATGAATATTTAGTTATATTTGCTGTTTGAGACGCAAACAAGTGAAAGCCATAACTATGCCCTGTCAAGAAACCAATCATAATTACCAAATACTATCCAAAGCTTAATTAAAATAAATAAAAACTAAAAGTTCAGATTTTCACGAAATTATATATATTCACATGACAATTATCCAGCATTCCTGCATGCCTAACTTATAATTATTATTATTAATTGAAAACTTTTTGAACTCAGGTGGCTTTTGCTTGATGAAAATCCATTTAAAACAATAAATAAGAACTAAAAGTTCAGATTTTCACGAAATTATATATATTCACATGACAATTGTTTCGACAACACCGTGTCTTTATCAAATGCAATATTTACAAACTACCTGCTACTATATATACCGAAAAATGACAATAAAACCTTAATTAATATTGTGAGAATTTAAGTATAATAATGGAGAGGTATTTAAATCTATTTGATTGTTGAGCAATACATTTGAATGTCTCATTTTGTTAATCTCCATGGCTTCCAATAAATTTAATTTTCTACTTTTTGTGGCTGTATGTAAAATATCAAATTGTTGTCAAAAATGTGTTTTTCTGTGCTAAGTGTTTAACATAATTAGAATCTAGCCTATTGTTTTTAAACGCTCTTTTATGTTTGTTAATTAACGAACATAAAAGAGCGTTTAAAAACAATAGTCTAGATTCTAATTATGCTACACACTTAAACATAAAATTTATTCTACTTAATATGCTCCTGAAATAAAATAGGTTACATACGTGTTCATTTTGTTATAACGTATGTTTCACAAAACGCTGATCCTCAGCGTCTTAAATATTTTTCAAAAATCTTTACTGATGGGGTGGTAATTTTCGACACTTGATAAGTTTATAATGTACAAAACAGTCCAACTAGTAAATCATAAAATGAGGCAAAATACAAAAACAACTCAGTGGGTTATTCTTTAAGATACCTCAGGCGAAGGCACTTCACAATTTTAATTAAATTCACTAAAAATCATTATATTTGTGAACCTACATTTATATGGACTTTTTCTTTTTCTCTTTGTTGTTTTGGAAGACGATGATCCCATCTTTTTTTATATGTTTTCCAGTTAACGTTCAATATCTAGAATTGCAATTAGTCATTAGCAATATTACAATGCCTGTTCTCTTTCCCAATTTTTTAGTTTCTCTAACGATGGTGTTTAGCATTATTGAAAGTCGAAATTTAGGAAAAAATCTGAAACCAAGTTATACTCATCGAATCTATAGAAGTCAGGTATCTAGAAAAAAATGGCGATTTGTTGGAGCAAGCAATAACTAGAGCCTTTCGTAAGGATATGAGATAACAATGAAGTAAAATAATCGATAAAGTAGGTCAGATGTACCTTACATGGATTTTCAATATACTTTGCCTCTTAAAACTATCATGTCATCCTTCGTCTCAAGCCGTACACATTTTGTTCTTCATGAGAGGTTTAACTTTTCTAGAAATTCTTTCGCCCAGGTTTAAACTTAAGATCTCATTTAGTAAGTGTAACGACATCGTTAAGTATATTCAGACAACTTTATTTTTCAAACAGTACCCCACAGCGAGACATTTTATACATATCAGAAGGTGGCAGCAATTTTTGGCAAAACCAATTACGTTCTAAATATGCTTTCAATTTTTGTTCACAACATTTTGTAGCACTCTGTATAGCTAGATGAAAAATATAAGCAGTTACCAGTGAACTCCAGGTGCCATTTCGAAACAGTCAGTGGGTGGCAAATTCTCGTTCAGCGCGATCCATTTCAGGTTATAGCATTTTATGTTGTCGTGCACCTTATACAGGTGCAAGTAGAGTCTCGCCCTGTACATCCACTCCATGCATATGGAACCGTCGTTTCTTTGGTCCATTTCGAGACAGGGCAGCACTTTGTCGAAATTTATTGTGGTGCCAAGCCTGGCGTGTATTATTTCCACCCCTGAAACTTAGTTCTTCAAAAGAATTGAACGTAAAATGGTATCAGTTTGTTTTACCGTCGGTGTTGAATATTTTCATAATCCGCTTGTCCTTGTTGAATTTGATTTTTTCGAAGTACGCTTTGGCGAGGATTTTCTGATGGTAAAGGAAATAAGCGCTGCATATCAGAACTACTATAGTTATGAACAGGAATATCACGAAAATTTTGATGTTGTAGTCTTTCGATTTTTTCTTTCGTATAGTCTGCGGCAGATTCTGAAATTAATTTTAATTATTGAAATTATATTAGTCGCCGGGCTTGAAACAACGCTTTAATGAAAATATTTTGAACAGTAATAGGGAATTACTTTCAGTAATTCTAGAGGACAACAATCAACAACAGACTACGTTATAACCAAACTAACAGAGAACATCATAGAAGCCCGTGATTCTGTAGTAATATTCAATAGCAATGCAAAAAGAAAAAGAAAGCCTACTTAAAGTATGTGTCATCAAAAACGGCAGAATTATACGAAGAATATAAGAGAATCCGCAACGACACTAAACATTAGTTAGACAAACCGAAGACCAACACTCGGAAATCTTCTCCAAAAGAGTGGATCGTGAATTCTATGGACTTCTATTACACTTAGAGAAGGACATTTGGATGAAATACTTGAAGGGACTTTACAATAAAGTGGAGGAGAAAACTAAATCCAATACACCAGACATAATAGCAAGTGTTGGGATCGATCTAGAAAAGAACGATATAGTAACAGCACTCCAAAAATTAAAGAAGAAAAAGAGTCAGGGACATGATAACATCACAACCGAGCTACTTAAGTACGGAGGTGAAAAGCTAAACCAACAGTTAACAGCTGTAATCAAGAAGATTTTCTCCCAACATAGAACACTAGATCAATGGCGAACTAGCGTTATGGTTCTCTTTTTCAAAAATGGTGATAAAAACAATCCCGAGAACTACTGGGGCATAAATTTACTATATACCACCCTGAAGTTAACTACGAAGATAATAGCGAATGAATATATCACACTAGCGGACGAACAACAGGGATTTAGATGAGGAAGATCCTGCACAGATGCCATCTTTGTAATAAGACAAACAACAGGATAAACTAAGAGGATACAAAATGGGAAATAAAGAAGTGAAAATTCTGTGCTATGCAGATAACGCAGTTCTTGTGATGGAGAAGGAATATTGTCTTCAAAGACTTCTGCACCAGTTCAATAAAACAGCCAAACAATGTAATATGCGACAAAAACAAAATCGATGGTCACTTCCAAGTCACCGATCAAATGCAAACTTGTGGTTGAGGACAACATAATACAACAGGAAATGAAATTAAAATATTTGATTTAATAAATTTGAAATATCTGCATATACAGACGTTGAGATAAAAGTAAGGATCCAAGTTACAAGAGCGTCTACGACAGCAGCATATCTGAACGCAACCAAACACAACCGAACTGAAGCAAAATCCCGAATATATAAAACTGCTATTAGACCTATACTCACCTATGCAGCACAAATCTACCTTGAGACCTCGAAAACAAAAATAATATTAGAAACCACGGAAATGAAAATAGTTCGAGAAATAGCGGGAAAAACATTCATAGATAGGGAAATAAGTGAAGATATTAGGCGAGTGTGCGGAGTAGATAACATCAATGACTGGGTGCTGGATCGAAAGATAAAGTGAAATGAACACATTGATCGTCCGGCAGAAGAACGAATAGTGAAAACATCGGGACAAATCACCAGCAGGACGAAGCAGCCTTGGAAGACCTAGGAAAAGGTGGAGCCACAACCTCCCAAATGACTGAATGATGGCAAAGATGTGAAAAAAACAGGCAATCAAATGAGGTAGGAAAAAGAAGAAGATATTTACCAGTTACGAATTTTCTTTGGTTGGAATTGCATGTCCGTTTGGATCAAAGCTCGACTTTGTTGAAATATATCACTTAAAGTTACTAGTAATTTAACATTATATTGATAACACTTTGTGCAATGAACACGGAATTAACTAACCAACCAAAACTAACAAAAAAAGTATCATAGATGTTGATAAAACAACCCAATGCCCTCGCGAACCCTGAAACGCGGATATTGCGTTAGACGTGACAACGTCTATCGCCTCCCTTGATCACGCTGCATAGACGTGACTGACCGCCCCGACGGCGCCTGTTTTCCAGACATGCGTTGCGCGCAGTTAGTCAGTCGACCGCGACCGCCCTTGACGATAGAAAAGTGAAAATCGCCCTATCGCTAAACCCCCCCTTTAAGCCCCCTTCACTCTTAATATTCCCTTATAAGTCGGTGTCCTCTTTGGACTAGCCCCTCAAATGGTTTCTTTCGAGGAAGTTTAATCTCTATTTTAACGCAAATTGTGTTTGTGATTAACTCAAATAAACCGATTGTTAAATGCCTTATCTTGTACCGTCGTCGCGTTGTGACAGAATATAGTTTGTGTTGTGTTAAACGGCTATCATTTAAAATAAACCAGCCCCGCAAGAATACAGTCCACACCCCCAACAAATCAACCCGTTAGATGGTGGTGAAGCAAGGATACGTTTCTCCCCCATTGTTTGGTCCATAGCAGCCGGATTGTTGGCCGTTTTGCCTATCAGAAAAATTGTAAAACTCCTCAACGCATCGTAACGTTTGGTTATTATTACCAAATCAGCTTGCTTGGTACTGAATTGACGCCGACGGAGACGCTCGGACGGAAGCAGCTTCCTTCGGTCTTTGAAAAATTACCGACACGAGTTTGGACTCGCTTTCGTCGCGGTTAGACAGGACCGTACTTCAGAAGTTTGGTGAGACAATTCCAATTTTATAAAGTGTTGTGCAATACTTCGCGTTTTGACGTTATTTCACGTGATTGCCTGGCTCTTCTGCGGAAAGCATTTAAAATTGCATTTAGTAAAGCATAGTTATATACAACTGTAGCGGTAAAAAATTCGTATGTTCATTTCGCTGTTTTGAAAAATCAATTCAAGTGAATACTTTTAAAATGTCTATCAATTCGCTGGAAGATTTAAAAAATCAAAGAGCCCATTTAAAAAGCTCGATAACTAGGATTTGTAACTGGGTAAACTCCAACAAAGATGTTATCAAAGATAAATTTGAATTTCAAATGCGCGCTGATAAATTAGAAAAAGTATTTTCGGAATATAATGATGTTCAGAATTGCATCGAGACGCTTTTACTTGAGTTACCTGTTGATCAAGGGGATCATGCTGAGGATAGAGATGCTGTAGAAAGTAAATATTTTAAACATTTATCAATAATTCAACATGTAATTGAACAATTATCACCTAATTTAAATAATTCCGCTGTAACCTCGCATATGTTAACAAATTCTAATTCTGTGTCAAATATACCGTCTGTTAAATTACCAGAGATCAAAATCAACCAGTTTTCTAATAATCAAAGTGATTGGGCGGCCTTTTATCAGCTGTTTGATGCGCTAATTATTAAGAACCCTAGTATAAGTGACATTCAAAGATTTTTGTATCTAAAATCTTACTTGAAAGGTGAAAGTTTAAAACTTATAGACTCCCTTAGTGTGACGAACGAAAATTTTGAAATCGCGTTGAAAATTTTAAGAGACAGATATGAAAATAAGTGTTTGCTTTTAAACCATTTGTTGAACTCACTATTAGACTTGCCAACTATAACAAAATGTAATGCGCAAAATTTAAGAGACTTTGTAGTAAATTGTAAGAAAAATATTGAATCTTTAAAAAATTTAAATTTGTCTGATAGACAACTGTTTGAACTAGTTTTGATAAATTTATTCCAAAAAAAATTAGACTACACTTCAAAGAAACTTTTTGAGGAGGAAAAAGGTAAAGACAAAAACGAGTTACCGACTTTAGAAGACTTCTTTACATTTCTTAATAGCCGCTGTGTTGTCCTCGAAAATTTACTCGCTTTCGAAAACAAATTCGTAAAGAAAAATGAAAGAACTAGTTTACATACAAATAATAACCCTCAGAATTCCAGAAATCAAAGTTCATGTATCTATTGCACCAAGGAAGGTCATCGTATTTATACGTGCTACGGATTTAAAAACATACCGATGTCTGAAAAACAGGAATTTGTAAGGTCAAATAATATTTGTTCGATTTGTTTAGGCAATAGACACGTTACTGAAAATTGTCGATCAACGCAGAAATGTTTTATCTGTCAAAAATCCAGTCATCATACCCTTTTGCACGTGTCAAATGCTCCCAAGCCTGTGCCTCAAACTAAAAATTCAACCTCTCTTCAACAAACATTCACGAGCACCTCTAGGAACTCGCCCCAAACCTCTGACGTGAGAAAAAATCAATCTCTTTCACACGCATCGACATCAAGAACTAGTTCTCAAATTCTATTAGCCACGGCTTTAGTCACAGTATACTCGAAAGAAGGAACTCCTATTCAAGTCAAGGCCCTATTGGATTCTGCCAGTCAAAGCTCCTTCGCGACTGAACAGTTAGTTTCAAGACTCGGGTGCCAACCATTCAAAAAGATATTGTCCATCTTCGGAATTTCCGAAAATTGTGTTGCGTCGCATAAAATGGTCAACATCTTTATTTACTCTGATGTCAATCCTGATGTGAAATTTAAGGTCACGTGTGCTGTCCTTAAAAAGATCACTTGTAAATTACCCCAAGTAGAAATTGATGTTCAATCCTTAAGGTTACCGAAAAATATCCAACTCGCAGACCCATATTTTCACATCCCCGAAGAGATAGACATGCTCATTGGAGCAGATCTGTATTACGACATTCTCGATGAAGGATTAATTAAACTAGGATCTAACCTCCCAGTACTTCAAAATTCCCACTTAGGCTATTTGATAGCGGGAAGCGTTCCATCGGTGACTGCTTCATCCAGTGTTACCACCAATTTCACGACCAGTGCACACGGAAAGGTCTCCTTACTCGCTCAAACCACTGAATTAGAAAAAACTATCGCAAAATTCTGGGAACTGGAGCAAATTCCGCCTAAGACCTTCCTGAATGAAGAAGAGTCCGCTGCCGAAAAAATATTCACTTCAACTACCAAGGTCTTAGAGGATGGTAGATATCAAGTTTCTATTCCTCTAAAAACTCCCTCAGAATATGAGAAACTCGGAAATTCCTTTTCGAATGCATCGAAAAGATTTATTAGTCTAGAAAGAAGATTCGAAAAGGATCCCTCTCTCTTCTTAGAATACAAAAAATTCATCGATGAATTTGTGCAACTAGGACACGCTAGGAACATCCCTTTAACACTAAAAACCCCTGAAGGCCACAATAAATATTTTATCCCTCATTTGTGTGTCTTGAAAGATTCGAGTGTGACTACTAAATTAAGAGTCGTTTTTGACGCTTCTTGTCCCACTTCTTCTGGAATATCTCTAAACGATACAACCATGAAAGGTTATCAAGTACAACCGGAACTCTATGATATACTTTGCAGATTCAGAATTTTTAAGTTTGTATTGACTTGTGATATAAAGAAAATGTATAGACAAGTTAGAGTTGATCCCAGACAAACCTTCTTGCAAAACATCCTTTGGCGTGAAAAACCGTCACTCCCTTTTCAATGTTTAGAGCTTTTGGTATTGACCTATGGAGTAAAACCTTCTGGTTTTCTCGCCACTCGCGTACTAAAGGAGATAGCTATTAACTCTGGTCACAACTTCCCATTGGGCACTGACACACTATTGAATCAATGTTATGTAGACGATATTTTATCTGGTTGTAATAGTGTGCAAGATCTGCGGATTTTGTTCAACGAACTCAATATGCTATTGAATCAGTCCGGATTTGAGTTACACAAATGGTCCTCAAATTCAAAGAGTTTTCTTAATCAGATTCCTGACGCATCAGATTTGACTCGAAACATGAATCTAGATGGTTCTCCAAGCAAAATTCTCGGTCTGACTTGGAATTCTGTATCTGATTGTTTTTTAATTTCGACACCGCAAGGCTCCTTGGAAGGTCCAATAACTAAAAGAAAAATTTTGTCCACGATAGCTCAGTGCTTTGACCCCCTCGGTCTCGTTAACCCCGTTATAGTTAGAGGCAAAATTCTCATGCAGAAGCTTTGGCTTCAAAAATCAAATTGGGATACTGAAGTTACAGAAGAATCGATAATCCATGAATGGACTAACTTCTGTCAAAATCTCTGTAAACTTAATTTTCTCAACATACCCAGACCGCTCTTTTCAGACAGTCCCGTCAAGATCCTTGAAATACATGGTTTCGCCGATGCTAGTTTGAAAGCTTATGCTGCTTGTATCTATTTGAGAGTTATGTACTTTGATAATGCAGTCTCTGTTCGTCTTGTGTCTTCCAAATCCAGAGTCGCTCCTCTCAAGTCACTGTCGCTTCCAAAATTAGAACTATGTGCCATGTTGCTCTTAGCCCAATTAAATGAGCGAATTGTGAATGCTTACTGTAAAAAACTAGATGTTGCTTCTGTCAATCTTTGGTCAGATTCCCAAATTGCCCTAAGTTGGTGCAAATCGCACGCCAGCAGGTGGAACGTATTCGTAGCCAATCGCGTATCTCAAATTCAAGAGTTGACACAAAGCTACTGTTGGAGACATATCAAATCTGCAGACAATCCTGCTGATATCGCTTCTAGAGGTTTAGCTCCTCAAGATATTCTAAAATGCGACCTTTGGTGGAATGGCCCCAAGTTCTTATTAAATCCCGAGTTAAAGTTGGAAAAGTTTGATATTGGTTACAAATTATCTGATTTACCCGAGGAAAGAAAAATCGCTTTAGTAGTCCAAGGCAAATCTTCGGTAAACAACTTTTGGCAACAATTATTCACAAAATTCTCCCGATTCTCTAAGTTACGTCGCACTTTTGCCTATTGTTTACGCTTTGTCCACAATTCTCGAAACCAAAATAAACTCTCTGGTCCCCTCTCGGTACAAGAATTGAATTGTGCGTTAGAAAAAATTATAACTATTATTCAAGAAGAAAACTTCTCCAAAGAAATCTCCGATATCAAATCTGGTAAGCGGATTTCAAATAAACAAATTTTATCTTTGAACCCATTTCTAGATAATGATATTCTGAGAGTCGGTGGCAGACTTGAAAACGCTAACATTCCTTATGAGCAGAAACATCCCGCGCTGCTGCCTTCTAAAAATTATGTCGTCAAACTCATGCTTATTCAAGAGCACAATCGTTTGGGACATGCTGGAGCACAGAATGTCTTGTCCAATTTTCGGCTTCGATTTTGGCCGTTAAATGCACTTCGAGAAATAAAAAAGGTGATCAGAAGCTGCCAAACTTGTTTTCGTTTTAGAGCTCAAGCTGCCCAGCAAATTATGGCTAACTTGCCCAAGGACAGATTGCTAATATCTCGCCCTTTCCAAAGGGTTGGAATCGATTTTGGAGGACCTATCATGGCTAAGTCGTCATCTCTCAAAAAAGCCCCTCTCATTAAAACTTACATTGCCATTTTTGTGTGCATGGTTACTAAATCAGTGCACATCGAATTGGTTAGTGATCTATCGACCCAGACGTTTTTACTCACTTTAAAAAGGTTTATATCACGGAGAGGAAATCCATCTGTAATATTCAGTGATAATGCAACTAATTTCCAAGGATCTAGAAACAACCTCAAGGAACTTTATCAATTTTTCAAAAATAAAGACAATTTAAACTTCATCCAAGATTTTTTGACTCCTAATGAAATAATCTGGAGATTCATACCCCCAAGTTCTCCACACTGGGGTGGTATTTGGGAAAGTGCCATCAAAGGTGCTAAGTACCACCTTAAGCGAATTGTCGGAAACTCAATGTTGACTTTCGAACATCTTTACACTGTCTTGGCTCAGATTGAAGCTATAATGAATTCAAGGCCCTTATGTCCAATCTCCAATGACCCCTGCGACTTTGAAGCGTTAACCCCTGGTCATTTTTTAATAGGCTCTAGCATGACCGCCTTCCCTGATAGAGACTTTAGTGGTACGCCAGAAAATCGCCTAGCGTTCTGGCAAAGATGCTCTAAGATGCAGCAACAGTTTTGGAAACGATGGTCAGTTGAATACCTTAACCGACTGCAAAATCGCCCAAAATGGCTCCACCCTTGTGAAAACTTGAAAATCAATGATATGGTTCTAGTAAAAGAGGACGGATTGCCTCCCCTTAAGTGGTCGCTCGCGAGAATCATTGATGTGATTACAAGCTCTGACGATAAGGTTCGAGTTGTCAAACTTAAAACCCCTGCTGGCGAGCTAACCAGGCCAATAACAAAGATTTGTCCTCTACCGAGAGATGAAGCCCCTTTTTCCCATATTCACCCTTAAATCTCTTTATTTCTCCATACTTCCTCTTTTGAAGTGTAACTTCAACCGGGGGAGAATGTTGATAAAACAACCCAATGCCCTCGCGAACCCTGAAACGCGGATATTGCGTTAGACGTGACAACGTCTATCGCCTCCCTTGATCACGCTGCATAGACGTGACTGACCGCCCCGACGGCGCCTGTTTTCCAGACATGCGTTGCGCGCAGTTAGTCAGTCGACCGCGACCGCCCTTGACGATAGAAAAGTGAAAATCGCCCTATCGCTAAACCCCCCCTTTAAGCCCCCTTCACTCTTAATATTCCCTTATAAGTCGGTGTCCTCTTTGGACTAGCCCCTCAAATGGTTTCTTTCGAGGAAGTTTAATCTCTATTTTAACGCAAATTGTGTTTGTGATTAACTCAAATAAACCGATTGTTAAATGCCTTATCTTGTACCGTCGTCGCGTTGTGACAGAATATAGTTTGTGTTGTGTTAAACGGCTATCATTTAAAATAAACCAGCCCCGCAAGAATACAGTCCACACCCCCAACAAATCAACCCGTTAGATGGTGGTGAAGCAAGGATACGTTTCTCCCCCAATAGAAAAGCATACATTAACTTACAAGAACCTGATCTAAGAACATAGCTCCCGGAAAAGTTAGTTGTGGTTAGTTTACCTCTGTCTAACGAAAAAATTAAACGATCTTTGCTTACGTATTTAAAAACATTATCAAGTATCACCAAATATTTTTTAAAAATTTTCTTTCAATATTTTGGCTTCCAGAAAAATATGATTTTCTCAAAAACTGTTCAATAGATCGGCAAAATTTTAGAACCAGAAAGTGCGCGAGATCCGGGGCCATGACATTTATTTCAGACATTTTTTCGATTGTATACAAGGTTTTTCAATTATATACAAAAATCTAAACGACGATGAAAATCGTTCTGTTCGCTATTAATTTATTAGCCGTAAATCAAAATTCGTGAATAATATGGCCAATTGGTTTAAACAGTGTAATAAGCCACATCGTGAGCTACAATTTTTGTATTTACGGTATTCGTCTATCGCATACGCTGTTCGAGATATTTAAAAAAAATCCAAATAAAAATCACAATTTCTCGCCCCAATCGAGACGCGATGACGTCATTGATTATTACGGCGTACTGCATGGTTTCAGAAAATAAGTATTTTCTTGAAAACCACTTCCTCTATTCGAAAAAATCATACACCGGGAAACGTGGGAGATCCAGTGCTATCACCCCTATTTCAAACATTTTTTGAATTATATACAGGGTGTGTCGATTTTTGCCAGAAAATCTAAAAGTTCCTTAAAATTTCCGTTTTCGTGGGTAAATTATGGGCGATAAATGAAAAACTGTTAAAGATGTGATAATTTGATTTGAACAGTATCGTAAATTGTGTCGAGAAAGAGTTTCAGGTTTTGTATATCATACAGGGTGCGCGAGATATTTAAAAAAAAACATTACAAATACCTGTTATTTGTACAATTTACCACAGTTTTGCCGTCACTTTGAAGTTCGGCGAGACTTAAAAGATGCATGGGTGTATGCATACTAAAATTACATCGATTTTGGGAAAGTTCCATAGTGGTCCGCAAGAGCACTATAGAAAAACAATGCGTCCCTCTAGGACAAGCAACCGCGAAGGGCCACCTTTTCAAAATAAAAAGCTGCTTCGCGCTACGCGCTACGAACTTGCCCCGCCCAGCGACGATTTTTCGAAGGCAATCTTGTTCAATTTGCGGCTTAATCGTTTTCTTATATTTCCTGTAATTCTTGTACACTAAAACTTATACCCACACATTCTTCGTAGCTATTAAAGTGTACCTAAAAATTCTGTTTAGTAATTTCTGTAAGTCTCTTATCCAGTTTGTTACATGTAAAATATATAGGATTCACTGTTTGTCTAAGATCCTATTGGGTCTTCATATTTGCCACATTTGTTGTAATTTCGTAAAAGAACAACGTATTGAAAGTACAAATTACATAAGTTTGTAAGTACGGTACGGAGATATTGACACCAAAAATGAAAATAACAATGGCACAGAGAACTGACTGTTCTGTGACAATAGTAATCACTTATCTTGGTATTGCCAATTATGTTCGAATTTCAAAGATTGATGTTGCGTTCTTATAAAAATTAATTAATTTTCCAGAAAAATTACAGCAATGTAGCAACTTAGACAGTTGGGGGGTGACGCATGTGCAACGCCTTCTCTACGAAAATATCATAGCTACCTGCGACGCATCAATTTTTACCGTAGTAGGGCTACTATATTATCTTATAGCTATATGGAAGAAACTAACTAAAACACTTCCATTTAGAGAGCACTGCAGAATATTGCAACTGCAACATTGCTTTCAAGTTGTCAAGTTGTCCGCCCTATTTAACGATCCCTGTGTTGGAACTTTTCATTTTATTTCTCTCTTGCATTAGGAAACACAGTAATAGCGGGTTTGGCTTATCGCTGTCATTGCAATGTTTAGTTAGAAACAAACATTTGATTTTATCACTACTTTCGGTTAATAGATTGTTTTCTTTTTCGTTTTCATTTTATTTGTTACTTTCCCACGTTCCATTATATATATATATATATATATATATATATATATATATATATATATATATATATATATATATATATATATATATATATATATATATATATATATTGGAGCAATACTAAGAAACCCAAAACAAAAAATTACTCTGGAAAACCAAGGAGTATACAGTGTAGCATGCGGATCGTGCAGCCTGACGTATGTGGGACAGACCAACAGAAGGATTTCAGCCAGGCTCGAGGAACATCGTTTAGCCTTAAGAAACAAACAAACAACATCTGCTTTGTTTCAGCACCAACATCAGACAGGCCATAAAATTGATTTCGGCACTTGCAAACAAATAGCTAATATTCCTGATTTTAGGACTAGGATTATACGAGAGGCCATCGAAATAGAAAAGTCCGGACACCTCAATACGAGAGACGACGCTCTGCATTTATCCAACACGTGGAGAACGATAATCAAACAGCAGAGCGATGCGCAGCAGCCAACGGGGACATCGCAACTACGATCGGGCGAAATTAACAACGCGACAATTCAGGGGGCGGAGCCACCTCCCCCCACGCACAAGCAGCACCGTTACCATCTCCGGCGTAGAGTATAAATACCGCACGCACCGCCGATAACCTCCCAGTGTTCGAAGTGTTTTCGGAGCGCGAGCATTGAAGATGCCAAGTGAGATTTTGGCGAAACGTCTGCAGGATTCCAGTCGGATGCAGGATTTGCAGGATTCCAGTCGGATGCAGGATTCCAGTCGGATGCAGGATTCCAGTCGGAGTTCAACGAGCGAACGGATGATATCCCGGAGTATAGTGTCATCATATATATATATATATATATATATATATATATATATATATATATATATATATATATATATATATATATATATATATATATATATATATATATATATATATATATATATATATATATATATATATATATATATATATATATATATATATAATTTTTTAACCGTTTTATACAGTTATCAAATTCATATTTTTCATTTCATAGAAAGAAAGGTCCTTTTTCGCGAATTTCATTAAAATTAGAATTAGCTAAAAATAAATTCAAAATCGTCACTTCAATATGATTATTGTTCAAAATTCGAACATCAGAATCATCATCATCATCATAATCATTATGAATTGTGGGATACGGCACAATATTCTCGCCAGTAAATTAAAAGTGGAAAAGATAATATTAATGATTTGCAAAGTTGCAAAAAGGAAGTCAACTGCGTATTCAGAAAAATGGAGGCAACAGTTGGCAGAATATTCCTAACTAATAAATTATTGTTTATATACCGAGTGACACAAGAAAGTGGGAAAGCTATAACTTTTAAACGGCTTGAGATAGCAATTTTAAATGTTGCACTTCCAGTTTGAACGGAAACGGCAGTAACTTCCGAATTTTAAATGGGACAACCTATATTTTTTTGCATTTTTGGATTCAGGAGATCATTCTACGTAGGATAGGATGGTTTTTCTCTTTTTTTTTAATTATTATCTAACTTTTGCAAATTGTGTCTAGGAGGCTGTGACCATCATAAATACTATTTACCGGGTCACCTGATCATGTGAAAAATTGTAGAGGAAACATTTCTTTACTGGCCTAATGGCAAATAGCATTTAATGTCATGAACTATTAATTTTTTTGGATAATCTAGTTTTTTCAAATCGCACCCAAGTGGGAACACAAACTTTTTAAAACCGATGCTTTTATTGCAATATTTTGACACCAAAATTTTAAAAAATAAGCTCACAGGAAGGAAAAACCAGATAAGTAAATACATTTTTACAAAAAATAAAAACAAAATATTGCTTAGTGTCATGATTGAAAATTCTGACAGTTTATACATTTTCAATTTTTTTTTAATACTAATGTGCTTTTTTCTTTCCGCTGCATGAGCATCAGTTTCTTCTGCATTTTTAATCTTACCGACTTGAAAATTAATAATGGACATTGGACATTCAAGCTATATTAACCCCCCAAGGATTCCAATTTTTAGTGCAAGTGAAAATATTATTCTTTTATCGAATTCTGGACAGTGACAGCAATTGTCATGATCAAATAAAAGGCGTCGCGTTGGTGTGACGTTATACATTTTGAACATCTGCATAAAAGGACTTTTCATAAATAATAAATCTACGCAAAAACCCCTAAAGCTTTTGCATTAAACCTTTTTTATTTAATGAAAAATACAAAAATTGGAGGGGATGACATTATATATAACATAATAATGAAACATTTTTTCCTTTCATTTCATTTTAATGTTATTGTTGTTATTGACTTACTTGTATTTTTTCCCTAAGTAGACTGGCCAATGAGTTCACCGACGTGACGGAGTTTGCCGGCGAATTGCTGTCTGAAAATTCATCTTGTCCGGGCGGGGTTAACATCCTCGGGCTCAACACCGATTTCCTTCGGGCATTTCTCGTGTGCCCGCTGCAAAAATTTTAATTTTGATGGATCGCGACGGCTACGTCAAACGAGCACGCTAGAGAAATCGCGGCGTCTGAACAAGTGTCCCTTTTGAAAGTCCGTTAACTTTTCGAGACTCGCTCATTTATTTAACTTAATGTAATAATAAAATCATTGGAAGAGAGATGACCAACATCGCGGCATACCGGATGCGTCTACTACGTTTAAGATTAACGTCTGCTATAGTTTAGTTCAAAATATACCGTAAACATTTCGGCTACTACGAAACTCTTTCAGATTTGTGAAGTTTCTAAAAAATTTTACACCAAAATCAGATTGGAGAAGAACTAATGAGAATAAATAAACATTTTATTATATAAATACGGTTCATCCAGACTGTCAAAATTAACCCTGTTGCCAAGCTGTGAAGGAAATTTCAAAATCTCTTCTGCTCAAGAAATGAAATTCCATCAAAATGGTCTTATAATATCAATAATACAATAACCTATTGTAAAAATATATATTCTAAGAGGCTATTTCAGAATAGGGTGGAATAATGAAATTCGCCAAGAAATTTTAATTTTACTGTTAATAATATATAGGCTTTGTTATCATTTTTGACCACTTCGCGAATAACTAGAATTGACCGCTTTTGAATTATTTTTATCGAGAAAGTGGACTGTCAGAAGATAAGTTCACCCTATTTACCTATAAAAAATAAACACCAATCTTAAATGAGATTTTATTTTATTAGATTTAATTAATTTTTACTTTGAAAAACGTGTGCCTGTGAAAGGCATAACCGTAAAGCGATCAAATTGTTTTCCGGAGGCGAAAATACTTAAAAAGTGTAAAGCAGTACCGAAGAGAGCAGAAGAAAATATTTTACCCGGATGAGATGTGGGTTAATAATGTATATTATAGTACCAAAAATACGGTAAGACCAGTGTTTTACAAGCTGTCATGGAAGGCGAGTATCAAGGTACCTCCGGGTAATCATCCATACCACACCAGCAGTACCGAAAATAACCGAAGAACAGCTTTTACGTTGATGAGCTGTGGGTGGATGAAGATTACATAGCCTTAAACTATTAAAATAACTGGAAAATACGACGACCAAATAGCAGAAACGATTCAAAAACCAGTTTGAATGGGTGGCCAATTGACTCCAGTAATAGACACCGATATAATTCGAACCAAACTATATCTTCTGTCAATCACCATTTTATTTTTCGAAAAGTCAAAACGACAGATTTATGTTTTCCTAAATTAGGTTGGCAGCTGAGATGCCGAAGTAACTACATCAATTGTACCATCTTCGTTAAAGCGAGATCATCTTGTATTATTTATTAAGCGTTCTCAGAAAGACACAAGGCACAAGGCATCCGACTGCTTGCCTATCTGCTGTTGCAATAAAAATGCTATTGTTGCAATTAATTTTTTTAAGAAAATGAATTTAGGGCCTTAGAAGCCCTTCTTAATTGGTCACTCGGCACACTGTTCACCTTCAGAACCTAAGAGTAATACAAAATGCTTACTTAAAATTATGTTCAAATATACAGAAATTTTACTCTACTACATACAGTACAATGTTAGTACAAAACATTTCAAATTATCGCTATAAATTTATAGAGCTGATATTAGTTATTCAGTAGGTTGATTATTTACTTGTTTTTAAATTTTTTAATGTTTAATTAATATTAATGGCGTTTATAATCGTTACTCGTGCGTTTTATCATACAAAATTCACAACATATTCTGCGAATTACAATTAACTAAGGGATTGTAAAGTAATTAAATAAGACAAGAAAATCGGTATACCAAGAGTCAGAAGATACTAATATGAAGCTGATGTAAAACTCTTATGGTTTGGTATCCCGTCGCGTTTCGTTTTGAATGCCGGTAATTGAAATGGACATAAATACATTATTGACTGTAATGGAGGCACAAATATATAATGTAATGTGCACCATTATCTCGTTAACGACAGTAAAAAGTAAACTGAACCGCCAACCAGTGTTACAAGGGGAGAAGTAGAAATTGAGGAATACGTAAGTTCATGGTGCCGTCTAGCCTAGGTAAGAATTTTAAATTTGATTTAGTGAGCCGAACTGAGACTTGGCCATAGGTCGACGAGAACATTCCGAAGTAATGGCGTATGATTTACTTATTACTGAAGGTGAATGTTTCAATAATTCTGAGCATAAAATTTATTTCAAAATTATATACAGGATTATTTACGTTATATGGTACGGAATATTTTGGCCAAGGTTTTGTAGAAGTTTCACTATTAGGACACGCGACGGTCCATTATTGTTATAGTTTATCTCATTCTTCATAATGTTGAGTTTCGGCGGATCCTCCCCAATAAAACTTTAACGATAATATTACCTATTGTTATTGGGTAAAGGCATTAACAAAAAAATTATTCTTTCTTGAGTGACAAGGCAGGGGTGGGCCAGGTATATTGCTGTCCTTCAGATATATTTTTTGAGTGTTGACCACTTATGGCGGTGCTGAATAATCGTTTTTACTATGCGAAAAAATTATTTTAAATGTCGGGTCGAAACTTTAATCAGTAGAGACAAGACGCTTTAAAAGAAACCTGTTTACAAAACGCCAATATGGTCAATAAGGCGATTAATAGTGGAGAATGGAAGAAACAGTATATTATGCAACAAGTGCGGTAAACGGCATTTGACTCACGAGTTTATTTGCTCCCAAACTCGTACGTTAAAATCCCGGAAATTTCCGAAGTGGCTGGGATCCGTGGGAAACGAAACCGACGTGGAAAAGTGACGCGTTGCGATGTTCAAACTCGCCGTATGGACCTAATAAGAAGGAAAATATACTGTCTTTATCAAAGCAAAGCTGGTCCTGCTTTAGATAAACTGAAAAAGAAGCTAGAAGAAGATGAAACCAATATAACTATAAGGCGTGTCACCCTCCATAGAGTTGTCCGTAAAATGGGATTTAATTACCGCAATAGATCCTTAATTTACCTTAATGAAACATACGAAACATTATATCCAAAGGATGGGTTGATTCCACTCAAAACTGTCAAACAAAGGAAAACGCATCACCCTAATACCAGCTGGGTCAGAAGACAAGACGTATTCATCCCAAACTGCTCGCTGTTGTCTGCAAAGAACATTACAGATTCCAACTTTGATTATCATGAGGATACAAGTGCCGAACTTTTTTAAAATTGGTTCCAAAACGATATTTATTCCCAATAACAGTGTTATTGTCGTGGATACCACAGCCGTCTGTAACAAGAATATTTATTAGAAAATAATATTTATTTTGAATTCAGTTACAAAAAAGCGCAACTTCAGAAAATCCTAAATTCATATGGAATTAAGAAACAGAAACAACATAAATTCTATAATTAATCTGAATGACGACTCTGATAGCAAAAGCAGAATGAGATTGAGACATTTAGAATAAAAATGTAATTATGTTTAGATATTCCTAGCTATGAATTTATTGTATATATTTAATGTCATTGTTTTTACCAGAACCTTTAGGAGTCCGTCCCTAATGTTCTGTCCTTTAATACCTACCGGGCCCGAGTTTTATTGCGGTCGGCAGGTAACTTCCATAATTGCGGACAAAAGCCAGCACGATGAAGATTGAGACAGACTATATTTCTTAAAATGACCGTCATGTTATAGTGGTTGTCCCAAGAGTTTAGCAATACATCATACATTATGTCCCAATTGTAAAAACATTCGCAACTTATACAGAGAGGCCAAAATTTATCCTAATCTAAAATCTAAGAGGTCTCTTTAATTCGATTACATGCTATTTTTTTAAATTATTGCTGGAATGGGAAAATCCAGGCGGTCTAGTAAAAGTCATCAATGAAAACAACTAAGAAAAGTTTACTTTTTATAACTAGAAAACGTTTATATACAACTTTAATTAAAGTGGATTTTTTTCAATGACTAAATACTTGAGAAGTATAAAGCAGCGCCGAAGGGAATAGATTTTTTTTTATCTTGAAGACACGTGGAATAATCAAGCTTCTATAGTACCAAAAATGTGGAAAACCAAACACATATCCGGTGCCCATAAGGGATGTATACTCTGTTTCTGTAATCGGAGAGAATTATAAATCATTATTGAACTGTAGAACTTAATGATCTTAGTTTATGCTGATAATCGAGAGTGGCAGGTAGGCAGACAGGTAGTTGACGCACCTTTATCTTAGTATTTAAAATCGGAATTATAGTTACTTTTCGGCAGTTGGTGGTAAAGTCCGTTCTTGAAAATGACTGAAGACATGAATGCCGATATTTTTGAAGACTAGTTCCAGCAAGTGCTAGATCCAGACTCTGCTATAGACATGAATAATGACAAAAAAGAAAATATCCGAAAAACTACTCACGTCTTCTTGGAAACAAAATAATAAGCAGCAATTTCCAAAAAAATATTCTGAAAAAGAGCTACTGGAGATTGTAAATATGAATCGCCTTAAGACGAAATATAATCTTAGTACTGTGAAAATTGTGAAAAATGGAGTAAGTGGGATAACATGCTAGAAAATACTGTAGAGACCCTTATTATTTTTCTGGACTTCAACCACTATAATTGATCTAACATGATGGCTAAAATTTCCAAATAAATTTCTGTTTCTAATCAATTCATTGTGAATAACTATTGCATCTCTTTTTTATGCAAATAAAAAATTCTGTAAAATTTTATTCTGTTATGAATAGCAGATGTCTTTGCTGTACAGTGTAAAAACTATCTTAACGTTTTTTACAAATTTGTAAAGTTTGGGAACTGCATTAATTGACTCGAACTTACCAAAAAAACAAACCTTGCAGTTCGATTTGCCGTAGAACCACTTAAAACGCAAAGTATAGAAGGTGGGCCGCTCTGTACAGCAGCCGCATAATCCTCTTATCGCTCATATAGGTTATTTAATTATCAAAGCCAATATAGTCGATGGGAGATTATACCTTTTAGGGCGTTCCAACTCATCTGTCCAATTAATAATTGCTTTTCTATCCATTACTCCAGCAACGCCCGATTCTCTAGCACATTCTTCCCAAAAGGAAGCGTGACTGCATTACGTACGGGTATCGGTAGGCGCAACCTCGAATTCACTAAGCAAACTGTTTCGACTTTTGTTTATTGATCGTTTCACTTATCGCAAGACATGTTGGTTATATTGATAAATCATTCCTCGTATTGTAAATATCCACATCGGCCGTAATTTATGCAAGGTGGGCCTATATTTTATCTAGAAACTTATGCGTGATACAAAAAAATTAAAATACAAAAGATGTTTCTATTAAAATGACCTTAATTTTTTTTGTTTTCCTAATCGTGAATTTTTTATATACAGGGTGGTAAAACAAAGTTAAATTTATTTAAATAGAACAACCTACATTTTATAGTTCTTTCAAAGACAAATATATACGAGTATGTGCCTGTGATGCACCGTTATGTTTAAACCATCATTGTTGGGTTGCTTATTAACTTTTTAAACTTTTTTACATATATTATTTTTAAGGAAATATTTTTTTTTAATACGCGGTGTTGCCACGTTTCGCAAAATCATACTTTTCTCAATTTTCATAAATTATATAACATAGTACGGGTCTCTGATAAAAAAGATATAAATTATCAAGATATGAAACGAGGAATTAGCTCCTTATCAACTTGTTCACAACCGTTTTAGAGTAATGTTAAGAAGTCATATTAAAAACCTAATATTAAGCTTTTCACAATGTTGCCAAATGTATTATTTCTACGTTTAAATGTCTACGTGAAATGATTACAAAAAATTAACACTATCTACTAATGTACATTATATGCAAGTTAAATTAATTAAATTAGTATTTCAATATGTCCTCCGTTTTAAAATACAAGTAGTATTTGCTAATTCTAAATGGTATATAGCATTTGAGACGCAATTCGTTTCATTCAAATAGTGTATTCCGCCCGAACGCGTTGCGACACTTCCAAAACTATCGACGGTTTATCTTTGTAAACCATATCTTTCAATGTGCCCCAGAAAAAAAAGTCCATCGAGGTCGAATCTGGACTTCTCGCTGGCCAGGAGTTGGTTCGGTTTTGTCCAATCCACCCTCTGAAATTTTCGTTTAAAAAGAAAAGAAAATGCTTTCAGTACGATGGTAAGGAGCGCCATCTTGCTGCCAAATTAAATTTGGATGCTCTCTTTGGGAAATATTATTATGTATAAGTATAAATATACGGATAAGTACGGATGTTAAATTATACAAAATGTAAAATATGGGTTCCAAAATTATAGATCTCCAGATTGCGCACCATACTTTCACTGGTTTTCGCCCCTGCTTGTTTACTTCAAAAACACATTTTTTATTTTCTGAACTCCAATAATGCGTATTTTTTTCTATTAAATAACATCGTAGACGTTGTAAATATTCATCAATCATCAATTCATCGGTCCAAATTATATTTTGAAATATGTTATCTAAAAAATGCCTATCCATCATTATATTGCAAAACTCGCGTCTTAAGTTAAAATCTGTTTCCTGTAGTTTTTGTACTGGTGTGAATTTAAATGGCTCATAACTATTAATTTTAAAACACGTTTGAAGTGTGGATCGTCTTATGCTACTCCTACTTTTTTTCACTAAAAGACTGCCATTTGTTCGAAACTGCTGGTATATTTTGGCAAATAGTTTTTTCCTGGAAATCACCTATGAGGAAATTTGGCTCCATATTGTCTGAGAGCAGAAGCCGGACTTTTGTTATTGGAGATGTAACATTCTAATAGGTCGACTGTTTTCTTCTTCGTATACATTATACAAAATAGACTCAACAAAAATGCAACTTAATAAAATAAATAGAAAATAATTGAAGTCCGAAAAAATACGCTTAAAATATTATAATACACTGTACATATCAAAAAATCTGTTATGTTACCACAACCGAGAACTACTATTGTTTTAAAAGCTATCGCGATGTTCAGGTTCGGTGTTCAGATAGAGAGGTTAGTGCTCTTAATTCTCTCTCTCCCACTAACACGTGTTCCTATTTTACCGGTGAGTTATATTAACTAACTAATCAGCATACAAATTACAATCCATTAAAGAGAATTGTCCAAATGGACGTCTTTGGGGGGGATATCACCCCCCAACAAATTAAAAGAATTATAGGAGATGGCTCTCAAATTAATGAACTAGTTGAAAAGGAAATTATTTTGTATGAAAACGAAGATGCTGGCCCCTTCATAGTCTATATTGAATCCGCGGCGAAATCTGATCGTAATATAGGTAGATATAACAATCTTAAAATAGCAAGAAAAATTTTTAACCTTCATCTCAAGGACGTTAAAAAAAATCACAACAAAGGTAAGATATGAAGCAGCCAACAATCTCCTAAAAAACCAACATATTTTAGACAAAGGTTTTCATTCCATTTAATTTTGTCACAAGTAAAGGTATTGTAAGGAACGTAGATATAGATGAAGATATCGAAAAAAAATTTGAAAATATATGCAAATCTTCAGCAAAGATAATTCAAGCCAAAAGACTTAATCGTAAAATAATTGTAGATAACAAGACTCAGTATAAACCAACCGGTACTGTCTTATTCACATTTCGAGGGGTTCTTCTACCAAAGCACATTTACTTTTATGACCTTCCCCTTCCGGTAAATGTTTATATCCCCCCTGTCACTCAATGCTATAAATGCCTACTCTACGGACATACCAGGAAAAATTGCAAAGGAAGGGAAAAATTTTTTAATTGCGTAGACAATCCACATAGCTCAGACTTCCCCACTCAATACTCGTGTACCCAGAAATGTCATTTTTGCAGAAATGAACACAGAACTACTTCGAAAAGCTGCCCCGAATTCAAACGACAGCAAAACATTAAACGGATTATGACGTACGAAAACTTAACCTTCTATGATGCCAACAAACTATGCGCTAAAACCTACAATAATAATAATGAAGTATTTTCATACCAACCAAACGAATTCCCTTCTTTAAGAAATAATACGTTTAACAAGAATGAGAATTACCCATACAGGAACACTATATCCCCTTCTCAAAGACGGCTAGCAGACTTCACCAACAAAACTAAGAGAACCTACCAACAAACGGTCTCAGGGGAACCCAACAAAAAAAGACTGATCCACAAAAGCTATGACAGACAGTCCCATGACGACAATATTTACTTTCCTAATTCTAGACCGGAAAGAACACACGCTACAAATTCCCCTATATTTGACGACCCAATCTACAATCAACATTCCAGAACTACCAAAGAAATTAATGCCTCAAGTAAAAGTGCCCCTCAAGACATCCCTCTGAACTTACCCTCGACCAGTACATCTAATTTAAAACGATATGATGATAACCCTACTTATAGATCCATTAAGGAACTAGTCCTAAATTTACCAGAAGAAAAACAACATGAAATTAAAAACTTTATTCTTAACTATATGAACCTAAGTAATTATACGGATCTTGACGACCCTTGTTTTAATTAAATTTTAATATAACTAAATAAAATTCAATTAAAAAAAAATACTTCAGTGGAACCTAAGAAGTATCAATTCAAACAGAACGGAACTAATCTCATTAATCAGTTGCCCTATAAATGAGATACCCGATCTTGATATCTACAATTCTTTTATAAAGCTGGGCATCAAAGCCCCTCTTAACATATCTGCTGTAATAATTAAACCCAATCAAAAGATTACAGATATCATAATTTCCTTTTTAAACTTTAATAAAATTAAACTGTAACGTTATATCTATCATTAATATTTTCAGAATCCATTCTCTCCAACAAATCCAACCTTTATGCCCTCTTCCCCCCCATATGTTTGTATTACTAACAGATACCTCCCTTACCGAATAATTTACTCTTTATTGAGCAACGTAAATAATATGAAACATCTAAGGGTAAAAGTAGATAGGAGTTCCCAGAAGCTCTGCTCGTCAAGCTGAGGACTCCCCTAATGAGCTGGCAGACTGCCTAGTTGCAAAGCCAAAATATTGACAAGAAGAAGAAGAAGAAAGCTATCGCGATGATTACGTCAAAAAGGTCAAAATTGATAATACATATTTTCAATTTTGTGTTTGTGTTTCAACATTCAGGTTTCTATATATTTTTTAAAGACAATATTTTTTAAAGGTCTTTTTTCCATTATAGGACCTTATTTACAAGATTCTTAAATTATGAATGTAAAAGAATTTATGTATTATTGCAAAATGATTGCCAATTAAGCCAAAACGGTAAGTCGTATAATTGAAAATTCTATTAAAGTGGCTATTCGAAAATCCAATAATATGCAATTTAAGAAAATTGAGAAAAGTATCATTTTGTTAATAAGCAAAGCAACAATGATGCTTTAAACATAACCCGAATTCGCAACTAAATATCGTTGAATTTGTCTTTGAAAGGACTATCCAAAAATGCAATAAAATGTAGGCTGTTCTATTTAAAAAAAATGTAACTTTGTTTTACCACTCTGTATATAAAAAAGCGACGATTAGAAAGATAAAAAAAATAAAGGTAATTTTAATAGAAACAACTTTTGTATTTAATTTTTTTTTTGTAACTCCCGTAGGTTTCGAGATAAGGTATAGGCCCCTCTTAAACGGACCGCGTTATCTCAAATATTACGATAGTTTCAACAAATATTAATTTTCTTAAATGTCACTAAGTTTCACTGTTTTCACTGTCCACCAGGTGCAAAAAGTCCCTAATAAGATGGTTTTAGCTGAACATTGTTTTAATGTTTCATCAAATCAGGTCAAATTTACTGTGCTTATAGTCAATCGACAGTAACGAGAGATAAAATCGAAACGAACGTCTATCGCATTTACGAACGGATCTATCTGAGATTCACGATGTCTGATAGTGACTTGTAATCCATTTTAGAATTGAGTTAGATTAAATTATTTAAAACTTGGTTTCCAGGATACAAAAAACAAAGGCGTTAGAAACCAACTGATTGGTAGTCAATGGTCCACTGAACAATTAATTACAAGGGGCACTCCGTAAGGATGTTGTCTGTCGCCAACGCTTTTTAAAGTGTATGTGGATAGTCTTTCATTTCTAATAGCCATTTCTATGCCATTCGCTGAAAACTAAAATGTAATCATATTGGTAAAATAAAAAAAATTGCATTAATTACCAAAAATGGAATAATTAAATCCAGGCATTTTATTAAAAACTGATAAAAAATCTTTCAAAAAATGTTGTGCTACCAAATTTCTCGGAGAGATTCTGGAAAAATATTTATTCTACAAAAAAAGCCATAAGCAGCTTAGATTTTTGTAGAAAATATTTTACAAAATACAATATATTAACTTTTCCTTGTCTCTATATCTTGATAATGTTCACAAAAAAATAAAAATCTGCATAGTCTGTCCCAATCTTCGTCGTGTTGGCTTTAACGAAGTTATTACCTATTGTTATTGGGTAAAGCCATAAACAAAAAAAATATTCCTACTTCTGTGACAAGGCAGGGGTGGGACAGGTATATTTCTTTCTTTCTGATATATTTCTTGAGTGTTGACCATTTGTGGCAGTGTTGAATATTCTTTTTTACTGTGCGTTTTGAAAAAGTTATTTTACGTCGCGTCGAAATCATTTGTCGCTTGGTGCAAAACAGGTTGTGAAAAATGTGTATGAAATTGTAATCAGTATTGAACAAAAAGCTTTAACCTGTTTACTTACAAAAGGCAAATAGTAATGGAATCACCCAGATTACGCACTTATTTAATTCCCAATAAGTGTTATTGTCAGGCGTCTGCTATGCCCAAAGTACCAGCCTCGTCAAGTTCAAAAACTGAAATCCAGGAATGTTTCTTAAAAAATGATATTTATTTTGAATTCAGTTACAAAAAAGCTCAACTTTGGGAAGTCCTAAATTCATATACAGTTAAAAAACAGTATGTTTGCGATAATTTGGCTGGAAAAACTCAGAACAGCACATTATACAAAAGAACATAAATCCTATTATAATAATATGTTATAATATAATAAAATTGCAATTATGCATAGATATTTCTAGCTATAATTTATTGTATATACTTAATGTCATTGGTTTTTTATAAGTGTAATTTAATAAGATTATTCATACTTAAATAAACAAAGAAAACCTTGGAAAGTCCGTCCCCAATGTCCTGTCCTTTAATCTACCGGACCCGAATTTTATTGCCGTCGGTAGGTAACTTCCATAATTGCGGACAAAAGCCAGCAGGATGAAGATTGAGACACCTACCATTGTCACACGTTGGACAGCAATATCCAAACCATATAGGTATAAAATGCCTAAATAAATTATTTGAAATAAATAGCAAATGTACGGCAAACCTTCAAAAAAAAATGTTTTAAAAAAATATTAACATCTTTTTTGTTGAATAAAAACTACTGTGTATTAACTGGAACAATTTTTTAAAGATGAAAATATATAATAATGTTTGATTGGGTTTGATTTTCAATATATACATTTCTTAAATATTTTATTATGATCTTATATGTCTGTTTTTGAGTTATATTTTGTATGTTAAATTTTAGCTACTAAGTTTATTATGCTGATGATGACCATAATGGCAACTAATAAATGCTTACCGAAGGTGAAAACAGACCGAGTAAAAAATATATTTTTAATTGTGTGTTCAGAAAATGTTTCGCCTTATTGTCATTAGCTCTTGCTTTCTTTTAAGTAGCAACTCAGAGGAGTTTTAAGTAGCAGTTAAATGGCAGAATTTGTTAAATGACCACACTAATAAGCTTAATTTTGGGACAGTGTCCGTTTTTGTTAGTCCTAAGAGGCAGTTACAGAATATATAAAAAAAGCTTAATTATTGAACATTCCGGCATTTCAGTTTAGCTTGATCATTATCATCAGCACTTACTTTATTTTAAGTAGAAGACTTTGAAGCAACAGCTAGAGGCTGTTGCATTATCTCATTAATTTGATTAATTATTCAAAAGTCATAATTTTAAAAAAGTACTCGCCAGGCATTTTCGCTCAACCCACTATCGTCGTCAGCACTTACTTTGTTTTAAGTAGTAATCAAAAAAGACTTTTAAGCAGTAGCATGATATGTCATTTGACCTTACTAATTAGGTCATTTTTGTTTTTTTATTTTTATTTTATATAGCACGTGAATTTAAGAAGGCTTTTAAAAGGCAGCTAAAAGTAGAATATATTAAAAATGACCTTATTAGTTAGCTTAATGATTCGACGGTTCTTATTTTAAGGTGGTACTCGCATGGTAGTTTTGCTTATGCACATTTACTTTATTAATAAGTAGTGCCATCAGCACTCACTTTATTTTAAGTGGCAATTAACTCCAAGAAGACTTTTAAGTAGTAGTTAAATACAGCATATGTTAAATGAACTCTCTAATTTAATTTGTTTTAAACCAAACTACTCCCTTCAACGATGAAGTCAAAATTGTCTCTGATTATGCTTCGGTAAATAAAAGAATTTCCAAACCAAATAACTAACCAAAATTCAAGTGATCTTGTGTAGCATATTAAGCTTTGCGATACTAGATTTACTGCTAATTTATCACTCAATTAGTTCTTTGTTTTGGTTAATTGCCTATAAATATAATAAAAAATAAAAAGTGGGACACAATCTAAGGTTTTCAAAATTGGTTTAAAATATTTGGTGAATCGAAAGCTGCCTCTACCTCTAGCACATACTTCCAGTTTTTTGCACAGTTCTTTTCACGCAGTTTAGGTGTTTAGCAGTTTAGTTAGACTGAAAATGACCTTTCGCATACAGCCTTATCTTGTACTCTGCTTACTTCCGCAATAAAGAAGGAACAAAAAAAAACATCAGTAAATGGAACCAAATGGACCAAAAATTGGCTACTCAAAAGAAATAATTGTTCTCTTGTCACACATTGGATTGGTTTATTACCTAAGAGTGGATAAGGAAATTTAGTTGAACCCTGAGATTTCTTGCTACTGATAAAATATATGACGATTTCAAGTTTTCTATGATAATATCGCCTCAGACTTTGAGAGATAGTATTAGAGATATGTACTGCAATATTTGAAAACTAAAAAAAGAGGCTATGAAGATATGAAAATCAGTTTTTGTATTAACACTTGATAGGCATCAATATTTTTGTCCCTATCGCTATATTCTTTACTTTTTATTTTCCATAAACATGGAAAGTTTTTGTATAGTTCTATACATTCGCTTCACACTTGCTTACTTCGGTTCTACATTTTGTCTATTTAGTTTCTTTTATTAATGAAATCATCCAATGAACAGAACTAAACTCAGGCCAAATTTCAAGTTTTTTTGGGTCACCATAATACTGCAACTCTGTGAGAATATCGAAAAACATAACTTAGCTCTCGCTTAACCGCCATCTCCATGAAACTCACCACTACGCCGTATAGTTGATTGGAATTATTATTTATTAATAACGGTTATATTGCGTATTAATGACTTACTGGGTTCTCTGAATAAAGTACCAACCTTAACATTTCATCTTCTACCGCTTCATCGAGTAGGACCGGTTCATTTTTCGTATATTCAGTTCTTAACGCCATTTCACTGGGAAATTTAACAGGATAGGGAAGAGTGTACCAGATTTGATTTGTCACTATACTTCAATCACCACTAAAGCCGCTTGTTATGTTAAAACAATTTTAATGATCGCCCATTTTAACGAGTGTCGCACAAAAACCTGTAGTAATTGCGAAAAAATTGCATCGCATGTTCGCTAGTTATGCATCTATTTTTTTCCCATAATCGGTGTAGATTTTCACCGCAAAACGGCCACCACAAGCGACGAAAATTTAATACATAATTTTGCGGGAGTGTGTGCGTCTGTACCCGAGGTATTATTCTGAGCGATACTTTTAATTACTTTTATAATACTTTAATCTTATCAGGATTGTTTTTGCTTTTCGAGTGCTCATCGAGATCGCATTCCTCCCGCCCGCAAGATGGTCAGACTTCGATCCATCGGAATGTTTGCCTATACCATTAAATTAAGTACCCGCGTAGGATATTGTGCGGCATGCCTGGTGTTTGCATATCATAATTTGAACATGTCTCCAAAAAAAAAGGAGAAAATGTTCAATTTCATTTCATAAATATTTATCAATTTATTAACTGAAATGAACTTCACTCTCCAATCTTAGGTATACACCTGCAACCTGAAGCTGTCATTTTGTCTTTTTGGACTGACCGTTAAAAGAGTTGTGAAGCTAACCGCTACTTAAAGTAGAGATATACTCCAATTGCTGAAGTTCATAAATGTGCTGGAATTTTATTTACTTGGTAACAGTGAATTTTGATCAATTTCCGTTATCTTTTATGTAATCCTTCACTGAATCTTCTCCTTCCGACAGTGTATATATATATATATATATATATATATATATATATATATATATATATATATATATATATATATATATATATATATATATATATATATTGATGGCCCAAAAAGATCCAGTGATGATTTCAAATTTCAAGTTTGCCTAAAGCAATTCTGAAGTTATTTCTGGATACCCACCACCACTTTCCCTTAAGAGGTAGACCAAAAACTATTCTACAAAAATGAATAGAATTTATCCCAACTTTAAAAGGTTCATTTTTGTTATTTGCAATATTGGATTATTTCTCAAAAAACGTTATTTAAAATTCAGGAATATGATTACGCCCACTGGCGGCCATTTTAGAATTTTAAAAATAATATCCAGTATTTTTTCTTGTCCGCTTTGGTCATAAGTATTTTTATCTTAAGTTTTTAAGAAAATTACTTTTCGAGAGAGGGCCTTTTTAATTGACTACCCGATGGGCTATGTTTTTGTTGTTGTTGTCGGGTATTTCTGTTATTATTAGAGAAATAGAGCGGTGCGGTTTTCTCAATGTTGTGTTCGATTTTCGTACTCCGTTGTTCAGGTATAGGGTGTATTGTAAATACCCTGAACCGTAATAAGGTGAGCTAAAGTTTTTTTTTAAATCGAATACTCTATATATTTTTTACTTTGATTGCGCTTTTTATACGCTATTATTATTATTCAAAAAAAGGGCAGCGACACAATCAAAAATAATAATCATACAAAAAACTGCTCAAACGTATACGAATTCTTCATTTTTGTAATATATATACAAGTGGTAAATATTAGTTAAATATTACATTATCGTTACAAATGTTTATTACTGAGCCATGTTGTTTAACAATAATTCTCAGAAGATGACCAATTTCCACAATGGTTAAAAATGCATCTGATAGGCCATAAAATTAATAGGCATTTTTTTCTGGTAAACGAAAAATTCCAGGTGTTCATCGAAAATTTTAAATAATTTAATGGGTATAATCGGATTTTATATCGTGAATCATAAGAAATATACTGGGTTAGTCAAAAGTCGCATCTCGGGAAATATATGACTGAAATTTGGAATAGGAGGGGTTTCTAATTAAACTGGATCCAATGGTGACATAGACAGCGTTGCCAAACTTATGTTTGTTCCCTAAGCAAACAAACTTTTTTTATTTCAAGTAGAAAGCGTAGCACCCTATACCCAAATTGATTGACGATTGAATGATTTAATCAACAAACTAAAATGTGATTTATGAACGATATATTTAATAATTTTAAAGAATTGGTAGACTTAAATAACAATATATACTATTTAAAAACAAAGAAAAAAGATGTTCATTTTAATAAAAGCTCAAACTGACGTCCTTCTGCCACTTGACAGTGTCCTAAGCGATCTGAAATTTCCCTTGCGGTATTTTGTAGAGCATTCGGTATTATAGCTCCTATTTCGAGTCTTATCCGCTCTTGTAAGTCAGCCAAGATGTTGGATTTGATTTTGAACACTTTAGTTTCTAGGTGACTCCAAATAAAAAAATCTAGGAGGTTTAAATCCGGTGAACAAGGAGGCCACTCGATCGTTCCTCTTTGTTCGATCCACCGATTTGAAAACGTTTATTTCAAGTACTCTTTTATATGGGGAGGTGCCCCATCTTTCTGAAACCATATTCAGTTATCAATCATTCCTATTTCGCCATTTCTGATATTCGGATATAGCAACATTTATTGGAGATAACTTGCGTCCGCCAATTCAGTCGATTAACCAAGGAGGAGGAACTTTTATTTAAAATCCAATTCCATCCGTAGATCCTGATCATTTTCAGAGAATTCCTGAAGGAGGTGTGCCTTGTATGGCTTATACTAACTTTTTGCCAAAATTCTACTCGCTGATGATTAAGTAGCAAAAACAATTGAATTTGGGTATTGGTTATGTCACACGGAGAATACTTACAATTTTACGAGCAATCCAGAAATGGAATAAAAACATACCCTTTCTATTTAAAATAAGAAAGTTTGGTAGCTTAGGGAAAAATATTTGTAATAGTAGGACCGCCTGAGTTACCATTGTATCCATAAATTTCATATATTTCAATCTAAACTAATCTAAACTGTGGACTAACCCCGTATAAGCGAAACGTCAACGATAAACTCGTTTGTGTTTAATATGCTTTTCAAAATTCGAAGCAAAAACAATTCCTCATCATTAGCGGTAGAGGGACAGAATTTGAAATCATTGAAATATAATTGAACATCAAACAGAAATTTAAAAGAAATATTATGTAATAAATTTTTGTTATTTGTGATGGTTGGACTAGTTTTAATTTATTAGTGCTACAAAATTTTTGTTTAATATGCGGGATTGATCCCAGTCAATCAATGTCATGATCCTCATTACTGGATAATGTGTTCAGACATTTGACTGACAGTAATGACACAAAATATTTCAACAACGACTGAACTGGATAATAATTTTAAACTCTTCTCTTTTTTTTTTATTTTAAAAACTATTATTTAGACTAACAAATAATATATTCCAAGTAAAATTATAATTTCATTCAAGAAATCGAATACCGCTTCTTATCTGTTCGAATACCAATATTTTAGCACTTTATTTTCCACATAAGTTGGATCTTTGATAAATGGCACTAGAAGCAGCAGCTCGTAGCTGTTCAAAACCTACACGCACAGGCGCACACACACTGAGGACTTAATAGCGCGATAAGCAGAACGCTGAATAGCTCTGATCGACTGAAACGTGAGTCGTTTGTTTTTTTTTTCAAAGTCACAAGGGTGTTATGGGAATGGCAAACAGTAAAATTATTAAATTTGCACCTTGTATTTGTACGAAAAATTCACAAATTTCCTGAGAAACAATACGTTTTGAATCGAATTGATTTATATTAGTGAACCGATAATTGAAGAATTCCTATTTTTTAATATAATAGTACAGCGTGTCCTCCGTAATTATCGAAGTTACAAAGATGCAATCCCTACTTTTTTGATACTCTAAACATGATATAATCAGATTCTAAATAGCACCTACATTTCGTGAGCTACGAGAGAAAATTGAAAAATGAAGATGAAACACATTTTGATTTTTCATTGCAATTTTTTGGAAAACATTTCAAACTTAAAGCTTTTCCCTTTCCAGGACCGTCATCAGAGTTAGTTACGGTATTTTTTCTTATTTCCTTACAATAAAATTAGTTTTTATTGCGAATTAAATTAATATAGTGTCACAAAATATCATTTTTTAATTATAGCACTGTTATTGTTAACTCACTTTACAATCCTTATTTAAGTGTAACTGTCAGTTTGAAATATGCAATCCCTCTGTTAAAGAGAATATCAGAATACATACGAGGTGTGTGCAAAAAGTAAGGTGACTTTTAAGTTTTGTGAAAAAGTATTTATTTATTTAGCAAAATTATTATTATCAAAGTTAGCCTCCCAGATATAATACACTTGTACCGACGTTTTTTCCAATTTTCGAAGCACTTCTGGTAAGCCTTCAGTTCTCCCAGCGATTTTTTCTTTATCTCCTGAGTCGTTCCAAACCTCCTTCCTTTCATTCGTGTCTTGAGTTTTGGGAACAGGAAAAAGTCGCAGGGGGCCATATCCGGTGAATATGGTGGCTGAGGCATGACCGTGGTTTTGTCTTTGGCCAAAAAGTTAGACACATGCAATCATGAGTGAGGAGGTGCATTATGGTGATGCAAAATCCATGAATTGTTTTCCCCAATTCCGGACTCTTTCTTTGTATTGCTTCTTGCAAACGGCGGTTAGCTTCAAGCTCTTTATTAACCGTACGACCTTGTGGTAAGAACTCTTAAGGTAACACGTCACGATAATCAAAGAAAACGGTAGGCAAAACCTTGACATTTGATCGAACTTGACGTGCTTTTTTCGATCTTGGCGATTCTGGGTTCTTTCATTGGGGACGACTGGGCTTTGGTTTCGACGTCATAACCCATGATTCGTCACCACTTATGACCTTTTTGAGCATATCAGGATCGTCATTGACGTTGTTTAACAGCTCTTCAGCTATGCTCCTTAGAAGGTCCTTTTGTTCAAAATTAAGCGGTTTCGGAACAAATTTTGCTGCTACACGTTTCATGTTTCATAATATTGTGACTCTACAAACAACTCTATGGAGGGTGGCTATTGGTTTCATCTTCTTATAGCTTGATTTTCAGTTTATCCAACAAGTTCGATTTGATAAAGGCAATATATTTTCCTTCTTATTAGGTTCCTGGTCACTATTGTCCATACTGAGAGTTTGAAAATCACTATGATTATTCCTTTTCTTCAATTCGCAACTATTAATAATATCCCTTATCGACGATATTTGCGTTTTTGTAAGTAGACAGGTTTCTTTTAAATCTTGTTGTTGAATATTAAAGTTTCAAATTTTTTGTTATATTCTCGTAAAATAACTTTTTCGAAACGCACAGTAAAAACAGACTATTATTCAACACTATCACAAATGGTCAACACTCAAGAAATATATCAGAAAGAAAAAAATATACCTGGCCCACCCCTGCCTTGTCACTCAAGTAAGAACATTTTTTTTTCTTAATGGCTTCACCCAATAACAATAGGTAATAACATCGTTAGAGTTTTGTTGTTGTTGCGCCCAACAAAATTATTACGAACGGTAAACTCTTAATTAGCCAAGTCAAGCATGGAGCAGTTTCTTTAAAGAACCATAGGCAAGTTTAGTTTTATCAGTGCAATTAAAATAAACAAACAAGGTAAAAAGATATTTGAAGATTCGCAAATTGAATGTTGAAGGAATGTCCTTTACATTCGGCAATGAATGATTTGTGATATATTGTTAATACGGAACATACTGAAGAAAATTGGCGATATCAGGAAGAGAGCGAGGTGTGGCGTTTAACCTTTGTCAACATCAGAACCCAATTACAGACTTAAAGTGCAATCGATTTCGGTGTAAAGTCTGTTCATAGATATAAGAAAGTGCCTAACTGATACGAATTAAGGAAAGACCCGGGCAAGCTCTAAGACTGAAATATGGCCGACAGGTCCGTACTTTGCTTAGAATTTAATTATTTGGGGTGTTGTTCGGAAAGATACTAAACAATATTTATTTATTTATGTATGTATTTATGTTTAAATTATTCACATACTATATCAGTATCAATATCGCTATCATTGACTGTTCTAATTATTATTTGTTCTATATTAATTGCAATATGGATATACGATTGTTCTGCTTTTTCTATATGTTTAATATGTGAATTTGCCCAACTTTGTGCAGGGATGTTAAAAACTTCGGTTTCTATAAGGAGGAGGACATTGGAGTTAATACGGGGAAAAACTTTGTTAAGACGAATGGCAGATTTCAGTTGATCCCAAACATGTTCAATGGGATTAAATATAGAGTGGTAAAGTGGAAGCCTTGAAACTGTATGCCCTAGATTTTTTGCATAATTATCAAAATCGTATTCCTTTTGTAGCTTCAAGCTTTGTAGAAATCTTCGTGAAAATAAATGTCGAAAATGAGGAAGGGGTTTTAGTCAACTGTCTACTGTGATAACTTGCATTGTCCATTACAATGATGCTATTAGGAGAAATGTTTGGAACTAGTTTGTTTTCAAACCAACTTTCAAATAAATCAGCGGTGGTGTCTTCATGGTAATCCAGAGAAGAATCTTTAATATTTTTCACAGACAGAGAAAGTCCATTTGAAATCCAACCATCTTTAGAGCCAGCATGCAAAATAGTTATTCTTTTACCTCTTTTTGATGGCGCGTTTGTTTTACACTTATCAGTTGAGTCAACTCAACTCTTTTCCGGGGTATCATAAGTGTCGAACCAGGTTCCATCCAAGTAAATAATTGGCCTTTGTTGTTCTCTGTAAATCCTAATTTTTTCTTGATATTCCAGTCGCCATTTCCGAATTCTAAAAGATTCTACTAAAACTTGCCTTTTGTCAATTTTTTTAAATTTAAAACCCATATGTTGAAAACACTTTCATAAAGTAGTTCTGCCACATTTAACACCGGTTTCATCTTTTTCAAGCCTCCTAATTAAGATATCTAATGTAGCCACGCTTTGTTCCTCGTATAACTGGTAAATTTTACGCCGTATTATATCTTGATCACTCTCATCTACACTCCAGAAAATGTCAGCATCGCTTCTTTTTTTCCTCGCTGAAATTGGATTATTCACAATTTTCCATACAGTTGATGTTGGAATTTTCGTCAATGTGGCCGTTTCTTCTAAAGATGCTTGCTTGCTGGCACCACGTTCAATGAGAGATAAATAAACATTGATTATAACTTCCTTAGTCTCAATAGAATAGTGTTTTTTACATTTGGGCGGGAGCATCTCCTGAGATACACTAGACTCGCACATATTTTGCATAATACGCACACGATTCAACACACTCTGTATTACACACGAAATAGGAATGATTACTAATAAACTGAAACTAAGTAGTATACCAAACCAAAGAATATTAAACACAGGTAGGTATAAAATTTTTTTCTATTACTGACCACAATTTTACCTGAATCTAAATTCCGAAACTTTAGGTAATAATCTTGTTGCATTGTATGTTAATGACCACCCTTGGATAATCCCATTCAAAAGCAATTGGTCACTTTCTTATATCTATGACAGATACCAAAGTTTATTTATAAAGGTTAAATTTAATAGAATAAAAATGACAATTGTGGAACTAAGGTTCTTTTCTGACACTATGTATACGTATATTTATACCCTACTGAAATTTAATAAATATGTTACGAGATCAATTTATAGTTGTGGACTTTGTTTGATATTTTTATTATTACGCAAACTGTGGGCTGTTATTATTTTTCTCTTGAAAAGAGCCAAAAATAAATTTTTGCAGAACTCGTGTTTTACTTATTATTCCAAAAACAAATATTTCGCTAAAATTTATGAATGTTTATAATAAACATGAATTATTACTAAGAATTAAAAACGCAGGTTTACCCGACACTGGCGGCAGTTCCATCTCGAGGTTTTGAGTTGTGCAACTGGCTGTACCTTTCCTAGATTGGTTCTACTCTATCTGTGTGTTTTATAATAATTATTAATTATTTTTATAATAATTATTAATTATTTTTATAATAATTATTAATATTTAAGCATTTCTTCCCCATTTTCAAACCGTACTAATACATGTGGTACTATCTACGTGATAGATACACTCTATTTGTTGATTGACGTAATATTTTTTGTTATTCGTCTGATCTTTTCTGACTTACCTTTTACATACAGAAGAGTGAGAGCGTGTCTTTCTTTAGATGGTATTATTCAGTACGACATTTCAAGGGTGAAAGATTGAGATTTAGCATTAGCATTAGTTTAGTGGAAATTACTTAAGTTTACACTTTATAGCGGCCCGAAACTTTGTGTATTTAAAAATAAAGGCAATGAAACTTTAAAGTTTTTAGTTGCATTTAAATCCAGTTTTTAACCAATGTTACCTGCTGTCGCAGACAGTTCGTCATTGTCATATTGTCAAAATCTGTCAGATGCTATTAAATTTTCATGCGCACAAGATCATTCTGTACGAATATATCATAGCCGCTTATTGATTTCGTTGTTACTTACCGAATGTGGACGAATTCGTCGTCGTCCGAGCCGTTATCCATATTCGATGTTTCATCGGCGTCCTGAAACAGAAACGAATTCGATGTACCTCGCGATAGTCTAAAAAATGTTATTTTTTAAGGAAATCAGTGGCGTGTCACTGACTGACTATGAACAAATAATATGTTGGTTAATTAGGTCGCCACTACACTTTTTTTGTGATCTATAGCAAAATATCTAGTTTTTACTTACTAACTAATGTCTTTCAGAAAAAAAATATTACAAGACTGTTTTTTTTGTACTTTTACACTTTTAATGAAAAAACATAACATCCTAAGAACAATATAAATACTAAACGATTATTATTTAAAAAAATACCTACTATTAATAATTTTTAACAAAATTGTCTGTTAATAAATTTATAACAAAAAATAAAATAATAGCATTTTTGAAAAAACTAGAATCTAGAATCTAGATAAGTTCTTGAAAGTGTCTTCCACCACCAGCTCTTCCTCATATTGCCGCGCACTCTTTGAAATCAACCTCCAGTGTTTCTTATTAAAGCTCTACAGACAGACAATTAATTAAGTAAGGAATAAAAATGATGTCATATTAACGATATTGTTATGACAATGCAGAGAAGAGGTTTTTAATTTTTTAAGCGAAAACACATTGAAGTGAAAATTCAAGAAATTGAATTTCTTTAGAAACAATTGGAGATCGTGAGAATAATTTTTATTTTGAGAGATCAATATCTGCGAAAATAGACATGCGAAATTCCGTCACTAACGTATTTTAAAAAATTGCATTAAAATACATGAACTGGTATTACAGATATAAAGAAAAATAACCAAAAACTAACCAAAACTTCACCACCCCGTATATCAAAAGTTAAGAAGTTTAAGACATATGTGTAAAGTCTTCTTTTTAAAATAGAACCAAAAATCGCCCCCCTAATTATTGAGATTCAATTAGAAAACACCCTGTATACAGATATTCGATTATTAGACTTCATTATTGAATATTTGAATTACGATAAACGCTTATCGTTGTTGATTTTTATACAATTGCGATCGTAAATGAGGCAACTCGGAGGAGCAAATTTCAAATATTGATTTTCCATACCCCCACTATTAATTTTGGTAAAAAATTTAAAAATCTAATACTTAAATGGTATGCTATTGTCAAATATACATAAAGTACATTTTATTTTTTGTTTTTGCTGGTCCCTGAGTTATTCTTGTATACTGGCAGTAAATACGAGTAGAATATCGGATTTGCTACATCCTGTGTCAACACGTCAAAAGATTAAAAGAAGATTCTAATGGGTTAAATTGGTTAGGTATGGCACACAAACATAAATAAAGTGTGTTTGTTTATAGGCTGCGAATGGTAAGAGATCCAAAGAAAACTGAATTATTTCAGCAGATCCATTAGCTAACTTCATTCCGTTAAAGGATATGACATGTAGAGACAGACAAATCCCAGTTTTTTTGTATTTTACACCATTTAGCCTATGGCCTATAATATCAACCAAAATTACTCCACACTGTACAGTGTGTGTTTATGGTTTTACGTCGTATATTCCTTATTAATAACCTGCACAAACAAAAATGTCATTGGTATCTTGAATTATTGTAGATTTAAGACCTACTTTGTAGCTCGGTTATGCTTAGAAAAAAAACGCACTGGTCTGGATATAGTTTTTAGGTATGATCCCGAGGTGTCATTTTTTCATTTAATTGATATAAATACAGGTACAAAGCATATATCTATTTTTTGTCAATTTTTTATGGGTATGTCATAAAAAATATAGATTTTCTACACAAATAATTTATTTTTTATTTAATTTATTATCATTTATTACAGTTATTACTACGCCCCTATTTTATCCAATTTCTCATAATTGTCATATTTGGGGTTACCATAAGCCGTAGCAGAAATAAGGAGAAGGAAGAAATTAAAATGACAACTAAAGTATGTTATTAAAACAGAGATCTGTTTTGCATCGTCTACTTGTAAAAAATAAATTAAAAATGTATACTTTGCATTTGAAATACCCCATATTTGTGAAAAGCCCATAATAAGTCTAATACAAATATTAAAAAATATTGCAAGAACACCACTTTAGTTTGCATATGAGAAGTTAGGAATGGTGTCTTTCAAAATCATCATGTAACCAAAAATCCAAGATACATTTCGCAGGCCTTTATTAATAAGCGAGATACGTCGTGAAACCATAAAAAATGATACACACTGCACAGTCTTAATTGTTATTATTTATTTATTAGGGAAAGAACAAATAACTAAAGAATAATCCAGATTATCTCCCTAAGATTCAAAAACTAAAGCTTTCTTTTACATTTCAATTGCTCAATTGTGAAAGTACTAAACAAATATGAGGAAAGCCAAAAGGAAACCAATGAAATTTTTAAAACTTACTTCCACTTCCGACACGAAGCACGTGGAATTGCTGGAATTAAAGTTGCTGCTAACATTCGCCGGTATTTCCGTTCTCATATTAGAACTAATGATATCTACACCAATTGCTACCACTTAAACGGCCCGATGAGTTCTTATAAAATAAAGAAAAATGATCTTAAAAAACTATTTGTTTATGTTTATGGCATTTTAATGGCCTCGTGTGAACCGGTATCATACAGGTTGAGTCGAAATCGCATTCAATCTGGGATTTCAAGGTCATGGTTAATATCGGGTGTATGTCGTGTTACCGATTTTATAACCATCACGTTCTGCTCGATCCTATTATCATTAATTTATTAAAAAATAAGAATGTATTCGAGCAAAAGCTATTTAAATGTTTGTTCCCAAATCATCCCTTTAATACTTACATGTTCCATCTATCCACAAGCTTATTACTTGAATATTGTTAACTTTTTTTGCTGGTATCTTTTTCTCTATTTTCTATGTAAACCGTGTAAGCAATCAAAAGCTCACCCTTTCACCCCAAGAATGCTATTTTTTAAATATCTGACCTTAATATCTCAATCTAGGTTTAGGGTAACAACAGTGCCAGCATTCCTGCATGCCTAACTTATAATTATTATTATTAATTGAAAACTTTTTGAACTCAGGTGGCTTTTGCTTGATGAAAATCCATTTAAAACAATAAATAAGAACTAAAAGTTCAGATTTTCACGAAATTATATATATTCACTTGACAATTGTTTCGACAACACCGTGTTTTTATCAAAGTAATATTTACAAACTACCTGCTACTATATATACTGAAAAAAACCAATAAAACCTTAATTCAAGTTGTAATGTTGTAAATCTAATTGATCGTTAAGCAATGTCTCATTTTGTTCCAATAAATTTAGTTTTCTTTTTGTGGCCGTATGTAAAATATCAAAATTGTCATCAAACATGTGTTATTCTGTGTTTAAGTGTGTAGCATAGTTAGAATCTAGACTATTGTTTTTAAACGCTCTTTTATGTTCGTTAATGCGTTTCTTGAAAGATCTACCTGTTTGTCCAATATAAATTTTAGGTCAAGATCCGCATTTCAACCTGTGGTGATTTTTAAGATTTTTATTGTTTTTTAAAAATTTTCCTATTGTGTTGTTAGTACTGAAAACAATTTTTAAACCACATTTTGACAAATGTTTTGAAACTTTTTCACTGGGTTGTGCTATGTATGTAATTGTTTTAAATTGTTCGCGTTCTGTATTAGGTTTCGGATAAATAGAGTTTACTGTTATCTGGATTTGTTTTTTTATTTATAATTTTATCGATAATGGACGGATTGTAGCCGTTGTTCAGTACAATTTGTTTAATGTTATTAAGTTCTTTGTTGTAAATATTATGTTATTTTGAGAAGCTTTGTTTTTAATAGATTTTACTTGTGATATTTGTTTCAAAAAAATGTTGGCTACGGGACTAGATTCTAGGTAAAAATGTGTATCTATGGCAGTTTTTACCCCTTTTCCATTATACATTTTGGACCCTTTTACAGGGTATTTCAGTTATTTTTAAAGAAAGGAAAGCTTAAATGATTTTCAATTAATGTAAAAAATAATATACAAGGTGTTCCAGAGCCAGTAAAATTCAACGGAGATACGAGGGTGGTCCCAAAATCGATAGTTTTGGATTTCCCCCTGTATCTCAAAAACCGAGAAGCCCATGATAATTTGTTGACATCCTGAATTAAAAAGAAAAAATAACGAAGTGTCGCGGAAACCGCACTTTTTATCTTAAAAAATAAGCGAATATACTACAAAAGTGACCAAAATAGGATACCCAGTACGGTGCGTCACAAAAAGCGCAGAATTTCACCCTGTATCTCGGGAACGAAACAAGGTGGCATAATTCCGTTTTGCGCCATTCAAAGTTCCATGACACCCTGACATAAGATCGCGAAAACCGCAAAGTTCCATTTCTGCTGGTTGCCGAAAAACTATGTGATTAGCAGCAATTTTTTTTACAGCGTACTTTATTTAATGCTAAAATAGATATATTAGGTACGAAATTTAAAGAAGTTTGTCAATGTTTTGCATGCTATCAAAATCCTCATGGTGTATTTCCTCACCTTAGACATCAAAAGACTCGAATTTTCACTAGCGTTCGCAAAAACACTACTGACTGGCAGTAGTTACGCATATTTTACGGATATTTTTCAAATTTGAGACTTGCCTGTGCCTGTGCGCTTCTGACCATTTGTAGTTCATCCAAATTAGGCAGGGAAATGCTATTTCGTCTGTCCAAGCTGTCTCGTCTCTTACCGCCATTGTTTCGGGTAGTAGTCGTCCCCACTCTAGGTGTGCTTTCGTCATCCAAATCATCGTCGACGTAAGGAAGGTGCTGCAGGTTCTCTTGGGAAGGTCCGTCCACGACGATGGTGGGTACGTCGTCGCCGTTTACGAGGTTTTCCTTATCTCCCTTGGCGCGTCTGTCGTACGCCATCTTCTATTCTGTAACGGTTAGGTTAATCGCTGTTGTTCAACATAAAGAAATCGTACACAAATATGCAAATTTCTCACAAATAGCTTAATATTTATGACAAACAATTACGTTCCACGCGAACCAAGAGCCAGTGGCGTGGTATACGAATTATACCATTATTTCATTATGTTCATATTGTTTCAAAAATCAAAAGGGGGATATCGCGCTATAAAGATGTTGGAAAAATAACGTTTCTATTTTTTTTTATCTTAAAAACGCTAGAACATTAAATTAAAGTTATTATAAAAACGCACGTTTTGCATATATTTTTATTTTTTTTTAAATGATTGGAGAGGATTCCTGGCTAAATTTAAGAAAAACTTTATGCATTGGCGTGGAACAAATAAATTTCGATAGGCTGGTTAATTCGAAACTTTATTATGTGCTGCAATGTTTTCTTAAATCTCACTGTTTTTAAATAAAAATTTAAATTGGCTGCTGTCAAACAGTTGTATTTTGTACCAACCATTTATCAATCATCTTCTAAACAATTTTATTTAAAATATGATTTATTAATAAATTAAATGAAATTAATTGATCTAAAACACAATAAATAAACAAGACACTTAAGGCAATAGAAAAATTCGAATGTGGTAAAAATGCCTGCTTTGCCGATATAATACGCTGGAATATGCCGGGATTATTTATTAAGACGTTTCCATAGGCGATTATGTGACTTCTTAGTTGTTTGATATCTTGTATTGAGATAGTGTAAAGTAATGTCTCATTTAAGTCACATGTCCCGGGACCTGTGGAGGATATTCTTAGAATATATTTTAGCATATATGCTAGGGATTTACTGTAAAATACATCCCAGGGATATAATCTGAAAGGACAGCTTGCGGATTGACTGTACACGATATAATAATAATAATAATCAACTTTATTTCACATTGTGTCATAAATACATTATCTAAAAATAATATACCAAACACAAAGGATATTCTTACAAATTTCAATTACATCGTATTAATTAAACCATTATTTAAATATTAAAGAAAAAATCTTCTATGGAGTAAGGTTCTAACTCTATCAATAACTTTTTTATTGTATATTTAAAGATTTTTAGATTTCCAATTGATTTTACCTCATTTGGTAATTTATTATACAATCTCAGGCACATGTAATAAGGACTCCTTTCAGTTAAGGTAAATAGAGTAATTTACATTTAGGGTTCTGGTATTATATCTATGAAATATCTGTAGTTCGAAGTCCTTTCGATTTTTAAAAAAGAATGTCAATGCTTCATAAATATATAAAGCATATACAGTAAAAATACCTTCAGCCTTGAACACCCCTCTACAGCTCTTTCTAAATTCCATTTTTTTGACAGTGCGAAGAGTCATCTTTTGAACCACGAAAATTTTCTGTATTTGACCACTACCAAAAGATAATTCCATACCTCATGCGCGACTGAAAGTTTGCAAAGTACATAACTTTTAAAGTTTCCTTATTCATATAATTTGCAACGACTCTAATTCCATAACAAATTGAATTTAATTTATTTAGCAGATAATCAATATGTTCAGACCAATCAAGAAATTCGTCAATTTGTAAACCTAAGAATTTAGTGCTATTTACAATACTAATATTTTCTTTACCTATTCCTATTCCTAATGGTATTTCAACTCTACATAATTTAGCTCTAAACATACTTAAATTCGTTTTCTCTTTGTTTCAATTTATTTCCTAGAAACCAGTCATAAGCCCTTGTAAAAATATTGTTGGCTTTATCACTAACCTCAGTGAGATTATTTCCACCTACAAGCAGGTTGGTATCATCTTCATAGCATATTATGCTCTCTTCTTCTGACTGTGTTACGAAATACAAGTCATTCACAAAAATGGTAAATAAAATTTCACCAAGAATACTACCTTGTATACCACAGATATCTTCTAAGTAGATAGCCTGAAGATAGCCCCATGCGCCATAATGGGAACATTAGAATAGAAACCTAAAAAGTTAAATTTTGAACAACTGAGAATGAACCTACTTCAGCCTTGTTTATTATTATTTCTGAAGAAATAATAATTCATGTAGGTAAAACTTTATGATAATATATAACATAAGATTTGATTAATTTTAAGCTGAACGAATGATAATCAGTAGGGACAGGGTGCCTTATGTAAATGCGCAACTCGTCGTCGGCTTTGGAACGAGTCGAGAAATATAGATACTTGGGTAGTTGGCTGTATGACGATTGGGACAACGACAAAGAAATCAAAGCCAGAATAGAAATAGCCCGGAGCTATTTTCTCAAATTTAAACATATACTTACCAACAGAGACACAAGCCTGAACCTAAGAGGACGATACGTCGAGTGCTATATATGGTCCGTTCTATTATATGGTATGGAAACATGGACGCTCAAAATAACATCAATTAATAGATTAGAAGCGTTTGAGATGTGGACTTACCGCCGTATGCTGAGAGTATCATGGGTCGAAAGGGTTACAAACGAGGAAATTTTGAGAAAAATGGGCAGAGACAGAGAAATTCTATTACACATAAAAAAACGAAAAACGGCCTATTTCGGACACATAATGAGGAACCCAAAATATCGGCTTCTCCAACTAATCGTCGAGGGTAAGATAGAGGGCAAGCGTGGCGTAGGAAGGAAACAAATGTCATGGCTTAGAAACCTAAGGGAATGGACTGGCTTGAAAAATATCGGGGACCTTGTACATACAGTAATGGACAGGGTGGCATACGGAAATGTGATCGCCAACATCCAATAGTAGTGGATAGGCAGCTGAAGAAGAAGCTGACCGAACCATTGTTGTGAAGTCTACCAACATCATGCCTTGTATTTATTAATTTGGTAGGTCAATGAGATAGGAAGATCAGGCGGCGGGAGTAGTTATGAGTTTGTAAAACAAGCTGATTTCAAATGATCTTGCAATTAAATTTAATTGGTTGGGCATGAAGAAAAAGGAGCAATTTTCAAAATTAAAATTGGCCAAATTAATACTTGGTAAGTAAATATTATGTTTTTTAAAATAAATAGGACGGAAATGTAATATAAATAAAGTATAAGAAATATAATTTAATAAAATATATATTATGGTGATTGCTTACTTGATACTTTTTTTTAAGGAGTGATTGCTGGATCGAGTTAAGATAAAACTGACTTTTTTGTAACCTATATACGTTTTAGATTACATCTCTTTTTTGATTCTAGACTTCTTTTCGTATCTTATTGCTTAGTGTTTGAAAACAAAAATAAAATCCACTTTCTCTTTATGTATTTTGAGCAGTTAAATTTAGGCATACAAAACTAAATTATTTTTTTATTTAAGTAAGCAATATTAGACAAAATCTCAATGAACAAAATTATATTTTTAGTTATATGGTATAGTTAGTATATTTTTTTCTTAAAATGGATGCAAGAATAACCCCGCAAAAACAAAATATTAATTTTAGGAACCCTCCATAAAGTACAATTTTCACATTAAAATGGTTGTTGGGTTAATTCATGAAAACCTTTTTCTTATCACGAGCAAAAAAAACTAGGAAAATTTTTGGGTTGACAAAAAATATTCCATGAAAATAGGCTTTAGCTGTCAAACTGAAAAGTCATATTCGTTCTAGTTATAGTTTTATGCGCGCGATAGTACCTAATCTCTTGAAAGACATGAAAGTTTAATCAGTTTTGTATTTAATGAAATAAAATACACAAAAGTATATACCTGCATCATGATGGAGATTAGCATCTAAGACCACTTTCATCAAAGTACTATCAGTGTCAAATCAAGCCTTCACGTAAAAGGCGGATGTAGGGATTTTTTAAATCTGTTTTTTAAACATATAAGATACCAGTCTAGTTCTTTTTTTTTATATAAAGTATAGATATACTCAAAACTAAAACGTTTTCAGATGCGGATAAGAAGGCAAACACATCACAAACATTAAAAGAATGTTGAGCTGAAAAAAGCTACTTTCATCAAATAATGACAGAAAACCTGTCAAATATTAGTTATTATTTTAGACTTTAGTTGAAGGTATAGTATTTTACTCTATTTTTAAGATATTTTAGGTTAGGTTGTTCTCTATTTTTGCTGTATTTTAGACCTACAATTTTTTCATATATAAAATAGAAAAAAATCAAAATCAAATGTGTATAAAATGTGTTTTAGTAATGGTAATTAATCGGCAGTCCTTCACTTTTACCATCAAAAGCAAAATTAAAAATTAATTGGAAAAAACTACTGGACATTACCTTTCCAGTATTTCTCAGGGGCTGTTGGACATAACCAAATAATTAAGTAAGGTCCACTGCTATGTCTATATAAGATTCTATATCCTACCAGTCGGATATACTAACGACGTCTCAACTAGTACAACTGGATATCCTTAGTATGCCCTAACAAACATCCTACGGGCATACGTATCTGATATACTGTGGACGTTCCAATTAATAACATCGTATATCCTTGAGACGTGTTAAGGATGTCCCTTAGGTGAAACAGTATATTCCTAGGATATACTCTATGTCACGTCAGATATCCTGAAGATATTTTACAGACGTCCTTGTGCTATTTGAGACATGTCTGTTCTAGATAACAGGGCTACATTTTATAGCAAAGGAAGTAATTCTTCTTGTGGAAATCGAAAATACCAATTAATCATCACCTAATTTTGAACATAGAAAAAGAGGCCCAATTAAATTTCTAATCAAACTGATAGTGATATCTACATTCTGCTATTGAATGTGGATTATCTCTAGTCTTTACATACCTGGTGTGAAAGTATGGAATTGCATCCTTAGCTTCGCCCGAGAAGAGAATTTTTAAACAGAAAATTAACCTTCGATATTGATTCGGCGAAACCGTTGAGAAAAAATCATCCTCGGTTCGAAATCTCTTGGTATAAGAGTTTGTACATGGTATATACTTGTGTTGTGTTGTGTTGTTAATATTCTCCATTCATAATTCAGCTTCCTGGTAAAGTTTGTTCATAGATATAAGAAAGTGACTAACTGATACGAATTAAGGAAAGACCTGGACAAGCTGTAAGAATTAAATATGGCCGAACAGGTCCGTACCTTGCTTAGAATTTAATTATTTGGGGTATTGTTAGGAAAGATACTAAACAATATTTATTTATTTATGTATGTATTTATGTTTAAATTATTCACATAATATATCAGTATCAATATCGCTATCATCGCGTGTTCTAAATATTATTTGTTCTATATTATTTGCAATATGGATATAGGATTGTTCTGCTTTTTCTATATGTTTAACAGAATTTGCCCAACTGTGCAGGGATGTTAAAAACTTTGGTTTCTATAAGTTTGAGGACATTGGAGTTAACACGGGGAAAACATTGTTACGACGAATGGCAGATTTCAGTTGGTGCCAAACATGTTCAATGAGATTAAATATACTATAAAACTGTATATCCTAGATTTTTTGCATAATTATCACAGATGTATTCCTTTTGTAGGTTCAAGCTTTGTAGAACCTCAATTAATTGCTTTTTGGTATAATCCTCGTGAAAATAAATGTCGTTATTATACATTTAGTTTTGGATTGTTGCTTTTGTGTCACATCAGGGAGAGGTTTTAGTCAACTGTCTACTGTGATAAATTGCATTGTCCATTACAATGACGCTATTAAGGAATGTTTGGAACCACTTTGTTTTTAAACCAACTTTCAAATAAATCAGCAGTGGTGTCTTCACGGTAATCCAGTCGTAATATTTTTCGCAGATAGGGAATATCCATTTGGAATCCAACTATCTTTAGAGCCAGCATGCAAAATAGTTATTCTTTTACCTCTTTTTGATGGCGCGTTTGTTTTACACTCATCAGTTGAGTCAACCCAACCTTCTTCCGGGGTATCATAAGTGTCGAACCAGGTTTCATCCAAGTAATTAATTGGCCTTTGCTGTTCTCTGTAAATCCTATTTTTTTCTAGATATTCCAGCAGCCATTTTCGAATTCTAAAAGATTCCATTAAAACTTGCCTCTTGTCAATTTTTTTAAATCTAAAACTCATGTGTTGAATACACTTCCATAGGTAGTTCGCCCACATTTAACACCGGTTTCATCTTTTTCAAGCTTCCTAATCTAATGTAGGCACGCTTTGTTCCTCGTATAACTGGGTAAATTTTACGCCGTATTATATCTTGATCACTTTCATCTACACTCGAGAAAATGTCAGCATTGCTTCTTTTTTTCCTCACTGAAATTGGATTATTCACAATTTTCCATGCAGTTGATGTTGTAATTTTTGTCAATATGACCGTTTCTTCTATAGATGCTTGCTTGCTGGCACCACGTTCAATGAGAGTCAAATAAACATTGTTTATAACTTCCTTAGTCTCAGTAGAATAGTGTTTTCTACATTTGTGAGGGAGTATCTTCTGAGATACGCTAGACTCGCACATATTTTGCATAATTCGCACGCTCTATTATACGCGAAATAAGAATGATTACTAATAAACTTAAACTAAGTAGTATACCAAACCAAAGAATATTAATCACGGGTAGGTATAAAATTATTTTCTATTACGGACCACAATTTTACTTTAGGTAATAATCTTGTTGCATTGTATGTTAATGACCACCTTTTGATAATCCCATTCAAAAGCATTTGGTCACTTTCTTATATCTATGAACATACTTGTTTCCGGTCACCCCTCAATTATATTTAGTATGGTCTGTCGCAATCTTCATCGTGCTGGCTTTTTCCGGCAATTATGGAAGTTACCTGTCGACGGCAATAAAATTCTGGTCCGATGGGTATATTAGTGACGAACTCTCAAAGTATAATTTTCTATTTAGGTGGATATAATCTTATTAAATTACACTAAGAAAAAACATGACATTAAATATATACAATAAATTCATAGCTAGGAATATCTATACATAATTACATTTTTATTCCAAATGTCTAAATCTAATTCTGTGTCACTATCAGAGTCGTCATTGAGATTATTTTAATAGGATTTATGTTGTTTTGTATAGAAAAGTAATCCTCAATTTTTATAATGTGCTGTACTGAATTTTTCCAGTTCTAGATTGGTATGTTATTAATTACATTTTCTATCAAACAGTAGTACTTAAAGTAGGAGAAACATTTTCCGTCCTGACCTTTAATTTTACTTGGTTCAACGAATACTCTATAGGGTGAAACATATGGAGGAAGACATAAAATAGTATGCTCAGTAGACAGGAATCTTTTAAAGCTTCTTGTTTAATAAGTCTTCTACTGTTTATAGTTTTTTGAACACTGCGAATTGTCAACACTCAAGAAATATATCTGAAAGAAAGAAATATACCCTCTCCACCCCTGCCTTGTCACTCATGTAAGAATAAATTTTTTGTTAAGGCTTTACCCAATAACAATAGGTAATAACATCGTTAAAGTTTTTTGGGGAGTGTCCGTCGAAAGGTAATACCATGAAGATTGAGACAGACTATACAGCAGCTTCTAATCCGGGAGTCCGGACTTCGCGACGTCCGCCGGCATCAAAACTGCTTTTTTAGAAATTATTTTTTTTTATTTGAAAGCGGTAAGAATTATGGAAAAATTGCAGGAGACGAAAGTATCTAAATAAAAAAAAATAAACGGCATTTTAGTCACCAGTGAAAAATATACAGCAAGTGTATGTTTATAATAAGTATACTTCCGTAATATTTTATTGTTCTATTTATTTCTGTTTTTAATATATAAAATCAGTTTCCCCCCCATATCTGAAGCTACTTTTGACCCAACAACAAACTACCCCTTATTTTTTAGGATAGGCAAAACTCATAAATTGGCCCAAACTTGAGTGCATTCTGTAAATGGAAAGGTTGAAGTATTCGTTGGGTTAGTCTGTAGAGCCTTTTGCATACTCGATGACATTTTTTTACTCTACACCTTTCTGAAGTAGACTATATATAATATTATTTTTTTTACTAATCACCATAGCTTGTGTCTTTTCAGTGGAGATGATTATGTTATATCTCTTTGCAGTTTCCTCGAGTTAATGTAGTGTAGTGGTTGCAGGTCATCTTTATTCTCCGCTAGAAGAACTACATCGTCCGTATGGCAGAGAATCTTCAGAGAGCCATTCAATAACTGCCATTCGTTAGTTTCACACTAGGGTAGGGCTTAAGCTGTCATCTTGTCTGATACCGCTCTTTACTAAAAGTTCTTGGTTGAAGCCGTTTCTGTTTTATTACATATTTTATTGTTTAGTTCTCTGATTTTTCCTATATATTTCGAGTCAATGTTGTTTTCAATTACCTCTTGGAGATATATTTTATCGAATGCCTTCATCAAATTCACAAAGCAGAAAAACATGGTTTTATTAAATTCTATTGACTTCTCAATTAGTTGCCTAAGAATAAATATGGCATCCACTGTGATTTTTTCTAAAACCTTGTTGCTTGTCAGAAGTCTCTATAGTCCCCGTAATCTTCTTGCATACCAGAATGGTTATGCATGTTTTCCACTCAGAAGGGATCTGTTCTGTGGGGATTATGATTTGGTACAGGCTTTGGGGATTTCCGCTTTTTAACACGCCTTATACCTGATCGTATATTTTCGGTGTTGATATTGCCTTTATCCTTTTTCTTAGTCTCTGATACCGTACATGTGTCTATTTTGTATTTTGTATAATAATTTTTTGGTTTTTGTTATATGATATTCCAGCACACAATTCGTAGTACATATTTCTTCTTCGGATCGTTCTTCCTTGGTAATTGTCCGTTTTCCGAGGCATTTCCACTAGTTCTATGAGCAAGTGATTTTTTTGCGAGAGGTAGGTTGCTAGCCTTACTTCTGAACCCTCCTCGTTTTATCATGGCTTAGGACTGACAGAGGTAGATAATAGGCTACTCAATCCACCGATCGCTACCTCTGGCAAAGTTGCATATTTGGAAAAATGACGTCTTCATTATCTGTCTAACTGTCTAATGCTATCAATGTAGATTTTCATCAGGGAGTTTTGTTTTGCCATATAAAAATAAAGCGTTGGTTTAACGAGTTTGGGATAGGAATATAGGCTTTTTACAAAACTTCTGAATTCCTCCTGCATCGGTCCTTTAAAAATAAAAATTACTGACGTTTCGCCAATCATCCTGTTGGCTTCTTCAGAGCTAAACTGAAACTGGCTCGCATTTTACTCTGTACCTGTTTATATATTATTTGAAGAGGGCGGAGCTAAAGACCTCAGTGACAGTTGATTGTTGTTGGTTGCTTATAGATTTCTATAGACTCTCGGATTTTTCATTGGTAGAAGAATTGATTACATACAAGAATTCTAGGTTTATCGAATGAGTTTATATTCTTTGAGCCTAGTTAATATTTTTCGTTAGCAAGTTCGACTCCTCGCAGGAGGAGTTCAGAAGTTTTGTAAAAAGTATAATAGTAGACCGTGGAAGTTTCTTTGCAAAAAAAAGGAATATAGGCCCATATTACTTACCGAATCAAAAATACTTACAACGGCCGGTATCGCAGGACGTGTAGATAAAACCGCGTCAGTTCCCGTATTTACATTTTCGATTTGGTGCTCGGAGCGTGTTTTGAGTCGCCGAAATAAACGGTAATGAGTGAGAGATCGCAAAATCTGCTTCCCGTACACTGCAAACCGCGCGGGCATTTGTTTAAACAACCAAATATCTCTTATCTCGCTTATTGCATTGGTTTAATTGTCGTCGTAAAAGGAATTTGTTTAAATTCTCACGACATTTATTACGGAACCGCGCGGTACGGTACTAATCGGTTCGCACGGCGTTTGACGCGGTTTTCTAAAATTCGCGTCCAGAAATTATACCGCCATTTTGCTCGTTTAAGTTAATATGTGGACCACCCACGGTTCCCGGCGTGAAAAATTCGTTTAACGTTTCGAAACAAAAATGTATTTATAAATTGAATAGATTTCGCTCTGCCCGTCGGTTTTTGTTCTTTTGGCGCGCGTACGCGCAGTCAAGGCGCAAAGAATTTTGGCACTCGATTCATATTAGCAGGAAACGATATCGAGAAAGACAATAACGAAGCTACTAACGAATACGTTTCGTATTTTTGAAGAGTGCAAGCGGCCAACACGACTCAAACACGACCTAAATCTTGTGTAGGTATACTTTGTCTCAAAGTATATCATTTTGGCTTTTGACAGCCATTATCGAAAAAATATGCTCACAGCAACAAAACACCTGGCCAGTCGGCATCGGGGACGGACTTTTAAGATGTTTCAAAAATCAAATATCATATTGTGGTTTTTAATAATGACCGAAATAAGGACGTTTTGATTCAAAACCTAATTCTGTTTCACTCTCACTCTATTTTTTCTTTTTTTGAACGCAAATCTTCGTATTTTTGACAAGTCGTCTTATAAGCGCGTGCATGCGGCGACTACGACTCAAACACGAGTTAAATCCTGTGTATAGGTATATTTTGTCTCAAAGTATATCGTTTTTGCTTTCGACGGCCACTATCGAAAAGACATGCTCACGGCAACAAAACACCTGACCAGTCGGTATTGTAAGATCACGGACGGACTTTTAACGTGTTTAAAAAATCAAATATTTTATTGTGGTTATCAATAATTACCAAAATAAGTACTTTTCAATACTTCAATACTTCAATACTTTTCCAATAGCAATGAGGCCGAAAGCAATCCTACACCTTCCACTGTGGTCCTTCCTTACATTCAAAACATCAGTGACCACATATCAAACGTTCTAAAGAAGTATAACGTCAAAAATCTCTCGACATCTTCGCTCCGTCAAAGACAAAATTCTATTTGAGATGCCAGGAGAATACAGCATTCCATGCATATGCGGCAGAGAATACATTGGGGAGACAGAACGAAAAATATCAACTAGACTCAAAGAACACGAAAGAGCCTTACGATTAAGACAAATAAACTCATCAGCTATTGCCGAAGACACTCCCGAAACCGGAAATAAAATTTTCGTTTCAGTTCTTCTACCAACGAAAAATCCGAGAGTCTATAGAAATCAAACAACCTAACAATCTTAACCGCGACTCAGGTCTTTATATGTCACCAATGTGGGAATCATTCATCCGAGACGATGTTTATACCCCTCATTTAGCTCCACCCGTCTCAAACAATATATAAGCAGGTACAGAGTAAAATGCGAGCCAGTTTCAGTCAAGCTCTGAAGAAGCCAACAGGATGATTGAAGAAACGACAGCAAGTTCGACTCAGCAAAAACCGACGCAGGAGGAAAGTGATTGATTGGTTTACCGTATACATTTATGTTAAATAAGATTGAAGACAGATTGTTGATGCTAAGCTGTGCTGGAGGGTTCCAGTAAAGAGATTGTAAAAGAATGATGTGCTTCTTGTCAATGCCAATGTTCCTCAGAATAGGTGACGGACATGATCAAAGTCCTTTTGTTAATCGATAAAACGTACAAAAACATATTTTCGCTTCTTGAAACCAAAATAGTTGTCGCCGCTGACCTCCTCACATTTTCTATATATTCTTTGATATTAGTCACTTGGCTTCAATACAAATAGAGGTCTCGTTATCGTTCGAGTAAAATGGTAGTGACAGGGACAGAATATCCATACGTGTTAGAAAAAGTGTCTGGGGCTCAGAGACTATTGCGCATGTGCATGTAAACAAACTTGCGTCATAATTTTATGAATCAAATTTGTAGTTATACACTACAGTGTCTAATGGAAGACGTTTTTAAAAATGTTGAGGTCGCCAAATGGGAATCCTGGATAACACCGGAAAAACGGGGATCTCGTTACACCCTACATTTTATTGCATTTTTGGATAGTCGTTTCAAAAACAAGTTCAACGATATATATGATTAAAATTTTATTAAATGAGACACCCTGTATTTTATTAGATTTTTGAATGCTTATTTTAATTATAAATTATTATATTATAATATAATAATTGGGAATTATTTTCCAATAATACATACAATCTTTTACATTCATAATTTAAGAATCTGGTAAATAAGGTCCTTAAATGGAAAAAAACTTTTAAAAAATCTTCATATTCCCAATAATATAGACCACATGTCTTTAAAAAATATATAGAAACCTGCCTGTTGAAAGATACAAACACAAAATTGATGATATTATTAATTTTGACCTTTTTGTTGAGTCAAAAAATTGACCTATTAGAATGTTACGTCGCTCTTGCTTTCAAACAATATAGAGCCAGGAAAAGGAAAAAATATATTTTCCAAAATATACCAGCAGATTCGAACAAATGGCAGCAGTGTTTTAGTGAAAAAAGTAGGAGCTGAACGGTTTTGAACCGACCTTGCCGCTTCGGATGTAGACGTAAGACAAACCACACTTCAAACATGTTTAAAAATTAACAGTCATAAGCCATTTAAATTCACACATTATAACTTAAGACTCGAATTTTGCAATATAATAATGGAGAGGCATTTTCTAGATAACATATTTCAAAATGTAATTTGGACCGATAAATCAATATTTACAACATCTGCGGCGTTATTTAATAGAAATTCGCCTTACTGGAGTTCAGAAAATAAAAAATGTTGTTTTGAAGTAAACAAGCAAGGTGAAGATCCGTGAAAGTATGGTGCGCAATCTGGAGATCTAGAATTTTAGCACCCATATTTTACATTTTACATTTTACAAAATTTATCATATGGATATTTAAATTTATACATAATAATATTTCCCAAACAAAGCATCCAAATTTAATTTATCGCTGCTTACCATCGAATTGCTGCAATCATTCGTTTTTTAATCGAAAATTTCAGAGAGTGGATTGAACAAAATGGAACCAAATCCTGGCTAGCGAGGAGTCCAGATTTGACCCCGATGGACTTTTTTTGTGGGGCATGTTGAAATATATGGTTTACAAAGATAAACCGTCAACAGTTTTGGATGTGTCGCAACGAGTTCGGACGGCATAACATTATCTGAATAAAACAAATTACTTCTCAAATGCCATATACAATTTAGAAATAGTATATACTACTTGTATTCTTCAAAGCGGCGGACATATACAAAAACTAATGTAATTAATTTTACTTGTAAGTAATGTGTATTAGTAGTTAGTGTTCACCTAGACATTTAAACGAAGAAATAAGTAATTTGCGAAATTTGGCAACATTTTGCAAAGCTTAATATTCTGTTTTTATTATGACTTCTTAAGAATACTCTAAAACGGTTGTGAACAAGTTGATAAGGTGCTAATTCACAGTTTCATATCTTAATAATTTAAATCTTATACCCAGTTTTTAATTTTATCTGCCAATTAAGCCAAAACGGTGAGTCAGTAGTCAGTACTATGTTATATAATTGAAATTGCGATTAAAGTTGCTATTCGAAAATCCAATAATATCCAGGGCGTCTCATTTAAGAAAATTGAGAAAGGTATCATTTTGAGAAACGTGGCAACACCGGGAATTTTAAGAAAATATTTTAAATTTGATCATTGCCTAAAGAAAAGCATTATTTTCGTAAAAATAATAGATGGAAAAAAGTTTAAAAAGTTAATAAGTAACTCATCAATGATGGTTTAAACATCGCGAATAAGTTCGAAACGGTGCATCATACACCCATACTCATATATACCGTTGAATATATCTTTGAAAGAACTATCCAAAAATGCGATAAAATATAGTGTTGTTTTTTTTTAATGTGGCTTTGTTTTACCACTCTGTATACAAAAAAGTGACGATTAGGAAAATAAAAACAAATAAGGGTCATTTTAATAGAAACAACTTTTGTATTTAATTTTTTTTTTGTAACCCCCGCAGGATTATCGATAGAGTATAGGCCCCTCTTGAAAGGGCCACCCTGTAAAAGACGGATAAGCATTCTCAATAATAATAATGATAATGATAAACCGATTGCCATTCGCGAATAAAAGTCTTGAAGTTTTAAAAAAAGTAATTTATTATTCCAAATAATAAACTACACATATATACATAACAGTAGAATAAAAAAACGCGCAATCACATCCTTTTTTTATTCAGCAAAGATCGATCGGGGGTGCGTAATTTACAAAAAACCCGCGACCGTTTTACAGATTAAAAATTCGGAAAACCCTTAATTTTCCTCGAACGCTATTTTGTACACCTCGTCGATCTGACTAACGAAGTGCACCTCTAAGCCTTCAGTGATGAACTTTGGCAGATCGTTAAAGTCTTTCTTGTTCTCCTCCGGTAAAATGATACATTTCACCCCAGATCTCTTAGCCTGAGAAAACAAAGGAAAGTAAGTCAGCTCCTTCCCCATTCTCGCTATATAAATAGTCGTTTTTTTTACTCACAGCGATAGTTTTTTCTTTGATGCCGCCCACGGGCAACACTTTGCCCATAAGAGATATTTCTCCGGTCATAGCGAGGTCCTGTTTGATGGGTTTGCCCTTCGCGAGCGAGAGCAAGGCCGTGGCTATGGTGCACCCAGCGCTGGGCCCGTCTTTGGGCGTCGCACCTTCCGGCACATGCAAGTGCAGGTGACTGCAACAAAGAAGACAGAAATACTAAGAGATTGTCGAACTTCTCCACTACTTTCTTCCAAAAGTAAGTTGCTTTGCTTGTAGACAATGATTTAGTAGAAATACTAAGAGATTGTCGAAGGTGTTTGATGTTTATTTTTTGTTTACACAACGTTTCGGGCAGATGTATCACTACCTGTTATCAAGGGCAATTTTAATTGTAGGGCTTACGAGGCTTATATACTAGACTATAGCGTTCATTCGTGAAGGAGTAGACTGCAGTCAGGCGTGAGGTCGTTCCGCTAGGACGCCGATATTGGTGCCGACTATTCAGGGTTGCTAGATTGAGCATATTCCAATGCGGTTTCCTGTGATGTGGTGTTTTTTGGTCCATGATTTCACCCCTCATTATGTGTTTCCTATGTTCTTCAACTATAACGTTTAAATCACTCCATCACTCCAATACATGGAGTGATGGAGCTTCTTAAGTGCTGTCTGCATTATCTTACCTTCAAGTCAAAGAAAAGTTTCACGCACAAGATGGTGGGCTACCGATGGGCTCCTCTCTCTCTACGGTGGTAGCGAATATATACATGGAATGGTTTGAAACTCACGCTATAGATGCGTCAATTGTTAAACCTAGGATCTGGATCTGATATGGAAAATGGAATGGATGGATGGAAAAATGTGACGACACTATATCTCATAATATGCAGTAAAGAAGCATCACTCGATATAAGATTAAGTATTAAGAAGGATTTCCTTCATAATGGCCACAGTGAAAAATGTATTAACAAACCAAACTAACCAAAACTAACAAAACAATACAACGTTAAGACTGTATACCAAAATACCCTGTGAATGTGGAGAGGCATATAGTGAAACAAAAAGATCTTTAAACGTTAGAGTTGAAGAACATGGGAAACACACAATGAGGGATGAAATACAAAGGTCAGGAATCATAGAATATGCGCGGATCAAACAACACATAATCAAATGATTCGAAGGTCAGGCTGTTCACAGGCAAACCCGCAAGTTTAAGGAAGCTTTATTCGTTAAAAACAATGAAAACATCTTTAGCAACCCAAGCGTGGAAATACCTATAGCAACCCTTAATAGAGCGTACCCAATGTTGGAGTCGGAATAACCTCATGCATAACTGCACCCGAATCCTTCATGGATGAACACTGTTGGCTACTATATAAGCCTAGTAGCCTTAGAATTAAAATTAATTTGACCTTGATAGCAGGTAGTGATACGTCTGCCCGAAACGTTGTGTAAAGGAAAAGATAAAGGCAATTGACAATCTGTTAGTATTTTCTGGATCATTGTCTTCAACCAAAAGCAAGAAGACATGTTTACTTACTCTTGGAGGAAAACAGTTAATAAAAATACAATTTAAAAAAAAAACGCGAAAACTCAATTTTCATTTAGTGACGCCATAAGATAAGAAATATCAAATATCAAACGTTAGAGCACCCTGCATAGTATTTGTCGGAACTTTATAGACATATTTCTTATCATTAAATGAAGAAATCGTTAAATGTCAATTAACATTTTTTTTTCAAACGCCCATCAAAAAAAGGATGACTTTGTATAATGTTGCCCAGTCCAAAAAAAGTCTCAAGACGTCAAATATACTGCAAAGTCACCTGGATAATAGGAATTTGTTTTGGGGATCGTTCTGCACCAGGAAGTTTCTGGCAACTGTGAGTGCAATCTTGGCGGACTCTTTCATCACATCCCCCAAATGACCGGTGAGCTCCAGACTGCCTTCGGTATCTTTGTCGTTCGTCGGCAGTCTCCTCGTAGTCGTCTCGACGTACAGCGTAGAACCGCCTTTAAAAATAATACAAAAAGCAGTATGATGTGTACTTTCTGACTTTGCCTTATCATAGCAGAAACGTTATCAACAGCCCCTTGAAGGTGACACTGGATCACAGACTGGGCCAGAAAGACGCCCATTAGATGTTTGTCAAAATTTGTATGAGGTGACTGTTGGCTGTCCCATTTGAAGCTACAAAGATGCTATTGGTATATTACTACTTCACATTTTTGAGACTTGAAAAATGAAAAATGATAAACATTATGTAATGACGGTCCGATCACGGTCCTGCAATGTTCAATACGTCGTTTCATTTCTGTTAAAAAGTTGCTATTAAAAAGTGTTCAGAAAATCAAGCTGTTAGCGAGTAAAGAGTGTGAAAGTGTGAAAGATGTGAAAAGCATAACACTGAAGCCTGAATTCTGAAAAAAACTTTCCAAAATTAAAAGGTTGCCGAAAATGTTTTTGGGAGTCAAACTAGATCAAATCTTAATCTAGGAAAAAACAACTGTAAGAATCCAGAACTCGAGAACTTTTTAATATGGAATTTGCCAGTCCTCAAGTAGTTCTGCATTACTTTTTTAGGCATCCTCTTCACTTGCAAATCGTGTATTCATACCACAAATTAGATATGTTGGCAATGCCAATAAAGTACTACGTTGTTATATTTTAAATATAAATAAGTGTGATAAATTTAAATGGTAACATAATTTATTTCAATTGGAGGTTTAGACGTTGCCTGGTTAATTGTGTCTCATCTTTAAAGACAATTAAGGGAAATAATAGTAATAAATAAAATATCTTCCATATTAATTGGTGCTACTCAAAATCTTATACCCGGCTTGGTACAAATAAAGTTTACAATTTACCTGAAAGGTTGCAAACAAATGAAATGAAGACTCACCCATGGCCGTCCACGCTAATCCCATAACGACCCCCGGCGGGGTGGTACTGTACATCCTGTCGTGGGTGAATACCGGTTTGCCGACGAAATCTTGCAAGTTGCTAGACTCCACGTCAATAAACTGCGTCTCGTCTTTCACCACCTTGTACGCGACCTTCCTCACGACCTTCTCGATGTGCTTCTGCAAGTTTCTAACACCCGACTCCCTGCAATAATTCTTGATGAGCATATTGAGGGCGTCGTCTTCCACTTTGATTCGGTCGTCTTTCAGGCCGCTATCCCTCATCGCCTGGGGCAGCAGGTATTGCTGCGCGATAGCCAGTTTTTCTTCCGCCACGTAACCCGACATTTCGATCATCTCCATACGATCCCTCAACGGTTCCGGGATGGTATCCAGCACGTTCGCGGTGCAGATGAACAGCACTTTGGACAAATCGACCGGTACGTCGAGGTAGTGATCGAGAAAGTTCGCGTTCTGTTCCGGGTCTAGTAATTCGAGGAGGGCGGAGCTTGGATCGCCGGAGTAACCCCTGAAATAAAGAGGAATGATATAGAAATATATACTAACCTAAGTATTAAACTACGTGTAAATAAGAAGAACGTCATCGAAAAAGTAATACTTCAAACTATTAAGGCGCAGCCCAAAAAAGAACTGAGACCACAAAAATATCAGATATGATTGACGTCTGCGAAACGAAGTTAGCTCCTGGGTGCAAAGGAGGGGAGCAGAGTGGAGAGCACAGCTGTTAGGAATGAACGAAAACCAGTTGGTGAGCAAAATTCACGACACTGTCCCTGAGAAGTCATGGTCAAAAGAGGTGGAAGGACAGCATTAAACTGGGCCAGATGGTGATGTGTGTCTGTAAACACAATAACCCAATATTCAAAAATTGAAAATATCACTGACCACATATCAAAACTTCTAAAGAAGTATAACGTCAAAACCAGATTTAGCACTTGTCCAAAATCTCTCGACATGTTCGGTCTGTCAAAGATAAAAATCCATTTGAGATTCCAGGAGTTTACAGCGTTCCATGCATATGTAGCAAAGAATACATTGGAGAAACCGGACGAAAAATATCAACTAGCCTCAAAGAACACGAAAGAGCCTTACGACTAAGACAAATAAACTCATCCCCTGTTGCTGAACACAATCACGAAAGCGGACATAAAATTTAATTTAATTAGCATAATTTGACCTGCAGCTGTTTTATTTTATTTCATTTTAACTATTTGTTGAACATATCATCAGCTATTAAGCCTAAAATGTAGTTTCATGAAACTGTAAGAATTCGGCAAAATCTCCACAAAGTTCATTCAAAAATCCTTAATGTGTAATGTGTTCTCTTTTATCATGGTAATTCAGACTTGTTAGTATTAGTGCAGCATACATTTTTATATGTTATAAAGATGCTGATTGCTCTTTACGCTTTACTTTAATTGTCGATTTCTAGCATTTCAATTCATAAGGGGCAATAGACTCTTGCATTAATATGGTTAATAAAATTGTTGAATTTTTTATGTCCATTCCAAAAATCAATCTACAATCATTTCCACCTTAGTTAGTTAAATATGTTTCTTTTTTGGTGACAATTGATCTAAATAGATTTTATATTTGTTGTACCTAACCTAAAAATTGACTAATTTAATAGTCACTGGTGTAATCTAGTGTTTGAAAAACTGACGTACTTGCCAATTTTGTCGACTTCGTCAATAAGGACCAAAGGATTCTCGGTCCTGGTTTTTTTAAGGCACTGTATCACTTTTCCGGGCATCGCCCCCACATAAGTACGCCTGTGGCCTTTTATTTCCGCCACATCCGTCATCCCTCCCACAGAGAATCTAAAATATTCCCTGTTCAACGCCCTGGCTATGGATTTGGCTGCAAAAGTTAATGAAAATTTTTGAAAAATGCTAAATTCAAGGGTACACCACAACTTTACCTATGCTGGTCTTTCCCACTCCCGGTGGTCCATGGAAACACAGGATTTTCCCCTGGGTACTGCCTTTCAGCTGACTCACGGCTATGAATTCCAAAATTCTACGTTTTATGTCTTCCATACCGTAGTGGTCTTGATCTAAGATCTCGGAAGCCCTCTGAAGATTGAGATTTTCTTCGCTCTGTACGCCCCATGGCAAGGACGTTAGCCAATCCAAGTAATTTCTCGTTACACTGAGAGAAATTTTTCTCTTATAAATATTTTAGATCGGCACATATTTAGGTTCCAAATTATATAATAAGTTAATATTGGGCATTAGATAGATATTAAATGCCTTTTAGACAATTTTAATAAAGAATTTGTTTGTTGGTGTTTGAAATGCGGTTTAATTGTAAGTTTGTATTTTTGTATTATCAGATGTTATTGTTGTAATATGAAAAAAGTGACTTACTTAAATTCTGAACTATGACTTTCTAGAAAGTTAAGTTTGTTTAATTCCTCTTCAATAACAGCAGACACGGCCTGAGGCAAAACCTTATCTTTGATCCTTTCTCTAAATTTATCTCCAACAGCGTCTTTGTCTTCTTTTTCCAATCCCAATTCTTTCTTAATTACTTTTAATTGTTCCTGCAGGATATATTTTCGGTGGTGCTGTTTCACTTTTTCTTCCACTTCTCGTCCGATTTTTTGCTGCAGTTTGGATAGTTCATACTCCTTTTTAAGGAGTGACAAAGAAAGCATTAACCGTTTCGGGATCTACAATAAAGATTTATAAATAAATGGAGTTACCAAAATATTGTCACATACGTCCATTTCCTCCAACACCTCTTGCAGCTCTTTACTCTCTGCGGCTGTTAAAGCTGCACCCAAATCAGACAAATATACAGGGTTATCAACAACTCTTTGTCCTTGATGCATCATTTGTTGCAAACTGTCTCTATACAGAGGGTTCAGGCTTATAATATCTCTTATAGTTTTGATAACTTCTTGGGTTAAAGCTTTGACTTCTTCGGTTTGTCGAAATTTGTTATGTACTACATTTTCAACCTCTGCTATTAAAAAGGGCTCTTTCTGGGCACTTTTTTCAGCATCTAAATTTGAACCCTGTTTGTCTTCTATAGGTCTTTTAAAACGATTATTACGGTTCTTGCCACGACGTCTTCCTGTATCTGATTCTTCTGGAAATACGTTTACCGTTGTATTGAATATGGGAAACTTGATTTTCATAGCTATGAATTCATACAAAAAAACAAGTGGTAAACCAAATTGCCTTTTGTACAAATACAAACTTAGAAAAAGCTTATCACTAAAATGGCCAAGAGGAAATGCTGGAAAATATTTTCAACTTTTTTATTTATTTCCATTTGCTGAATAGGCTGAAAAAATCTCTCCATTCTAGTTCGGGCTACCCTGTATATTAAGGTCAAGTCAACTGAAGGGTTAGAGCACTAGTATATTCTCTATTTATAGGCAAAATCAAAAGTTTAATACATGCAAATATATTCTGCTCCCTTCTGTTTCCAAAGAAAGATGTGTTTAATTCCTTATTGACTTACCTTTAGGTTCATCCTCAATATTATCTAAGATCTGTCCAGTAATTTTTATTCTTCTATGAGCCATAACCACCATTCTCAACCTGTCTCCTAAATCCTGCATTTCATGAATTTGCGCAAATACTCCGACATTATAAACATCGTCTGCATTATTCACTACTTCCGATTCATCTTCGGCATTTTTCTTCAAAAAAATACCACAGTAAGGTTGGTTTAATTTCACTTTTCTGCGTATCAGCTCGATTAATTGTGGATTGGTCAATTCTATCAGCTTTATGAATCTTGGAAATACTATGTTGCGACTGATGGCTACTACGGGGACGTGAGGCCATACTTCAGGCACTGCTACTGGGGCGGGTAACTGAGGATTAAAGTTATCTTCTTCTGGAGGAATGTCATCTGTACCATCGCTTTTTGTTGAAAAATAACGAAACGAAGTAGCCGAGCTGGTACATCGTTCTATTCTTTTAAAAAGCGTTTGTCTAGAAGTGCTAATGACTGGCAGCTTTGTCGCATGCTTTGGAAAAATTCGAGCATTTTCGATGGTGTTCAGAGATTTACATTTTGAGGTTAGTTGTTTTGCTTCTCCTGAATTTTCAGTTGACCGTCGCAAAATCGCTTCTGCGGCGTAACTAATACCAGGTTTTCTGGCCAATTTCAAAAAGCTCATTGTATTTTAGAAAATATTAAATTTTAAACATTTCTCACGGTGCCTTTGAAAGCATCACAGAAAAACACGGCACTGGTCAGTTTCCATTATTGTCAGTCTATGGTGCAAAATAAGTAGAGAAAAGAAGAATTGATGCGTGTTGTGAATTGTGAATATGGGAAAGTAGGAGATCTCCATCATGCACTGTTTGAATACCATTCACATAGGAGAAATTTAATCTCCTTATATGAAGGTTTTAGTACAATTTTCCAATCGCTCTGTAAGCGAACTACAATCTCTTTTATCATCGCATGGAATTTGTCGCTAAAACTATCAATAGCTTTTTGTCAGCTTGTAATTTAAGCTTATAAATTTTTTCTTGACATGAATGCTGTTCATTTTTCGCTTGCTGTTGTTTGCTTTGGATAGTTAAATATTTCTTCCGATTATTAAAGATATAACTCTCCTCTGGAGGGTGATGGTCTCTTTCAGTTCTTTTTAATTAAGGAATCTTCTCCGTTTTTAGAAGCAAGTCACCATTCGCCGATAAATGGCCAAATAATCCTGGCAATCTTGGCCAATACCAGTAAAAAAGTGAATGACATTGACATTGAAATAAGACAAACAATAAATCAAAACAAACTGTTAGCCGCTATGGATGTAACAAAAAAGCTCTCTTGTCTTCAAGAAATCTCAAAAGCACAATTGTCGAAAATATTTTCGATAAATGCAGATAGAAAATATTTAATAATCGAGCCAAGCTTAATTAAACCACTAGAAAGAGTTTGTGGAGTGCGCTGGTTGAAGTAAGTTAAGAGAAGTCCAAAAAAATATATTTTTTATTTATAATATCTTTTGTTAGAGCCAATGGAGTTGAGAAAATTTTCAAACTAGAGTCAGTTGCTCCCAGCTATAATGATAATGCAGTATTCTACTTCATCACTTCTGAATTGAAAATATTTAAACAAGCAGTGGATCAAATCCGATCTCAGGTTGATATTGTAAATCCAGTGAAGAACAAATTCCATATTGTGGCTGTACCACGACAACTCTTTGCATTTGAAGAACAATTAGAACAATTAGGACTGTTAGATAGTGCTGTCAGGTTACATTCTTTCCAGTGGATGCCCATTCACTTGGATACTGGTATTCTCAGCTTAGAACTCCCCCTGCTTTACAGTTCCTTATATGTCTATGAAAATCTCTCGTTTTTGCCAGTTTTATCAAAAAGTTTTTGGCAATTGACTTTTGTCATGGGAAAGCCCAAAGTGGTTTTGGCACTGGGTCAACATTCAAACAGCCTTCTCAAGCAGTACGATGACCTGTGTGAAAACAGAGGTGATTCAGATAGACTCGACTCAGATTTTGGGGCTGTTATAATAGTAGATCGAAATATGGATTATATCAGCACTTTACTCACACCTGGTGTTTATTCTAGCCTGTTAAGTGAAGTTTATGATGTAAAAGTTGGAACCTGTGAAAGTGCCAAAACAGAAGGAGCACGGGAAGACCAGGAGGTAATTTTGGATGAAAAGTTTAATCCCATGCCACTTAAACAATCAGTGACTATTAGTCTGAATAGCAACCAAGATTCAGTATATGCAGGCATAAAAAATCGGTACTTTACAGAAGTGACTTCTGTACTTAGCAATCTAACAAAACAGTTAAAATCTGAAAAACTAAATTCCAGAGAAATGGCTTTGGATGAAATCAAAAGGTATGTACAGACTCAGCTGCAGGCGACAAAATCAAGAAAGAAATTTATAGCAAATCATCTCCTTGCTGCTGAGAGCATTATAAATGCAATGGGCCATCGCTACGAGACACTTAAAGAAGTTGAATTAAATGTAATTAAAAACAGTAACAAAAACGCAAACTTGACCTTCTTGGAACAGATTTTGGTAACTGAAAACGACAAATTGGTAGCCTTAAGGTTATTTTGTTTGATATCGATCACACAGAAATTGACGGAGGCTGAAACGAGATCGTTTTGGCGTAAATTTTTGCACCAGTTTGGATTTAATTATGGGTTTGCTTTTAACAATCTCGCTAGCGCCGGTTTTTTGGATGATTTTGGACAGAGCAGCACGACCATATCAATCCCAGGAAAAATCAATCTTAAAATTCCAAAGTTTGCTTCAAACAATTTTTTTACAAACGCGAAAAATTTGAAACAGATACCGCCGGATCCGGATAAAATCAATTTGAAACATCCCACTTGTGGCAGTTATGTATTCGGCGGTCTTTACATACCTCTAATTACGCAAATTTCTGGGATGTTGCTCAATTCTATTCCTCTAGAGGATATTAAAGCAAAATTGGAGGTGCTGGGTCATCCCTTGACGTTAAGAAACGATAAAAACTATCCACTCCTGAATCGGACAATTCTTGTCTATGTGGTTGGCGGAGTTACATATGCCGAAGTTGCCTCTTGCAATTTGTTAGAAACACTGACAGGCGCAAAAATTTGCATACTAAGTGACAGAGTTGTGAATGGGAATCATATAATGGCAGATATTTTAAGTATCCCCAAATAAGGATCTACTGTGCACACACTTTGAGGTATATTTATCCTTTGTGATCTGATGAAGTGGTTCCCGTTTCGTGAGACAACGTATTGACAGTTCCGGGTGAATCGAACTGTCTTAAATGTGTACTTTTTCTAGCAAGTGAAAGAACTGATAGAATAGGGACCTAGAAAATAAAACGCTCCCACACAATGATCTATTATCGCAGAATTCCGCGATTTATGGAAAATAAATGGCGCAGATCACAAATCACTATCACTTCTTCTCAAGGAAGTTAGAAGCTGTTTTTTTTTCATACTTCTCGTTAGCGTGTTATAACGATGTAATTTACAATAATATAACACTCAACATTAATCACTGTGTACATCTATTTTTTTTTCTATTAGTGGGCTGTGATTTTTATAAAATGTTATTAGTAGAGTGTAAATAACATTTGTTTATTGTATTTATCGACAGGAATTAGCTTTGAATTAATACTCAAGAAATAAAATTGACTAAAAAGGTTGCTAAGCGACAGCGTACCTCAGATTTGTCACTGAGCCATTCTATTACACAGCGAAATCAAAAACTTCAAAAATTACTGAACTTTTTTTAACCATTTTTAAAAATGTAATTATATCTGTTGAAACATTAAAAAACACAGTTTTTTTTACTATTTCATATAATGTATACCCTTACCCAATAAAATTCAACAAATTCGGTTCGGACACGTTTGGTTCGCTCAACACGCCATTGAATAATTTTCATAATTTTGGTTAGGTTTCGACTGCATCCATATCGCTAGTAGAGAAATATGGCTCTGCCTATACCGATGATACAGGAACTTGTGAAGCAACCATAAAAAGATGTTTGCGAAGGTCCATTCATCGCGATTTGAGATTTAAAATTTCGTTTTTAACCAATAACCGTGCAGCACTCAAAAACTAACATTTTCGCTGACAGATCGTCGACTTGATGTTTGTACCTCTGTTATTGACAAATTCGTTTATGCTGACAGTACTCTATTGTTTCATTGCAGACTGCCAAACGCGCAATGTAAACATGGGGGCAGTCAACATCAAACGGAACAAAAATTCCACGTTTAAAAGAATGGTCGAAGTTGATTATTTTGCATGAGTGTTTTATGTCAACGTTGCCGCTTGTGTATGACAAAAATTGATATACGGCTTGCAAAAAATTGTATTTCTTACCATTTGCCGTAAAAATTTTCACCCCCTGATTTATCAATAAATTATTTCTGGAAATAAACGATAAATTGTTGCTTATAAAAATCCATAGGGATCGCTAATACACGTCAGTATTATCGACCAGTCCAATTCAAGGCTGCATAAAACTGCTTACACTAATTAAAGAGCCCATGAATAATATCTTCGCTTTTATTGGTCGGCTTTACAATTTTGCGTTTTCCTGATCGTTCCTTATTTATTCATGTCTTCGAATGTGTACGGGCCGTAAACTTTACTAAATGAATTCGATCGATTGAAATCCGAGTTACTGTACACCCCAATACCATATGCTGATTGTTTATAATAATGGCTGAAAACACAGCTTTTCACTTGAATTAAAAAACTTTTTCGTGAAAAAAATATTACATTGCCGAGAAAACAATCAGACATCAGAATTTTCTATTTCTTATATTTTTCGTTATCATTGACAACCAAGACGAGAGACTTTAGTTGTATAGACCATAGATACACTTTCATGATGTCAAGCCCGGAACACTGAACCGCTAGGAAAATTATTGAGACTTATAGAGCTCAATTTATCATGAAACAGATGTCATTTTCAAAACAAGCGCAGCCGGATTTGTTTTGAAATACAGGGTAAAACAGAAACTTTAGTTACTCTTTGTTTTTTGAACACCCTGGAATTTCAGCACTCGGGTTCTTGTAAAAGAGTAAAACTTAAAATACGAACCAAAAGAATTTTTTTTTAATGTATATTATAAATTGTAAGTTTTGAGATGCAGTACCTCCTGCACATCGAGAGTGCAGCAGGACTCAAGAAAAACGAGTATCGAAAATATAACAACTTTATTTATTTATACTGTGAGATAAAAACATTAATAACTGTATAATGTGAGAATAATCTAACCCTTACTTCTATGAGAGGCAAGATCAATAAAAATATTACAATTAAAGATACAATAAATTAAAAAAAAATACGCAAAAAATATACAAGACGAATGTTGTCCACCGCCATTAAACGAGAAATACAGCAAATGCAGAATCGCTTCGCACCTCTTTTTGCCAAAACATTACAAACAACGACAGATGCAACAATGTGGGATAAAAAAAGACCTAAACCGATTCCAAACTATAATTACAACAATTTCATCAATATTTACAAATAAATAAATCGCTAAGCTCGATAATTAAGAGATAACAATACTGACTAGTCTTCTGAAAAAGTCACCAATCGATGATGCACCTTATATCCAACAAGTAGAGTGTTTTTTTCAAATGCGACGATGAAGAAACCGAAATTTAAGAAGCGTGGAAAATGCAAGGCTCTCTCTTTCACTCCCTTTCAAACTAATCGAAAAAAAAAACACCCTATATAAACGACGTTACCGAGAGAAAACAAACCGCTTAATTCGCCTATTTTATATCCATCATAACATTTTCATAAAAAATACTCGTTTCTCCTTAATAGACAAATATCTCGTAAATATCACCCAGTCTCTTAAATTTTATTGTTCGAGGCAGCGACACCATGCGGCCTGTCATTGTTTGTTGTGGCCCTCCTGTTTCTTCCTTCTCCGGCCTCCCTCCAGCAGATAAGAGACGTCCAGGACGTGTTTCGTTGGCATCTTGCTCAAGAGATTCAATAAAATTTTGTTTAGACGAGTCTTTCGCTGCGCCGGAGTCTGAAATAAAAAAACAGCCTTGCGATCTTCATCGTTTCGTCGGAATATATACTGACGAAAAAAAAAGTAAATTAGGATGCGCCATTTTTATGGCAGTATGTTCTCAAAATATGTCCAGAACCCATGAAACCTTCAGGCAAAAAGGAGTTAAGTGTGGGCATAGTGCTGTTTAGTGCGGTAGGTTAGGTTTTTGCTGTAGTATGACCACACAGATTGAATTTTTTATCGGCTATAGGCCGCAATAGTCTAATTTTATGGCCACCTAGGATTCCCGATTTGACAATTCGCGATGTTTCTTTTGAGGGCGTTTTTAACCACCAACATACATATCAAAGGCCCATTGAAAATGGAAGTTTTGGTTAGTTTTGTAGAATATTAGAAGCAATTTGAATCTATTTCGATGGACGAAAGGAGTTTTAGCAAATTTGACGTGAATTAGAAAAATGCGCATAGTTTTCAAACATAAAATTATGTCCGCTTTTCTTTTTTTTAATTTGAATAAGTAAAATGTTTTCTGCAACCCCTAGGAACCTGTCATTTTGGTTAAAAATGTTCTGTGTTCTTAAGACAACATTTTTCTTACTTTGCTAAATACGTCACAATCAAATCAATCAAATCAAATAGGAGATAATTTTATTTTTAAATCTTGATTGCTTGAAAATCTGTAATGTGATGCATTTTGAAAGTTAAAACATTTATATTCGCAACATTTTGTGTTTAAGCTGTTTTTTAGTCATTTGTCCATTTGTCTATTTCATCCGTGGACATCAAAAATCAATTACATCCTGAGATTGCACAAGTAAGTAACCTGAGTAAGGGTATGTTTTGTTTTCTTTTTAGTGCGGAATTGAGATTATTTTTCCAATAAATGGACATGTAATTGATAATTGATTGATATACCATGTTTTTCCACTCTTTCTGGCACTGGAAGGGGTACGAAATTTTCAATTTAAAAATTGAGCACACTTTAAGCATACCATTAATAACTGTCTATAATCTAGAACGTAGCTCTGCAATTCAGTGGCGTAGTCAGATATTTTTTTTTATATGTATAATTTTTGAGATACCAAGGTATATCTTTTAAATTAAACGCCCGGCATATTTTTCTAAAATTCGTTTGAGCTTTTTGTATGCTTTCCAAACACGTATAGTTAGGAAATATTTTCAAAAATAAGAATTAATATTAACAATAGTTGATTTAGTTCCGTAAAATGATATGTCAGAATACAATATTTTCGTAGTTCACGCCATACTGCTTTCTGATCAAAGACAAAGACTATTTTTTGTATACCGTGGTTTTTATGTTTTTTGTGATAATAATTATAATAAAAGTAATAATATAATAAATGGAATACAATTAGGATAGAATAGAAGTATATTTTCTAAAATGTCAAAATGCTACTATAATATAAATAATAATATATTTATACAATTATGCATTTCAGAAAAGCATACAAAAGGAATAATAACAAAAGGTACACAAAATTCATATGTTTCTAATGATAATTATAGCTTTTTCCCAAAACAAATCCATAAGTTTACTTTACGAAATTTAAATTTTCAACAAATTTTATTTTAATTTCCCCGACATTTGCAGATTTTCAGCATTGTACCTAAACCTGTGATCTTTTAAGAATACTATAAGAATTATTATCTTATGCTTCGATGGATCGAGCTTATCATATCTTTGTGAGATTTCCTCAAACAACAACCAAATGGATCTAAAGAAATTATCACTCACCCTAGTCACTACGTTGACTGCAGGTACGGGCTGCGTCTGAACATTATTTGTCTCGTACTTTGAGATCGCTTTCTCCTCCTTGTTCTCCTTCTTCCTACCACCGCTACCTTTGATGAGCGACTCGTCTACCTCGTGCGGACAATACGTCCTCGAAATTTTGAGGCGCGTCTCGAAACACTCAAACGCAAAACTCTTCGTACATATAGGGAACTGGAAACGAAAAAACAATGCTACTGCAAGTATGTCGCCTGAAAGGTATTTGCCGGCCGCACCTTGCTTTTGGAAGCCTTGCTGAACATCTTCGCTGCCTTGTCCACCCTATATTCGCAGATGTAAATGTGCTGTTCCTGGGCACCGATCGGCCTGCCCTTGCAGAATGTGTTGACGTCCATCACCCAGCAGTGTTCCATGACGAGTTCCACGGGAACAGCTTCGTAAAGTGGGACTCGCATCACCTCGTTCGGGAAAAATCTTGGAAAAAAAGCATAACTTTATTTTTCGCTAACAGTGAATCACTAAAGAGATTTTAATCTCTTTTTAGTGATTCGTTCGTTCGTTTAGATGTACAAGAAACCTACCAGAATTGTATTTTTTCCATTGTAGCAAGTTTTTAGTACAAGTATGTTTACTGATTTAAAGCTTGGAATAAAACAGTAAAAGAAATATAACTATAAGAGAAATAAAGACTTTTAAATTTTGGCAACACTATTTACGAAATCTTAAAGTTTAAATATCGTAAACTTCATGGAAAGTGTCACTTATTTTCAGTCCATTATTATAATATATACGGGGATTCCATTTAAAAAATACGACTATGATACTTTATGAAATGGAAGTGCAAAACTTTGTATTTTAAATTATCATTTTTTATGTTATTTTAAGCTGATATGAAAACGTAACATACACCTGAAAATTCAAAACATGGCACCGCCTAGCGGTGGGTAGTTTAAAAACTTTTTTCTACTCCCGTCTGTAAAATACCTAATTACCCACCGATCTAGCGTGCGGGAAGCGTCACTTAACCACGTCAGTTTCCTTTCTCACAAATCCGTGTCACTTCGAACATTTCCGGGATTTTACAGCACGGATTTGGAAGCAATTGGATGTTTTCGGAGATGTTTACTACGCTTTGAATTTTGACGTTTGTCAATTCTGACGGTCATGTCAGCGAATGTATTCCTGTTGTTTTGCGAAAATGTACCCAAAAACTAAGGGTCGTAGAAAAAGTGTAGTATGCAACACGTTCGGCAAAGTTTTAAACTCCCTCGTTTATTAAACATTCGCTCCGCTCGTGTCAAATCGTGAGTCAAATGCCGTTTACCGCACTTGTTAAATAATATACTATTTATAGGACAAAGTTATTTCGTTAACATTGCTTTTTGTTTTCTAAACAATTGATTGTGGAAAAAAATTCTTTAATTATGAAGGAACAAAAATTTAAATGTTAATGTTACGTTGGGAACAAAGCAAAATTAAGACAAATTTTGATGTGATTTGACAAATTATTATGCCTCCGTATAAGGCAATCTACAATCAATACTTACTTTCTGGTCGGCTCGTGGAATGTCTCGTGCGGCCTGAGGTAATGGTGACCGTAGGCGAACCTCTTTCCGCTGTCCTTGTCCTTCCAAAGTCTCTCTATCCGAAATATGTCCAATTCCGTATAATCGATCTTGCCGATGGTTTCGTAGGTGTGCTTTTGATCGGTGCCGGTGATGGGGATGTCGCGTAGTACGTAGACGGTGTCTCCTTGCCGTAACTGGAGCGTCCCCCGCATCAACGTCATGTAGTACCTAATATAATACATACATCCATTTTAAGCAAGTTAAACAGTCATTCAAACTGTCTACTCATGGTTACTGGAGGCTAGAAGTTTGGCCCATTGATGTTTGATATTGATCAGACAGATTATTAATCACTAAGAATTTAGGAAATTACTTTTCGAACAATTAAACTAAACAATGATCAAATGATCAATCCAAAAATGTTTTAAATAACATCTTGCAATTTTAGATTGTTATCATTCCTATTTAATAATAATATGTATTTGATAATAAATTACTACGGGTTTGTGAAGTGCAATTTACCTACAACCCTCTTCAAGGAATATCTGAATACGATACTTGGCGATTCAAGGAATCCCAAAAAAATATCGACAACATTTAATTATGTAAACGCACAATATAAATAAACAAAGATAAATTTTATGATATTTTTTAAAAATATGTCAGTCAATTGACATAAAAAAATGTGATCGGTCAATTCCATAACCCTATCAACAACAATGCATAGCACCATCAGAGAGTTACAATTGCAGTGTAAAATCGGTTGTTATTCCGAGACTTTTAGACAGACAGTAGATCGCAGACTACAGTACATAAAACACGCCAAACAACTGAATATTTGAAGGAGAAAAACATCGAATTAATGCAGGTATTCACCAGACTTATGGCCTAACGACCTTTTCTCGTTTTCCACTGTCAAACAAAAGATGCGGGGACAGCGATGGATGGTGTTTCATGCAAAAATGTCCTAGATCTTAATATTTTGAAAAACAATAAAACACTTTGTTTCGAACTTGTTCGTTTCTGTTTTTGTAAGAAATTAAAAGGCAAGACTCATTTTTGTAAATTTAAAAATAATCTAAAGAAATCTCTTTCAGAAGGCCAAGGATTTCATTTTGAATGATTTATTTTTACTATTCTGTAGAAATTCACATTCTTGGGTTTTGAACTTTCTATTTAGATAAATTATCTTCTTTTTGTTCATGGCGTAGCTATCTGAATTATTGAAGGAAACTAACATATATTGTTCAACTAAGTATTGTTAGGTTAAGTACTTTCGCCGTGTAGGTAGAACATTATCATATGTCTCAGTACGGTATTAGGAAAGTGGAGGGTCCTAGAAATTTGAATCAATCGACGAGTTGGGATGAAGAAAAATGCTGACTATTTCAATAAACACGTTATTACATAAATAATTCAGTAATTAATAAAATTGGTTAGTCTTCAACAATTGAATAATTTTGGTTTTATTGAAAGAACTAAACGAAATTTTGGATGAAAAAATAAGTGATTGTTTAATTTAGTAAAACCTGTCACAAAATTATTTTCTTTTAGTTTTAAGTGTTTTTTTCATATTTTAAGTGAGTATGCGGTTTTCACTGGGTAAGCAAACAAGGTAAAAGCTCATCGTTTCCTAAAAAATTATTTTTTGTTAAACAATGCCATCTGGTGGAAAGATAAGCAATCACAATCGCGTCAAACGCCCGATTGATAGCTTAGGCAACGCTTGCTCTAGCGACTCCAAGTGTATTAAAATATACGTTAAGCCGTATTGGCTTTCCTACTTGTGCAAACACCATTGAACAAAAATTATTTGATTTTGACTCAACTTTAAAACCCTAAATATGACTTAATTGTGCAAGTGAAAATTTCAGAAAGTCGAAAATCATTTTCAGTATTCTTTCTTGGCCGATTTACTCAATAATTTCTATTTTTCCGTAAAAAATCAAAGCCGTACCGGTGACCATGTTCGGTGAATTCGTCCATGGGAATTTCGTATTCGACGGGGCGCGGCACGCAAATCTCGCAGTGATAGCTGGCTGCCGAGACGTCGGCTTTCACGCATTCGTTGTGCTGCCACACCATGCAACGCTCGCACTGAATCATGAGGCCCTCGTCCCTGGGTATCCCGCATATGCACCGTATGATATCCTCTTCTTCGTCTGCAATTAAATCGTTAACTCCCCACATATCTGACTGCCGACATGCAGAGGACATTTATGAAAATTTTAGCGGCAATAAATACCTGAACGTAAGCTGTGCAAATAGTTTCAGATGTGTTTTCTTTTTAAGTTGTATTTCAGTTCTTAACCTGGATGTTTATAAATGTTTGGTATGTATTACTATAAACTATGAAGTATATTAGTCAGCCCGTTTCTTAGTCTCTAAGATCACAAAATCCAAATTCAAAAGCCTACTCTCCAAAACGACAAAATAAATTTTACAAAAAGCACAACATAATAGCAAAAAACTAAATGTCAAGTTATCACAATTTTCAAGTGTTAGCAAAACAAGCACTGGCAAAAATATTATTCCTTAGAATGTTTTCTTCAATATTACAGCATGAAAAAAATAACAAGACATGTGCGACCCACGGTGAAACGAGGCAATGCAAATGGCCGGTCATTGACGATTTTTCAAAAATTTGATTTGAATTGACTAATATTACATTGTTGTAATGTAAAATATTTAGAGCACCATATTGGGCTTTTGGATATCTACAGAGTGACAAAAAATAGAACGTATTGAAAGTTATTGGTTAATAAATATGGAAAAATATTTTTTCATTTGAATCGTTAAAAAAATGGTTTCTTTTCAGAGTCAAAGTTTACACTTTGTGGCACATTGAAAACATATACCTAGGAATCGTAAAGTGCATGAATATTATTGCCTTCTAAAAAAATGGCTAAAAATAGCCAGGCTGAAATTAGGTGTCTTAGTAAGATCAAACCTTATCAAAACAATATCTGCAAAGATTGGCTGCCACCACCAGCGACCCTGCGAAATAATTGTATATTACATACACTGTATAGATCTGCTTATTATTGTTTTTGACTTAAACCACATGTATTTAGTAAATAGATATGAACTTTCTAAGCATAAACTGAATGAAATTAAATAATGAAAAAATAAGTATATTCCCTTATTTTGCGTGGATGGTGTAGAGAGGGGGAGGGGCACTAAATTGAAATACCCACATTTTTTTTGTTTTAACAAAAATTCATTGTATTTTTAAGGGTTGACTTCCCACCGTCCTAAATGTTTATGACTGGATTTTATCCTATACACTGGACAGGGTGAACCAAATTAGTTGTCTCTTATGGGGTATATTGCAAAACCAAAAAATATTAATGTAGAAAAATTTGATCAATATGCAAAGAAACGGCAAAATTATTTATAGATTTGTATGGGTGGTACTATGTGCTGGGCGCCCATCCACAAAATTCCCATGCACGGTGCCAACATCATTAAAAATTTTATATTTCTCATTGGTAGTTTTTCTGAAGATGCGAGAAACCAATATGTCCGCCATTATAGAGTTTCACGCAAGAAAATGTAGCTGAAAAGCTACAAACGAGAAGCTTTTTCCCTGCTTTCAGTTTAATATGAAATTTACATTTGTGGTCCCTTGTTTATTTTTTTTTAAGATAGAGCAAGAAAAGTGCCGTTTTAAATTTCTTTGCTTTGCTCCATGCCAGTTTTTGTCATAATTTTGGTTTTGAGAAAATTTTCTTTATAACGATTCACCAAAAATAATATTATCTGGTTCCCTGTTTTAATGTCTTTTTTTATTTGCTTTTAAAATACACGTACTAAAACAGAACCTTTTTGGAAACACATCCCAAAATCTTTTTAACATTTTTTTACGTCTTTCTATAGCAGTCTTTGTTATAATGTGACAACTCAAAGTGGGTCTAGTGTGTTAGAAGCAAGTTTCTACCTTAAGGAAAAATGTAAAATAAGAAAATCGTCGTTAGCCAAGTATCTTTAAATTTGGTATAGAGGTTTAGATGATGAATCTAAATAATTTGTTTTAATAATAGATTCTATATATAAATAGGTTATTCGAAAACTGAAATAATGTAAGAAGTTAGTCTTTAACCAAGCAATAAATTTAATTTGATTTTTTTCCTTAAGAGCTGTTTTGCGCATCAGCAATACACTATATTTAAATTTTTCAGTAAACAATTGTCACCAGTCTCATTTTATTTTAAGTTGTTTCGTATATCTATACTTATATCAAACCGAAATAAGTAATTAAAATTAGTGAAACATAAAATTTATTGATTTTAAAGCGAATGTCTGAGTTTTCCTATACTTCAATCCACTGTGACGTACAAACCACATAATTGAAGAAAAAACAAAAAAATGCATGGAAATCTTTTATAAAATAACTGGTCAATGACAATGATCCCCCATATTAAGTGGAAACCCGCATTTATTTATTTTATTTAAAATAATAATAAGCAATCCGTAAAATCCTTATACATCTCTTGGAAAGATGACTTAATGAAGTAGAGTAAGCTGAAAGATGAAAATAAAGCAACAACTTCTGGATGATAACTTTGGTTGTGATTGTGAAAATAGAGTTTACTTTTTGGACACGTTCCTCTGCCAAAGCAACATTTCAACTGAACTTGCGATATTGGTTCATTGGATGAAGGATTTTCATATACAATATCCTCAGAAACTGAATGTATGGGCCGGAACATTGTGTGACAAAATAATGGATCCACCATTTATCAACGGTGACTTAACCACTGAAAAATGCATAATACATGAGATAATCTCAAAAATTCGTACTATTGCTGGAACAGCCTTCCATAAAGTTTGGGTTTGTGTCAAACACGACTTTCCCCTTGAGCTGTATTGATGGAAGGCTCACTAAAATCAGACAAAACCAGTGAATTATATCGAGGAAATCCGCAAAAAGTTAACGATAACATGTATGTATGTATGGTTAGAGGCGAGAGGACACAGGGATAAGAAAACTACCACGTCGACGATGTTGTTTCTGGGTTGTCCCAAACTTCAGGAAAGTCGTGACAGTTGTGCTATCCGGAAAGAATGGTACAACTTTAGTGCAGATTCTGAATTGTTATTTACCATCCATAACGGGTATTTCTTAAGAAGCAGAATAACTGGTATTTTTTGCGATTGCAACGCCATCTACCGACAATAAAAACTCTTGAAAAAAGTTTTTGTTGAATGTCAAATTAAGATTTCAAAGTTGCCTCTGTGGGTAAGGGTGGGATCACGTTTGCTGTCTTAGACCAATTATTTTATTCCACCACTTCTCGAGACATTCCAAAGATTAGTTTTTGGACTTATCGGTACATCTCGTTTTCGCTTACGTTTCTTTCTGTTGTTGACGAACGTCGGAGGCGGTTTCGCTCCGAGCACGTCTTCCAGCTTGGCCAAACTCCTTTGCTTGGTATCCGCATAGATCTTCTTCAGTTTGGTAGCGCATATCCCTGTGTCGCTGGTTCTGCCGTAAAATTTGGAAAAGCTGACAAATAGGCGAGTGATATCTTCGTCGAACGCCTGGGGCGACTTGTAAACGCCCGTCGCGATGTTCTGCTCGATGGTGGCGATATCTATCGGGTTCGAAACGCGCTGGTAGAACTCGGGCACTTTCCTCTTCGAGGGCAGCTGCATCAGACCGGCGCAGAGGGGCTCGCCGTCGTCGTCTTTCGCGTTGATCAATACGTGGCAAATTTCTTTTAGGACCGCCGCCAGCTTCACGGTTTTCTTCAGCTCCGGATCGTCTTCCGCTTGGGCTATGCGTCTCGTTTTCATGTTTCTGGGTTTCTGAAGGGCGTTTAGTTGATTCATGAAAGCGCTGGTGTCAGTTGGCGTGGCGGTTTGTTGTCTCGAAGCCGTGTTGGAAGTGGTGCTTAAGGATCTATCTCTGACCTTTCTCACCTGGGAAATAATTGAAATGAGCACCCAAATATTCGGCAAGAAGAGAAGGGTAGTACTTTGGCACAGTATACAATGCGGTTTTTTTGATTTATTTATTTATTATTTATTTATTTCACTTATAAACGTAAAAAAAGTATCACATAATCGTTAAAATATATAAAAACTGAAAACGTGGGCGCACTTGCTACAAATTTTTAGAGGTTATAGAGAGGTATAAAACAATTATCTTAAGCGATCAAGTCGGTATTTCTAGAATATTGACAGAATGACGACATGCTCAAACTTCTGCTAATGTAAAATTTTCAGAAAGTTAATTAAACGAGCAAAAGTTTTTGAAAACACGATAACGCATTGTTCTAACACATTACAAAGAAATAAGAAACGAGGAAACAGTAATGATTGAGTTAAAATAAAAGGATTTAGCAACTAAGCATACACTATCAGACAAAAGTAGAGCAACAAACATATTTTTTTTAGTATTGTTTAAATAAAAATTGGTTCATATTTTTTGCTAGTTATGATAAAATACTTTCCTTGAATAGCAAGTAATTTTTCACATTTTGGGTGTACCTTAAGTTAGTTGGTGACAGCTAAATAATAAGTAATATAAATTTGACGAAAATGAAGGTGACAAAACTAAAGCAACAAATTCTATTTAACAGTGTTTTATTTTATTTTATTTCAAAAAGTTGTATTTAACAGTGTTGTATTGTATTCTATTAAAAAAAAACATTTAAACACACATTTTAGTACAATAATAATAATTAAAATTATACCTTAATAATTTATAGAATATCCAGTATTGAGAATTACCTGCTGGCAACGGCGCGGCATTGACTATCAACTTTTGAGTGATATTTTCTGGAAGATTTGTCCAAACTTCATTAATTTTATCTATCAACGAGTGTTTATTTCGAAACATTTGTGTACGAATGCGACGTTCTACTTCTTCCCAGAGATTTTCAATTGGGTTAAGGTCTGGCGACTGTGCCGGCCACTGCAAAACTCTAACATTGTTTTCTGCAAACCACTGTTGAACGAGTTGTGAAGAGTGTTTTCCCACTCTGCAAAAGGGAGCATAACATTTTGCATAATCTCCCTATAAACAAATCGATCCATTGTCTCATTAATGAAGTGTATAGGACCTACTTCATTCCATGAGAAACATCCCCATAAAAAACACCATGTTTAATTGTAGGTGTTACGTACTTAGGGTTAAACCTTGTACTAATTGGTCGCCTCACACGTCGCATTCCATCACAATTGAATATTTTATAGCACGTTTCATCGCTGAATACAACTTTTTCCCAGTCATTGATGGTCCAGTTTAAATGCCGGCGTGCAAAGGCTATCAACCTTGCTGCTCTCTTTCTTGCTGAAACTAGCGGTTTTTTTGCTGGCCGTCTACTGAACAACTTTGAAGCTACTAATCTTTGCACAGTTCGTATACCAACCGTAATTTCTGGAATTTCGGCAATTATTCGAGGTGCGGACTTCCAAGGATCTTGTTGAGTAATTCTTTTAATGCGCCTGTCAGTCAAAACCGTTGTTTTTTTTGGGTCTTCCCGATTTCGGCAATTTTTCTAAGTGTCCTCTGTCATTATACGATGAAATTATTCTAGATACGCTGTACCGAGGTAACATAACCTGTCTTGAAAAATCAGCTTGATTGGTATCTTCCGTAAATGCATTTACTACTCTTTGCTTTAGGTCTTTTGAAATTGGAATTCCTCTTGGCATAACTAGTCCTGCACACAAATGGTTAACTTAGCACAAAATAAACCCAACACAAGTTATTTTTGCATTTACTTTTATTAATAGCGTCTTTTTGAACAAATTTTAGAAATGTTGCTCTATTTTTGACGCGTCGCTAATACGCATTTAAAACTAATGTCAAAATAAATTCATTTGTTTTGTTTGTGATCATCAATAAATCATAGCCTACTTTAATGTCTTCAAATGTATTGTATTTGTATACAATACCTTGCATGTATAATCATAATATTGGGACTTGTGTTAAATATATCTTATTTTTGAAGATGTTGCTCTACTTTTGTCTGATAGTGTATATGGCTAATATCCTAATACAGTTAGTATGGATAATAACTAAGCATATTAGGAATTGTGAGTATCTACTGAATCTGTTAGTAATTTTGTAAATTACTCTTAATTACTAAAAACTGTTTGTGATTTTTCATAATAACTTAACCGTTAATATCGATAACAACTAAAAATATTACAGGAATTATGCGTAACACCTGAACATTTAGTCGTTATGTATACTTGTGAACCACTAGCTCTTAGAGGTAGAAAACACAAGAAAGTAGGTACTTACTTGTGTTTGCAATCTATTTAAATAAGAACGAACAGCTTTTATGATTGACTTAACTACTACTTATTGCAAAACGATTTATTAATTTGAAGAACTTATTCATTATTCTCATACTTTTTTAAGTACTGTTCTTGCGAAACTTTGTACAGTTGCAACTTTGAAGTTTTCAGAGTTAAGAGGTTGTCATCTTCTTTGAACAACAATTTTGCGTTTGTTTTACCACTTAGCTTTTTAATTTCTTCAATACATTTGAACTTAAAACTATCGGCTGCTAGCGAGGTCATTAATATCACAAACACTCGCACTAGCCTATATTTAAAGGCGTTCAGCACTCACTAACTTCTTGGCTGCGATGTAAATTCATTAATCAGTAAGTAGTGACATCTAACTTTGCAGGCACATTAAAACCAAAAGAAGCCAACACTAATCAAAGCTAACTAACGATAACTAAAATATTTGCGAATAAATTATTTTAAATCATTTACATTTATATGCCTGCTAAATCTCCCTACGAAGGCACCTTTAGTAAAAATACGGGAGCCAAGTTCGCTGACAGACCAGACGCTTCTCAGCACCCACGCTACAAAGAAATTGATTTTTTCTACTAACTAATTATTGAATGTAGGTTACTAAACTAATATTGAAGGTTGCGTATTTGACTACAACTTACAGCGCCGCCACCATTTTTCTATATATATTTTACATACACAACATTAAGGCCAAATTCTCAAGTAAGTATTTGCATACTAAATAAGTATTAATCGTACGTTGCTTTTCTTAGATAATATTCTCAATTAAAACCAGAAAAAAAAATATCGTGTCTCTACCGGTAAAAATTGAGTATTTCGGGGTTAATTTGCCCCGGAGTAAAGTAAGCCCATTTTCATTTTCGGGGTTTGTGTCTAGAAAATACCAAAGGAAAGCTGGCTCGCGAAAACGAAATTCGAAACGAACGTATCTCACATAGAACTGCTAAGACAAAGGGCAAGATTCCTAGAAAAACAATCCCAAACAACAATTAAGTGACGATCCCGGGAAGAATAGCTATAGTCGGAAAAGGAACGAAATACTTAGAATTGATAAGGAATGTATCAAAAACTTCAATATCGGGTATGGTTTCTGGTAGTATGGGTGGTGCAATACTACCTCCTTATGTAGTGTATCGAGCCAATAAAATATGGACAAAGTGGACAGAAAGGGGTCCCAAGGGATGCCGGTACAACTCCAGTAATTCGGGATGGTTTGATGCATCAATATTTAGGGACTGGTTGGAATGTCAGTGCATGCATTACAAATATGCCGTCAAAACCAAGTAATTTTAATTTGTGTAATTTGACATAAAAAATCCCACGTCTAAGCGTGGCAGTATTCAGGCCATTGAAAATAGTTTGGAGGAAGATACTATTGGAGTGGAAGAATACTGATGAAGGCGTTCATAACACCCTTTCTTTCGAAAATGGACATTATCAGACAAAAGGTGATGATATGAAAACGGGTTTTCGAAAATGTGGGATAGTCCCCTTAAACCCAAAAGAAGTTCTAGACCACATTCCAAGACCTTCATCCAAACCAGATGATGTCCAAGACAAGTTTTTACAAAAATTTTAAAGCCAACGAGTAGAACTGACAAAAACCGTTAGAAATCGTCAAAAAGAAATACATATTCCAGCCGGGAAAATGTTTACGTTGAGAATCCAGAGAGTGAAGAAATTGCGCGTAATAATAGGACAATACCGGATGGCGAAATGCAGGAAGAAGAGCCTACTATGTCAACTGCGATACAATACAATATTTAAAGAAAACTCTTCAGACGACGTGGATTTTGATGAGCTGAGTGAAGAGCAGGCAAAAAGAAAGAGTTCTTAGACTACACAGAGGGAAAGTCACCAATTTAAAAATACAGTTTGGGAAGTTGCTTTTTCCTATCGAGGGCTGATGTATCTTGGAAATTTTGAGTTTTGATGACAATTATTCGCTCTATGGAAAAGTCACTCAAAATGTGGAAATGATGCCTAAACCAGAGGAATTTTCTTATTCCTGGGACGACGTTTTAGGCTCCTTAAGTTCGCCAAAGCAAGTTACTAAAAGAGGCATATTTGCTGTTCCAGAGTTGAAGGGTATTTTGGATTAGTAGTTCGTCGTTTTTGAAAGTGTACTTTTAATTAAACTATTTGTGCATTCAATAAATTAGCTTGTTTTCAACTATCGTAACGATCATATTTCTTTCAGTGATTTGCTTAGGATTGACACTCAACAATTTTTCTATGCAGTTTTATAATGTATTTTTAGGTTTCTGAAATAAAAATATTTATAAAACACATTTTGTGGCTGTATTTATCAGGTTGAGATATGATTTGTATCAAAGTCAATCAACTACATTTTTTGTACTGGTATTGGTAGACTTTACGCCACTTTTTGACAAAAAATAATATAACACGTATTTTAACTTTTCAAAGAAACTTCCACAGGTTACTGTAATAGTATTTACAATATGATGATTGGCGAAACATTAGCAAGTTCGACTCAACAACAATCGAAGCATGAGGAATCCAAAGTTTTATAAATAGTTATATGTATTTTTTAATTAATTATTATGCGTTTGTGATGTCCAATTGAAAGAGTGATTGGAAAAAAGGTAACATTCCAAAAATATGGCGAATTAAAGTGAGATAGCCAATATATTAAAATTTGTATTCTATTTCTGCTGAGCGCAAAAACGATAAAATCGCCGGCTCCCTTCATATAATAATTTTGTTGTTGAGCGGAAAAAAGATAATATTCCTGGAATGTTATCGGTCTTCGGCGCAATATGATTTACGCGCCCTGTTGACAATCGTTAGCGTCTTGAGCCGATTATTTCACATAGTTTTGCATTTTCGTTGAAACAACAGGTGTTTTAATAGTTAGTGAAGTTTTGATTATCTGTAATTTGAAGTTTGAGAGTTTAGTGAGTGAGTGCCTATTTAGTGATGGTTAAATAGAAATATTAAAGTTTTCTGTATTGCACAAATGTCGGATTCAGAGAGAGAACGTGAAGGGAAAAGGCGAAAGTTGAACAAAAAATGTCACATAAAAGAAAGGATTAGCTAGACAACGAGGAGCACAGTTTGTTATACGTAAAGGTAAAGTAGTTAATGCTAAGATAACCGGGCCGGATTACACGTGCCGTAAAAAATGTATGGCAGATTTTACTATTGAAGAAAGACGTTCAGTAATTGAAATTGTTTATAATGGACGGCCAAAAAATGAAAAAGATACATATCTTATGGGACTAATACAACGATACGTGCAGGGTTGAAGTTTGCCGCAGTGCGTACATGAGTTTGCATGGTCTCTCGAATAAAGTCGTATAACGGTTAACCAAACTAAGTGGAACTGAAACTTCACCATTTGACATGAGAGGAAATTGATGACCATATCAAATCATTTCCAAAAAAAGAGTCATTATTCTTCTAAGTTAATTACCTACTTAGATGCAAGTTTGAACATCACTAAGATGTATGAGCTCTTCACTAATAAAAATCCTGATTTGAGAACTCACGTCACGTATGAATATTATTTGAGACATTTTCAGGAAAACTACGGATACCGGTTTGGTAGGCCTCAAGTCGACGTTTGCTCGACTTGCGAAGACTTGAATGCAAAAATAAAGTCGACTACTCTTAACGAAACAGCAAAGAGGTGCGCAGTTGCAGAGCTTATGATTCATAAAAGACGAGCATCCAAATTATACAAAAAACTTCAAGAAATCAAAGAGAAGAATGACGTTGGAGCCATAGTGTTTGATTATATGCCAGTTCAGGAAATGTTCTATCTGCATTATGTTTTTAACGTTCACAGCCTTGGCAAGGATGTATCGGTCTTCTATACTCATACAGAGGGAGATGCTCAGCGAGGCCCTAATGAAGTCAATACGTCCATTTTGGACTTTATCACCCAACATATTCCTGTAGAAGTCAGAACCCTTCATGTTTTTAGTGACGCGTGCGCTGGGCAAAACCGCAACCATACTCTAACCAGGTTGTTTACAGCCCTGACCACGAATAGCAGATTTGAAGTTATCCATCAATATTTTCCCATTCGAGGTCATAGTTTTTTTGCATTGCGATAGAAACTTTTCTGTTATCAAGCGCTCTTTAAGAAAGTTTGACCGAATTTACTCTCCAGAACAATACAACGATATCATTACGTCTTCCAAGAAGAAAAATCCCAAGTTTGAAGTAAAACGGCTAACAAATATTGACATACTTGATTTCAGAGGATGGTGGCCTCAATACTTTAAAAAGACTGCCAAAGATGTTGAGAAAAAACAGTCTTTTACCGCAAGCAAATACAGGCATTTAACATAAAAGCAAGCAATGAGAGGCTATATCAGGGCATGTGAATTCATTGACGGCTTCACCCATGGTCTTTTCAATATGAAGAAACAAGACAATGTGGTCTTCCCATTTCAAAAGCATAAAATGTGAAAGTTCCTATCTACTATAAGAAGCTGGAAGATATTTCCAAAATAGTTCACTACATACCCGAAGACTACAGGACCTTCTATAATCAAATTCTAGCTAATCACACTACAAATAGAGAAACCAGTGACCCAGAAGACTAAGAAGCATATAAATAATATTCCTTACGATGTTGATTGCTTAAATAGATCAGAGTTCTTCATTAACGCCCTATTTTTTTTTAACTAACTTTTTGCAGTTTGAGTGGAAAAAAGATAAAATTTTTGTACATTCAAATGGCAATATCTAATTACCAAATAGGTGTAAATCGTTCAGACTTTGGCATCAAATGTACTTTGTCAATGTGTACAATAGGTCAATGATAACCATATATTTGTGAAAGTAACGGTTTCGCAGATAAACTGTTTTTTTCGATTTCCCAGAAACAGGCTTCACTGGAATGTTATCCTTCTTCCAATCACCCATTCAATTTACCTATAACCCATTTGGTTCCCAGAACAAACGCGACGGCGACATAACGCACAATGTAAATAAATAAATATAAATTTCATGTGTAACAAATCAACACCCCCACCACCATCTATCCGCACATAAACGAATTAGCCGGCGACCATTGAAGTAGTTACGTAAGGTTCCGCTAGAGTGAGCTACAGGGTACCAAGTAAAAGTAACAAGGTGCTGGTCGAAGACGAGAAGATGGCGAGTGTTGATACGCGTGAAATGTTATTTTACGTTTTTTGATATTTGTTTGTATGTTTGGTTTCGCGTTTAATTACACTCCCAGATTTAACAGTTGCTACACAATTACAATTGACACAAAAAAATTTGACCGGTCAATTTCACATCTCTAATAACTTCTAATGTTCTCAGTTATATGCAAAATCGCCAACAGTTTCAGCAAATAGCATAATTACACCATCTATTATTTAAGGTTTTATGTAGTACTGCAGTACGGGGCTGGCTCGCCTTTGGTAATTCTAGTACTGAGGAAGCAATAAAAATTACATAGAATCCGTTTGGTGTCTCATCTGAGCCAGCGTAATTTTAGAGTTTACAATACCATATGATTTAAACTCACCTTGGTTAGGTTCCGCAACAGGAAACAGTGATGCTCCAGTATGAAAACCTTCTGCTGATGGCTCATCGGTTTCACCTGGATCTGGGGCACGACCTGAGCGGGGGGCGGGTTACCGCCGTTACCGAGCGAGGAGGCGGCGACGCTAGCGGCCGGCACCTCCTTTGCCGCGCACGGCTTCTTCTTGGTCGCCTCCGTCTTCCTCGGTCTACCGACGCGGCCGGGATTCTTGGGCGGCGCCCCGCTCTCCGGCAACTGTCGGATCCGTTGCGTCTTACCGCCGATGACGCCGCGGCAGTTGTCGCTGCCGCACTTGCACTCCTGCCCTTCGGCAGGATTGAACAGCGAAAAGTTGTAGTCGTAAGTCAGTTCTTCGTAGGGTTCGATGTCGCGCAACGCGAACAGCGCCATCCGGAACTGACCGTTCACGCTCCACTTTTGCATTTCGCAGTTCGGTTGACACGAGTGGTTGACGAAACGACCGTCGCCGCCCATACGGTGACCGTCGATGACGAGGCCGCCGTCCAAGTGGAGGCAATAGTGGTGCGTGTCGTTCACGTAGATGCTGTTCATGCGTTCCTTGAACTCCTGATCGGAGACCACCTCGCCGACGTACTCCAATATGAACTCGCTCTGTTTGATCGGTTCCTTCGTGCGCACGCCCCACCCCTTGTCTTCGGTCATGAATTTCTCGATGCCGGGCGCCCACTCGTGCTTCTGGATCTTCTGGTTGTGGCAGCGGTGAGTAGCGGGACACTCCGAGTACACCAATCGGTTGATGCAGTCGTCGCCGCAGTTCGACGACGGCTTGCAGTTGCACGCCTGCGGCTCGCACGTGCCGCCGCTGGTCTTGACGTTGTAAACGTTAGTGCGTATCTTGCGGTAATTCCACGACGGTACCACGTCCCGTCCCGGCAGCTGGGAATGCGTGTGCTGCCACCAGAGATCGTACGGGAGCTGGAAATCGACCCGGCGGCACCTGAGGTACTTGCCGCAGTGATACGGCGGCGGCAGCAGCCCGTACGGATGATCTTCGGGATTGTAAATGAGGTTTCTCAGGGATTTCGTATTCTCCTGCCGTTTCGACCTTGAACATGTAATGGTGACGGTGAACTTCGAATTGCTATTTGACTGTCGTGAAACATTGCCCGCACATTGTTGTATGTATAAACAAAATATTGACTCCCCTGTACGTTTTATAGCAAGGTTGTAATATAACTTTTTGAAGGAAGTTTGAATATATTTTAATAAGCCAATCTACAGTTATCGAATGAAATAGGAATGCAAAATTAGAAAATTCTTATAGTTTAGGTAATAAATCTAACACCGATAAAATACATTTTGACAATGACAACACGAACATTTGTGACAGTAACAATATTTTTATTTGTGATTGTTATACGTTACTTTAATTAAAGCTAAATATGCGTTATTCAATTGAAGAAAAAGTAACCATAATTAAGTGGTATTATGCAGGAAACTGTCTTAGAGCAGTGGCTGAAAAGTTTTCAACAAACAACCAAATGTTCAACATTGGCGGTATTGGAGCCAAGGCAATGAATATATTTTTGTGCATACTTGAAGCCAATGTCCTCAAAAAATAAATTTTATGGACTATACTAACCTCACGGTAAAGACCTATTTGGACTTATTACAAAATCAAATTGAACTCGCACTAGAAGAAATTGTCCACAAAACGCGTAACAGGATTTTGCAACATCAACAAAGCAATGTTAGAAACGAATTTCAATGAATTTTATGAATCTCTTAGGATATTGTTTAACTGTTTGTTAATAGAGTGTTATTTGTTAAAAAATAAAGTTGCTTTTTAGCAATGTTTCGTACCCGCATTTTTATTATACTCAGTTATTTTTAATAAAAGACTTGAGGGTCAAATTTGTAGTCCTTCCTTGAAGCTTCCTTCTGCTTAAACCGTCCCCTAAATGAAATTCCTTCCAAGAACGCTTTAAGTGACAAGGAGGTCTTAAGAACCGACTATGAGTTTGATCCTTAAAAAAAAACAATGATATATTGAATGTATAAAACCAAATGTGCAAAATTATTGTAAACCAACCATTATTTGATACGTCATTGTCGTCAACTTTTGAAAATAGCGTCATGAAATATCCGCTGGTATTTGTTGTACTGAGCATTTGCAATTTTGCCATGATATTTAATTCAATAACTGAAGATTGGCTTCTTAAATTTTATTCAAACTCGGGGAAAGAGTTAATCATCCCAAACCCGTCAAAAAGCTATATTACAACTTTGTTATAAAATGTACAGGGGAGCCAATATTTGGCCATTTAGAAATTTACATGGGATTTCCTGTTCCGTTCCATAATGCATCACCGACTAGTATTGACGAAAACGAGGAGGCTGATAGACTAACCGACCTAACAGGATACTACTAAGAAGGCATTTTCATATTATACAGTGATCGATGACAACACATGCAGGCTGAGTTTAGAAGATGAGGAAACACCAATTTATACCGTAACCACCTGCGAGCCAGCAGGGAAGAGTCAATTAAGAATGCTAGGAGTTCAATTCAACTAACCAAACTTCCAATAAAAGAAGTTTAGACTTTTAGGGGAGGAAGCGCACATAATAAAATATAGTGCCTTGATCATTAGCACTTTGCAAGTAAGAGGGATAGTAGGTAAGTTCCAACAGGAATGAAAATAATCAATCTCTTGTGCGTATCCTTCATGTTTTTGTAGTTATCAATGTAAGTAAATAATACGTTATTTATCCATTTCTTAAAAGAAAGGAATGGAATGAAATATAAACATTGCAAAAAGAAGTACTAAAAGTAACGACATAGGCAACAAGAGTGGTTTTCAAAAAATTTGCTTATGTTTTGGCATTTGGGCTTTTATCAGGATTTTAGCGACTTTCGTAGGTGCTGCAAGTATTCGATTTAAATCACTATATATTTTTTTAGCTACTAACGCTTCAGAAGGTCTAAACTTAATTTAGGCTGTACGCGGTCACAATATAAACAATATTTGTTAAATCCAGGGCTCTACGATATTTACACATTACATTTACAAAATTAGAGGTCCGCCCTATCAGTGAGACTTGCGGATATAGGAAGTCACAGTGTCAAAATGGTAGTACTACAATTGGGACTTTTGATTTTTACTATAAGCGACTTCTCATGCACTTGGAACATATTACTGATGGATGCAGCACTGAACTATTAAAGTTTCTATCTTAACCAAGAGCAAAGTTTTTATCAAAGTTTTGTCAAAATATCTCAAAATTGAAGGAAAAACGTTTATTAAAATAAAACTTATAATCCAAAATATAGGAATGAATTGAATGAAAATAGAACATGATGCAAAAAAATGTAATGTAAAATTTGACGTAGGCGTCGTGGTTTCATCTTATATCTTTTCAAGTTATCGGTTCTGAACCGAAGGAACACATTATGTGTCAATTATCTTCGTTGCATAGCAACAACTTTTTGCATTTAAAATTGTTCGACAAAATAAACTTTCATGGAGGTATTAAAAGATTCCCTAATACTTACAATTTTCTTTCAGCAAGCTGCTATTTGTGAGAAATCAAGGCAATGTTTTCGATAAACTTGGTTGTTGCTATTGCATCCTTTTCTAAATCATTCACGCATAGTAGGAATAACAATATTTCTTTCAAGATAATAAAAGAAGATGAGAATAAATACACGGATGCTGTAACAATCTAGTTTATACAGTAATCGATCATGACCGTTGTTTACGAAATACGGGGGCAATATGCCTACGCAAATTAAACTTGAGTTGGACTCTGGGGACTGCACCGTCATTTACCACAGTAAAATTGTGGGCAGTTAAATTTAAAAGTGGCCGTAAGAGCTTAGGAGATGATGAACGTTCGGGACGTTCAAAAACTGCAACTACTGACGATAATATTGCTAAAGTTCATCAAACAGTGTTAAACGGCCGTCGAATTAACGCGAGAGAGATAGCAGAGGTTATGACAATGTCCCAAAAACCTGTTTGTCACATTTTAAATGAAGATTTCGGCATGAGAAAGTTTTTCGCGCATTGGGTGCCGCGTTTATCCAGGTTAGATAAAAAACGTGTTCGAATGAACGTTTCCGAGTATTGGCACCGATTAATTACAGTAGATGAAACTTGAATACACCCGAATCAAAAATACAGTCAAAACAGTGGACTCTGAAAAAAGCAAAAACTTTTTTTTTGGGCTGGGAAAGTGACGGCGACTGTTTTTTCGAATAGCCATGAAGTCATCTTAATCGATTACTTTCAAGAAGGCAAAATCATTACAGACGCATACAACTCATCATTACTTGACAAGCTGAGGACAGAAATCGCGGAGAAACGGTCGCATTTGCAAAAATAATTTCTGTTTCAACACGTCAACCTCATACCTCAGCGGTTGCCATGACGAAAATCCACGAATTACGGTTGGAACTATGTGACCAGATGCCTTAATCACCAAATCTTGCACCAAGCGACTTCTTTGTGTTTGTTAGACCAAGATTTTCGTCAAATAAGGAGGCAAGGAGGGCGAACAATGATTTTGCTTAGAAAAATGCCGGACACTATTTGGACAGGTTAGAGAAATGAAAGCTTAGCTGGGAGTTACTATGTAGAAACATTTAAAAAAAAATGAGAAAAGTGATCCTCATACTCAAACGTGGCGAAATGCAAATATAAAAACAAAAGAGTTTTTACTTACTCGTCCTCCTTGTAGTAATCTGAAAATAGTCCGGCGACGAGGAACCTCTTTCTCCACCTCGGCACTTTTTTGTTCTTCTTGGTTTCGTCGCCGCTGACGCTGGCCCGGTCATCCCTCATTCGGCTCTCGTTCGACGGGACGCTACTGGCCGGCGACACGTCCCGCTTACGCTTCTTCGCAGCCCCGTTTTCCCCATTGACCACGCCCTTGCACTCTCGGCCGCGTTTCCGCTTCTTGCGATCCAAACGCGACTTCAAGCGCTCGATGGAAGACTCCAACAGCGACATTTCGTGGTCGTCGTCCCCGTCGCCGTCCTTGTCGCCGCCGCCCGCCTCGAAATCCGTTCGCTCCTCCTGCGGCAAGCTCTCGCACTCGCTCATCAGGTCGTCGCCGGGCATCACCGCCTTGCCCGCTTCTATGGCGGCCGCCTTCTTCTCCGAGCTACGCTCCATGAACTTGGTGTACTCCTCGCCCTCCTTGGGCACGCGGTCGCACGCGGTCACCGCCTCCTCCGGCGACGCCGCTTCCGCCGTCGCGGATCTCTTCTTCTTTTTCTTCACGGACGGGAAGCCGGTACGATTGAACGCGCGTCTTTTTCTCACCTTCTTCTTGGTGCTCTCCGGCGACGCTTCGATCTTTTTCTCCACCTCCGGCACCTCCCTGCCCTGCTCGGTTTCAGCCACGTCGTCCTTCTTCACTTCGTCTTCTTCCGTTTCACTCAGCGGCGCGATAGTTTTGGTGAGGTTCCGTTTAATCTTCAACTCGTGTATAAACGACTCGACGGTGATTTTCGGCTTGACTTTTTCCTCCGACGAGGCGACGGTTTCCGTTTTAACGACGGCCTGAGTTTCCGGGCCGCAGCTCATGTTCTCCAGGCGGTGCCGCTTCTTCGGCGTCGTTGTCATCACCTTCTCTTCCGTGATCGCGGTTTTCTCGTCAGAAAATTTCGTGATGCAAGCCTCGATTGCCTCGTCTATGTGGACGTTCGCCTCCTTGGTCTCGGTTTTCAACTCGTACTCGTTGTTATTCGTGTGGTTCTTGATGACGGACACGTGTTTCGGCGTGACCGGCGCCGATTTGTTGACCTTCTCCTTCCTTTTCATCTCCTCCTCCCTCTCCGGCGCCTTGTCTTTCGTCTCTTCCGCGTCCGCTTTGCCGGTTTCGCTGCTATTGCTCACCAAGTGATAGTGTCGCTTTTTGAGCGGCAGCCTCTGCTCGTTCGAATTGTTCACCTTGTTCACAGTCGTGTTCACGCTCTGCTTCTTTTTCTTCTTCTCCACGTGTTCCGTGGTGCGCCTCTTCTTCGTCACTTTCTTCAGCGTTTTCAAGATCTGCTCGGGCACGTTCTCCTTGGGCTGCTTGGTCGCTATCACGCAAAATTTCACGAAATCCGTCACCAACTTCTCAATCTCCTGATTGATCTTCGGATCGCACGCCATCAGCGGCTTCAAAATCTTGAACTTCCGCTTCTTGTGCTTCTGCTTGTGTTTGCTGTGGAATATCTTCGGGATTTTCAACGTGCACGGCTTATTATTTGTCTTGGAAGCTTCTTGCTGTTTACCGTTTTTGGCGCACGCCGTCTTGTTTCTGCTTTTGGCGTTTTTGGAGTTTTGAACGGTCTTATCGGTCGCGCCCTTCGCTTCGGCCGATTCGGTTTTATTTTTGGGCGGTCTTCCGGGTCCCTTTCTCATCGGCGGCCGCCCGACCTTCCTCCGTGGCGGGTACAGTACCTTGTCCGCATTGGCGTACAACACCCTGTCGAATTGATTCGACGTCACCGACAACTTGCCCATTTTCGTTTTGTCTTGCTGCTTTTGGTGTTTGAGAGTTCGCGATCTGTCGGACGCTTTGTTTTCGGCAGACGGCTTCCGTCTCTTCTCGTCCTTGTTCTGGGTGGCTTTCTGTCTAATGTGAGGCGACAGCGACGGCTCGGGACTCGACACGTGGTCCGGACTGTTTTGGATTCCTACGGGGGCAACGAATAGTAGTTAGGTATTTACGTTACCATTTACAAATTGAGGTTACACATCTATAAAACCTTTGGTGTTGATTACTTCACGTTTTTATTGTTCTTAAAAACCTAAGTATAAAACTTTTACCACTGGGACTTTATAGTTAACTCATTCTGTAAAAATTTACCATCCAGCAACAAACTTTTTGATTTAGGAAGCACCTTTGTTTTTGAGGTTAAGATGTTTAATAATTGTTATCAAGCTAAGAAAAACTTTTTTCGTTTGAACAGTTTTAAATAGCATGTTTACCAGAAAAGTGATCTGATGGCAAAATGATTTCCAATTAGTTTTCTGGTAACTTTTAGTTTTATACCGGTTAAGGAGGTTTTTATAATTACCTTTTCGTAACTTATAAGACTATAAGTATTCCAAAATTACCTTAGGTTTTATTGCAGCTGCAATATTCCTATAAAAAGTTTTATAAAAGTTTCCAAGGTGTAATATTACTTGAAAGCTTATATGTTGTTTTGGATTGACAAAAATAGGCATAATTTTTGAAACTTTTAAAAACATTTGAGTGCTCAAAACAATGCCGAATTTTTGGGTCTTTACCATATTTTATGACTTTTTGATAAGAATGTCAAAGTAAAAATTCATTGCATTACAATCACATTTTTCTAAGAGTCATTAAGATGTTTCGCCAACAATTGATAGGTTGTCAGGTTTTATAAAATAGGTAATTAAAACCTAACCCTGTCCACCATAAAACGAAAAATGCTAGTTGGAATAGGAACATTTTGAAAATATTGGGCCACCTCGTTCCATTGTATTTATTTTTCTTAATTTATAAATTTGCCAAAATGTGGCACAGCTACCAGCGCAAATCGAATACACGAAAAATATGATAATTGTGTTGTGAGAGTTCTAACAAGTAATACAATTTAAAACTGACCAAAATGAGGTTAAAGTTATTTTTGCTTCATTAATTATTAATAGATGTATGGTTTGAAAGTTCTATTAAAAGGTTTTTGAACAACGGGGAGCGATTATATTTTTGAAATATATTATATTTCAACATAGCACAGACATAGAAAATGTTAAAATTCAAATTCAAATAACTTTTTCTTTCCATTATCTTGTCTTTTTAACACATCTCGCCTGGTCACAACCTCCGTCAAAACGAGTTTTTATTTAACTAAGACAATTACTAGATTTACTAGACATTTCTAGGAAAAAGCATTAAAGAATGTGGGTGGGACAAAATTCAAAACTTGTGCCTTCAAAAGCAGAATTCAAAAAGGTAGACATTAAATCAACATGTTTTTAAAAAAGTATTTCACAGATGTTACAAAGATTTGACCGGTTTCAAATTTTGAAGATAGTTTTTAGGTTATGTTGCAAAATTTTAGTATTTAAAACTTTTCTCAACAAGTGGGAGGTGGCATTATACTTAAAATGTAAGTTTTTATTTACCTTTCATTGTTTAACACATTTAGTTTGCAATTTCGATATTTCTTAATTTCCTGCCAATAATAATAATAATGATAATAATCCTGGAAAAATTTAGTTGAGCGAACACTCCAATAAATGCAAATAAAACATTATTTAAAGAGTCGAAATTTTAGAAATAATTTATGATTTCACACAGATTTCATTATGTCTACCAAGACCTTCTTTGAAATCGAAAAGCAAGAAAACGCGGAGCCCTCACCGGAATCAGGACTAACGTTGGGGTTGGTGCAAAAATCTTGCGACCTCACTTCCGCGACCTTCGACTCCGCCTCCTTTGCACCCTTTTTCGGACGACCCCGCTTCCGTTTGGGGTGGTCGCTGCCCGCTTCGGCCTTGCTCCCCTGGCTATTATCACAGATGCTCTCTTTCGCCGACACTGTCGATGGGGCTACGCCCTGGCACTTCGCCCCTTCCGAGTTACCAGCCGTCGATTGGCAGGGGTTCGCGACCACTTGGGTCTCGGCGACGAACTGTTGCAGTATCCGATTGGCGAACAGGGTTTGCGGGTTGGGCAGCTGGTGGCCTTCGCCGTCGCTGGAAGATTCGGTGGTGCGCTCGATGAGGGATTTGATCGCCTGCTGGGGCAACTCCATGTCCGAGCCCGACATGTCGCCCGTAGCGGGAGAATCCTGGAATGTAAAACGCTATTTTTCACGATTTGTTAGCTGTTTGCAGTGACAGCAAGATAAGATCATTAAAATCTAGAAGGAAAATATCATTTTATGGATTCCCTGAAGTTGGAAAACTTAAACAGATCTGCATTTAGAAATGTAGGAGAAAGGATAGAACAAAGTCGATTCGTAGGAATTTAAACGAATCCTAATCCTGTTATATGATGCACGCAAATTAGTCTTTAAAATAGAAGTAAGGTTTGATATGAATGTTCAGAATGCTATTATACTATATACTATAATATACCATTCCTGTGCAAAAATTTTCTATTGATGGTTTTTCAATTAAACGGTGAGCTTTACAGCAAAAATAGTTCGGACAAAGATTGTAGATCATCCGATTCTCTACAAAAAATGTCTCTACAGTTTTTGTCATAACGTGATATAGCGGTTCAAAGAATTGAAAAAAATATTTTATTCGTAGTATCCACGTTAATGCACTTTTACATATATTTTTGAACCGTTAATTGAGTAAAAATATGAGTCTCAATGTCTTATACATACAAATTATAAAATTCTTAAAATATAAATGAACGTCAAAAACTTCGCCCCTATTTTTATTTAGCCGCGTCGCGTTGAGTAACATTTGTCTTACAATCAATTGCTCGTGTAACTACTTCGTCTCAACAAACTACTGTTAGTCGTGAGCATTCCTTCGTAGTTACTAGCGGTGACTCGTGGCTATCGCTGATATTTTGCAACAAAGTTGTGCATTTTACTGTTTTTTTCTCCTTTCTATCCACGGAGCTCAAAAAGAGCCACCTGCCTTGTTAAACTTCCATACTTATCTTTTGCAAATAAATCTTACAATAAAAACAAATGTAAATCTCTGCTGCGACATCTATTCCGGGTATATCATCAAGTTCAAATACAAAGGTTGGAAGTTAGTTGTAAATACATTTGAACCAATTCATACGTAACTTCCTCCTACACCAGAAAAACTCCTTAATAATTACAGTTGGAAAAAAGGGTGCAATGTTAAATGAGGCTTTAAAAATGTTGGCCTGTTTTGTTCTCTGTCAAGGACAATCGTGCTCGAATGTTGAATCGATACTATCCAGCAGGAAGAAGAAGAAGAAAGCGAAGACAGTACACTAGTAGTTCCATTGGAATATTATAAATTACATAATTTACACAGCTTTCACCATTTTCAATATTCCATTTGAATTTCATAAAATATTTTTGACTGCAATAACTAGTTAGCTACTTAAAAAAAATTATATTAATTACTGCGGTTGCACAGCCTGATTATCTCATATTTCTAGAGTGTGGGCAAAAAACAAAGCCCTGAAATATAAAGACGACATAATTAAATAATTATTTCATAATGCGTAGTTTAATACATTTTTATATTCCTTCGCTGCTGCTTTTGCTCCAAGATGGTTTCTGAATAATAATAATAATAATAATAATAATAATAATAATAATAATAATAATAATAATACCAACATAACAATAATCAACAATAATTTTATATTCACATGAAATTAACATTCATTCTAGGAAAATGAAAAATTCTTAGATTTTTTCTGAGGAAACGGAAAACTCTATGACCTCGCCTGACCGGACAATGGCAAATTGACTGTGTTAGTTTAAAACAATTATCGATTTTGAACTATGTTGGATTGAGTGTATTGGCACGAACCCCAATTAAAAATTATCTTATCAGATTGTCAAGTCCTCTAGAAGTATCCTCTGGAGTCCCTCACGGTTCTATTTTCGGACCTCCGTTGAGGAAAGAGTGCTAGGACATCCTAATCTGTTTAAGTGCAAACTATAATGAAGGAGTGCTAGGATATTCTAATGTGCTTGAGTGCAAACTATAATTGAAGAGTGAAAGGATATCCTAATGTGTTTCAGTGCAAACTGTAATGAAAGAGTGCTAGGATATCGTAGTGTGCTAGCATACCAATTAAATCTGGGCGATGTCAATAAAGTGCGGCAGACTAATGAGAGTGTTACCATCCCACCTAATTACAGAACTTAGATAAGTCTAGACTTAATAATCACATAGACAAACAAGCCCTAGATTTAAGATTTAGATTACTATTAATTGAGATAACTGGAGTGATACCCTACATGTCATTATTCCTTCTATTCACAACAATTGCTTACTGCCCGTAGGGCAGACCCTATTAGGAGTTATAGGATCTTTACAAATTCACAATATTTTCCCAAAATCGCTGTCTCAAGTTCAATGCCGACAAAACTACTGGTAAAAAAGACAATTAAAATTTTTGCAAATCTACAATAATGTATTAAATATAGAAGGTAAACTAATATACACTGTAAAGACCAAATAAAAAATTTTTGGTTAATTTGACATGATGTTGTCTATGGTTCCTACTTAACAGCCCATGATAAGTATAGAATAACAAAGCTACAAAATTCTTGTCCACGCTTGAGCTATGGCATTCGCAAATTTCAAAATGTTAGTTTCACGCTAGTTCAAAACAAGTGGTTAAATATGCAAATTAGCGTTTTTTACATTACGCTGACGATGTCACTAGAATCAGCTTTCAGATTGACGTAGATAAAATTAATGTTAGGGTTAAAGGTACCCTTACGCGTCCAGCTCACTCAATGGATATTTTCAAGCGCTCCTATTCTTATTACGTAACAAAAGTAGTTAAGAATCTACCAAATGAATTTAACATAAATTTAAACTATTAAAGTCTAGATATGCTTTCAAGAAGCAGTTGTACAAATTTCTGTTATTTTTTTGTATATTTTCTTATGCCGGAAACTATATCTCTGCAATGAAGTGAACTACGCTTATGTCTAAATTTATTATTAATTCAATAAAGATCTTTTTATTATTGTTATTATAAAAAATCGAAAAAGACATACTTTTTTTTTAAGTTAAAACAATTGTTTAGTAATAAATATTAATATAAATTTGTATATATTATTTGTGTTTTAGTTAAACAAGATTTGCAACTACTATGAACTGGAATTTTCAATCTGAAAGTACCTAGGCGTTATTTCCTTCATAAACAGAATAATATAGGGTGTAAGCTCTGCAAAATGATTTGGAAGCTTTGGTTCTTGGTGTGCTTCCAATAGCCTACAAATAAAATGTATGGTATTTTGTTACCATGTGAGAATAAAAACAGAAATATTTAATTACATTTTAAACAAATGTAGCGAAAATTGCCGACGTACACTGGTCGAGGGTGCAAAAAATACTAAGTTAGACTTTGACCCCGGTGCTATGGATCAGATCTTAGCGCCACCGTAGGAGTTCCAATGTAATTGCACAAATCTAAAATTGTGTATTTATTTTTTATGGTGCGATGCAATGGTTACAGGAGGATCTCCATTGTGGCTGCCCATTAACTAACACTATAACTTTTAATTGTTATCTGACTAATGTATTATTCACAAGATGTGACACATTTAAAGAATTGCAACATTTGAGACAAAACTATCCTGCAGCAACCCCATTGATCCTGCCTGTAGAGAAGTACTAAAAATGATAGGTTTCACAGTGAGAAATTCACAGTTACAATAGAATTCAGTTTAACAATATGACAACCAATATTTCCATCAATCAAATTGAAAAGAAACACTTTTTTTTCAGTTTTATGTTATGGGTTTCTATCAAGCTAGCGGTTAGTCACAGAATGATTTATTGGAAATGTTTAAGGTTGTTACACTATTAAATTGTTTCATGAAAAACTATGTGGTTCATAAGTGGACTGCTCCGAGTTGGCGAGCAAACTGAATTTTCATATTTCTTCGAGTTAGGGCCCCCTAGTAACCCCATTTATTTATCAAAGCTCCTCTCTATCAGTTAATGATGTTTAATGCCTTCTATAATGATATTGACGATTTCTTTCTTAGGCGCTCATATTATACCACATTAACTAAAAATAATTTTTTGTTACTCCATCTTAAAATATCTTGCATTTAACTTACTTATTAGTAATTTTTTCAATACTTTTGGACGTTCAGGGTTAATGATTTTTGCAAACGCTACGCAGTCATAGTGAGCAATACCTTGGCATTTTTGCACTCGAAATCATTGAAATCGTTACAGTCGTTTTGGTCGGGCAGGATTGCCGCCAAATCCTCCTGTCTGATTTCCTGCAGACTGCAGGAGGCCGGGAGTAAATCGTCCGAGGTTTCAGAATCCGAACTGGAATAGGTCGAACTCCGGGAGTGAGGCAACGATGCCATCTGAAACAATAATTACAAAATATTAAAAAAACCAAAGACTATATAAGCAAGTATAAAAACAAGATTGCTTTCGAAAAATCGTCACTGGACGGAGCAAAATCGTAGCGCGTAGGACGAAGCAGCTTTTTATTTTAAAAAGAAAGAGTTTCGCGGTCTTTTGTAGTAAAGGGACGCACTATGAAACTTTCGCAAAATTGATATAATTTTATTGTGCATACACCCTATATGAAGAGTTTTTCTTGTCTCGCCGAAGTGCGAAGTTACGGCAACCTATGTTAAATATTAAAATTTGTACAAATAATAGCGTTGTAGAATGATATTTTTTCAAATATCTTGCGCGCCCTGCATAACATAATTGACGAAACCTAAAACTTTCTCTCGGCACAGTTTACTATACTGTTCACATACTGTTTACGATACTGTTCAAATCAAATTAACGCATCTTTAGCAGTTTTTCATTTAGCCCCAATAATTTAGCCACAAAAACGGAAATTTTTAGGATGTTTTAGATTTTTTCCCATAAACGACACACCCTGTATATAACTCAAACAATGTTCGAAAAAGAGGTTCGTTCTAGCCCTAGATCTCTCACGTTTCCTGGTATATGATTTTTTCCAATAGAGTAAGTGGTTTTCAAGAAAATACTTGTTTTCTCAAAGAATGCAGTACGTGGTAATGGGAAATGACGTCATCGCGTCTAGATTGATGGCGAGAAATGGTGATTTTCATTTGGATTTTATCAAATATCTCGAACAGCGTATGTGATAGACGAAAACCGTAAATACAAAAATTATAGCTCTCGATGTGGCCTGCTGTTTAAACCAATTGGCCATATTTTTCACCAATTTTGATTTACGGGTAATAATTTAATAGCGAGAAGAACGATTTTCAGGGTCTTAGATGTTTGTCTATAATTGAAAAACCCTGTATATAATGGAACACATGGCTGAAATAAAGGTTATGGTCTCGGATCTTCCGCATTTCCTGGTGTACAAATTTTGCAGATCGGGTTAATGGTGTTCGAGAAAAAAATTTTTTCCTGGATGACAAAATATAACAAACAAAAAATTCAAAAATAACAAAAAAAAAATACTTTGCGAGAATTGAGTAAGTACTTTTTCAACAGATGAAATGCGGGTGTGGACTTCTACCCTTCTGCCAAATCTGAACTCGATAGCTGCAAACTTAGGACAGCTGTTAATTTTAGAATATATAAATATAAATATATATTGAATTTTTAAATACAAAAGTTTTAGCTGTTTATGCGGGCTATATCGCCATGTAAAACGGACTGACATCCGAAGCAAGGTCTTTTAGTTATAGTCAATTTTCTATACTGGGACCCATTTTTCAGTTTTTTTGAATTTGCTGCGCAATGTACATTTTTGAAACATTTTCAGATAAAATTTTATGGAGCCGAATCTTCTGCGTCTTCTCGTCCAAGAATTTTTTCGGTTGCATTAACGATTTTCGATAAATGAGTCATTTCTTAGACCCTTGCACCCTTTTAAAACACTCCCCCCCCCCCCCCCCCCAAAAAAAATTTCAATAGGTTCCGTGAGAGAACCAAACGCTATTTGCCTGCCAAATTTGAAGTCGATAGCTTCAAATCTAGGACACTTATCGTGTTTCATAGCAACATCCAAAAATCAGTCGAAAATCGAGAAAAAAAAAAAGACGCCGAGACTTGAACGTAGGCTTTTTACATATCTTATGTACCCCGTGGACGGTTAAAAAGGAGCAAAATTTGAAGCGCGTAGCTCAAACCGTTCGGAAGTTATCGTCGAAAAACCCTGGAACTGAAAACCGAGAACGGACAGACAAAAAAAAAATGTTTTTCGACGTTGCTGACTTCTGTACCAATGGCGGTTTCCTCTAGGACCTACCGTTACCGAGATCGGGAGTTTAGATCGATTTTTCTAAAGTAACAACTAAAATTCTTTTGCCTACAATTAATGTTAAGCACTCGACATAAAAAAAAATAATTTAATTATAGCAGTCCAGTTATAATCCATGGTGATATCATGCATTTTTTAAGACTCTAGGGCAAAGTTTATCAACTTCCGAGCGCTTCCCAATACTTTAATACATTGCTGTTCCATTTTTTAGGAGTTGTTTGCAGCATTAATCCCTTACATTAATTAACAATGCCATACTAATGTAATGAAATAAAGAAACAATATTACAATATTCTATTAATATTTTTTTGTACTTAAATGACCAAGAGTAACCCTAACCCTGCAAATTAATAGGCGCAACATTTTGTTTGCTTTGTTGTAGCGAATCGATTAATCGAACGTTAACTTTATCTGTCGGCATAAATGAGTTGACGGCTAAATAATAATTATTTCAACATTAAATCGCTATGGCCCATGCATAGGTATTTTTCTTATAATAAACAATAATAATTAAAAAATAGCCAAAGTATACATCTTAGTATACTATGGCCATTTTTTAATTATTATAATTATATTGTTATTATTATGGTAATCCAAGTTATGTGTAAATAAAAGTGAGATTTTGTTCGTTTAATTTTTAGAAGAAATGGATGACGGAACCTTAATTTAATTACTTGGATCAATATTGAGTGAGAGACTTTTCACTGACCGAAATAGGTATATGACCGAGTGTTTACTCATAATCCCCAAGTATGCAGCAATATATCTATACCATGACTTCAAAAAAAAAAAAAAAAAAAAGATTGCCTGGCATTCATATACAATCCCGACGTAACCAGGAATCAACGAGGGATAAACATTAAAGAAGATCCATATTTTATTTCTCCCTCCTTTCTCTTTTTTCTTAGCAATACACTTTGTTTAAAAAACGATTTTGTGTAAATTCACTATAGCTTCTATTGTACTATTGAACATTGTTTACATTGTTTCAGATTCCACGAATTCTACAAAAATTACACAAATTTCTAAATGATTTTTTAGATTCCGACGATTTTGAAAAAAAAATTAGGTTATAAGGAAAATTTTATTATTTCGTCGTAATTAAAAAAAACAATTAAGAAAAAAATAAACTTAAAATCTTAAAAAAAAAGAGTTTTACCAGTCGTAAGTGTTAAATTAATATATACAATTTTTATAAATTCCAATGACCTTATCCTATGCCTTATATCTTATAACCTTAAAAATGACAAGTGGGTTTGTTGAATTCAACAAACGAACGGACGGAACAAATGAAACATATCTCAAATAAAGTTTGGTTAATTTTATAATACTTATGTGTAGGTGGTAGCACTTTTCTAGTTACCAACTGCTATTTGTCAAAATAGGATAGGGTGCAATCAAACGTCACACCTTAGACGCAATCTACAAATAACATACAAATAGTTATTTAATCACATATTGGACTTTTTACAAGATTAATTTATTATTATTTAAAATTATTTAAAGATGAAAATTTTGAAAACGTTATGATTTTATAGAACCGATACACCAGATTTCACTCTTTAACCCCGCACGTTTACTTCAAATTCAATATATTTGCTGGTGAGGCTTTTTTTGAGTCGAATACAAAAATTGGTATTTCTTCTGTGCTTCGTAAATAAGTCACGCAGCCACTCATTTGCAAATTAATCTTCGATAACAACAGGCAATAAACGCCCTTTTAGGAATTTATTTTCCCTTCTTATACATAATTCTTCCTTCGTCCGATGATACTCGTTAACCTCTTGGGAAAGCTTGACAAACACACACACTCTTGTTAAACATAAAGTTCCTTAAAAACAAAAGTAAACTTTGTTTGATTTAAATTTTTGTCATTCGGATGTCATTGAAAGTAACAATATATTAAAATTTGGTTCAGTTTTTTCATACAAAAATATTGCATAAAAGGAAACATGGGACATATTTAGGAAAAATAGAGAAATACGACATGATACAGGGAAATAAACCTGGAAGTGTAGGGTGCGTAACGGAGCCCAAGAAACTCTACAGCCTCTTGTTGGAGGCTGCACGCCACTGGCGCCGAGCAGGTAAATGGGGAATAATAGAAAATTTCACGCCCTACCATAGGTACTCCCCGGAAGCAGTCATCGAAAATGAGACAGGGCAAGAAAGAAAAGCGATAATCCTGGATTTTCCACCCACTGGACCACAACATGTCTCAAACAAATCAGACAAAGATAAATACAGAGGTCTGGTCAAAGCAGTACCTATGACTAAAGTGGGAACTCCTAATTCTCCCGTTCATCATAAACTTCACAGTTAAAGATCTAATAAAAATCAACCTTTGAATCGTAACATTAATGTGGATGCAGAAGGCTGGGGACAGTACTCATCATCGGCTAAATTGTTTTCACCTGATCATCGCTGCTCAATTGTGAGAAGATCCACATTTGTGTGAAATTAAAATAATAATAATAAGCAATGTATAATTAACTTGCGCGTCTAGTGGCAACGGTTTTCGATCCTCTGCTACTCTCTGCTTTTAAAAGATAGACTCTACGTGTTGCCTAATTCTCCCGTTTTACAGGATTTGAAATATTTACAGCTCAAAATTAATTCTTCTTCCTTAGTCGTTAGAGTTTGTTACCAAAAACCTGAACGGGAGACGTTTCCGAATTTTCGGGAAAATACATACGTGCCGACTCAGATGCCGAAAGCCGAATCGTCCACATTCGAGACCGACCGAAACACCGGCATCGCGGCGAAAACTACCCCGTCGAAGGAACGCACCAAACGCACCAACAAGCATCAACAAACGGGGACGGCGATTTCCACGAAGCGGGAAAACGAAAACGAGCGACGGGTCGGCGGGAAAACATTGCCGAACTGGCCGCGTACGCACACGCGAACCTCGGCGCAACAATCGAATCAAAAATTTATGCACACGGAAATAAAATACCGACCGACGCGGGAAAAAAAAAGACGCAACCGTCGCGCACAGAGGGCAAAATTCAGCGTTCGACACGCAAACGTACGGCGACTACGTGTGAGCGCCGGTGGTGTCTTTCGACGGCCACAATGGTGGGAGGGGGGAAACTTTAAAACTGGGGTAGAAAGTGCCGGTGCTCGGGCAAGCGACCGAATACGGAAAGGGTGCTTTCAACGAAAGCGTACGGCGCGATAGATTTTCGCCGATTGTAGGTTTCTTCTGTAGATACACTTCGACCAGAAATATAGTGCTTTTACAACCGACCTCGTGATTATCTTTGGCTACAGTTTATTACTCCAAAACCGCGGCCCCTTATAGAACACCCTGCTGTCCTAGGAATTTATCTACCTACACTAACAAGCGGGATATAAGTTCAATATTTTTCGAAAAGCAATTATTAAAACATGTACCATTATTAACATACAAAATATTAAATATAATAATAATAAAGTATTAGTCACTTAAAAAATCGTCACTATCGCTACAGGGGTCACCTAGTTCAATGATCAACTCCGCTACTATGCGTTCTCGATAAATATTTTCTTCTTTTTTTACTAGTTTTTCACAGTTAGAACAGCTTTGTACCGATATTTTAGCTACCTCTTGCCCAATTACGTTTATGGTAGTATCACTAAATTTTGTTACAGTGTTATTTATTCTTATACGTTCTTTCAACTCAGATCAAATCATCCCAATCGGGTTAAATATACAATGATACGGGAGTATTTTCAAGATTTCATGGCAGTTTTTTTTTTAATAATTCCAGAAGTAGTTTTTTCGTGTAGCTCTCTTTAAAATATAAATCATTTTCGTAAAGAAATTCCTTAATTCCTTCTTTATTTGAAGAAGTATTTGGAATTTTTCTAATTTGGACTGAATGATAAGAGGCATTAACCAACACAATAACAGTATTTGTTCATGTTTTCATGGTAATCCACACTTGAATCTTTATCCTTTTTGACAGTAAAAAATAATTGTAGAAAGTGCACCGAAACTCTCAAGTTCCTTCTTAAAACCGACAAACCCGATTGCAGGTCAATTTCTTTCTTCCTTTAAATATTTAATTTTATTAAGTTCTTATGTGGAGACTGCTTAAATTTGGTAAATTATTGTAACTGCAGTTCTCCAAGACTCAAATTAGAAACATTTTTCAATTAAAGAAAATATTTATTCAGATTGCCAAATAACACGGGTGACGGATATTGATGGTTTTTGGAGAAAAAACTAAGAGAACTTTTTCAAAATTGGTTGGTATATGGCTATAATAATTTACAACTTATGTTTTAGATATATTTGAGCAAACTCAGCGTTGCCAAATCTACAGGAAATTAATAACAATTTTATTTTTTCAAATGGAACACCATACATTTTATTTCATACTTATGCGAAATGAATAAAAAACAGATTTGCGAATTTCGTGAACGATACAGTTTATACCTTGCTTTTACAACACTAGCACTGCAATATAACAACTTATTTACAAGCTGTATGTGTCCTGCAAGTTTTTGATTCCTATTTATAAACCAAACTAACATACCGGATATAAAATTCTCTCATATCCACTAACACTAGTTAAAATGAGTACTGTCTATGGTCTTGGTGTTCTGAAAAGAAATTCTTGAGAGAGGGGATTGTGTTTTCATGTTCATAAATAGATGTCGAAAACTCCAAAAATGCGTTTAAATAAGAAAATTGATTCGCTACTGAAAGGCTTCTCCTACAGCATCAGTCTAGAGTGCTATGACAATATGATACCTTGCTGTCAAATGGCGGTTGATTACAATTGCACTTCTGCTCCACTGTACTGGGTTGTTGTGAATATATAATTTACCAAATAAACGCAAATTTAGTAATTACCTTGCAAAAATGCAATAAAATCTCGTTATTTATGTTTATTATATATTTAGATGATATTATTACCACATTTTTCAAACGTTTCCAGGTTTTCAAATATTTAGTGTTATGTCCATCACAATCAATAACAACCAATAAGTATTTATTTCTAAGAATAGAAAAAATGTAATAAAAATATCTCGCGAAACAGTACCTCGCTGCCCCTACTGGAACACATAATAATCACTGCCACCATAACAATATAAATAAATCATGGAAGACAATCAAAATAATAATACAAAAACAGTAAAAAATGTCTTTATTTTATTTCTTAGCGTTTTTCAGATATCCCAGACACGGCTTTGGCTCTTTTTGATATTATAAATACAGGCTTCTCTACCGTTGGCGCAACGGACTCCCGCCGCGTTGGTAGGTCCGCTGCACTCGCGTCGGTAATTTTGGGCGGCAATTTCAAACGTGGCGACTTTGGGCAGGGGTTTATTTAAACGTGCATTTACAATCGCGGTCGAGGGTCCGGGCCCGAACGCCGCCCGTAAAGCACTCGAAGGGGGAGAAGAGTCGAAAGCGGATTGGTCGGTTGGGGAGCGCGTCTCCTTTTTTGTTTTCGAGCTTGGCCAGGTGTACGCGCCCGTACGCGCGTGGTGAGGCGCGAAAGATAGGAGAATAACGCAAGGTGGTTTTTAGAGCTCTTTCCCTAAACATGAAGCGGGTGTAGCAGCGCGCCGACAAGTGCGTATAGCGGCTTAAGACTTTTTGGTAAGTAGTGCGCCAAGTTAGTAACTAATTTAACAATTACGCGCCCCTAATTGAGATCCCGTCACCACAAAATTATTTATTTTTCTTGCCTTGACCCTTTTTAGGAAAATTTGGAAAGGTTAATGTAAATTTGCAATGACAACTTAAAGGTTATATCATAAAGTACAGATTGATTGCAATGATAGCTTCCGATAAATTCCGTATTTCGGTTTTTAAGACCTACACATCCCGAATAGTTCCTAAATTAGAGTGACTAATTTGCATGTCATTTTTAAATTTTAGGAATCATGTCTAAGTAGTCAGGTGAACTATAGTCGTTGAACTAACGAGGAATAATAAGGGGCTCTACACTGTTTTTTAGCATGTAATCTGCTTCTATTTCAAGCACACGCTCCATCCGATTACTTACTTCATTTTTCACAATTCACTACGTTTACTTGCACTTGCAAGCGGGTTTCACCTTGCCTCATTTTAAAAGTGGTTCTAGGTCGCTATTACTTGCACCCATGCCACTTGAAAGGGATTAAACGCTCAGTGGGTCTATGCCTTCCACTAGGAAGGCGAACTACCGTTATATTTCGGTCTTAAGCGACAACCAATTTCGTACAAAGAGGTTTTATTCAAATTTGCAATCGCCTTTTGCAGAATATTTTTTTGAAATTCCTTCTTATTTAAAGTAAGCCAATGAATTGTGCCATTTTTTTCCAAGACACTCGCACTATCCATGACTATAAAAGACCCAGGAGAAGAATAAGATCTAGGATTCGCAGGAAATAGTCTTAAAAAACATCAGCATTCACGTATTCATGATAGTCTCCAGTCCGTTTTGATTGAATTATTCTTTTGCCGAGGGTGCTTTTGTTCCATTAAATCATTTCTATAAAACTTTGGCTCGCATCCATCATTAACCAAAGTTTCGTCCAGATAATAGATATTTCTGTTTTCCCTTGGGGACTGTTTTGGCTGACAATTTCGTCTTTATTAAAAGCGATTTTCTATTTTGAGTTTTCTCGGTAACGATGATTTCATTCAAAGTTTTTCGCAATTTCTTCTTAACCATGGGTTAGTAACATTGACCCTTTTCATTTCAGACATTATTTTGTCCAAGATGAGTATTTCTTTTTTAAGTAAAAGGAGTTTATTATTAAAATAAATAAGAACTAAAAGTTCAGATTTCCACGAAATTATATTTTATGACATGACAATTGTTTCGACAACACCGTGTCTTTATCAGATGTTTTGATTTTTTTTGTGCTTCACTTTGGTGAACGAATTTATTCACGTGCACAAGTCGGTATATTGCTGACTGTCCAACTCCAGCCACATCCGAACACATTTCAACTATTTTTCCACCCGGAATGTTTAGTTTCAACGGCGAGGAGTTTTGAGCACATTGAGAATTCTGATTTTGTCGTTTTTAGAAAGCGCAATTCTACTAGTCCGTTTCTTATCAACAAATTTAGAAATTCTAGCCATTTTCAAAAGCGAACTAACCAACAACTGTCGGAAAGTAACTATAATTCTAATTTTAAACACTACCTGCCAATCTTGGGACTCTCAACAATCATTTGCGTAAACGCGAGTCTATTCAGACCAAACTTCAGTGATTTTGTTTTAATTTTTTGAACTGTTTATCTTAATACGAAAAACATGAAAGGGGCATTGTTTTCGAGATAGTCATCGAAATTTTATAAATTTCCTACTTAGAAAAATGATGCAACAGAATTGCAAGACATGAAGCCAAACCCCAGGTTGGCTAACACTCTCTAAGCAGCAGGTTAAAATAATAAGAACCTTATCAAAAGTCCCATTGTTAACTTTTATCAAAATTATTATTGCTGCGGCCGCTTGCCATACTTCGCTAGAAGTGTAGATACTTCTCATCCTAATAGATTATGCTAAATAAAATGTTATGGCTACTACCAGAGATGTACGGTAGCTGCAAGTAGCTAGTTGGCCCTGCCTAAATTCTACGACAATGGCGGAATGGCCATTTTAGTGTACGTTTTTGATTCTCCATACTTTATAAAGCTGGCTAGGAACCAAAAATATATCTAAACGAGACACAACAATTCATTCATAAATTGGTTTGGTTAGTTTGGAAACTAAAGAAAAGCTTTCAGTTTATGAAATCTCAAGGTAAACTACCAAACCCACCAGTCAAGCAATACAAGCGATAAAGAGCTGGTCGTAATTCCTCTGGATAGGCTCACATGTGTTAGAGATGCACAAATAAGTTTAAAATCGCAATAAAAAAAGCACCATATGACATAACAATTCAATCCAACAAGTTCTTCTATTTGAACTAAAACTAAAATGTACGATACAATTGTTGCATTCCGTAGATAGATTCATTCGTTCATTTTAGAAAATATTTGTCGTATTATTTTAAATAGACTATGTAACAAAATATTGCGAAGGATAAACAGGCTTGATTAACACGATTTGCAAAACTCTACACCCCATGTTTTCAGTCAGATCTTATTATTAAGGAGACCCATTGCACTTCATGGTAAGTTTGGTTTTCCAATACCACTTCCATTCTACTCTCTAGAAAATATTAGCTGAAAAAACCATGCCCACCTGTGTGTTTACATGAGAATATTGACTAGTAGACTCACTTCTGATACCGGGTGTCTCATTTAAGAAAAATATAGGTGTGATCTGCTCCGGAATTTTGGGATTCAAATTAAAATTTAGCTAATTCGCGCTCATACAATATTTACACTATTCACTTAGTATCCACTTGAAGATAGTCTAACGCAACTGCCTCACACCAAACTAAGTACAGAATTCGGCACATTATACCGAAACACGTTGTTATTTTTAAAACCGTCACACGATAATAACAGCGAGCATGTGGTGAAAATATTTTATAGTATTCCACACGATATTATGGTACGCACATTTAAATATGATGACGCAAACATTTATTTCCAATTAAAAAAAGTCATGTAAGGCCTAAGCGGCTCGCAATTTATGAATTACCATTTGAATGATGCGTAGATTCCACAGACAAAAAAAAAGTTTTGAAATTCCAATGTTGCCGATTGACTGAATTTAAAAAATTATGACCATTTAACAACTATATTTCGTTTCTTAATACACACTCCTAATCAGTGGCGTGCAGTACAATGTATTGCAGGGTAGGCAAGAGGAAAAAAAATAACGCCGCAGGCGAAAATTTTTTGGGGTACCACGCCCTAATTATGTTTTCCCATAAAGGACATAAAAAATAGAGCGTATAGTAGGCAACAGAACCAAAAAAACGAAAAACTCAAAAGAAACGCATGTATTACATACAGCACAACACAATACATACGTCGATATATTATAAAATTTACCTAACATATTTTAACTTTAAGCTCAAACAAAATAAAAATCAAATAACAGCAAATAAATTTATTATTTATAGATTAATTCAAAACGGCGATTTGTTTTCAAAAACTCTTTCAAAACGTCATCATAAAAAATTTGTGGTCCGTTTTAATTTTTGTAAAAGTCTAGTTTCTAACGAAATTATTGTTAAATTATTCAACTTTGCCTGTCCTTGCGTATTCCTTAGATACGTAGGAGTTCTTTTTAGGCCAGAAAAAGATCTTTCTGGTGACGCATTACTGGCTGGGATGGTGAGAATTAATTTCCCTTATTTCATTAGTTCTGGAAATACGTGACAAAAAATGACAATTTCATAGGCATTTAGACCCGCGAATTCGGCAGAAGAATATAAACATTGTGACTCATTTTTCAAGCGATCAAAATCAAATTTGTCTACATATTTTGTTTTTAATTCAGAATATATTTCATTTGGAAACTTAGACTTGAATAACAAAATTAACAAAAAATAACAAAAAAAATTTTTTCCTATTTCCTTATATCTGTCAGACATTTCTGTTTTAATGTTATCTACGATTTCTCGAAATATTCTTTTATAGTTCTCTTTGACATTACTTACATTTCGTTTCTTTTTCGGATCTTAAAATCATTAATTTTTTTCATACAATAAGCCGCGGTATCGCAGTATCCGACGGATCGGACGGTCCCGACTGCTTTCGTGTATTCATTGCTTGCAGTAACGCATTGCTTTTGCTTGCCCATTTAAATGTAATGTTAAGCTTCGGTCGTGCGTTCGACTTTGAATAATGGGATGCGTTTTTTAGGTATTAATAAGACGTTGAACAGGTGGCGTTTGTTTTGTATGATGTTTCCGGCTTTGCAACCGTAATAAAGACTATACTAACTTACTATTTAGAAAAATAAAAATATGTAGGTCATTTTAAATAGGTATGTCGTACTTAATGAATGAGCGTTGTTAGATAAATAGATTCTCAATCTATGTTTGTCTTGAATAAACGAAAGGGTAGGCAATGCTTTTTTGCCTATGTGTAATGCACGCTACTGTCCTAATTGTTCTTAAATTTGCATACCATAGAAAGGCGAATTTGCTGATAGGCTGATAATTGATATATTAATTATTCTAAGATCAAATAAATAAAAATCTGTATAGAAACAAGAAAAATAAATTTAATAAACATGAAGTGTAATAAACATTATTTAAAAAATACAATTTACAATACAACTTCATTCGTAAATTTTAGAGTAGTGGTCGAGTAGTCAGATGCATTATAATCATTGTCGAGAAATAATAAGAGACTCGACATTATTTTCTAACATCTTATGAACTTCCCACATTATTTCTTTAATCACATTATTTCATTTCTCACAATCCACTGTCTTTGTCTCCTCTTGAAAGTGGTGTTATGCCTTACTAATTCCCAGTGCTGAGAAGACCTTATATATTTTCTTTTGAAGCGATTTCGTCGACAATAAATTTCGTACAAAGAGATTTATTGAATTTTACATTACATTTATTTTCGAAGAAGACTAATTTTATTAAATAGAGGCAGTCCATTATCAACAACTTAATCACAAATCCGAAACGTTAAAAAAATCGTAAAAGAAATTTTGGTTAGGCCACTCTGTAAATGTCGAAGTTAACATGTAAGAGACAAAAACTTTTCAAAAAACAATTCTACTTTGCATCAAGGAAAAAATCAACAGTTTATTGTTTACTAGTTATTATTTTTTGCTCTGCTTTTCTCCATTTTTTTATTTTGTTTTATACACCTTTGAAGCAAATCTCCTTCTACTCCTTTCAGGTAATATCAATATCCGGACAGACTTTAATAATAATGGCTCAAAAATTTCATTTTTTTTTTATGTCCCTAAAAATGTTACATTATGAAGTGTGAGGAATTCAGAAAAAAAAATTCTGACAAATTTTGAATGCGTTGTATTGAGATCTTATATATTTTTGATGATATATCTGCACATTACAGGTATGTTCAGTTCCTGTATAATCGTTTTTTTATTATTACTATACCGGGTTTTTCAAATTTGACTCTCACCATTAGGATCTCGGGAACGCTAAGAGATACAGTTGCGCATCGGTGAGTTCAATAATATTCCGTTTAGAAGTTCAAGTTACTTTTGTTACTTTCGGAAATATGGCGCATAATCTGGAACTTCCTGTTTTCGTTTTTACTTTTTTATATTTTTGTAAAACATTTCCGATGTCTTGATACTGTTTCTATCGTTTTTATAATAAAGTTTTACCACATTTCTCTTTGCTTCATTGCCAAAAAATAAAGTTGATGATGATTTGAGAAAAAAGAAACGTAGTAAGGTATTTTTGACCTGTCCATAAGCCTAAAAAACTTCCAATGAGAATGTATTTATATTACTATTACGGATTTTAAGTTTTAGTCTGGCAAATAAAACGGTTTGATTAATTGATTGATGAAACAAACTCTCGATTAAAAATATTTACAGGATCGCAGTGTTGCCGTTTGTAGCGAAAAGTAGCTGTCACTTTCTGATCATTTTTGTAAAACATTTCGTTATAGCTATCTTTAGCGGTTTTCGAGATATTAATGTTTTTTTTTGTATTTTTTCTTCGGCCCAAACAGTCCACAATTCTCTCTTATCCCTTATCTTACACAAAATTGTCAAAAGGTAATCACAATTTTTGAAAGCTATTCAGCAAAACGGTTTCCGCTTATTGGCGCCAAAACCGTTTTTCCCGCTCGTTCATATAAATTCAACAGTCGCGGGATAACATAGTGCCGCCATTATTTATTCATTTATTAACAAATTGTGTGCGGCTACCAGAGAGACCGGCGAAAGAAACGACACAGACCGGTCGACCTTGACTTCAACGAGAGATCAACCATCCGAATAAATAATTGAAACGCACATAACTACTACAAACAGAGCCACATTCTCTTCTCTCACCTCCTCGATTTTACCGGACGAACCGCTATCGTTCGAGACGTCAATTTGCCGCCAATTTAATCTAGTCAACCTCGATCTCGGCCTATCCGAAAGGGTAAGCTAGAATGGCTTCTACAAAATTCTAATCAGTCACCGGAAAGTATTTTAATGAATAAATTACTAGAAATGAAATCTATTCCTAAGAGTACTTGAATTTATCGATTCTTCAATTTTTGACCAAAAATAGTCTTATAATAAACTAGAACGTACTTGCTGAGATTCATTAACAATTGTCTTTCGAAGATAAACTAACCAAAACTTCTAAGTTTATAACAAGCGCATGATTTGTGAAAATTTTTTCGAAGAAGAAAAAGCTACTATTTGACCCGGAAACGGAGGTTCTAAGTTAATATCTGCAGGTTTAAGGTGTTTTTCGGTACAATTTCATCGATATTGACAAGGACGTATAATCTGCGCAAGTCTCACAATTGTTGTGATTTTTGATTCATGAACTTTGAACTTTGGTATGTCATCAATATTGGTTTCCATTCAAATAACCGCATCGAAATTTTATTGGCATAATTTAAATTACCAATGAAAACAACTCGAAAAACAATATATTTCGAAATTAAGAAACAAATAATTTAAAAAAATATACGACCCTGCATCTCCGCCATTGGAAATTTGGGAAAATACCTAAAAGCCTAAAAATGTTTAAACTGCTGTACCCAATTTCAAATTCGTTTTGTGCCTTATTTTTAAAATAAAAGATAGTTAGATAGTTTTTCACTTTTAACACGTTGTATCCCTTTAACGAAACGACCTAGACAAAAACTTTATAAGACACACCCCATCCCCTCCTAAAATTCACCAAGAAGTTTCATTTTTGGTAACCATTTGTAAATCAACACATGTCAATTGTCAATGCAGAATGGACTCCAGCACCATTTTCATATCAACTGACCTACTTCAATTGTATTCCTTTTTTTTCTCTCGTTTTCCAAAATTTTGATTCTTCACTCAAAAGAGCAGCGAGTACTAAGAGATAAAAGCTATCACTTTTGTTTAATTTCAGTACAGAAAGTTAACCAATCAAAATGCAGGACATTTAACAGACACAGAGAAATTCCTCCAAATTTACACATTTCCTGCTGTACAATTCGAATGATTCTGGACATCTGGATCCCCAATTTCGAGGTCCTCATCCGACATCGTAATGATTAAAATTCAAATTCTATTCAAACCAAAACATTTACCGTAAATACAGTTTTATTTCTATTGCCTACTTATGTTACCCAAAATCAGTAGAATTCCGGACTACCAAAACATGCCATAAGTTCAATACGATTTCAGGGATTATTTTTTCGAAAATAACATGTTTTGTTAAACATTTGCTATTAAAACCGACCTTAAAGCATTAACTCACAATTCCAGAACATTAACAATAATTAACAAACATTTATTAGAAACAGATTTAATTTGATTTTAAAATTGTTAAGAGTTTTGTTGGTTCTTTTTTTCAGTAGGCAGGAGATTAAAGGGGCTTGTAAGGGAAGGACTGCGAAGAAAGTGCATTCTTAAAGGGATATATATGACTCATTATTCTGTCTCAAGCCCAGCATACTCCTGAGGTCCTTTTTTTGGATTTTGAAGATTCCGCTGTGGAGTGAGACCCCCAGAAGCGACCTGATCCCAAATAAGTTGCATTTTTGACGAAACATTGTTTTCCAATGTACGAAATACCGAAAGCAAATCCTCACAAATCAGCAGTTGACAGTTTTTGTTGAAAATCTAAGAGAAATTAGTGTACAAATTTGCTCAGCATCCCCTTAGTTATAACGTTCAACACTGGAACCAGACATTATGATCAAATGAATCCAAGATAAATAAATTGTATTCAGACGGGAAGCGTTTTATTTGGCATCCACCAAATAAAGAATATGACACGGTGAAATTTGGAGGTGGTGGTCATGGTCTGGGGATGTTCTCCTGGAATGGTATTGATCCATTTTACATAATAACATGCATAACAACGACATGCAACCACATGCACAAGTAAATTTATCAGTACTTTAGAAATTCCAGTGATCCAATGATCGCAAGCATTCTGCTAAGAGGACAATTGCCTGCCTACCGGATAATTATATAGATGTTTTGCGGTGACCTTAATCCAAAAGAAAACCTGTGAACGATCGTTCAAGAACATTTCAAAATTTCCACCAGAGGGAATGGATACCCAACTAAATACTAGATATTATATCGAGACAAAGTCTTGTATATTGTTGCTGACTAAAAATACGTTGCCTATTACTTTTCCGCTTAAAAATGCAGTTTTTTAAAAATACATTAGCGAATAAACAATGGTATAATAATCGAAATATCTATCGTTTCCAAATAGTTTGCCGTCACTGTATATAGAAAAGAGCGTCAATATTCTCTGTCGCCTGTCTGTTGCGGGTAAATAAAACTTTACCAGCACTCCATACTCCACCGCGTGTAAAAAAAAGAAAAGTCGTTAAGCAACGGCGTGTGACTGATCGAAAACAAAAACTGGTATAACGTATCCTCCCATAATCTGGCGTTGCAAACATCGTCCTCTATGGGTCAACGGATCCGTACAAGGACGTGGGTGAATTTCTAGGAACGCTTGGCAAAATCAAAGATATTATCTAACGCGCTGCGAGTTTAATACACCCGGACGGTCCGATTGTTATTGGAATCCGGTTTTATCTTTTCTTTACCGCAGGGCTTTATCTTCCGGGGTATTTTGCAGAGAGTCACCTGATTCGAAGAAGATCCGTCCTCGTAACCCTCGTCGTCGCGACGATGGTCCGGACCGCTGCACCAGTGACTCTTGTAATCGTTCAATAAATCGCTGACGTATTGCCACACACCTTCCGCGATGGCGCCCGCGTCGCTTTCGACCAAATCCTGATGATGCAAATCCGAAACGTGACGCACCATCGTCGATTGTCGCGCACTATACGAGGTTATCAAGATTTATTTGTAAAACGGGTTTTTACAGTTTTTGTTAAAAGGATTTTTTCGTCCCGAAAGGTCCAATTTTGCTAGCATAATAACTGAAATACTTGTTAACACCACGAAACACCAAAATTTTTAATCCTACGCTCCAAACAATCCACATTGAAACAAACACAGAATTATCTAATAAAAAAGATTCTATTCGGGATGTTGAGTATAAGATGATGTACATTGGGATATTGGAAACTGTATGAGATACAAGATCTTTTAAAATTTTCCTTATTATAGGAGTTGAAATGTTCAAATTTTCAGGACATGAGTATAAGTATACGGCGATACTAAAAATGGCGTCAAAAAATTTAAAAACCGAGTATGGTCATATTCAAGTTCTAAATTTATAAAAATCCTGTTTAAAATTGCTATTCAATAACGTGTAAACACGTTTATGTTTGGTCCCGAATAAATAACAAAAATTAGATTTCAGATATTGCTATTCAATTTTTAAACAAATTTTAATCATGAGTGGACAAAAAAGGAGTCAATAAAATTGGAGAAAAAGGATCGAGAAAAGAAGTCAGTCAAATTTTTATCCATACCTTCAAAACAGAACCTTTGTAAAACAGAATTTTACAATAAAATTAGAGTAAGTGTTCCAACAACCTTTTCAACACTGCTTCACAGGACTGCGGAGTGATACTGTTAACAGCTTCTCTTAATTTTACAAAGTTTTCATAAAACCTATTGTATACTTGATTTTTGAGGTGACCTCATATAAAGAAATCAAGGGGTGTTTCGTCTGGGGACTTCGCAGGTCATCTAACTGGCCCGAGATTGCCTATCCACCTGTTGGAAAGTTCTGCATTTAAGAAGCTCGTAATAATCTGGCACCTAGTAAAAGGTTCATAACATCTTGTCACATTTATTAGTACAAGGTTTAAATATCTCTCAGAAATTAAGTTATCATCGAAAAAATAAGACCCAATATTATGGGTACCCAAAATACCAAACCAAAAGGATTTACATCGGAAGCCATGGATTTACATCGGCCCAAAATACGAGTTCTTGCGAGTCCACAATTAGTATCACTCATCCTACCAAAGTGTTTTTAAGAAAAAGTTTGGTTTCTCATTTTTCTGAGTAACCAACAGTATCGCCCTCCTGAAGAGACCTGTTCCATTTTATCTTAGCAAAACTCCCGTAGGTGACAAAGTCTTTCAGATGCCTAAACATAGCTCTACCCGGTTGACGTCTTTCCGCATATTTATTTAAATACATTTCTTCGGCTTTTGCTTCGCTTCTACAGCAGTGAATAAAATACTTCAACATATCATAGTTATATACTAATTGACAAAAAAATCATTTTAAAATTCATATATTATATTAACTTCACACAATTGACACTGACTGAAATCTTATTTTTGTTATATTTCCGAATTTAACTTGATCAAATATAAATGACATTTTTAAAAGCAAAAAGAAAAGCAAAAGTTGACCCTGTATCTACGTAAGGGTATGTATTTAAAATAAAAAAAAGCTAGACTATTTTTTGGCATATACATACGCTACTTTGCGTCCATTTAAGCGACGCTACATCCCTTACAGTTTCCAATATCTCCATGTACATCATTTTATACTGGACACTCTGTATAGATATGTCCACCTTGTGCCAAATAAAGCGATCCACTATACGATCTGGAAACCCATAGGAGATACGAAAAAAAAACTTAGTACAAAAGTTCCTTGAACTCTCCTGAAGATTTAAATTATAATTTTGTTATTGGCATAATCTTTGTTATTTAAAATGGAACACCCTGTATATTTCGACATTTGTTTAATCTTTGGTTAAAGTAAAGGTCACTTTCTTAATAAATTCCTATTCTAATTTTGCATTTAGGCAGAAATTGAGGTTATGTGTTTTTTTTTAATATATTTTGATTGCTCCAAATAAAATTGTGTTGTGGCGCTACTGATGCAGGTATTGAAAGGAAAATTTAAGCATATACTAAGGAGATGAGGTACTACTCAATCAGTTTGACAGATCCACGTGAGCTTATACAAGGTATCTCAAATAGGTGGTGCCGTTGTGGCGAATTCAATTAACAAAATCTCAAGATTTTTTATACAGATATCAATTCTCGGACAAAAAATTAGGTAAGTTTGTAATTTATCTTATATTCAAATTACTGTTTAAGGTTTAAGATAACAACCCGTATAATTCCATGTTGAATTTAAAGCTGCCCACATTAGGTCACTTGTTGGTAATATTAGGTATTTTTTAAATAACAAAGACAATGATACTACTTCTTTTAAAGATATAATACTCCAGATATACGAATAACACGAATAAATTTAAAAAAAAAACAGACTGCACTACACACTTTAACAGATTTAATAAAACTTCAGAATCACCTTAACTGAAAATACATCATAACAAAAATAAATAAAAAACTTATTTAAAATACAAATAAAATATATACTAACAAAAAACTTGACAACTATGAACTTTTTAAATAGAAATATGAAAAGCAATAAAAACAAACACAAATACCAAAGTTTGCTTAATAAGTCTTTTTTTTTTAATATTTTGATATTTCTTTGTTGTTTTGATTCCAGATGAAACGAGCATTGTAAGAGGAATATTTTTAACTAAACTTTATGGACCGAATTAACGAACCCTTTTTAGTTAACTTTTTTGTATAGACTTATTTATTCAAATTTGTTACCTTGGCTGGTTGGCCTATAAATTTTAATTACTTATTTTCCACATTTTCCACTTAAAATAACAAAGTTGATGCTCTTTATGAACAAAATTATAATATTTTAAATCTTCAGGAGAGTTCAAGAAACTTTTCTACGAAACGTTTTTTCGTATCTCCTATGGGTTTCCAGATCGTATAGTGGATCGTTTTATTTGGCACACGGTGTACAAACACTCTCTTAAAGCTAGTACAGACCCGTATACAAAGCTGAGCGATAAGTCACCACGACACGAACATAGTCGACAAGATTAAATATTAGTATTTGGAAAAATTTTAATGTCCCATAACAATTGTCACACATGAATCGAATGGAAATATACAAGGTGGCGCAGTCGTGTTGCACGATACTATATATCCCTTTTTTATTACTATTTTGAAAATATTTAAATATGAATTAATATGACAATTAAAATCAATGGAAAATATCTCTAGAACCTGTCTCTAATGAAAGTTGTTTGGAAAAAGCTTAGAAATTTAAATATAACATCTAAAACTACAAACACAGGCACAGATATTTAAAACGTATTTCCTGTATTTGTACAAAAATAAGTAACAAAACGTATGTAATTGAAAAAAATTTCGTTTTCTACGTTTAGAACGCAACGCAACTTTGTAGTGCTCAATCATGGGAATCTACTTCAGATTTAATATAGAAATGCTGTTAATGTGTTGCCCTAGAATTCTACCATTTCCCACTAACAACTCGTGCCTGCTGATGACACCCAGGTATTATATTCATTTGTCTCAAAAAACTTATCGTGAACTATTGCGAAAATGTTATTTGCTTGGCTTTATAGCAAAGGAACACAAAATACCGATATAAACTTGCAAAATCTACCAATCTCATTTTTTTCTCTCTGCTGGTTCATGGGGTATCACAGGGGACTGTTTTGGGGCCATTATTGTTTCTTCTGTATATTAATGATCTAGCTCAAGTTGTGAAAAACAGCAAAATTACGTTAGTTGCCGACGATACCATGATATGTGTCGTTGGGAAGAATATCGAAGAATGCAGATATCAATGATGACCTGTATCGAGTGTTTGTATGGGCAACTCTCAGCATTAGTGTCATGAAGTCGAAGTTCTGTTTGTATGGTAAAAAACAAAGATTGAGTGGTTTGGATCTGGAGGTGTTAATTTGCAGTATGAGAAACGTGTAAAATATTTGGGAATTGTATTAAATCCACAATTAAATTTTGATACACATTGTGATTATATAATGAGAAAGTTCTCACAAAAGGTGTGTTTCATATCTAGAGCAGGCAAAAATTTAACAAGTTATACTTGGCGGAGCCACATTTGCAATATTGTTCAACTTTATTATTTAGTATACCTAACTATACACTAACGGAACTTCAGAAAATACAAAACAGAGCAATGCGCGCAATTCTAAAGTGTAATACGTCTAAACCTGTGATGACTATGTTAAATGTGTAAATATTAACTGTAAAGCAAAAAGTAATGTTTGATGCCTTTATATTTATATTTAAAATAAAAAATAAAATGATGCCGCCATACATTGGTAATAGGGTTAATTACGTTAAGAATGTTCATGACTATAACACTAGAAACCGTACTGATTTCATCCTAGTCAATCGATGTATAACTACACATATGTTGAATACCACTTTAAATAAAACTTTGTTAGAGTTTAGTAGGCTGCCAAAAAATATTAAGCAGTGTGATAATTTAAATGCTTTTAAAAGATTAATTAAAACTTACATAATTGTTCTGCTGTTATATACTTTTGTTCTGCGTAGTTTTGTACTTTTATACTTATTTAAATTTTGCTACTGGCTCGTATATTTAAAACGTAAATACGATTGTTTTCTGTTACAGTATAAATAAAGTATTTATTTATTATATATTTATCCTTAAACCTTAAAAAAGAATTTAATTTAATTTTGAAGTCCACCTCTGATTTAGCAGTTCAATGGTTTCGACATTTTAAGTGGACAACCTAAACACTTGTTTGTTTACCCGTTTCGAATGTGTAGCGATTGATTGCGTTGTTTGTCGTCACTAAAAGTCATGTCGGTCAACTTTGTATATCGGACTGTAGATGTCTCGGGACAGAGACGTAGAAAATCAAATATTTCAGTAATCGAGGGACGCCTATGCCCATGCCCGACGAACACCGTCCCACGTACCGGCCGAACGAATCTCACATTTCCGCGGGAAATCTTTTTAAATACGTATTCCAAGAAGAAAAAAAGAAAGAAAAACGTGGTTTACGGACGCTCTCGATATTTCGAACGAAATCGACGACGACTCCTCAGCGCGGATCGATCCGCAACGTTTAACCACGATAACGATTCGCGATACGAAAATACGTCAACGGGCGACGAAATTACGCGCGGGATTCGCGAACACGCGAAAAACAAACGAACGCGGCTACTTAATAAGTACTACCCGCGGCGTGCGAGGTTGCCGCTTGTTCTGCTTTTCGTGCTTTCCCCTAGAATAGAATATTAGTTTACATATGTGTACGTTTACGATGTTTTTATTTTTTATTTTTTTGCTTTATTTATCAACATGATCTCCATCAACCCTGATACATGTCTCATATCGGTGTTCTAATTTGGTTATGTCAGTTTTAAACGTCGGAGTCTGAAGAGTAGGGAGGTTGCGGCATCAATTCAAACTTCAATTCGTGGATTTTGGACAATCGACGAATGCACTGGTACGTTATTCTGACGAAGCAAAATGTTTTTTTTTTCACCAAATGAGGCCGTTTCATTTGTATTGACCAGTGATAGTCTTACCCTTGTCAAGCTATAATATATAATATATTCTTCTTCAGAGTTGGTTCCCCTTTTGCAACTCAACTGTTTTGACTGTTCCTTACTTCCAGGAGTGTAGTGACGGACCAAAGTCTCATCAACGCCAAATTGCCGGTAGAAAAGTTTTTTCGAATCAGCTTTTGGTTGAGCGTTAACAAACCTTGCACACAGCTTTTTCACGCTCAAATGGTCGTGCAAAATATTTCGCAGCTGACATCCTATAGGTCTCAGCTATTTCATGCACTTTCAACGGACGGTATTTCAACACTATTTGATGGAAGTGTCTCGCGCAAGCAAAATAACTTAGCGATTAGGCTGAAACTGTACATACAAGCTCGGTAGAAATGGTGCTGTATGACGCCGCTCCAAAAGTAGACCTAGTAGCGCCACCCCTTGGTCAGGCCAGAAACTTTTCGCACCACCCTCGTAAGCGCCCATTTTAAGGGAGACGAAGTTGCTCCTCACGGTAAGCTCTTTAACGTCTGGTGGCCAAATTTGTGATGAACGTAAGTTCGGCAGAGGGGTGAAAGTACGAATACACTTCTCCCAGCGATGCTCCCATCTCTCTAACCCGTCCAAATAGTACCCCGTGTTTTTCTCAGCAAAATAAATGTTCATGAATGTGATTGTCTCCTCATTTGATGCAAAACTTTGTACTCCGAGCGCAGTTTTCAGATGAGGGAATAAAAAAAAGTCGGTTCAAACCGTAATTCGTGTATTTTCACCATTTCAACCGCTGAGGTATCGCTGAGGTATAAGACGTCGTCTTGGTGAAACAGGATGTTGTTTTTGGAAATGTGGCCGTTTTTACGCAATTTCTGTCCTTAGCTTGTCAAGTAATAATGCGTAGTATGCTCCTGTAAAACACAGTCGCCATCACTTTTCAAGTCGAAAAAACAATTTTTACTTTGCTTTGCTTTTGGAGTCGGTTCCTCCTTCACAGTCAACTGTTTTGACTTTATTTTTGATTCGGGAGTATAATGGTGTCCTCCAAGTTTCATTTACAGTAATTAATCGGCGCCAAAACTCGCGATTTATTGCGCCTAAACAATATTATCGTCGGTAGTTACAGTTTTTGAACGTCCCGAACGTTCATAATTTCTTGAACTCTTAAGGCCATGTTTAAATTCAGCTATCCAAAATTTCACTATGGTAAATGACGGTGCAGAGTCCCGATACACAGAGATCAACTCAACTTTAATTTGCATTCAAAAAGAAATATTTTATAAATACTCAATTTTTTCAATTTTCAGAAAAAAAAATCAAATGGAATCACTGAAACGACCCTCAACCAAAAACCACACCTCCAAAATGGCTGAAAGTTTGGCAAGTAATCATCAAGAGGGGTACAACTATGATCACTAGCTTTTAGTAACTAGTGCCGCCATCTTTAGAGTGAGGTCGGAAACTTTTTAAGTTGACCTCGGATATAGCAGAATCCGAGGCAGTCGATTCCCCGAAATTGTCGAATTTTTCTCTGGGGCTTACACCTACACCTCTATAATATCCAAGCTCAAAGTTCATGACCATAGACGCCCTTCAAATCGTTTTAAAGAGGACTCCCAAGATTGGACCAAACGCATTTTTGGATGAATGGCTGTATCAATAAGGAAAATTGTTGCATATAAGATGGCACCAGCCCATACGATGTGCACCAGGTGAAAAAGTTACCGTCCTGGTTACTTTTTCGAAAACGACGTAAATGAGGCGGTCACCACCAAAGGCCAGCGCCACACAACGTGAACCATAACCATGACTTAAATTGAACCATATGGACCTAGCTGACGACATGTGGTTCCAGCAAGATGGAACTACTTGTCACACAGCAGACGTCATAATTAAAAATTGGCATATTTTTAATTTCCGAGAAAAAAACAGTTTCAGCCCATGAAAAGATCCAACCGTTCAGTTATTCTGCTGTCACTGATCACTTTGAAATTATTTGGTATAGCTTGAAATATTGGTAATGTTTTAAGTTGTTACATAGTAACCAAAAACTTTATTTTTAGATTTTGTGTGGCTTTCTTTAGTTTATGTAGATCTTATTCTGTTCGTTAGTTGCTCCACTGTAAGTTTTATATGGACTTTACACGCGACTAAATAAATAACAGAGTAGTGTCAACAGTTTCGCCATAAATAAAGCGCAACTTGTTACGTCACCACAGGAGAAAAGATAGACGTGGCAACGCAGCGACGGGCACGGCCGCCAACCGGATTCGAAATTTATAATTAAGTACTTTTCACGGTGGCTGCGATACTGGTGATTTTTACCCGTTCAAGGACGCGTCTACCGCATCGTGCATTAAGCGACACCCCCACGTTACGCCAGATCCGCTCCGATTCACCCCGATACACACAATCACCAAATTTTATTACATTCGTCAATTTTAAACATGCACTTGGTATGTAGTGGACCAACCAAAATTAAAGTCGCATTTTTCATTCCAAAACTATCATTTTTATCTGACCGAATCCAGAATACCTCAAGGTAGTATTCCGGGGCCCCTATTGCACGCTATTTATACTTGTCAATTTCATTGGTCTTTTGATGACAGTGGCCATCAGCGAATTAATGAATGAATTAATGAAGTATAATCAACTTTTATAATTAAGCTCTAGATTTTGAAAGTGGTGTAAGTCAAAAATTTTAAAAATCTAGTTTATCAAATCATAATAAAATAACATAATCTGAAGTAATTCGCAGTATTTCATGAAAATGAATTTGATAAACTGAATTTACTTTTTGGTTGGTAAACAAAATACAGTTCCTGTATATTTTGATAGTGGTATAAGTCAGTCTGTTTCCAAAGTTTGGCAAAATAATTATTAGTACTTTTGCTATGTCTGCACATAGCGGTTTAGGTATGAACACGAAATCCTATTAATGTAAAAATATACTATTTATTTATTTTTATTAATTGTAGACATTATACAGCGAAGAAAAATAAGCTAGTAGAATTTGTTCTGTATGCATGTATGTTCTAAGTTTCATCTAAATGTACGGAATGCAGAAGTTTCTGTTAGCAACATTTTTTTTGGATACTTTAAAAATATCTAACGGAAGATTAAGCCATGACTTAAATGTTAAATGTTGTGACAAAAAAGCTGGTTCATCTAGAAAAACAGATGAAGATAAAATTAAAGTTGTATGAGAACATATTCTGAATTTTCCAGCATGTGAGGGATATTACCCGAGAACACACACTTCTAAGCCCTGACTTAGATATTCGACAAATGTATGAGCTATATGTGAAAAAATTTAAGCATCCAGTAATGAAGACGAGAAGTTCACATCTTAACAGTACCGAACAGGCTAGAAAAGTTTGAACAGATGACACACAAAAAGCAAAAGATAACCTGAGTGAATATTATGAATATATGATCTACCGAAGGCACTTTCCTATTCAAAACTTTCTGTTTTTCTTATTATAAGCGCAGCATGTATGTATATAATTTAATTTTTCATGATTTAAACAATGAAAAGGCTAAAACTGTATGCATGGGATGAAACAATCACCTTAAGTGGATCACAGGAATTTGCGTCCTGCACCTTAAAGCACATTCCGGACATTACCAATCAAAAGGATATCATAGCTTATGGTGATGCCTACTCGGGAGGAAATTGTAACATTAACATGGCTTTAATAGGGTTGAAAATTGTTCAGTCATCTGATAATAATATTGAAACATCTGATTATAAATTTATAGTATCCGGCCATTCTATTTTGTCAAATGGTTGCGATTTTGGTTTGATAGAAACTAAAACCAAAAAATCGAATTATTCATAGAACCCTGAGAACTCCCATCCACGTGGAATGGATTCCAGCATGCCACAAAATCACATTAAACTGATCTGTGCGACTGAAGAGTTTCTCAAAAGATTGTTGCCTCGGTATCAGATCGGCTTGAGATCTGCCATCATGCCGAGTTGCCAAATCCTCCCACCACCTTCGTAACAATTCGAAATACGAAAAAATGATTTAGCCTTCTTACCACTTCATTCACTAATACTGTTAGGCATAAAACGCCAAAAAATAGTATATTGGAATATTCTTGATACTACATCAAACCCAACTCCTAAGCTCTTCAAAGTGACGTTTGAATTAATTTCTAACCAGACCAACACAGTAAATATGGCTTGCAACTTGTTTACCCTACGAGACATTTGGCAAGGTGTTTAATATCACATGGCAACATAATGGTACAACAATGGCAAAAATGTTTCATTTTAATACCACCTAATATTGTTATCGCAATTAGCTTTAGCTAAATCTGTATTATACGTGGAAATCAAGGATGTTGCATTTAATAAGTAACTAATAACAGGTCCCCTAGAAGGTATAAAAACTTACACTAAATATGTCTCAATCTTAGCTTTGCTACTTGCAAAGAGAATTGGAATAACCCAACTCACAGTTCGAGAAAATTTCTTGTTTTGGGTCTGCAAAATATGCTATAGAAGTGAACCCAATTTTTTAATGATTTAGCAGGGTATATCAAAATTTTCAAATCTTTTAGTACTAGTGGATCCCTCTATTTCAAGTGTTCTAATTATTGAGTGTTTATACTTGAGTTTGAGCAAAGCATAAAGTATATAACACCAATTCTCATAATCAATTCATAATCCCATAATTTGGGGCCCATTTCAATAATGATGATATTCGTGACGGTTCTCGTTAAAAAACAAAATCACTGGAAAGTTGCAGGCTTAAAACCACTCACCTTTTTCACCCTCCGCCTTAACCGTACCCTGCCGCCGATGCCTTTGGCGCCGTTTTTATCCTCCTTCTTCCCGATTTTGTCTCCTTTACCCGGCTTGGAATCGGCGCCTGTCGTTTTCGCATCCCTCTCTTTGGAGCTTGCGATCGTCCCGTTGACATTTTTCCCTCTGACGCCCGTACTGACCTTCTTGGTAGCCTGACTCCTCAATGTCACACTCTTCATTACTTCACCTTTTGCATTGTCCTTGCCACTCTTACTGTCGGAATCGCTATCCGAATCACTCGAACATTCCGAACTGCTGCTGGACTTTTTTTTCCCGCCAGTCTTGTTAGGTTCGGAAATTTTCGCGGTATTTATGGGACTCGCGTTAGTCTTTCGCACGGTCGCTATCGTTAAGCGTAGTACGTTGGTTTGAGAGCTTGTCACGGAAAATTCCGGGCTCGGACTTCGAGAAGACGACCCCTGAGAAGACGACGAACTGTCGGAATCGGACGAGTCGGTGTGGGAGCAAGACTGGGAAACATCGCTGCCTGAATTCTAAAAGGCAAAATTTTGCCATCAGAAATTAAGCAAAATCAATATGGAGTGTAGTCCACCAATGATAGTGCTATCAAAAAAAAAAAAAAAAAAAAACGCGAAAATTATTCTAAAAATTAACTTCTTTGTAAAAATTATTAGGTGGTTTCTAATAATTCAAATCGAAATTTTAGTTATGGTAGGGTTTCCTGACCAAGTATAAACAACTGAGGGGAGCAAATCTTTTTTTTGTTTTATTTATTTTATTACATTTATTTAAAATTCTAACTGAAATTTCCCGCCTCTTAACGCAAAAAAACTTAGTTCGTCCTGTAGCAGGGAATCTACAACTCTCGTTTTCATCAGTTTTCTCTATGGCCTGTGGTACCAAAGTGCTTGGTGTCGAGTGAAGTTATTTTACAGAGATGGACTTTAGTATGTTAGATTGAATTTTCGCCAGAGTAAACGAAGTATAGCATTTTACTGTACTTAAACTCAAACCACGATCGCATTATGCCAAGGAAGGTACACCATAAAGTATACTTATATGGAGAATTTATTTTCCTACAAACAGTGAAGTAAAATAGCCTTTTGACGCAATTTTATGGCTTCAAAAGAAGGCGATTAACAGACTGCTAAAAGAGTGCTATCTTGACACCACATAAACAAAACCAATTATTTTATACAAATTTGTGAACAAATATGAAACATCCAGTAAACCATAAGTTAAAACATTTATTAAAATAACAGTAAAAACTCCTGAACAGACTAAGCATTTTTTAGGACAGTAAACTTTATTTGCACTTCGCTGAGCAATTTAAGTTTGGCATAACCCTGATGGCTTTCCTTTTTAGATTAAAGATCCTCTTGCTGGCAGGACAATCACACACACCATGATAAAAAGGCATTGAAGGTCAATGAAGATGAATATGGAAAACTAACAACTCAGTAGAAATAATTGCTGAACTAACAACATGAAATCTTCCCTGCTGCTTTTTACAATATCCGATCATTAGGGTTCTTCTAATAAATCAATTTCAAAGAATTATGCCAGTAGCAGTCAATTTTTTAAAAATGTTTTGATCAGAATCCACAACGCAACTGATCATTAATTTTTGTAAATTAAACAAAATCTAGGAGGAAGCAGCTTTTGGAAAGCCGTAACTTTCTGAATTCACAATGTGGAGTTTTTTTGCTTTCACTTTTTCTTTATTTCTTTTGCAAATGAAGTTGCTTTCGTGGCCCGCTCACCTTATAAAACTACTATAGAAATGAACACTTACACTGGAATCAGCTTCCGAATCACTATCTGAATCACTGTTGTTACCATTTCCGATACTGTTAGTAGGTTCAACGCTGAGTCCAGAATGCAAAACTCCTATGTCCACTGTAGAGGGCAGTTCAGATTCCTCCGGCTCATCTTCTGGCTGATGTACAACTGATGACCAACCCGTGAAGAGTTCGGTCGTAGCACCATCATTTGTTGCCATTCTAAATGTTAAAACAATTCCACTAACAATAAAAAAAAGAGAAGATGCTAGTCTACCGAAGGGAGAATATCGTTTTAAATCGTTTACCATGCAATTTAATTGGAAATTTGTTTCGTGTTGTACCTCAAAGATATATTTAAAATATGAATAATATTAGAAGGATAGCTTGTTTTAAGCAACCAAACAATTGAAAAGTCAATACATAACCTCAAAACATCGGTAGTAACATTTTGGTTATGCGTTATCAATGAAAAATATTGAATCTTTAAAGGCATCTGTTTTTCACTATTTGTATTTCTTTTAAATATGAAGATCGCAAGTTCCTATTTCACAGAACAAATAAACCTGGCAACATCCTATAACCTTTGGAAACTTCTCTTCCCCTGAAGGTAGTTATGACTTTAAATACTACATTCCAAATAAAACTTAAAAATACAAACACAATTCAAACACATGCAGTGACGAATTTCTTTTAAAAAATTGATACTATGTGCCGCAATATCTCAAAAATCGATTGAAAATAAAACGGAGGACATTAAAATTCTGCCGATTTTAAAGTTGGCGCTAAATCTCAAACACCAACAATACATGCGCCATGTTCCCCAAGCTTTCTACCAAAGGAATTCATTTGGTTTTCACCGAGCAAAACTCAAAATAACGCAAAATGCTTACTCGTTAACGAAAAAAGGGCATCATCAGATCAAAATAATACTAAAATAACTAAACAAACACCAGTAATAGAAGTCTGTTTCCATGTTTATGTCAATGTAATTAACAAAATGGCTTCCAGCTGATCTATAAAACACATTTTCACGTTTTTACGCTGGACTCTTTTGGTACACCGAAAGATCCGATCTCACTGCACATTATCGAGATTTGCTGTTCTATTTCGTAGGCTACATCCGAACAGATTTCAGATTTTTTATTTACTTCATTCGAGAAACGACAGTTGCGCAACACAACGCCACAGTTTGAGAACTAGGGTAGCGCCGACGCAGTGTTGCCGAATTGACGACCCGAAGCCAAAGTGGCAATAACGGTAAATTTCCAGAAATTTAAACTTTCGTGAACTGGACCTTCAAAAATTTATATTTTATGCCGCAGGGTTTTAGCGTTAACCCGGTTTTCGTTCCAGCTATTAAAGATGTTTAACCCTTTAAAGAACCCTACATAAGTATTTAGCAGTGTGCGTAAGAGATGGCGACGCACAGTTACAGAACGCCGTTATCACAAGGCTCGAGACTCGGGTTTGTTTTTCCATTACGCCGAAAGATGGCGCAATGCGAATTTAATAAGTGATGTACAATATTCGCATTTACTGTACTACGTTGCCTACGAAAACCTGTAATTGAACACACAATCCAGAAATAGAGTAATTTTTTAATTTTAAATGACAATTTAATGTAAAATTATAAAAAATATATTTTCTGATGTTTTAATGTGTATCTCGTATTTAACTGCTAAATATAAGCGTTTACTGTCGCGCGATAGGGTATTAAACAGCGCCAGGCTATATAAATCGTCTGTTACGGCGGGCGGAAATTCATACATATCCGCTACATCATTAAAATATGACCGGCAGGACTTTCCAAACCAAACACTAGACGATTTGTTAAACTCTGAATTTACAAACCTATCAAAGGCCAGAATAATAATATATATCGTGCAGCTGTTTTTGACCCGCCGACCGGAGGCGCGGTCGCTTTCCTAGAAATTCACCAATTAATTTTGGTCTTTATGCGCGTTGTATAATATGAGTTGTTATACGACTTACTCTTCTGGATATTGTCCATTATGTTAGTAAATCATTTTAATTAATTTCGGATTAAATTGTATTAATATGAGATTTATGTTCACCCATTCAATTAAGTAAAACGTTGACATTACTAATTAGTGATCAATTTTTTTTTAAACTGAATGTGGACAATCAAGAACTTGAATAATTTTGATTAGCTATAACTATATAGCTCTGTAGCTAGAACAAGATGCTTTCGAAAAATCGTCGGTGAGCGGGGCAAGTTGGTAGCGAATAGCGCGAATCAGCTTTTTATTTTAAAAAGAAGGCGCTTCCCGGATTCTTGTATAGGGACGCAATATTTTTCTATCATGCTCCTGCGTACCACTATGGAACTTTCGCAAAATCGAGGTAATTTAATTGTGCATGCACCCTGTATAAAGCGTCCTTCACATCTCGTCGAACTTCAACGTTACGGCAAACTTTGGTAAATATTAAAATTTGTGCTGGTAATTGCAATTTAAAATTATATTTTTTCAAATATCTTGCGTGCCTTGTTATAGACGAAACCTCAAACTCCGTCTCAACGCAGTTTACGATACCGTTCGTATCAAATTATCACATCTTGAAAAGTTTTTCATGTATCGCCAATAATTCTCCCACAAAAACGAAAATTTCTAGGATCTATTAGAATTTTTGCCCACAAACGACGTACCCTGTATATAATTCCAACAATGTTCGAAATAGAGGATATAGCTCTGGATCTCCTTAGTTTCCTGGTATCCGAATTTTTGCAACGGAGTAAATGGTTTTCAAAAAACTGCTGGTTTTCTGAATCCATGCAGTACGTGGTAATTGTAAATGACGTAATCGCGTCTAGATTGAGGGCGAGAAATGGTGATTTTCATTTGAATTTTTTCAAATATCTCGAACAGCGTATGTGATAGACGAAAACCGTAAATACAAAAATTGTAGCCCTTGATACGGCCTATAACACGGATTAGCTGTTGTTTGTATTAATTTTGATTTACGGTTAATAATTTACTCTCTAAAAGAACAATTTTCAGGGTCTTTTAGATTTTTGCCCATAACTAAAACATCTTGTATATAATCAAAAAAATGCGTGAAACAAAAGTTATAGCACCGGGCCTCCCACGTATTACGGATGTACAATTTTTCCGATCGGATGAATGGCTTTGGAGGAAAAGATGTTTTACTGGATGCCAAAATACCCACAAAAAAAAATAAAAAAATACTTCGCGTTTTTTTATTGCTCCCAATTTAAAAGAGCCTAAATGCGGGTCGAGACTTCTACATCTCTCCCAAGTCTGAAGTCGGTAGCTACAAATTTGGAGTACTTATTATGTTTTTTTAATATTGCACGGAATGTCGCGAACACCCTGTACAATACTTAAAAACCGTAAATTCAAAAGTTTAAGCTGTCTATATGGGCTATATCGCCATGTAAAAGAAAATGACATCTAAAACACAAATATGAAATTATTGCCAATTTTTAATAAAAGGGACACCCATTTTTCAGTTTTCTTGAATTTGCGGCGCACCCTGTATATTCTTGGAAAATTGTCACTATCTTCTGCTTCTTCTGGTTCAAGAATTTTTTTGGTTTAGTAAACAGTTTTTGAAAAATGATGTTTTATGTGGACCCTTACACGCGTGATTTTTTAGTTTTTTAAAATACTACACGACCCGCAGCACCCCCATTTTCAATATATGTGCCAAATATGAAGTCTATTGCTTCAAATTTCGTACATTTATCATATTTCATAGCAAGGTCCAAAAAACAGTCGAAAATCGCGAAAAAAATATAGATACCGGCATCGGATCAGGGCAATTTCTTACAAGCTTATGTGTCTCGTGGAGGGTTAAAAAAGATTCAAATTTCAATTTTGTAGCTCAAAAGGTTCGAAAGTTATTCAGGAAAAACCCAAAGACGAGAATGGAGAACGGAGAACGGACAGACAAAAAAAATTTCTTTTTTCTGATTTTTTCTGTACCAACGGCGATCCCATAGGACCTACCGTTACCGAGATATAAAATTTTTATACGAGCGCAGATACTTTCGAAAATCGATGAAATCGATTTTCGAAAGTATAGGGGGTACAAGGGGGCTGATTTTTTTCTTGAACACCTTCTCGTTATGCAGGGTGTGAGTGTTTATTATTTGTTTCAATATTAAGCCGAAAGTCCCATTGTTAAGTGGTCAATAAGACCATTAATCTTTTATTACACTTGTCACAATGCCAATAGTAATCTACACGACTTGATAAAAAGTATCTCCTCAGTAATTCATAGATTCTTTCCTCCCAGCTTCTTATTGGTGCCTTCTAAGCTGGATCACGTAATAGCTTGTTAACAAATTGATCTGAAATAGAGGCGTGCAAAAAGGGGTTTATGGAATTTGAAAACCAAAGCATTTTATTTAAAATTTATAAAAAAAAATTATTAAGCTTTACAGCTTAGAAGACGATATAACTGTAATAAGTTTATTTATCTTTGTCTATAAGTTTAAGTTTGTTTTTTGAAAATTAGAAGCATTCATTAAAAAAGCAAACTGCTTCCGTTACGTCATTTTATTAATTGGTGCATACATTAGAATATCTTAATTTATTAGTAACACTTTGACCGTCCTCTAGTCTTAACGTAATAATGTATCAAAAAACATCGTGAAAATTTTTGCAAGACTTCTCATATTTTCCAAATTATTTGCCAAAAAATTGTTAGCTGTACATCGAGATGCAATGGCTGAAAAATGCACATCCTTCACAAAGTTGTATATTTTGTAATCTTTAAGTAACTCATCTAGTATTACCACATAAAAGAAACATAATGAAATGCGTTCAAATCACCAAGAAACATCGTTTTATTATTTGAAATTAATAATAATTAATTTGTTGTAAGCATCCTGAAAAATTAAAATTGCCAAAATGATTTTAGGGGCGAATTTACATCGAATGAGACTAATTTTCAATAAATAAATATATTTTACTGAATATATTTTGAAATATACCACAATTTTCCGAAATTCAGCAAGCTGGTTGGTCAGTATGTACAAAATGTAAATATTTCCACAGAATACTAAAAGGATTTAAACTACTTCTAATGTTTTTACCCAACACATCGGAACTAGAACCATAATGAAAGTTGCATAATAATTACAGTAATCGGAGATGTTAGTTTTACACAGTTGTTTTTTAAGTATCTACTTCCTAAATTGGTTTTAGAACTTCAACCGTTATTTAGTTTTACATAAATAATTGTCATTTTGGTTATCTATAGAAATATTTGAATTTGAATATTTGAATGAAGTTTTACTTGCATTTAATTTTTATTTCAATGGCGAGGACTATGAAGAACGTTGCAATAAATGTTTATTTTTATACTTCCTGACCTATTTTTACGACCTTAACCGTGGTTTAGCTTCACGTGAATAATTGACATTTGAATTATTTATAGATACATTCGAATTCGACTGGGAAAGGATAATTGCTGCTGATTTATTTCCATTTAATTTTTGTTGCAAAGATAAAGACCATAAAGAAAGTTGCAATAATTACAGTAAACCAAACGATAATAATATTAATAGTAATAATAACGTTTATTATTTATCGTATAAACACAAAATACAAAAACATGTGTATGGTTCAGATTCCGCAAGTTCGATAAATAAACGCCTGTGTACCAGATTCTTCCGCAAGACAAGTTCTGTTTTAACTAATAAAACTTACCTAATAAAACTTAGTTCAACATAATAATCTAAAAGTAGTCAATACAATAGTAAAAAAAACAATAATAATAATAATAACAACAATAGTAATATTAATAATAAGTGGCAAGTCACATCTGTTAATGAAAATAAATTAACGCAAGATCAACATTCTAATAACATTCATGGAGAGCAACACAATTATCAGTAATAGTAAACATTGAAACAAGAATTAGCTACAAAAATGCCAATTAGTATTATGCACGGATGTGCTCATCTGCAGTATAGAATGCATTCTCCAATAGAAATTGTTTTATTATTTTACAAAGTGTAGTGTATGATAGCCTTGACAACAGCTGGCAGAACATTGTAATAATTAATGTACAATTTATTTAACTCGAATGAGCGCAGCCTACAATGGGTCTGGACAATTAATTCAAATTCTCTGGTGTAGTGATTGTGGCGATCACAATGCTTAGGCATATCGTTCTTTAACTTATGTATGCGAGTGACTGTGATGGTATGATCAAAATATTAAGCTTTGCGATAAGCGGACGACACAAGGTTTTGCATTCACAATCACACGTTTTGCTCTTTTTTGTATAAGAAAAGTTTTGAGGCCATGCAATAATAATAATAGAATAGAATAGAATAGAACTTTATTAACCATTCAGATAAGTCACAAGAACAACAAATGGTACCTCAAGAGTATGGCAATTACATTGGTTACCTCAGTGGGAATATATATATATATATATATATATATATATATATATATATATATATATATATATATATACATATATATATATATATATATATATATATATATATATATATATATATATATATATATATATATATATATATATATATATATATATATATATATATATATATATATATATATATATATATATATATATATATATATATATATAAACATTAATAAAGTACACACAAATTGCACTAAATTATACAAAATACTTCAAGATAATAGATAAGATGTAAATAATACATAAAGTGAAAAGTAAACATATAGATAACAAAGTCACAAATTATTAAATATTCGTATGCTTAAGCAGCTCAAAATATTCATCGCTGCCATAAAAGGGATTCTCTTAAAAGAAAATTTTCATTTTCTGCTTAAATTGTCTGGTTGGTAGATTTTTAAGGCTACTCGGCAGAACATTGTATAATTTAACATTGATTTTATTAGTTTGCGAGGACGTCAGTCTGAAGTACGGTAGGGCGATCGAATCACTTTGCCTGGTGTTATACTCATGTCTACTAGTTAGTGTGCGATAAGAATCAGCATTATCATGAATGTATAAAACAGATCTGTCGATGTAGGTACAGGGCAGCGTCATAATATTCATATCCGCGAAGATGGGTCTGCAGTGTTCACGCGGACCAGCGCCGCTAAGTAGTCGCATGACCTTCTTTTGCAAACGAAAAGCTTTTTCCGAGTATTTTACCCCACCCCACAACACAACACCGCAAGACAACACACTATGCAGTATTCCGAGGTAGGCCGTTCTTAGGGCCAATTTTGTTAAACAGTGGCTGAGATGCCGTAACAGGAACAAACGCCGGGACAGTGTGGCGCAGACTTCGTCGATTTGGCCGGTCCATGACAGATTTCTGTCAATAATGAATCCCAGTAGAGTAATATTGTCTTGATGAAGAAACTCTACTTTGCTACAAGAGAAAGTGAGTTCTTGAGTTTTTTGTTGGTTAAGGACTAGATTGTTTGCAGAGAACCACTGCTGAAGGGCCCTCACAGTCTCATCAACGTTTTCAGTAAGCATTTTATGATTCCTAGCCTTTGAAAGAACGGCAGTGTCATCTGCGAACTGGGTCACGTTTGCATTGGGTATGGACAGCGGCAGATCATTTATGTAAATAATGAAGAGCAGAGGCCCCAGTACCGAGCACTGAGGCACGCCGGAGACTACTGGGAGAACGCTATCGCTTGACACGCCGCCACTCTCAACGTACTGAAACCTGCTGTCTAGATATGACTGTATTAATTGTAGAGGGTTACCCCTGACGCCGTAAAACTCTAATTTATTCAATAGTACGACGTAGTCAACACAGTCAAAAGCCTTCGTAAGATCATACAACAGGGCCTTCGAAATCTCACCATCATCATACCCCTGGACCACCCTGCTCACAAATTCTATGAGCGCATGGGTTGTGGATTTCTTTTCACGAAAGCCGAACTGAGAGCCGCTCAGAAGTTTGTGATTATCAAAAAATCGTGAAAGGCGGGTTTTTAAGGCTTTTTCGATCACTTTGCCAAAGATAGGGATGATTGCAATGGGCCTAAAGTTATTCGGAATGTTATTGTCTCCTTTTTTATAAACAGGAATTATTTTAGTTTCAGCTGCGATGGAAATTCGCCACTTGAGAACACTGCATTAGTTAAAGCCGTCAGAGGGCCCACAATGTGCTCTATGATGTGTTTCAGTATTTTTGAATTTCTGCCGAAGCAGTCAGTAGAATTTGAATTGGTCAGACTCATGATAGTTTCATGTATTTCGCTTTCTGAAACCGGACCCAAAAAGAAAGATTTACTGGTAGAGGATATCTTTAAATACGCATAGGGATCTTCTTTCAACCTAAAATCAGTTTTCACATTAATGAAAACACCTTCATGGTCGGAAAAACCAGGCTCAACATTACCAGCGCTGTAAAAGGTGTCACAAAAATTTACCATAATGTTGTCAATGCAATTTGCTGAATGGTAAGTAATTCCAGTGTTTTCTGAAATGGTTCCATGCATTCTAAAAGAGGATAACATGTTCAGTAAGTCATTTCGATCAACGTCATCACTCAAATTAAACTTAACATTAAAATCGCCAGCAATAATAATGCGTTTCTTAGTTGAATACATTTCAGCGAACAAGAGTTCAAGTTTTTCTACAAATATAGAAAAATTGCCTCTAGAGTCAGAGCGATAGACGTTGACTAAAATAAGAAGATTAAGCACTATTACCTCCACATCACAAAACTCTGCGTGAAGATCCAGACAATATTTATTCAGATTAAGACTGCTACAGGCAATATTATTTTTAACATATATAGCAGTTCCTCCTCTGGAGGTACTGAGACGACAATAATATCCAACTAATTTATAATTGTGAACCTTAATAATATTAAGCAACTCCTCACCATTTACAAAATGTTCACAGAAACACACAATGTCAAAACCAATAGAATTTAGATATTCAGTAACCACATCGAGTTTACTTAGGAGACCCTGCACATTGTAGCTCAAGACATTAATGCTGTTCTTACCTCCATCGTTGGTCTTGGGTCGGGATTCTGCCTCACTAGACGTCTGTCTCTCTGTTGATACTGGAATTGGATCGGGCTTTTCTCTTGTTAGACGCCTGGGGAAAAAATGATTTATCAACACACCCGTTGGCCAGATGGAAGTATCCAGAATTTTTTGCGCTTCGTGATCCATGGCCAATACCCTAAACGAGGAGTAACTCTCAGGATACATTGATGGGACCTGGAACACTTCTACTCCACTAACTATCGGTGCTAGATATTGTTGGACTTCCTCAACTTTGGTATTCGGATGCAGTTTAGTAATGTGAAAACTGATTTTTTCGTTCAGCAACTCGAAGTGTTCATTTAGAGTTATCGCTAAGACATCCTTTAAGCGGCTTGACCCTATCGTTTAGGACTCTGGAAGTTTTGCGTTTGGAGCCACCATCCAGTTCTATTATTTCAGAGCATATCTGACGTGACACAGCCTCACTGACTGCACTAGACAGTTCTTTATTTGTAAATTTATTCAGGTGTTCCGACTTGGGGGCGTTTTGCTTAATTGGATCTGTCTGTGATGATTTAGCCCTATTTGCAGAATCCAGAGTTTGCTCTTCAAAGAGTCTGCTGCTTTTTAGTAGGCTCAACTGTTCTTTTAGAGCGGTAATTGCTATGGCTTGATTCTCGATAACAAGATCTTTTTGCTTCAAAAGTTCTTTCAAATACATGATTTCTTTTGCGGCATCAAATGGAGCGTTTGCTCCCGAATCATCAGGAATTGGACCCGACTCCAATAATTTGCCTCCGTAGGAACAGCAATCAATCTTGTCGCCTCCCAAAATTTTCGTGTTTTTCATGATTTTCACACGATTTATGCGATATCGTGCCGCATTTGATACATAGACCAGTACCTGCCACACCCTTGCACCTTTTACAAGGTTTAGCATTGCTTTGATCAGCCATAATTTAATAACTATACCTAAAGAGCCTCCAACCGCACAGTCGGCTAGATTTTTACTTTGTAAAACGATATTGATCTCAATAAAAATTGACTACTATCAACCGACCGTGCACGCTATAATAATAATAATAATAATAATTATAATAATAATATTGGCATTGTTGTGTCAAAGAAGCTTACTGCTGTTCTTAATTTTGGTGTGATGGGATCCTTCAATTGCAACTTGGAATCGAGTATCAAACCTAAAATGCATGTGAATATAACTAACCAAAATTTGTAAAAATCCTGAACAAAATATTCAAAATCGAATTTCAATCGAACCTAGGACCGAAAGAATTTCAAATTAAAATGTAATTTAACAAACACAGACGCTATTCTCCACTCTCAAGAATGCGAAAAAGTTAGGTTACCTAATGCTTTAGTTAAAGTAAATAACAAAGGCGAATTTTTTACTACTGTTATTAACGCTAATGCTATCCCAAAAACTATAGATTTTTCAAATTTATCTATCGAACCTTTTAATACAAATCTTAACGAAAAAGAAATAAGTAATTTTTTCAATTTAAATTCTCAACCTGTTGATAGGCGCGGTATAATTCAATCCCAGTTACGCACCGATCATTTAAACGAAGAAGAAAAAGAATTAATAACACAATTATGTCTTGATTTTTCTGATATATTCTATTTAGAAGGAGATCATTTAAGTTTTACTAATGAAATTAAACATACTATTGAAACGAACAACGCCAGACCGATTTTTACAAAATCATATAGGTACCCACATGTCCACAAACAAGAAGTAAAATCACAAATCAACAAAATGCTCGAAAAAGGAATCATTCGACCTTCCACCTCTCCATGGTCTTCCCCTGTTTGGGTTGTCCCAAAAAAATTAGACGCTTCTATGAAACAAAAATGGCGCGTAGTCATCGACTATCGCAAACTAAATGAAGTCTCTGTCGATGATAAATACCCTCTTCCCAATATTTCCAATCTCTCAGATCAGTTAGGCACATGTCAATATTTCACTACTTTGGACCTAGCCTCTGGGTTTCACTAAATTGAAATTGATCCCAAGGACGTTGCTAAAACTGCATTTTCAGTTGAAAATGGTCATTTTGAATTTCCCCGTTTATCCTTCGGACTAAAAAATTCTCCATCCACTTTCCAACGTGTCATGGACAACATTCTCTTAGGTCTTCAAAACGAACGATGTCTCGTTTACATGGACGATATTATCGTTTATTCCGCTACCACACACGAACATACACAAAGGTTAACTGATGTCTTCAAACGCCTTCGTGGTGCAAACCTCAAACTCCAACCTGACAAGTGTGAATTTCTTCGAAAGGAAGTAGCTCACTTAGGGCATCTCGCGACCCCAGATGGAGTCAAACCTAATCCCGACAAAATAGACGCTATTCAAAAAATTTCAGAACCAAAATCACCAAAAGACATTAAATCCTTCCTTGGTTTAGCCGGTTACTACCGACGTTTTATCCCCAATTTTGCTAAGATCTCAAAACCTCTAACTAGACTTCTCCAAAAAGACACACCCTTTGTATTCAATTCAGAATGCAAAAATTCATTTAATGAACTTAAAAACGCTTTAATACGTGACCCAATACTCATTTATCCAAATTTCGAGGAAACTTTTGTCCTAACCACCGATGCCAGTGCATTTGCCATTGGTGCAGTTCTTTCACAAGGTCCAATTGGAAAAGAGCTTCCCATAGCATATGCCTCTAGAACTCTATGTAGTGCGGAGACAAAATATTCAACTATAGAACGGAAACTTCTCGCCATAGTATGGGCAGTCAAGCACTTTCGCCCTTATCTGTTCGGAAGAAAATTTATTCTCGTTACTGATCATCGTCCTTTAACTTGACTATTTTCGATAAATGATCCTGGTAGTCGTTTAGCTCGATGGCGTCTTAAGCTTGAAGAATACGACTATACCATTGTGTATAAGCCCGGTAAAATAAATAAGAACGCAGACGCTCTATCCCGTGTTAGAATTAACCATATTCAAGATTGTGTCGATCATCGACCATCCACAAGTAAAGGAAAAATCGTTCACGATGACAATTCTAATAATTCAGATATCGAAGACGACACAGCGGAAGGTACAGAAGAATACAACAACTTCGCATACCTTCACAAAACCACATCCCTTATAGATTATTCCACAATAGAAACCTCTAATTCGCAACTTCTCGACAAAAACCACAAAGATATTGCCACTTTCTTTTGGCAATCAAAACTTGATGATTGGCATAACAAAATAATGGACGATATTTTTGAAGAAGATATAAATTTTACATTTAACAAAATTAACGTTTTTTCTAGCAAAACCGTCAAAGGCAGGAAATATTATATAATCCCTCTTCCATATGACAATGAAACTGTAGTTAAACATTTATTCTACATTTTATTCACAGCAAAAAATAACTTTGATCTTTCAAAACTATATTGTATTCAAAATAATTTACAACTTCCGATATTAGAAGTATTCTCCTTTATATTTTCCGAAAAGGATATAAAACTAATAATCTGTCAAGATATAGTTCGAACTCCCGATCAAGACGAAATCCCTATCATTTTAGACCAATACCATTCAGGAAAAAATAATTTACATCGCGGAATCAACGAAACTGTTAAGCGAATAAAACAAAAACACAATTGGCCAACCTTTACCAAAGATGTCGAAAACTATATTAGAAAGTGCGAAATATGTCAAAAAGTCAAGATCTATCGTAAAAACCTCAGCACACCATTAGTTATCACAGAAACTCCTAAAACTCCTTTTGAGCGCATTAACATCGGTATTTTCGAATTCCCAGTTCGAAATTACGCCCTTACCATAAGAGATGAACTCACAAAATTCACCCAGGCATATCCAATAAAAGATAAAAAAGCTTCAACAATCGTAACTACCCTTCTTCTCTACTTCCAACATTTTGGAACTCCTCTTAGAATACATTGTGACCATGGCCGAGAATTTGATAACTCCCTCGTCAAAGATCTTTGTCTTTTGTACGATATAAAGTTAACTTTCTTCAGCGTTAGCCACCCACAATCTAATGGATCACTAGAAAGATTCCATGCCACGCTCACAGAAATGATCCGAGCTCATAAAGCCGAAAATCCAAAAGAACACCCCCTTCATGCTCTTCCATACGCAATAATCTGCTACAACAACACAAAGAATAAAACGCATGGTTTTTCCCCTTATGAACTAATATTTGGGCACACTTCTAGTAGGCCTCCAGAAATTCTGTATAATGAAGAACAACTCATCACCAAATACATCCGAGATTTAAACAATCGCATGCAGCATTATTACAGAGTCGCGCGTACCCGCACCGATCAACAAAAAGAAAAATCCAAAATAAGATTTGATCAAGCAATCTCTAGAAATATGACTAAATATAATGTAGGAGATAAAGTTTATGTTAAGGAAACTCAAATTAGCGATAAAGCTCAGAATAAATTTAACGGTCCGTATGAAATTCTTGAAGTATTTGAAACTTCAGCCACTGTCAAAAATTTAGCTACCGAAGGAATTTCAAAATTCAATTTTGACAAGTTGAAACCTTATTACGATTAGATTAAATTTCTTTCAGGATCTTTGGACCGATCTCTACGGTCGCACCCCAATTCCTCATTACTCCAGTAAATAATACAGTAGGCATCTTCTACCATGAAGAAAGTAATTTAAGAATTGTATCGTGTTTTACCTATTCCAATTTTGGACAATCGAACACGATTATTTCATATAATTCCAACAACAATAAAATATATTGCGCTTGATGACGATTCTTTACTTTATGTATATATATATATATATATATATATATATATATATATATATATATATATATATATATATATATATATATATATATATATATATATATATATATATATATATATATATATATGGTAACGGTGCTGCTTGTGCGGGAGGGTAGGTGGCTCCGCCCCTCGCGTTGTTAAGTTCGCCCGAACGTAGTTGCGATGTCCCCGTTGGCTGCTGCGTATCGCTCTGTTGTTTGATTATCGTTCTCCAAGTATTGGATAAATGCAGAGCGTCGTCTCTCGTATTCAGGTATCCGGACTTTTCTATCTCGATGGCCTCTCGTATAATCCTAGTCCTAAAATCAGGAATATTAGCTATTTGTTTGCAAGTACCGAAATCAATTTTATGGCCTGTCTGATGTTGGTGCTGAAACAAAGCAGATGTTGTTTGTTTGTTTCTTATGGCTAAACGATGTTCCTCGAGCCTGGCTGAAATCCTTCTGTTGGTCTGTCCCACATACGTTAGGCTGCACGATCCGCATGCTACACTGTATACTCCTTGGTTTTCCAGAGTGATTTTTTGTTTTGGGTTTCTTAGTATTGCTCCGATGGTATGATCAGGTTTGTATGCCGTTGATATGTCGTGTTTCCGTAATATTCGGCCGATTTTGTCAGTAACCCCTTTGATGTATGGCAGGACAGCGATCGATCTTCGTTGGGTCTCGTCCTCCACTCTCTGCTGCGGCTGTTGTTGTTTACCGATTGCATTGCTGATGATGCGCCTTTGGAATCCGTTTTGTCGAAGACAGGTACTAATTTTTTTCAGTTCTTCATCTCTGTTCCTCTCGTTTGTGAGCCTGAAGGACCGAGCAATTAATGTATTTGTCACTGCCTGTATCTGTGATGGGTGGTGATGAGATTTAGCGTTCAGATATCTATTAGTGTGTGTTGGTTTTCTATAGACAGTGTGTTCCAAATGTCCATCTTCGGTCCTTGTGATGTGCACATCTAAAAAGGGCAGACTGTTATCCTCTTCAAGTTCTATTGTAAATTGAATCCTTGGGTGAATGGAATTCAGGTGATCTAGGAATTTCAAAAGCTCCTCCTTGCCAAAAGGCCATACAACAAATACGTCATCAACGTATCTTGTCCATAGTTTTGGCTTCAGATTTGCCTTCTCTATTGCTTTCTTTTCGAAGTAAATCATGAAGAGGTTGGCAATCACAGGTGAGAGAGATGATCCCATTGCTGCTCCATCTATTTGTCGGTAAATTTTTCCGTTGTACATAAAGTAAGCGTGGCAATGTCTTGACAGATCTATTATGTACGGCGGAAGATCTTCGTTTTCTTCTATAAGCAAGAGTGCCTCTTCTACCGGAATGCTCGGGTAGAGGGATTTGACATCGAAACTTGCCATAATGTCGTCCTTGTCCATCCTGAGAGAACCTAAAATCTGAGTGAAATGTTCTGAGTCTTTAACATAGGAATCTGCCTTTTCCACTATGGGCTGAAGTGCACTGGCCAGATGTTTTTTCAGCTTGCATAATGGTGAGTTAAAGGCGTTTACGATTGGACGCAGGGGAACCCCGTCCTTATGGATCTTTGGGAGCCCGTAGAATTTTGGGCAACGACTCGATTTTTCCCTCGGAATAAGTTTCTTCTTTGTATCTTCGTTTATTGATGAATCCTTTATTCAGTACGCTGACTTCTGTATCGGAAAGATGGTATGCTGAAATATTATGAACTGTACTGCTTCGGTTTGTATTTGGCAATTGTCCTGATTTTTTGGAATATGGAGCTTTTTTGACGTGATGTCCTTGTCTTTCTCAGTGCGCCATGATGTTAATAATTCTACGCGGTCCCACAGCAACTGATGGATCTTGTTGCTATATATATATATATATATATATATATATATATATATATATATATATATATATATATATATATATATATATATATTCTCACGTATTGATTCACGGATGGAAAAATGTGATGACACTATATTCCGGGATATCATCCGTTCGCTCGTTGAACTCCGACTGGAATCCTGCAAATCTTGCATCCGACTGGAATCCTGCAGACGTTTCGCCAAAATCTCACTTGGCATCTTCAATGCTCGCGCTCCGAAAACAGTGTTCGAAGTGTTTTCGGAGCGCGAGCATTGAAGATGCCAAGTGAGATTTTGGCGAAACGTCTGCAGGATTCCAGTGGGATGCAAGATTTGCAGGATTCCAGTCGGATGCAGGATTCCAGTCGGAGTTCAACGAGCGAACGGATGATATCCCGGAATATAGTGTCATCATATATATATATATATATATATATATATATATATATATATATATATATATATATATATATATGATGACACTATATTCCGGGATATCATCCGTTCGCTCGTTGAACTCCGACTGGAATCCTGCATCCGACTGGAATCCTGCAAATCCTGCATCCGACTGGAATCCTGCAGACGTTTCGCCAAAATCTCACTTGGCATCTTCAATGCTCGCGCTCCGAAAACACTTCGAACACGAATATATATATATATATATATATATATATATATATATATATATATATATATATATATATATATATATATATATATATATATATATATATATATATATAATATAATATATATATATATATATATATATATATATATATATATATTATATATATATATATATATATATAATATATATATATATATATATATATATATATATATATATATATATATATATATATATATATATATATATATATATATATATATATATATATATATATATATATATATATATATATATATATATATATATATATATATATATATATATATATATATATATATATATATATATATATATATATATATATATATATATATATATATATATATATATATATATATAACTCCGACTGGAATCCTGCAGACGTTTCGCCAAAATCTCACTTGGCATCTTCAATGCTCGCGCTCCGAAGTGTTCGAAGTGTTTTTAAAGAGATTTTCTCCTATCCTATGTTGCTTTCAAATAAGCACACCCCGAAGAGCTGGATATTTTAAAATTTCTCGTGCGACCTAAAAGATATACGCGAAGTTTATTTTCCGCGAATTCCTATAAAATGCGAAAATGGTAGTAGTGGAGGGATCTTATTCGATATATTCGATACTTTAAACCAAATTACTCCACTTGTCACGGATTTTTACTTATGAAAAATAATTTATCCCCGAAAGGCGCAATTTTTAGGGACATTTAGTTTAGGTTACATGCGGTGGTGGACTCGTAACCTTTTGCCAAACTTTAATTTGATAATTGCGAATTTCGAGTATTCAGTTCAGTGGTCACCGCGAACGCAAAAAGAACGAAAAAAGCTCCAACTAAAATAGTATGCTATTTATTTTGGTAAACGAGGTAGACGTCTTCCGTTTTTCTAGGGTTGCCCGCTTGCTTATTATTGCTTATTAGTCGCCCGCCTTTTCTTCAGATTGTTCCCGCTGCTCGCTACAAACTTCATTTTCCAATCGCCCGCGTCATCGTCGAACGTCACGTTCTCCATCAGCTTATCCCTGTGCTCTTTGCCGATGCTGTTCTCGATTAAGCACCTCATCAGGCCCATATCCTTGGCCAAACACTCGTTGGTATACAGCAAACTGCCGATCTCGTTCTGATACTCGCTCTCTTTCTCGAGCAATAACGACGTTGCCTTGTCCACAACTCTCTCAGCTTTTTTAAGTTCACAGTCCAAACGTTTATCCAGCTCTTCGAGCGTAGAGCACTGTCTACCCACGAGCTTCACCTCTTCGCCCTTCTTGTTCAACAACTCCTGTAAAAGCTGATGGGAGCTGTCCAGATGCGTCAGCTCCTTGGATGCGTCGTCGAGTAGCTCGAGTTGCAGGTGTGCTTTCTCCATTAAATTCTCGCCCCCCACCAGTATCTTCCTCTGAATGGTCAACATTCTGTCCAAGAGTGCCTCCTTTTGCTTTTCAATTTCCAATATCTCCCTGAAGTCGCCTAGGCTCTTACTGCGTCGCTTCTCGCGTAAGTTCAGCGATCTCAGCTGTTTCCGCAATGATGTAATTTTGTCCTGGAGCTCCTCCAAAACGCCCACTCCGCTGCGGTTCTGCGTCACGCGGTTCCTTACATGTTTCACTCTATCGGCATACATCAGGGTGTAATACGTTTCCTCGGAATGGTCGGCGCTTGAGCTCACGGTGGCTATCATAGCGGTGAAACAGTTACCTCCCAAAGAGTCTCGAAGTAGTCTGGTAAGTTTGGAGTTGCGGTAGGGGACGTGAGAAGGTCCACCAAGGCAGAGATAACTCGTCCTAAAACACTAAGCGACATGTTTATCTTGCCGGCTTCGCGTAGTCTGTCACCCGAAGCTCCACTCTTATCCGCTCTTTCGGAGCCGGCCAAATCGACCATGTTTAATTTTCCGAAGGTGGTCGCTCCATCCGGACGTCTCGTTTCTATCAGAACCGTAAAAATAGCATGCGATCTCGAGCTGCGATCGTTCAGTTTCGTACATCCCGTCGAGCGGTTTCGATTGCCAGTATCTATCATCTCCAAAACCTTCTCCATCGATTCCACAGTGTAGCCGGAGAGGTGCTTCACGTACACCCCCAGGTGCGCAGCCTCTCTGATCTCCAGTTTCTGTCGTGAAGCGCTCAGCAAATCCCTAACCTCTTCGTTGTATATCTCGACGAAGGTCACCGTGATTATGGAGGACGTGTCGGCACCGGCCAGCGACATTCGGGTGAAGATGTGAGCGAATACGTTCGGTACGATGCCTTTGAGGTCGCTCCGGGTGAGGTCGCCGAACATGGTGTACGTTTTCCCGGACCCCGATTGACCGTAGGCGAAGATCGTTCCGTTGTAACCTCCAAGGGCGCGGTCCACGATCGAGGCCGCCGTCCCTTGGTACACCCCCAGCTGGGATACGTTTTCGTCGAACACTTTGCTGAACCGGAAGGTCTTGGCTTTCTCCTTGGACACCCGGACTATGTTGTCATGGGTCACTGTAACCGCGTTAGTGGTTCCGTGAGGCAAGGGCCGAATTCTCACGAACACCTTCACCTGTTCGTCTTGGACGGGAGCCTCTTCGATCGCTGTCATTTTTGAGTGACGCGCGTGGCAAGTTGTAGCAGTTTTTGTTCAATTTTCTCGAGCAATGCATCCACCACACCACGTTTTTAAAAGTTTTGAACAAGTTTTACTATTGCAATGTGTGAAGGTACCTTTTAAAATGACTTTCGTAGTAGAGGTGGTCCCAGTGGTATCGGAGTTGCATTTTTCCTTTAATGGGACACACATGGGTTATTGATTTTTCTAATTCCACGGTCAAAATAAGTGTGAGCTTCGATAAACTTTTTAATAGCTTAAGGTGCTTTAAATAATTTGAATTTTGTCAAAAGTTTCTAACCTAATTTTATTTTATTATTATGATTCAGTCGCACAGTATCGACAATGTTGAGGTGATACAACTCCATTGGTGGTGAATGTATCTTAATCAGTAAACATGGCCCAATAATAATCATCTAATCTTTTATTTTCATCACCATCTTTTAATGTACATAAAAACTTATAGGTGACGGGTTTATAGGGCTTGATTATGTGACGGATTTATCCTTACTAATATTCAATGTAATCTCGAAGGCTTGTGCGTGGATTTGTTCGATTTTCCGCCAGTAATCTTTATGCTCAGCATGCGCGTCATTGTAATTCGGTGATCACTAAATAGGTATCTTACCTAAGGTATCTTAAATGTATATTTAGGTAGTTAAGTTTTGTAAGAGAAAAAGTGTCCAAGACAATATTCTAATTTAATAAGAATTTTAACTGGCTATAACTATTGCATGGTGAGATGCAAAATTTACTTCTACACCAATTGACTACTCCTTTCCGTATACCTATTTTCAATCTTGTTATTTCATATTTTCTAATAAAAGTCTATACAAATCCAAGGTTTTTTCTAATTAACATTGATTTTAACCAATGACTGTAGACTGACCACCTAGAGCACCAGATTTGTAGTCTTTGAATTTTCTAGTCTAGAGCCTAAATTTTAAATATTTAAATGTTTGACTTATTTTCAAGGGTGTCTTATTTTAATGTGGTGCTTTAAGCAATTGGCACATGAAACCGAAACAGGGAAATCTAATTTAGAAAATAATAATCAATGAAAGACATCAAAAAATCCAAAACAAAAATTGGTTAGCTTGAAGTAAATAAAACCAAGAAAATGTTAAATAGCAAAAAAACTGTTGAGAATGAGTCCAGATTGTACAATAATATTAGGTTTTTAAAAAACGAAGTTTTACATCTTTGGAAATAATATAACGTTAATTTTGGAAGACAAATCACCTTTAAGAACTAATATTTTAAAGGACGATTCTTGTGTTTCCATTTACCATTTTACCTGTTTAAAATATCTACTGTTTCAATTTTTTTAAATTAATCAGTTAATAAGTTAACTAGTTGGAAAACTTAAAAGAATTAAAAACTTGATAGAAATAAAATATATAAGGTAATAGAGAGATATCCCGTATTATAGGAACTAATTTCATTAATTAATTTATTCGCAAATTTTTCTCTTAAAATTTGGAGATATAAAAGAAATACACAGAGTTCATATTCTTCCCTTATTTAAATGCGTTTTGTTAAAAACAAATAACCAACGATATAATAAAGAGTGAATGAAAAACATGCGATTATCGAAAAAGAGACGGAGGATTTAGTAACGACGTTGTTTTTGCCGTTCGAAAATACCCTCCGAATATTGAAAGTTTACAATGGAAGTTCGAAGTTGGGGCTTGCGGAAGTTCTAAGTTTCTCTCGGAGGCGGTGGCGCCGTGTTTACATTTATCTAACGTTGTTGCGGATTGACGGTTTTTGTCTTAGCCCCTCGTGTGTGCTTTTTTTCCCTTAGATAATTTTGAGGCATCGCTACTGTATTGACTGTTGCGAAATACAACAAATTTCCGTAATAATTAGAACTTTTTCTTAGCGAAAAAATTTATACAACCCCACAGCTAACACCAAAATAGGCGGGCTTAAAATATGAGAGTCGCTTGAAAAATGAACAGGCATGAAAGAAATATTAATTAGTAGAAAAAAAGATATATATTTCCTAAATGAAATATGGGAAGTGTAAAAAAATCATGAATATGTCGCCACTTTTATGGTTGTAAAATTTCTTGATGAAATATATAAATATATAATGTGAACCCCACTGCTGACACCAAGAGATTTATACCATTTACCACACCAGTTTTTGCAGTGGGTTGGTTAGAAATATGATAAAAAAATATTATAAATAAATAAATTATATTAAAGGGGCAGCAAAATTAAACGGATAGGCAGATGTAAATACAAAGAAATAGGCAAAAATAAAAAATAAAATACATATATTAAAGAAAAGATTAACGTAAGTTTTAGCTATGTCAAAAATTGACTTGAAATTAACCCTGATATCTAATAATGGACTAGGGTCAAATTCAATACAATTTAATTCAATGGAACTTTACTAAGAGAAAATTTCAATCACTGTTACAAAAATGGTTAGCATAACTGTTACTCATAGTCAACCAGAAAACATCCAATACATAGTAATAGAGACATAAAAAAACTGTATTTGAGTGCTATAGGTTTTGCAAAAAAAAGTATAAAAAATATTGAAGTAAACAATCCAAATGAGCTATTAGACACTAACAAGGATTTTTTATATAAAAATCATCTATGAAATGCATATTGCATCCTACTAGGTAAAACCATTTAAATACCTGCAGTCTTGAAAAACATGCACCATCGCTAGGCTGGAGATTCGACAACCAAAAAAAAAAATGTTTTCTCTTTTTTGGATGACGAATCTCTAGGCAAGCGTTGGGGTATGTGTTTTGAAGCAAGACCCAATTATTATTATTTATTCATAAAAAGAAATGTTTATAATTTGTATTTGAATTGAAGATTTTATATAATTTAGTAGCGTTAATTAAAAAATGTCTCTGACACGAAGCAGTAGTATGTGTGGGAATCGGTAAAATTTTGTTTATGTCTTGTGTTAATGCGACAAGATGAAGGCCCGTCCATCAATTTTCATTGAGGTTCATTAGTATTTGGAAAGTAAAGAGTCTTAAACACAAAAATACGAAATGATATGTCTATTTCACATTGAGCTGAGCAAGCTTTCTGATGAGGTAGGAAATTTGATGTTTTCTGTATTACCCAAATATAATTAGACAACATGTATTTGGAAATTTCTCACAAGAAAGAAGAGAAACTTTTATATAAAAAAATGACCACTAAATAGGTAATCTCAGATCCACACTGGAGTTTCCAGGTATTTTGCAACTGCGTAAAATTTGATGCCGGTTTCTGATTTGAGCTTATTATAATGTGAAATAGGGAGTGTAAAAGTTTAGTTTTTAAAATTATTATATTGCAAAGTTCAATTTGCTTTCGGGATATTGACTTGGATTTGGATGATTTTTGAAAAAGTCGCTCATTAAGATAGATTATAACTTTGTTGCACCCCGTATATAACCAAATCAAATTTTCAATAAAAGTTTGTATATTTATTAGATCTTCAAAAGCAAACGAACCTTTCACTAACCAATTTCGAAATTGAGATAAGCATCAAAAAATTAGCTAAAAAATAGAATCCAATTGTTTATATCGATAATTCGCATTCATTATGGAGCAGCCTGTATAATAAAAAGAAAGGGCCCTAAACCCGGCCCTTCAGGTACTTAAAATATTAAGCAAACTTCTGCCCATATTATTAGCAGATACTTTTCATTTTCTGCTACGCAGGTAAGAACTCAAAAATGAGTGGGGAATAGCAAGTGTTGTTTCATGACGTCACTTTTTATTTATTGTGAAGAAATTATATCGCAAGGCAGGGTATCAAGGAAACTGGTCTCATTGAGTCAATATCGGGAAATATCTTGCAGGCTTTACGTGACACGAACGTTTGCTATACTTTAGTCCGTTGAGAGTACTATTGTCGAGTCAGATAAAAAAGGGTCCGGGATAACATGGCAGGCACAAAAGCACCGCGTACCCTTTCTATCAATTTCTCCGATAAGGAGGACATTTTGTGACGGCTGCCAAGACAAATCGGAACGAATTTAAGTCGCGACGAAGTTTGTCTTTATACGAAAACTCCGGCAAAATTAAACGGTCTGCGACGGTTGTATGTTTTAAATCGGTTTCTGTTTTATAGTCTGTTTTGGAAAGGTGTGGGAAAAACTTATTATTATTGCGAAAACAACAAAATCTACAAAACTTATAAAATAGTTCGAAAATAATCAAAAAATCAGGAAAACCGTATATTAAGTCTTATGATTTGGTTGACGGAATTTTGCAGAATGAGTCATTTTTTTCTCTATTTTTCTTAACGATATAGAACATTTTTCCTGTTCAAAAAGGTTTGCAACCCTAACCATCGACAAGCTGCTGACGAATTCATCCTGTTCAAGGGCACCCAACAGAATCTGAATAAAAAAACTTGAAATTCTTCAGGACTATTCTGAAACAAATTATTTCTCAGTTATAAAAACGAGCTTATAATGTATGAATTCAATCGTTGGAAGCTAAAGGTACTTCGCTTCAAAGTGATATTGACCCTATCCACAAATATTTGATTTGATTTTTATTAATTCCGATCAATGTAGTCAAAAAATACAATGCATTATGGGATCGTCAAGAATATAAAATAAAAAGATATTACATTGTGAATTCACAATACAAGCTGATGTCGTTCAGTGTTTAGTGAACTGCAGGAATGAAACATGATAGTGCACAATTTTTTGTTTTTAAGGTGATTGAGAGCACAGCAAACAACACAGTTGGGCGCGTAGATCACGACAAGGGGCATATAGTTGACGTATTTAATAGACTAGAAGCGGCTCCAGATACATCAACTCATCGACAGTACATCGAGGAGATGTACGAGGAAGTTGGTCCAAGAAAGAAATCAGGTGAGAAGAATATTCCAAGTGGATTCCGGTGTACAGAAACAGCATCGTGATCCAAAAAACGACCAGGCATTCTTGTCTTCTGTTGGATCGGAGTAGATGATGTGTTTTTATCATAAACATGACTTACCTCAGAAATATTGGATTCGGAGTTATTTTGCCAACAGAACTCAACATTACTACAGAGAGACTACAAGTTTTTTTGTTAGGGTTAAGCTAAAGCATAAGAACTTTATTTTTGGATGTGTATATATACCAGCAGCATCTGGCAATGAGGTTAACGTAAAGAGTATTGTGATGGCTTATAGTTATGAGTTAATGTTGGGGACTAAAATCGTCCAAACTAGGGATTGGATTCATAATAATGTGAGTTATAAATCTAACCACAATGACAGAAAAGTTTTGTCTCAGTGTAATAATAAGTGTTGTAAACACAGTTAATAACTCTATTTTGGATCTGTGGTTTTCTAATCTTAATATGTTAGTGTCTCAGTGGAATCCTCTAACAATTTGTGATAATTACAATTTTTCGGAGTATTATTAAGAATTTAAATGTTATTGTTGACAGATTTTACGATATATTATTTGAGGCTGTATCAAAGTAAGTAGCTAAAAAGTCTTCGTTTTCTTTTTGGTTTTCACCAGAGTTAAAGAGAAAGGTTATTGATAAAAAGATTGCGCTCAGGAAATATATGGAGGCTGATCTTACACCGAGATTGTTGGCTTACGTAATGAATGAAGAACTGATTAATGCTTGTTATTCTCAGTATGTGTCTGTTGTCGAACAACAGATAGGAGAGAACGTGAGGGAATTCTCGAAGTTTGTCAGGCATAAAACACACCGCGAGGATCAAATTCCGGAACGTATGTTCCTTCGGAATTAAGGAAATATCCGAACTCTTTCCATCACATTTTGAATAAATTTATAGTTACGCTAAGAGTATGAAAACTGATGAAGTGAATATAAAGTATGATTTGGCTGACCCAATAAATGTAATCGAGCTAACCTTTGATAGTTTGTTGTGCTGTATCGTAGTGTGAGCCGGTATGTTTTTCATTATTATATTAAAAAATGGTAATAACTGCAGACCAATTTGCATACAATCAGCAATACCTAAGGTATTGGAAAGGATATTTTTGCCAGTTCTGGTCGTAGTTTTCTGTTGAGCAGCAGTATGAGTTGGTAAATGGTCGTTCTATCGTGACGAACGTTTTTACTTATGCTAACTTCATCGCTTAGGCTCTGGATGCCTGTGAGGTTCTTTCCATATATAGTGACTTCAGCAAGGCCTTTGATTTGCTGGACGAAGGAGTATTACTGAACAAACTTCAAAAGTTTGGTATTAGAGATGCGTTCTATTTCCAGGGCCGTACTTAAATGGTCAAGGTCAGCTGTTTTCTCTCCCTTAACATAGATGTAACATCCAGCGTGCCTGAGGGGTCCCATCTGGGCCTAAAATTGTATCTTCCTCTGATGAACGACATAGGCTATCATTTGGGGTCATGTTATTCACTTTTTGCAGATGATTTAAAAAATTAAACCTGTATGCGATCAGTTTTTTAAGTGTGAAATGCTAGAAAGCGATATTAATTCGCTAGTGGAGTAGTGTAGGATGAACAATTTAAAATTAAATACTATAAAATATGCCTGTATGGTTTTCTCGCGACATAAAAATCCTGCTGATTGCTCATATACAATGGACGAGTGTGTGTTGTAGAGAGCGCAAGTAATAAAGGATTTGGTATCATTATGGATGAATCATTACGTTTCGGTTACTTTGAGGATGTCAATAGCTGATCTGAGCGTATGTTGGGTCTGGTGCGGAGATAATCTGGAGATTTTCCGTTCTATCTTTGAGTATGGGTCAACAATCTGGTCTCCTTTTGGTGAAATTCACAAACACCAAATTAAAGCTGTGCAGAACAAGTTTTTATGGTATCTTAGGTATAGGATAGGGCTTCATGGCTTGGATACTCTCGACGGCCATATAAAATTTCTGGATTTATGTTTTGCCTTTCGTATGATTGTCCTTGTATTCTATCAAGTTTTAATTTTCATGTCCCTTCTATTGAGAATTGAGAGGAAGTTACCTTTTGCCTCCTGAACTGAGTAATACTCGATATGCTCAAAATATGACTTTAAATAGGCTAGTCTCCTTTGTAAATCAATACAATACCACTGATTACCTTGGTCTTACGTTAAACAGCTTTAAAATTAGGCGGTAATTAATTAAATTAAGAGTAACTTTGGTAAATTGATTTGTAGTACTAAGATTTTATTTATTCTTACGTTACTTTATAATGTTTAAAATAGTGTGCCATCTGAATGATATGTAGTTTTTACTGTCCATAGTTTGCTATTTTCTTATTGTTATTATATCCTAGCTTAAGTTGCCATAAGGTTATTAATATTTAAGATAAATTTGTAAAATTGTGTAACCGATGAAATCATGAATCAATACTTAATTTTTTATATCTCGCTTACATATTTATAATCATGAGAAGTTCAAATTTGTATTTTATAGCAAGGTTTTTCTTCTACCAAAAAGTCTATTATATTACCTCATTGACCTCTATCTTCAATAAAAATTTCAGCTCTCCTGGAGCAACGTTGGTATTTAAAAAAACAGATTCATTAGGTAAATTGTTGATAAATAATCGACATTTTCAAAAAATATTATCGGATTCAGATTTCGAATCTCCTAAAACCCATGCAAAATTTTATTCACTTTGGAGAAGTGACTTCGAAATCCCATATTGGGCCGAAAATCCGGCATACTTTGATTTTTCCTCTATCGAATGATACTACACAGTCTATTATAGGTTGTACCTTTCGCCGTCTGGAACGATTTCTGCAAAAGGCTCAAAAATTAAAAAAAAAATTACGACTAAATTGAGGATTGGGATGTAAATTAGTTATAATATATATGATATATAAATAAAATATTTCCAAACTTTTGAATTTAATTTTGTAATAATGTATAATTATTAATAAATAATAATAATACTGATGATAATAATAAAGCATAACTACATTAAAACAGTCTCATTTACAGAGGTTGTCCTATCTGTTTTGAATAAATCTATAGTATTCTTCTACACTATATGGTTCTATTACTACGAGAAAATTAAAAATTGGTGTGTGTAAATCTCTAGTTGTTTTTATGATTATATTTAGTCTGTGCCTGGGATATGTGTAACTCGTGGTTCTTGTACTCTAAACCTGCCGAGACTCACTGCTTTCAAAAAGGTTGCTGATTTTAAAGTCGAACAGTATACTCTCTTGCATGAAGATTGCAGCTAAGATTAAAATTTTGTTTTCTTTAAATTTTCCACTACATGACTCTCGAAAATTTAGCTGCAGTAGAGTACAGCTCTCTTTTGGCAAATAAAAATTCTTTCTATCTTTCTGGATTTTCCATACATAACAACAGACTAAAAAGTACTGTCATAATGCATTTTTCCTAACCGAATGTTATAAGATTATATATTACTTGACGATGATTATATGATAAGGTGCAATCCAAAAACATACCTAAAAATATTGTGCAATGACTTAAAACCATATCACAGTTATTCAAACGTAACATTTGCAGTGGTTCTATTCTTCTTAACCTTATTAATAACTAATTATAATCAGGAATGAATAAATGAAATCATAATAAGTGTTAGGTCATATTTCGGTAAACACGTGTAGTTTAAGTCTTTTTTTAAAATGACACTCCCGGGAAAAATCGGTACGCGACAATGGGAAAGCAACCGACGTCTAAAAGTGATACTTTGCGCACTTAAGTGGGTATTTTACATTAGGAACTAGAAAAATTAAATCATAAATCGCAAATTCGAACATGGTAACATTATTTTAATAAAGTTTTATTAAAATTTTAATAAGCAATAATTTCTAGTTTTCAGAAAGGCGGAATACGAAGAGTGCCAATAAGTGCTCTTGCAGAGATATCGGTAATGTGCCACGTAAGAACGCAGAGTGGCATTTCTTAGCTTTGTTAATGTCCTGTTTACACTTTTACCGTCGGGGTTTGGTAAATTTTATGGTAGTTCAAACTTTCGCGACAGCATACAATGGAATCGCCTTGCCGGAAACCCGTAACATACACATAAAATTAATTTAAGCGTTTCGTTAGGACCCCCTGTGTTTTAGCGACCTAATAGTCATATAACCAGCGGCCTCGTTCTTGTACAAGTAACTACGACGTGCAGTCCCGGAGACTGCATAAATTTTCCTTGCGGGTCCCTTAAATGTAGCGGACGAAAAGGGAGGATAGACCGCGGAAATGTTGCGACCAAACGGTCTTTGAAAATTGTACAATCGACGCAACGTAGATTGGAGTTTGATGATGCACATTGCCATGTATAGTATTTTCCAAAATATCAAGTTTCGATTCAACATCTGCTGGAGTAGTAACTAAATAACCACATATACCCAATTTCGAGAAATGTAAAAAGAAATCGTAAATGCCATTGTTAAATTTATTAATATCAAAACTACAGCGGTTTCATAAATCAAATTAAAAAAAAGAAAATAAATCATTATTCAGGTAAATGATGAGACGTAAGTAAATGGTTAAATGTATACTTTGTGTCGTAGAACACCCAATGTTTGGTCTCATTCTGTTTACGAAAATCCTGACTAATTAATTTAGTCATTTTAAGCGCGTCCTAGGAGAGTTAGGGAAATGTTCCAAATCTAATTTTGCGTGGAGCATGACACTAAGCCTACTAGAGGCGCTGTAGTATTAAGTATCATAACTCATTATTGAATTGACTTTATTTTTATTTTTAATCGATTTTTATTTACTGTTAGCAATATGGACATATACACGGTGGTTGTAGCTGGAGTATTTTAACAGGAAAAACCAATTTCCGAACTAGATAGAGCAAATTCGACTTACATGTCAAGGGCTCGATTTTTGAGAACATTTAATGGTTAAGACCGCATGGCGATATCTTCTATAATAACCGAGATCAGTTTTTTGCCCTTTATAACATGGCCCATAACTTTTTTATTTATAAAAATTTTGGATTTGAATGAAAACAGTATCAGGGCATATTTCTAACGCAAATTCAGTGGCGTACTCAGATTTCTTCTGCAGTTATTCCGTTTTCTCATAAATGAATACTAATTTCTTATTTTATATGGCAATCATATCAGCCTTGGTTTTAAAAAAATGGCCTTGTTAGTGTAGATTTGTTGGTGACTGAGATGAAAAAGGCTGAAATATAGGGATTTTTTTATGGTTTGGTAGGTTATCTTTTATGGGATTTTGTGTTCTGTCACAAATAGTTTTATCGGCCAAACTTATGTTTTTAGTTTATTGAGCAATCTAAAATGTTCCAAAATTATGAAAACTATGATATAATAAAGTGTTACACTTTGTCACACGAAAACGCATAGCCAAACAATAACATTTATCTCAATACATATCCAAAGCGCCACCAACCGGACTAGCGAATATTTTGGACGTGAAAAAATAATTTATCCAATTACGGGAGTTTCAAAAAGCCAGGAGCAAATCAAAACCACCGAAATGAAAAACAGAAAATCAGGGAATTGAATATAATTGGCGAAGTATTGGAAAATCAAAGCAAGCTAAAGTTTTGAATACTTAAAAAAAACAAATTCGAGCTATATTGAACCAGAAAAGTCCACCAATTAGGTGAAGGAGAAGCCGGTAGAAGAATACAGTTTTGCTACTGGTTTATTGGAAAAAGCAAGGAGAGCATTTTCCATTGTTTATTGTTTGGAGTAGCGAAGCCAGAATTCTCATCGCTGGAGCATAGAAAATCTATATGCTGTAGTGTATCAAAATCGACAAGGTCCTTTATGTATAGTTAGGAATTTTCCGAAGTAGATTTGTGGGACCTTATTTTTTTAATGAAAATCTGACAGCGGATGGTTATATAAATATTTGTCGAAGATGTGTTTTAGAAGATTTGTCATTTATTCTTGGAAGGAGTATTCACTATCAGCAATCAACTGCGAGATAGTGTGATCTAACGCGTCTATATTTTTTTATGGCGGATATTAAAAGTTCTTACATTTAAAGATAGAATTTTCCAAGACAGAGTTGGGAACCACTCGAGAAGCATTTGCTTCCATCAATCCTATAGAGTTCGTGAATATTAATTAATTAAAAGTTAAAATATTTTATTGTGTTTTGTTTATTAGGTTAAAATAACTAAATTATTTTGTTTTCTAAATAACAAAAACTATTAAAATTAAATATTCAAAATAATATCTAAAATTAAAAATATATTATTAAATGGTTCTTAGGTTTCGTGTTCTTCTATTAATTTGTTTTTAGTAGACCTTATTAATTTTGAAGTTCCAATGTTTATTAAGTTATTTTAACGGTTTCTAAGTGACATCTTCTTGAACATATTATGGACGGTCTACTAATAAACAAGAAATGTTCTACATTTCCGCCATTTTTCACTATAGAGACCAACAAGTCTATATGGCTGAGAAGGGCTCGATACGGGCAACTATGATTGCATTTGCATTTGCCTTAAAAAATCCAAATTTTCCAATCCAAAATTTTAATAAATAAAAAAAAAATGGGCCACTACCGTTGAATATCCATCACGTATTTGTGGACGTCCTAAGGACGTTTGTGCAGTATGAAAATATTAACATTTACATTCACATTACAGTGATGGTTTTAATGAAGAGTGTGTTGCAGCTTTTATTACCCAAATTTGGCCTTTTCTAAAAGGTGCCACAAACAAAAATGTCATAGCTTTATTCACTTTTTAGATGCGGAATTATTTTGAAAATTTTGCACTGTTGACACCCTTTGTAGTTCAGTTACCCTTTAACTTACCGAAAATGTAAAAACTGACCCGGAAAGGGATTTTACTTATAATCCAAAGATGTACTTTTCGTAATAAATTTTTTTATAAACTCCCTGTTGATTCAACACAAAAATGGTAAAATTTTTTCTAACGGCTTTGACTGCTATTTACAAATAAAACTAATAAATTTGTATTATACATCCCTCAAATAACAATTATTCTAATAATAAAAATACAAAGGAACAAGGACGTTTTTCCTCTTTTCTATCATTCAAGCTATTTCTTTTCTCTTGAACCCATCTTTCATCTATCCATCCATCTTCCACTTTCTTCTATACGTCTTTTGTTTTTATTTTCTCACACTCCTTTAACATATTATCAATCGTACCATTTTCATGTATGTATGATCTTCTCTTCTCCTGCTCTCTTGACCTATTGCCTCTATATCAGCCAATCAACTATTATTTCAGTTCTTTCTATCTTACTCTGTATGGAACTTCTTTTAATTTGCTTGTTGAACAACGTCCATGTTTTTGACTCAGCTACTCTGTACTGTTGCTTCTCATTATGTCTTAACTCGCCATCTCTCTCCAGCTTGCTATTACTAGCTCTTACAACAACAACATATTCGATCCTTCAGAATTCCGTTTGATTTACAGCATTTCATGCACATGCGGCAAAGAATATAATGGACAGACCGGACGAAAAATATCAGTTAAGCTCTAGGACCATGAAAGAGCCTTTGTTAGCACTTCGACGGGCTAATAAAGAGAAAATTTTTAAAAAAAGCTAAAAGATAACGCGGAGGTAGACTCTTATTGAAGCGTTAAATTAAGGGTGGTCAGACTATAATGGTACTGGGAGACTCACTACTCGAAATTGGTTTAAAATTGGAGGGTATGTCCTGGGTAAAACATAAGCGAAATTAGAGAGATCTCGGCCCCACCGGACGTAGCTCCTCTAATAGTGAAAAACTGATAAATCACAAAACGGGACAGAAGGAGTATCAGCTACAAAAAAAGTCTAGGCCTTAAGTTAACAGCAAGCGTCTATTGTTATTAAAGAAAGTCTCCAAAAAAAAAAGGGGAAAAACCAGAAGTATGAGTTTGGTGTTAGCTTAAGCTTCCAAAGAAATGGTTATAGATAATTGTTTCAGCTTTACGGTCTTGAGCGCTCAATCCTTATACAAGTTGGTCGCATAGCAGGGATGTAATACACAAAAGATTAAAATCAATCAATCAATCCGCATTAGAACAGTATAAATTACTCACAAATACTAAATGTTAGTGCTATTGCTCTGTTTTTCTCTGGTGGATGGTTATCAGCATGACCTTCTAGAATATTCTGGAATGGACGGTCCTCAGTTTCAAAGGTCGTTGAGACACGAACTTCACCTTTCACCTTGGGCGATCTTCTTGTAGGTATTAGTAAAAGAAAATGCCTGGCGCTGGTTGTCCGAACAAAGTAGTGCTTGTTATTTTGATAGGTCTATTTATAATGCCCGGAAATAAAAGGCCTAAAAGGAAGCAGAACCACCCTAATACCCAGTTACATCATGCCGCGCCAGAAGAGACCACGTGATAGGGAACAAATAGTGAAATTTGAAGATAGTTTAAATTCGCTTTACACAATATGTTCAAATCCACAAAACGTGATATCAACTTAATCAACCTTAAAATATAGCGATACGCGTATATCAGCGAAACTCCGATGGGTTGTATCCGCGTTAGTCTAAATCAAAAAGATCAAGATACGAGCTTGTTCTTTTAATATTGAAAAAAACAAAAAAACACGAAAAGATTTTATTGGCTGATATTCGCTGGCGTTGACCGCCGGTTGCGGCTCTGGTCACTTCCGGACGAATAGAACGTTATTGATTGACATTGGGCTTGGGATCAAATAAAATATTTTCGTCTATGAAAGATGATTTTTATTGGGGAAAAATACCAAATCATGTGCATCAATCCAACGCAGCCTGACAATATAGTTCTATGACTTTGAAAGTTCTAACCTTAATTGCGTTTGTTTACATTGTAGCTGAGATAACTAAGAATTAAATTGGGATTCCGATCGCTACCCTATTTTGAAAGTACGACTAGTGATTCCGAGATAAGGTAACGTAAGTAGTTTAAATTTGCTTCCAAGCGTAGTTAATGGTAAATATGGTCGCGTTTGAAATTGAACAAAACCAATCATTATGAACACCTAACTAAATTTAAGGTAAGTTCAAGGTGCAAAAATTGTACAATAGTTGAGTGCCGATAAATATTCCTAAAATTGATTTACAAACATGCTTTCAATTTTGAGAAGAGAAGAGAAGAGAATGAGAAGTAAAGACGAGACGTGAGCTGGAATATAGATGAGATGAAACTAATTACTATCCTTTTCATATTTGTATATATTCCTTTTATTTGTACCTGTTAAAAATTATGTCAATTAATATTGCTGGATTAAAATTAGGCATTTAACCAAAAGCAATTTTCTAATTAGGGGTAAATCTGACCTATAACACCTTAAGGGTACAACTAATAAACTCATCAGCAGTTGTCGAACACACAAATTTTATTCGATAAAACTAAACTAAAAATCAGAGATTCTATAGAAATCTATTAGCGATCAAACAATCTTAACCACCACTCAGGTCTTTACGTTTTGGGAATCAGCCATCCATCCCCTTCAACAGTACATATGCAGGTACAGAGTAGAATCCGAACCAGTTTCAGTTAAGCTGTGAAGGAGCTGATGATGATTTAACGAAACGTTAGCAAGTTTTTGTAATTATTACAGTTGCCTGTGGAAGTTTCTTTGAAAAATTGAAATATTAACCAATATTAATGTTTGTTATGTTAGCATAACAAAAAACTTACTACACTTATATATGCAGTAAACTACAGAGATGTGCTACAGCTCGCGTACTCCAGCCAACCCAACTGCGATATGCGCCAGGGCCGGAGGGTTGAATGTTGCAGCTGGTGGCTGACAGAATGCTCGTGATAATTTAATGAGAACCTTGCGATGGACTAAAAAAAATTAGGGGATCAAATGTGGTCATAAATAAATGCAAATGTCGTTATTTTTTTTAAAGAAATCGGTGGCGTTCCACTAACTGTTTATGAACAAATAATATTTTGGTTAATTCGGTAGGTCGCCACTGTACTGGCTAAAAGGGGAAGTTTTTTTTTGTGAAAAACAAAATATTTATCTAAAAGAAAATATCCAGTTTTTCGCTACCAACTAGTATCTTTCATAAAAAATTATAAGACTGTTCTTTTCACTTTTACAGTTATAATGAAATAACATAATATCCTTACAACGAGATAAATAAAAGACGATTGTTATTTAAAAAAAAACACTACCTACTATTAATAATTTTTAACAAAGTTGTCTGTTAACAAATTATTAACAAACAATGAAAAAAAGTAAAATATATAAAATAGATGAGTTGTTGAAAGTGTTCTCCACTTTGAAGGATACACGCTTCAGTTCTTTTCCTCATATTGCCGCGCATTCTTTAAAGTATATCTCCAATGTTTCTTGTGGAAGTTTCTTTGAAAAATTGAAATATTAACCAATATTAATGTTTGTTATGTTAGCATAACAAAAAACTTACTACACTTATATATGCAGTAAACTACAGAGATGTGCTACAGCTCGCGTACTCCAGCCAACCCAACTGCGATATGCGCCAGGGCCGGAGGGTTGAATGTTGCAGCTGGTGGCGGACAGAATGCGCGTGATAATTTAATGAGGACGTGGGGCAAAGTGAAAAGATGGAGGATCGGCTAGAAATTTCGCATGCCACTCTCAATGCGGCCCGAACGTAATTTGTTTTCTTCGCACTCGTACCAGATTTTACGTGTGTCCTGACTACACTTACGTTAAAATTGAACTCGACATTCAAAGACGTTATCGGATTTCTTAAGAAAGAGTGGTAAAACATGGAAGAAGTTTCATTTGTACGTATATCTAAGAAAAAGAAAACAACAAAAATAAAAAAACATCTTTGATTTTTTTTGCCTTTTCCCGTTCTGCTGGATATTTCTTTTATTCATTTCACCTCTCTAGTCCATTCGCTAAGTTACTACTACTATTGCTCCTGCGTCTTCATTTTTTTTTCGGGTTCAGTTTTATAATATACTCTTTTTTACTATTCTTCTGACCATTATTCCCTCTATCATTTTTGACCCCCACAATTAAACCTTGCTTCATTATGCCCACGCTACTAAAGTACTTAAGAGAGACTTCCCATCTGTTTGGGAAGTGATGAAGTTCTTGGAGACTATCAGTGGTCTCCGACAGGCAACGAAATTGTCAACACTCTTCATAGTTGCCATTTTTTCCGTTTCGATATTAACTAATTTTCTCCGTTTTAAAAAGCAACCTTTATATGAACATGTGTCGTAAACGCCTTAACTTTTGGGATACAGGGTGGTACAGTTTTTTTAATATCTATAATACCACAGATATCTTAATGAAATTTAGTGTACCACATATATATTTTGTCAAACATTAATGGTACGGCACTGATTCCTCTTAAAAAAAATATTCTTGGAATCTCCAATCATTTCTAAAGAAATTAAATTTCCAGATAGCACACAATAAACCCAGTATATCCGGCCAATGTCGCATTTAAGTCGCATGTCCCGGGAAATATCGATGACATTCTTAGGATATACGTTAGCATATATACTAAGAATATACTGTAAAATACATCCCAGGGATATCCTTTGAATAGATGGCCTGAGGATCCTCTTGCGCCATAATGGGAATATTAGAATAGAAATAAGGGAAAAAAGTGAAAAACCGTAAAACAAAATGATACCTAAAAAGTGACATTTTGAACAACTGATTTTTTTTAGATTTGTGGTGTTTATGGAGACATTTTATTGGCAACGTTTTTGTGCACAGTCCTAAAAAAACCGGAATCAAACCTTTAAAATCAACTTGTTTTTATTATTTTTGGTCACGAACGAGACAAGAAACGATTTTTTAAATAAAAATACCACAGAAAATACGGATTCATCTCAGTAAAAAAATTACAAAAACATAAAAATAATATGTTTGTTTATGGCGACATTGTTCGGCTGCAACCAATGACATAACTACTTGCTGTCGGGCCGTGCCGGACTCGCTCGAGTCTCGTCGTCCGCCATCTTTTTAGTCATGTTCTTGTTGGTGGTATACGGTATACGGCGACTTGGCGTCTATTTTGAGTATTTTGTGTGCTGTGCTTACTGCTTCCAGTGTTTGCATTTCAGTTATTTTTTTGTGGTATTATTGTTACTGAAGAACTAATAATTCATGTAAGTAAAGCTTTATAGTAATATATAACATAAGATTTGATAAATTCTAACCTGAACGAACCATTGTTGTGTAGTCTACCAAAATCATGTCTTGTTTTTTAATATTTTGTTAGGTCAATGTGATAGCAAGATCAAGCGGCGGCAGCAGTTGTGACTTTGTAAAACAAGCTCTGAGCCCGCTGAATTTGCAATGAAATTTAATTGGTTAGCAAGAAGAAAGAGGAGAAATTTTCAAAATTAAAATGGACCAAATTAATATCTGTAAGTATATATTATTTTTTAAAAATAAATATTACGTAAATGTAATATAAATAAAGTATAAGAAATATAATTTAATAAAATATATATTATGGCGATTGCTTAGTTGACACTGTTTTTAAGGAGTGATTGCTGGACCGAGTTAAGATGAAACTAACTTTTTTGTAACCTATGTACCTATATATATTATACGTTTTAGATTACATATCTTTTTTGATTCTAGATTTCTTTTCGTATCGTAGTGCTTTGTTTTTGAAAACAAAAATAAAATCCACTTTCTCTTCATGATTTTTGAGCAGTTAAATTTAGGCATACAAACCTAAATTAACTTTTTATTTAATTAAGCAATGTTACAATGTTAAACAAAATTATATTTTTAATTATATACTATAGTTAGATAGTATATATGATGCAAGAATCAGTCCCCAAAAACAAAGTATTAATTTCAGGAATCACCCTGCATAAAGTACAATTTTCACATTAAAATGGGTGTTGGGTTAATTCATGAAAACGTTTTTCCTATTTTTTAAGGCTTGTTTTCATGGTGATAGTAGGTACCATCAGGAGCACACAAAACTAAGAAAATTTTAGGTTGACAAAAAATATTGCATGAAAATAGGCTTTTATTGTCAAGCTGATGAGAGTCTAATGAGTTTTGTATTTAATGAAATGAAATACATAAATGCATATATACCTACACCCTCGTGGCATCCAGGATCACTTTCATGAGAGTACTATCAGCGTCAAATCAAGCCTTTTTTAAACATATAAGATACCAGATACCAGATTTGCTTTTTAATAAATTACAGATATATAAAACCTATCTTTCTCAAAACTAAAACATCAAAAGAATGTGAAAATTCAATAGCTGCTTGACTGAAAAGAGCTACTTTCACCAAAGAATGACAGAAAATCTGTCAAATATTAGTTATTATGTTAGAGTTTAGTTCAAGATATAGAATATTACTCTATATTTAAGATACTTTTGGTTAGGATGTTCTATATTTTTGCTATATTATATACCTAAAATTTTTTGAAATCTACAATATAAACATCTACAATATAAAAATGACTTTTCTGCGTGGTCATAACAATATCGTTAATATGACAGTATTCAGAGAAATTGGTTTTTATTTTTAAGTAATAACCTTGCGATGGACTAAAAAAAATTAGGGGATCAAATGTGGTCATAAATAAATGCAAATGTCGTTATTTTTTTTAAAGAAATCGGTGGCGTTCCACTAACTGTTTATGAACAAATAATATTTTGGTTAATTCGGTAGGTCGCCACTGTACTGGCTATATGGGGAAGTTTTTTTTTGTGAAAAACAAAATATTTATCTAAAAGAAAATATCGCGTGTTTTTCGCTACCAACTAGTATCTTTCATAAAAAATTATAAGACTGTTCTTTTCACTTTTACAGTTATAATGAAATAACATAATATCCTTACAACGAGATAAATAAAAGACGATTGTTATTTAAAAAAAAAACACTACCTACTATTAATAATTTTTGACAAAGTTGTCTGTTAATAAATTATTAACAAACAATGAAAAAAAGTAGAACATATAAAATAGATGAGTTGTTGAAAGTGTTGAACTGTTGAAACACTTTGAAGGATACACGCTTCAGTTCTTTCCCTCATATCGCCGCGCACTCTTTAAAGTATACCTCCAATGTTTCTTATTAAATCACACACATTCTTATACTATCCTTCAGCTCTTCCACATTGTTAACTGGGATGCGATAAACCAGATGCCCCCATAAGAAAAAGTCCAAACTATTTAAATTTGGGGACCTAAAGGGCTATGTTTGAGGTCTGCCGTAACCTACCTATCGGTTATTAAATATATGGTTTCAATATTGTTTTACTGCAACACTAAAGTGAGCAGGTGCGCCGTCATGCACGAACCACATTCTGCTCCTAATTAAATATGGTACTTTTTCTAGCAATATTGGCATATCATCTTCTAAAAACAAGCGATAATTATGGCCATTTAGCCTTTCTGGCAGGACAAAGAGTCCAATTAAGTAATTACCCAAAACTGTCCTTATGTTTAAATTATACAACTGCATGGGGGGTTCCATCGACCCAAATATGGTTATTGTTGAAATTTTTAATTACAATTCTGGAAATAGTGTTTCTTGGTCAAACAAGGGATAATGCTCAATTTTGTCCAAAAACCATTGACAAAAATTACTATTACAATAGAAAATCGTTCAAAATTTGAAAATGTTCTCCTATCTATCAGTATCTATTAGGAAAGCGCTCTTGATATAATCGCCTAACTTCTGGCGCGCTGCCATCAATTAAACCATACATAAAATGCATATCTGCCAACTCCTCATTAGTAAACTCGACCATTATTTTTTAAATTACATTGCTCGGATGTTTCAAATGAAAAATAATTTAAATTAAATTAAATAATTTAAAAACTGATGTCAAACAACTGCAAACAGCCGCTTTGACAAAAGAATTAATAATTCTTCCATACACAGCCTACTACAATGATAAGAAATAATTATAAAGATTTGAAACATATTCCTCAGAGTTTACATGCTTTGTTATTGATAAAAAATTATCTACATGCTGTCATATTAACGATATTGTTATGACCATGCAAAGAAGAGGTTTTAATTTTTGATTAATGATTGGAGATTGTAGGTATAATTTTTATTTTAAGTGAACTCACTGGCGCACCTTCAATATCTGCCAAAATATACATGTGAAATTCCGTACGCCCGTGTAGTACACAATGCATACATAGTACATGCGTGCGAAATTTCATTAAAATACTTAATGCGGTATTATAGATATTAAAAAATATATATTTTATTTTTGAAAACTTTAGCACCCTGTATCTCAAAAGTGAGGACGTTTGGGACATATGTCCACATATATATTTTTTAAATGGAGGATTGTTAGCTTTCCAATGTACATGATGAAAGAATTTTCTCATTTATCCGAATAAAAATATTTGTACCACTGCATTTAAGACTTTGGAGAAAACGTGAACTTTGTAGACCAGTAGTAAAAGAAAAAAAAGGACCGAGTTTATGAGCACAAAGTTACCTTTTCAACAAATTCTAGTTTGCTAAATTTCATTGACTGAAACTGCTATCCACTTAAAAACAATTCCGAAGTTCTCACGCCAAGGTAGCTTTGAGTATCGATAAAAGCGCCAAGAAAACAAAAATAAACAAGAATTTAAAAAAAGGAAAAACTTACATGATCTTTTTGATTCTTACCAACTTAAATCATTGATAAGTGAACCGACACGAGTTTTCGCGAAGAAGAACTAAAAAACATGTTAACAAAAATATAGACTAAGGAATAAGCAGTGCTTAGAATAAATCAAAAGCTATGTAGTCTGTTCAGGACTTAGAAAATAAAATAGTTTTTATTATTATCGCTGTGGCAATAATGTAGAGCCTTGTATATTCTAAAGCTGGCATAGCTGTCTATACTTTAAAACGGTTAGTAAGCCAACAACCCTTCAGTACCGTTTGATACGCAGCAGTGAATGTATGGCCTGTGCCAAAGGCCAAATAAAACCGCGAGTTTATAATGGAACAAGTGGTTTTTGTGGTCCACAGAAAAAAGTTGACATTCCACCAGCATTATAACATGGTCCATGGTGAATCAGGAACTAGGTCGACTAAAAACCTTTACAAAAACTTCTTTGATTTGGAATAATGTTTTTTTTCGCCATATCATATCATGAGGTTGAAATAAAAACGATAATTCTTTATTTAAAAAGTAAAACATCTACCGGACTGAATGAAATCCCAATCAAATTAATAAAAGAATCAGCGGATCTTAATAAGTAAATTTCTCCAAGTAGGAACATTTCCGAGAATTAGAAAAACCAAAAATTACACCAGTTTTAAAAAAAAGAGATCCTTGTCTGATAGATAATTTCGAAGATGATTGAAAGAGCTTTTCACAATCGCCTTTACCAATTTCTAGATCATGAAAATCTATTTACAAACTGTCAACATGGCTTTCGTCCGGGATTCTCCACAAAAACCGCTACCATTCAGCTTGTACGGTTTATCTGTGATAGGTTCGATGAGTCTAACATCTGGGAATCCTCTTCGAGTTCTATAATGATTTCACACCCTAAATCCTGAGTTTTTAAAACAAATACTATAGAGGATGGCTGTCAGAGGTAGCAGCAATGACTGGGTTTCTTTATACACCAACCATCGTGAATTTACAGTAAAGGTGGGCAGCGAGTTGCCCAATACATTTAGTGTAGAGTTAGGTACTCCTCAAGGAGAAATTCTTGGTCCTCTCGTCTTCATTTTATATGTAAATGACTTAAGAAATATACTAAAAGATTGTAGCAGAATTTACTGGGCAATACCAACACTATAATCTAACTGAAAAACGGAATTAACGGAAAAACAATCGAAATGTCCGAGAGTGCAAAGCCCTTGGGTACGTTTTTAGACGGGAGATTGTGTTGGAGGGGTCAAATCGACCATGACTAAAGAAAACCTGCGTTGCAATTAGCATTTTAAAAAATAAATTTTCTTTTTGGCCTTATGAACATATATTGTGGAAATGCATACTCGGGAATCGCTTACAACGTTATATCATGGGGTCAAGCAACTGAAGTTGATCGAATATTTATTATAAAAAAAAGAAAAATTAGGTTAATTTCCAACTGATAAGCGGTGCAATCGTGCAAAGAAATTTTTAGGTCAAAAAAGTTCTTAACGTTCTATGGGATATATTTTCACACAGCCTTATCGATTCGACCCAAAAAGAAATTTAATAAAAATATAAAAGAATTTTATTATTAATAAATCGCGCCCCATATAACCTACCCGGCGGTGCCTACACGGTGGGACCAGCGGACACACTACAGCTGCGGACCTCGCTTTTCCTAGGGCCCGCCGAACCGGACACAGGGGGGACTGCTGAAGCCGGGGATCATCTTAAATGTGACTATGCCACGGCAAGGAGCGTGGTTACCCATAGTAGGCTGAGGTGGACTATTGACAGCTTTGACCCCTTCAAGTCGGCGGGCGGGGATGGATTATTTCCGGCTTGCTGCAAAGGAACGGAGATCTCCTGACCAGCCCGCTGATGGATCTGTTCAGAGCCTCCATTGCGAAGGGATACGTGTCCAAGCTGTGGAGACACAGCAGGGTATGTTCATCCCCAAGTTAGGGAAGAACGACTACACGGACCCGAAGTCATACCGGTCCGTTTGCCTCATCAGCTTCATTGTGAAAATTCTGGAGAGACTTGCGGACCGGTATCTGACGGACTGGGTGGAGCTGGAAGCCCCTTTAGAGCCAATTCAGCATGCGTAACGAAGTGGCGGGTCTGTGAGCTCGGTTCTTCACCATCTGACTTCCAGGTTGGAGGAGGGTATGGCCTCGGTACGGCTGTCGGTGTGCGTGTTCGCGGACATCGAAGGGGCTATCAATAATATAGCCCTATACTCCATCTGCAGGGCGGTGGAGTGTACTGGAGTGGGGACGGTCATTGTAAAATGGATCCGCTCCATGCTAACCGACCGGAGGGTTGAGGCAAGACTGGGTGGACAGCAGGTCTCCAACGGCTCATCACGGGGCTGTCCACAGGGAGGGGTCTTGTCCCCCGTACTTTGGTGCGTAGTGGTCAACGAGATATTGCATATTCTGAGGGAAAAACATAGGGGCTTCTGAACGGAGCAAGATTCGCATAATGGTGCCGGGAGAGCAAGTTAACTGTCGATCCTGGCAAGGTGGAGATGCTTATTTTAACCAGGAAAAGGAAGATGGAGCGTAACCTCAACATTTCGATGGATTGGGTGTCTCTTTCTGCAGGCGGAAGAGTTCAGTAATTGGGGGAATGGTTGGACTCCAAGTGGACCTTTCGGGAACAAATAAGATCAAGGACCAGGTCGTCCTTTGGAGCTCTGTGGGCGTGCCGGAAAGCGGTCGGGGGCACTTCGGGCCTGGTTCAAAGATCATGCATGGTGGTGCCTATGCTCACGCATGGGGCAGTGGCATGGTGGCCGGGGGCCAAAAGTCCAGGAGCAAAGTTCTTGATAAACTGCGGATGCGGACGGAGGTGGCGAGCACGGCTGTAGGGCTAGCGACTTGCGGGCTCTGACGAAAGGGAACCTTCAAGCGGGACCCGTACGACATTTTAGAGGGCTGGCCCGGGGATCGCGGTGCCATGGGCATGCCGAGTGATGTCATGATTTCTGAGATGATCTTCTTTGATAAAGGGACCTTTTTTCTTCCCATCAAGGGAAGAGTGGAGAGAGGGCAGAGTTGGCTCCTGGGATGTACTTGTCTGGTGGTACGGTTCAGAATGGGAGATTTGGCCGAAGTTGGAGCGTACTGCGAGACAACGCGATTGAGTTTGTCAGTCCCTCTGGTCAGTACTGCACCGTGTTTCAGGCGGCTATATTGATGGCGGACAGAGAGGTGCTTCGGCTCAACCACGGAAGCAGGAGATTATTCTTCTGCTCTGATAGTAGGGCTGCACTTATGGCAGTTAGTGCGCACGCGCTCTTTGTTCATAAAGGAGTGCAAAGGGGTACTGAGGATGGTGGCTGAGGCGAGGAATGTCACGGGTCACACCGGGATGGGGGGCAATGAGGCAGCGGACGCCTTAGCCTCTCTCTCTTTCTTTGGCGTAAATGAAGTAACATTCGTCAGTAAGAGTATAACTGATAAATATTTGATCAATAACATGATTACCAAGTAAACCCGCCCGAACATTTATTTTTCGCAGATATTGTGTGTTATAATCTTGGAAAACATGTGGATTTTCATCGGAACATTTTGTCTGTTTACTTTTCAATTCAAATAAAATGTTGATTTATCATTAAAACACAAGGTCATAGCCTGGAATCAGAACAATTATTTCATACACAAAACTGTCCGGATCGTCTTCTGAGAGCTGATGCGCTAAACTTAATTTGTAGGGGTGAAACTTTTGTTTTCTAAGGTAGTTATGCGCAGTTGTTGCAGAGACTTTACATTCCTCGACGATATTTTCGGTCGAATTCTTGGATTCTGAAACTGGTTTAACTTTATTTTTGTTAAGAGTGCCACTGGTATAGTATATTATACAACAAGTGCGGTAAACGGCATTTGACTCACGAGTTTATTTGCCACGAGCGGACCGAGTGTTTAATAAACGAGTGAGTCAAAAAGTTTACCGAACGTGTTGCTTGCATACTATACTTTTTCTACGATCGTTAGTTTTGGGGTACATTTTCGTAAAACAAAACGAATACATTCACTGACATGACCGCCAGAATTGACAAACGTCAAAATTCAAAGCATGGGAAATATCCCCGATTGCTCCCAAACCCGTGCGGTGGGCAGCAAGTGGCTCGGATTCGTGGGAAACGAAACTGACGTGGTAAAGCGACGCTTCCCGCACGCTAGATCAGTGCGTAATTAGGTACTTTACAGACGGGAGTAGAAAAAATTTTTGTTTTAACAGTTTTCTGAAATATTGCAGTGTGATGGGGTTTTCAGGATATCTTTCATTATAAATCGTAACTGCTTCATGTAAATTGCGATTGGATTCGCCAGCTTCAGTTTTTGCTCCAATACCCGCGCATAAACCAATTTGAAAAACACAAGATCCAAATGATACTAAGTGTTTAACTCGCTAACATAATAACGAACTTTCAACTACTGATAGAATGTCGATTATATACTAAATGGAAACGAATATGAAGAACTTATAGCTTGGTTTCAATCGCAAACCGATGTGGAACTGAAAATTCCTGTCACTGAGCTGATTTTTCGATACGATGAATGTTTTGCGACAGAAACATCAGTTGAGTGGCAGGTATGTACAGTTACAAATTGGTTAATGACTACGGTTAAAACAAAGCTAATGAAACTCGATTTATTTTAGAGCAAATGTGTAAAAAAACAGTTTAAATGGACTTGTCGCACTGGCAAAACGATTAAATATTTTGACATTGATAAGGGAAAGTAATCTAACATGACCTGACACTCTCTAATGCTGTATTCGGACGCAACCTTAGAATAAATATTGTTATTATTTGAATTAAATTAAATTTAAAAATGCATTTATTTAAGTTTTTGTCTTGCAAAATCTGATTAGTCAAATATTTTCATTAGTCAAATTGATATGCGAATAGAGGGTGAAAACACCTTCGTACCGTTAAAAAGAAACCTAAAATGGCGCAATGCTGCCATTTTTTTTTACCTTTTATTATTTTTTAATTAATTGTCGTACGTGTTGTTTGTAATTGTATTTTAACCTTTTATTGTACTTTTTCGCGACCTTCTATACTATTAGTTCTGGTGAATAAATATATACATACTGAGATTGTGTGAAGTGGCAGTGAAGGTTGTTAATTAAATTAGGAGAAAATATCGATTTTCAATTTGGCCCTTTTGGCCGTTTAACGATCAACCTAGAGTACGACAAATATCTTTCGAGATAAGCTATCCTTAATCTGTGCCTCTAGATGATGTACTTTAACAATGTTCAAGTTCATGTCGGGTAGTAAATGTTTACAAATAAAATAATTGTAGTCTTGCGACGTACAATATTTTCTTCATTTGAGGTGTATGTTACGTATTCACCATTTGCGCAACCCGAACGTCACATTGATATCAACCAAGAAAAATAGCAGCAATTGAAACTTCATCGTATATTAGTTTGAAACTCTGCGGGAACATTTTAATTTAGAAAATTTATATCTATTTTTACAACAGCCTTCGAGGCATGCAACCAAATTTCATTCATTCAGAAAACGCGATAACGACGAGCAGTTAATTGACCATTTGGACGTATAATGTAGTATCCCGGTTATTTCGAAAATTATTATGTATTTATCCACGAGTTTAACCCCGCGAACTTATTATGTTGCAGTCGCGTCCATGCATACGCGGTTTGTTACCCCCAAGCGCATCGTTGAACCAAATTTATGCCATTCTCCGTAAGTTTAGTAATTATCCTGCGGAAATGTAATCAAACGTAAAGGGTGAACTCTCTTCTCTCCCAACGCCAACATTTCTAAAACTTATTTTTTGCTCACGTGTCTGTCTCACTTTTATTCTCG